>NC_135233.1:581855576-582480576 GCF_051348905.1 Ranitomeya variabilis
TTGTTGCAGATGTACCAAGTAGCAGGTCACATGTCCTGCAAGTTACATTAGACTAGCTTTTATTCCACCTGTACATCAGAATATAGCAGTGTCTGAAATCTCCACAAAGAGAGAAGTGTACTGCCACAAAAAATTAGTCAGCTTCCACAGCAATTCACTTTCTACAACTATGAATTCAGTTCTGTCCAAACGTGGAAGGAGGAAGTTGGTCCATGAGAATCACATTTACTTATTTTCCAAACGAACCGCTGATGATGTCCATTCCATCTGGGTATGTGAAAAATGGTCGACTTGCAAGGGACGTGTTTGGACCAATGAAGAATCTGGCGAAGTTGTGAAAGTAGTCAATCTTCACAGTCACGCAGCACATGCTGCAAGACCTGAAGCAATCCGACTTGTTAATGAGGCAGTCACCAGGGCAAGGACAACACAGGAGACACCACAACAGATTCTCACAGACATCGTTTCAGGAGTCCATTCTAATGTTGCAGCACTTCTCCCAAGGAAAGCATCACTGAAGAGGACAATACAATTAGCAAGGCAACTTGGCAATATCCCAAGGTTACCTCAAACCCTTGATCAACTTGTTATCCCCCTGGAGTTCCAGGAGATCAGTCGGGAGCTGACCCAGCTTTTATAAAAAAAAAAAACAGCCACAAACCTTTCTCAGGTGCCGCCCCCTGCATTGTCCCCGCCCTAGGCACGTAGTGCGTGACAACTAATGTCCCGCCCGGGATCGCGGGGCTGACTGTCAAAATCAGGACAGTCCCGCGGCATCCGGGACGGTTGGGAGGTATGCAATTCCATTATGCATAATTATTGCAAAGTTTATTTTGCACAAATGTGAAAAATGCTAGACTATAAGGTGCTGATATAAAATACTATGTGATTTTTGCCTTCAAGGGAAACTTTGAGGGTAATATAATGTAGTGAGGCCTACTGATTCCAACTAGTGTTGGCCGATCACTGGAAAGATAGGATCAGATTGGGCTGATCATACCGAAAGATTGGAATTCATTCCGATCCAATCTCCAGAGCTATATATATATATATATATATATATATATATATATATATATATACACACTGTACGCCCGAACAGTGTGTGTGTATATATATGTATATATGTGGGTGGGTGATGGTGGTCTGGCACTTTTGGAACTTTGTAATGCAATAAAGGATTTGTATAGGACTTCAGCAGCGGGGAGGTCTTTCTTCATGGATGCATGTTAAGTACGGGCGGAAGCCAACCCCTGCTCTAGCAGCACACTGAGTCCTCAGCAACAATCTCAGTTGAGCCACTCTTCTTCCAGCTTTCTTGCATATATATAATGGCCCCAAGCTGCGCTGTTAAAAAATAAACAAACCCAGTTATTCAACTCTCTCTCCGGTGTCCAGCGCTGTCTCCGGCGGTGCAGGGAATTCCGAAATCCCAACGCTATGCATTCTGGGTTGTGCATCACCACCTCTGCACATGTGCCGGGCTGTTCTGTGACGTGATGTGGTGCTTTCCCAGGACTGTCTAGTGAGCGGTCCTGGGATCACTCTCCATTGTAGTTATAGTACAGCAAGCACAGAGGCGGCGATGCGCCGCCCGGATTTCGGGATTCCCCGCACTGCTGGGCTAGGAGCCGAAGCCAGTACTGGACACTGGAGAAAGAGGTGAGTAACTGGGTTTGTTTATTTTTTAACAGCGCAGCCTGGAGCCATTTACTAAAGCTAAATATACACACACACTGTACACCCGTACAGTGTGTGTGCGTGTGTGTGTGTTTCTTTGTGTGTGTGTGTGTGTGTGTGTGTGTGTGTGTGTGTGTGTGTGTGTGTGTGTGTGTGTATATATATATATATATATATATATACGCACACTGTTCGGGCGTGTTTGCCCGGACAGTGTTTTCAGATTACCGAGGATTCCGATTTCTAATTGAGATCATCATCATGATCTGGCTACAAATCGGATCGTAATTTAAAATAACGATCAGCCTGAAAATCGTAATAAATTACGATCTTCAGTGATCGGATCGGCCACCACTAATTCCAAATATGCAGCATTATACTGGCCATACCTGTCCTGGATGCTGCCCGGAGTTGAGCCTCGCCTGTCTGTGGCATGCACGGGCTGAAATGCCATTGCCAGCTGATTCCTCGGCTCTCGTAGTTCAGTCCTGCTGATCCGTGGACAGGTCGGGCTGAACTCCGGAGCTCAGGTGAGATACGCCAGGATTTGCAGAGGCGTTTTGCCTGCTGCTTGCAAGCACTTTTTAAGCACTTTGCAAGCGCTTTGGCAAAACGCTTCTGCAAATAGGGGACGTGGCCAAGCTCTGCTATGGGCGTGGCCATGCCCTGCTATGGCCTAAACCGAGCGTATTCCCCATGGTTTGCAGGCATTTTTCGGGAGGTTTCCCTCTTGCCCATTCCCTTGACTGGGCGAGTTAAGCACGGGATCCGCCGGAAAATAGCTTTGAAGCTATTTTCCGGTGGGGAGTTTTCCGGCCCCGGCCGGCATCTCCGCAGCGGCTGTAATTGCGGTAGCAATTGCAGATCCCACAGGAATCTATTTGTGCCTGCAATTGTGGCCACTATTGTGGTACCCTAATTCTGTATCAAAATCTTCACTTAACTCTATGGATTTAGGTGCAGGTTTTAGTGCAGGATTTCAGCCCCTTGTCTGAATGGCTGGAATTTTCTTTGTATAATGGCAGCATACATTGACATGCTGCACTGCATGTTTTTTTTTGTAAACAAATTTTTCTCATCAGCATGTGGATGGGATTTACACATTAATGCTGCATATGACCCCAGCCTAATGGACCATTCAGTTATGCCTTAGGCCAAAAGCACACTGGTGATTTTACTGGCGTTTTTTGCGTCCTGCACAACCCTCTCAATGAGACAGCATAGGCAGCGCGGACGTCACGAACGTCCGTGCTGCCCACCCGACGACTAGCGCGTTCCATTCAGGCGGGCGGCCCGCCCAGTCGTTCATTCAGACGTCCAGCCGCACGCCGCGTCTGGATGCAGCTGTCAACTAGACGGCCGTTCAGCATGGCGGCGATCGGCCATGCTGAACGGTCGTCTAGTTGAAGGGTCTAAAGGTACCCTAAAAATGTGACCTATTTCAAGTTTGGAAGTAATTTTAATTTTAAACAAAAATATATAATTTTCCACTGGGACAATATATGTTGTAAAAAACTATTGGTTGGCCCCTTCACACTAGATTTTGCTTCAGTTTTTTTTATTATGAAATCAGAAAATCTGGAGCAAAATGTGAGTTTTTAATGTGAGATATGAACAGAGGCTTCTTATTAGGATTTTTTTTTTGTGAATTTATCCCAAAATTCTCTGTCTGCTGCTTGTTACACTTTTTCTGTTATTTCCTCTACTAATACTTTCATTTTAAATACACCAGCCTTGTTTAAGCAAATTTACACAATCCATGTAGTCCACAGCGGCCTTGTTGTTCCGCTAGTGTACACCTTGCTGACAGACAAGAGCCGTTCTACATACCAGAGGTTGCTGCAAGAGCTGAAGAACTTGCAGCCTGGACTGCAGCCAGACAACCTGATGTTGGATTTTGAACTAGCTGCAATACAGGCATTTGAAAGTGAATTCCCCAACCTTGTGAAGACTGGTTGCTTTTTCCACCTATCACAGTCGGTTTGGCGTAAAGTTCAAAATGAAGGACTCAAGATGCAATACCAAGGTGACCATGAATTTGCCCGTTGGATATGCATGATACCTGCCCTGGCCTTTCTACCACCACAGAATGTTGTGCAATCATTTGAAGAATTGGTGAAAGATCCTGACTTTCCACAAGAAGCAATACCTATTGTAAACTATTTTGAAGACAGCTATATCGGTCGAATGAATCGCAGAGGACTTCAAGCACCTTTGTTTCCAGTTCAATTCTGGAATGTGTATGAACAAACTTTGAATGATCAACAGCGAACAAATAATGATGTCGAAGGATGGCACCGTAGCTTTCGAGAAACATGTGGTACTCTTTTCCAAAATATATACCGGTTCATCAACTGTCTGAAACATCAGCAAGAGCTCCATAGTTTTGAAATTATTCAAATAATAGCAGGAAATCTCATCGCTGCAAGAAACAAAAAGTATGCTGCAATTTCAGCAAGGGTTAAACGTATCGTGCAAGATTTCAATAATAGAAGCTTGATGGATTATCTGAGAGGCATTGCCTACAGCTTTGAATTTTAGTTCATGGTCACATATTGTATGTTTTGAGAAAATAATTCAAGCATTATAACCTGTAATTTGTATTTTCTCTTTTTCTCTAATCCTTCCCCTCTATACCTTTTTATGTTTCTTGTTAAAACAGTTTTGATATATATACAGTTAAAGCATAACTCTACAAAAAACATGTTATGTTATAGTACCTGTGCCCATGATATTCATTTCCAAAGGAGACCTTCCAGCAGCTTCACTTCTGTGTGAAAAGTCTCATCCAAGTTAAAGCTCCATGTGCTGCAGGATTTCAGTGGTTGCTAAGGAGGTTGTTTCTCCTTAGTAGCAGTACTTGTGGATGGATTCTAGAGGGTGTGGCTGCACAGGAGCATGCAACTAACAATATATTCCCTATGATGTATAAAGGGCTGCTGGTTTACAGCCCTCTGCAAAGCCCCCCCCCATGTGTTCCGTCCTGTAACGGCTTTACACAGGCAGGGGGGAGCCCTCCTCTTGTCCAGGACAGAGCACATGAGCGGTGGGTGAAGGGGAGCTTTGTAGAGGGCTGTGAACAAGCAGCCCTGAATGTATCATAGGGAGCCAGGATCCGTTCTGCTACCAAGGGGGCACGACCTCCTTAGTAACCAATGAAATCCTACTATTTACCTGTCTGTTTGTAAAATGACTCATCTAGAAAACAAAGTTTTAGAATAAAGAAAACTAATTTGATCAGAATTCTATATCTTAGACTCATATGGTGTATTATTAGTGATAAGCAAACCTGCCAATGTTCAGTTCAGGCAGGTCTTTCCTGGATGCGAAAGATCCAGGAGCAAATTGCTAGAGGCAAAACATCCAGGGATGAACTGCTGGGGGCGAAACATCCGGGGGCGAACTGCTGGGGGCGAAATGTGCGGGTGCAAAACATCCGGGGGCGAACTGCTGGGTGCGAAACATCCAGGGGCGAACTGCTGGGGGCGAAACATCCGGGGGCGAACTGCTGGGTGCGAAACATCCGGGGGCGAACTGCTGGGTGCAAAACATCCGGTACGAAACATCCGTGGGCAAAACATCCGAGGGCGAACTGCTGGGGGCGAAACATCTGGGGGCGAAACATCCGGGGGCGAACTGCTGGGTGCGAAACATCCGGGGGCGAACTGCTGGGGGTGAAATGTGCGGGGGCGAAATGTGCGGGGCGAACTGCTGGGTGCGAAACATCCGGGGGCGAAATATCCAGGGGTGAAATGTGCAGGGGAGAACTGCTGGGGGCGAAACATCCGGGGGCGAACTGCTGGGGGCGAAATGTGCGGGGGCAAAACAACCTGGGGGCGAAATGCTGGGGTCTGAAATGTTCGGGGACAAAGTGTACCTGGGGGCGAAATGCTGGGGGCGAACTGCTGGGGGCGAACTGCTGGGGGCAGAACTTCCTAAAACCGTATCGGGCACTGAGAGTTGGACCATCATCTATATATATAATTGTCTAAGGGTTTTTCTGTCTGTCTGTCTGTCTGTCTGTCTGTCCTGGAAATCCCGCGTCTCTGATTGGTCGAGGCCGCCAGGCCTCGACCAATCAGCGAGGAGCACAGCATGGCGACGATGATGTCATAAAGGTTTCCTCGACCAATCAGCGACGGGCACAGTCTGCCGCGAATTCGCCTCGACCAATCAGCGACGGGCACAGTATCGACGTAGATGTCATAATGGTTGCCATGGCGACGATGATGTCATAAAGGTTGCCTCGACCAATCAGTGACGGGCACAGTCTGCCGCGAATTCTGGAATCATTATTGTCCATATGCTACGGGGACATGCATATTCTAGAATACCCGATGCATTAGAGTCGGGCCACAGTCGTCTGTCTGTCTGTCCTGGAAATCCCACGTCTCTGATTGGTCGAGGCTGCCTGGGCCTCGACCAATCAGCGACGGGCACAGTATCGACGTAGAAATCCCGCGTCTCTGATTGGTCGAGGCCCAGGCGGCCTCGACCAATCAATCAGGGACGGGCACAGTATCGACGTAGATGTCATAATGGAATTCCCGCGTCTCTGATTGGTCGAGGCCGCCAGGCCTCGACCAATCAGCGACAGGCACAGTATCAACGTAGATGTCATAATGGTTGCCATGGCGACGATGATGTCATAAAGGTTGCCTCGACCAATCAGCGACGGGCACAGTCTGCCGCGAATTCTGGAATCATCATTGTCCATATACTACGGGGACATGCATATTCTAGAATACCCGATGCGTTAGAATCGGGCCACAATCTAGTAGTATATAAGAGGCTGTGGGGTGGAGCATGATAATAAATGGGGGGACTGTGAGGTGAACCATCATATTATAAAGGGGGCTATGAGGTGAACCATCATACTACATAGTAGCTGTAATTTGTACAATTGCAGCGCCCCAGGGTCCTGGTCGTTGCAGTAATATCATTCTCCTCTGAGGGGAGTTATGTTACGTTTGAAGGCAATAAAGGAGATCTCTTTACCAGGTAATACAAACATGCAACACATTTCATACTCCAGTCCACCAGGGGGAGCTATGCTCCTATTTATTAGAGCACTCTTCACAATTAGGTAAAACTGGTGGTCTGGATAGAAAGTTAGGCAGAAGGCAGAAGCTGGCTGAGCTTCACTCAGGCAGCTGCTAGCTGAGCTCCGCTCAGTTAGTGGGTCCCTGACAGGGGTGGGATCCTGTCAGAGGCCTAGACAGAAGGACACGGAACTGCACCTGCCCCACGTGCGGCAGTTCTCAAGAAAGGACACAAACAGAGAACTGTATTGCAGAGAGTGAGAAACGAAGTCATACCAAAAGGAGTGGAAACCAGAAGGAGTTCTGCTCTGCACAGGCTGCCTCCTTCTGAGGCGCAGGATCCAGTAGCCGGAACACCGAGGGAGCAACAGTCCTTTATGCCTTGCTCTAGAGACCGGCAAGACAGCTAATTTCACGTTACTGATCCGCCCCATACCCAGGAGTCGCGGTGGCACCCACGAGAGGCCGGGGCGTGCTAGAGTCCCTGTAAAAAGCCTCAGGCCACCGGTCATACGGGTTTGTCCTATCCTATCTGGGGGACAGAGAAAGAGACATAACATCTAGAACATCTACAACAGTTGTGAGGACCTTGTGAGGGGCTCAGCAGTAAGGTACTACAACACCTAGGTGTTAGAGGAAGGCTACTGATTTCCACCTGGATAAGGGGACTCTGGATTTGCCTCCAAACCGGCCAGACTCTGCCTGCCCTGTGATCTGGTGCTCTGGACTGTGGATGCTGAAGCCTGCAGTAAAAAGGTAAAGAGACTGCAACCTTGTGTCCTCGTTCTTCACTGCGCCTCTCACCATCCACCATCTACACACCGGGAAGCCCTGGGGATACACTTCACCTGTGGGAAGGTATACCATCTAGCTGCAATATCATCACCCCAGCAGACCCCTTAAAGCAGCGTCGGTCACCCTGACCGAATACCACAGGTGGCGTCATGAACATTATCCCTTTAAAGACCTTTCCCCCTTTTACACGGACATCCCTAGGGCCACGGACCGGATCAACCACCGTGACATCCCCCTTGTGAACCGAAGGACCCGGTACCGAGTACCCCACTGCCCTATGGGGGCGATCCACAATCATAATATATAAGGTGCTGTGGGTTGTACCATCTATATATATAAGAGGCATCGTGATTACTCGCTAATCCCGCCCCCTGCACAGTAGCTCCACCCCCAACCCATCATCACACAGAATCCTGCCCCCCATCCCATTACCACACACAATCCCGCCCCAACCACATTACCACACACTATCCCCCCACCACATTACCACACACAATCCCACCCCCCAACACATTACCACATACAATCCCACCCCCCACCACATTACCACACATAATCTCGCACCCCACCACATTACCACACAATCCCGCCCCCCACCACATCACCACACATAATCCCGCCACCAAACACATCACACATAATCCCGCCCGCCCACCACATCACCACACATAATCCCGCCACCAAACACATCACCACGCATAATCTCACCCCCCAACACATCAGCACACATAATCCCGCGCGCCAACCACATCACCACACATAATCCCGTCCCCTCAACACATCACCACACATAATCCCGCCCCCCAACACATCACCACACATAATCCCGCCCCCACCACATCACCACACATAATCCCACCACCAAACACATCACCACGCATAATCCCGCCCCCCCACCACATCACCACACATAATCCCGCCACCAAACACATCACCACACATAATCCCACCCCCCAACACATCACCACACATAATCCCGCCCGCCCACCACATCACCACACATAATCCCGTCCCCCAACACATCACCACACACAATCCCGACCCCAACACATCACACATAATCCCGCCCCCGCCACATCACCACACATAATCCCGCCCGCCCACCACATCACCACACATAATCCCGTCCCCAACACATCACCACACATAATCCCACCCCCCAACACATCACCACACACAATCCCACCCCCACCACATCACCACACATAATCCTGCCACCAAACACATCACCACGCATAATCCCACCCCCCACCACATCACCACAGATAATCCCGTCCCCCCACCACATTACCACACATAATCCCGCCCCCACCACATCACCACACATAATCCCACCCCCCCACAACATTACCACACATAATCTCACCCCCCACCACATTACCACACATAATCCCGCCCCCCACCACATTACCACACATAATCCCGCCCCCCACTACATTACCACACATAATCCCGCCCCCTACCACATTACTACACAAAATCCCGCCCCCCCACCACATCACCACACATAATCCCGCCCCCCCACGACATTACCACAGATAATGCCGCCCCCACCACATCACCACACACAATCCTGCCCCCACCACATCACACATAATCCCGCCCCACCACATCATCACACATAATCCCACCCCACACCACATCACAACACATAATCCCTCCCCCCACCACATCACCACACATAATCCCGCCCCCCCACCACATCACCACACATAATCCTGCCCCCCACCACATTACCACACATAATCCCGCCCCCCGCCACATTACCACACATAATCCCACCCCCACCACATTACCACACATAATCCCGCCCCCCGCCACATTACCACACATAATCCCACCCCCACCACATTACCACACATAATCCCGCCCCCACCACATCACCACACATAATCCAGCCCCCCCACCTCATCACCACACATAATCCAGCCCCCCACCTCATCACCACACATAATCCCGCCCCCCCACCACATCATCACACATAATCCCGCCCCCACCTAATCATCACACATAATCCCGCCCCCCCGCCACATCACCACACATAATCCCGCCCCCCACCACATTACCACACACAATCCCGCCCCCACACCACATTACCAAACAGAATCCTGCCCCCCACCACATCACCACATACAATCCCACCCCCCACCACATTACCACACATAATTTCGCCCCCCACATAACACAGATAATCCTGCCCCCACCACATTATCACACATAATCCCGCCCCCACCACATTACCACACATAATCCCGCCCCTCCACCACATCACCACACATAATCCTGCCCCCCACATTACCACACATAATCCCGCCCCCCCACCACATTACCACACATAATCCCGCCCCTCCACCACATCACCACAGATAATCCCGCCCCTCCACTACATCACCAGAGATAATCCCGCCCCCACCACATTACCACAGATAATTTCGCCCCCCACCACATTACCACACATAATCCCACCCCCCGCCACATTACCACACATAATCCCGCCCCCCGCCACATTAGCACACATAATCCCGCCCCCCCACATTACCACACGAGGCTCCGTCCCCACACATTACCACACGAGGCTCTGTCCCCTGTTGTGAATTCTGTTTGTGGGCTCCCCCGGTGGTGTTTTATGGTAGTGCCACTTATTTGCCTTCTTCTATCCTTGATCACCTGTTGCCACCCATTAGGGGAGTTTCCTATTTAAGGCTGCTTGGCTGCTGGTCCTATGCCGGCCAACAATGTATCAGTAGCATTCTGTTGCATTCTCCTGCCTCAAGCTCCTGTTCAGCTAAGTTGAATTTTGTTTCTTGTTTATGCTATTTTTGTCCAGCTATCTGCAATGTGACTCTCTGTAGCTGGAAGCTCTCGTGGACTGAAATTGCCACTCCAGTGGCATGAGTTGTCACTGGAGTTTTAAAGTAATTTCAGGATGGTGTTTTTGAGTAGTGTTTTGAAGTTGACCGTGAAGTAACTCTTCCCTTTACTTCTGCTATCTAGTAAGCGGACCTCACTGTGCTAAATCTGCTGTTCATCCTACGTATGTCTTTTCCTCTTGACTCACCGTCAATATTTGTGGGGGGCCGCTATCTCCTTTTGGGGTTCATCTCTGGAGGTAAGGCAGGCCTGTATATTCCTCTGATAGGGGTAGTTAGATCTCCGGCTGGCGCGTGGTGTCTAGGGCATCGTAGGAAACACTCCCCGGCTACTTCCAGTGTTGTGTCAGGTTCAGGTCACGGTCACTTTAGTTCCCATCACCCGAGAGCTAGTCCGTTCGTTATTTTTGATTTCCCTGCCATTGGGAGAATCATAACAGTTTGGCCGGCCACATGTGTTAAAACTATGCACTAAAGCAGGAAAGGATGTGAAAAGGTTTTTTTTTTTTTTTTTTTCCTCCTTCTGTGTTTGGAATGTGCTCAGTTGTACTCCTTGCTTAAACTGCAGTCTTCAGCCTTTTTTTTTCCTCTCCTCTTAATCTCTGAATGGCTTTGGTTACACCTGTTTGAATCATGGATCCACAGAGTTTGGTTGCAGGTTTGAATAACCTGGCTACAAAGGTCCAGAACTTACAAGATTTTGTTATACGTGCTCCAATGTCTGAACCTAAGATCCCTATGCCTGAATTTTTTACCGGAGACAGATCCCGTTTTTTGAATTTCAGAGAGAATTGTAAATTGTTTTTGTCTCTGAGATCTCACTCTGCTGGTGATCCTGCACAACAGGTTAAAATTGTTATTTCTCTATTACGGGGTGACCCACAAAGTTGGGCATTTGCATTGTCGCCTGGGGATCCTGCGTTATTAAATGTAGATGCGTTTTTTCTGGCTCTGGGGTTGCTTTATGAAGAACCTAATTTAGAGATTTTGGCTGAGAAAGCCTTGATAGCTCTTTCCCAAGGGCAAGATGAAGCTGAGATATACTGCCAAAAATTTCGTAAATGGTCAGTGCTTACTAAATGGAATGAGTGCGCACTAGCAGCTAATTTCAGAGAAGGTCTCTCTGATGCCGTGAAGGATGTCATGGTGGGGTTCCCTGTGCCTACAGGTCTGAATGATGCCATGAAATTGGCTATCCAGATTGATCGGCGTTTGCGGGAGCGCAAAGCTGTGCACCATATGGCGGTATCTTCTGAGCAAAAGCCTGTGCACCATATGGCGGTGTCTTCTGAGCAAAAACTTGTGCACCATTTGGCGGTGACCTCTGAAAAGGCACCAGAGCATATGCAATGCGATAGTGTTTTGTCTAGAGGCGAACGACAGAATTACAGGCGCAAAAATGGGTTGTGCTTCTATTGTGGAGATCCAGCTCATGTTATATCAGCATGCTCTAAACGCATAAAGAAGGTTGATAAAAAGGTTGATAAATCTTTTTCTATGGGTACCTTGCAGTCTAAATTTCTTTTGTCCGTGACATTGATTTGTACCTTATCATCTGTTACTGTGGATGCTTATGTGGATTCTGGCGCCGCTCTGAGTCTCATGGATTGGTCCTTTGCCAAGCGTTGTGGGTTTGATTTAGAGCCTCTGGAGGTTTCTATTCCCTTAAAGGGTATTGATTCTACACCTTTGGCTAGCAATAAACCACAATATTGGACACAAGTGACTATGCATCTTACCCCAGACCATCAGGAGATTATTCGTTTCCTTGTGTTATATAATCTACATGACGTGTTAGTACTTGGATTACCATGGTTACAAATTCATAATCCAGTCTTGGACTGGAGATCAATGTCTGTGCTGAGCTGGGGATGTCGGGGGATTCATGGGGATGCACCTTTGGTTCCCATTTCTTCATCTACTCCCTCTGAGATCCCAGCATTTCTGTCGGATTTTTATGATGTCTTTCAGGAGCCTAAAATTGATTCTCTCCCTCCTCACAGAGAGTGTGACTGCGCTATTGAGTTGATTCCCGGTAGTAAATTTCCTAAGGGTCGCTTGTTTAATTTGTCTGTACCTGAACATACTGCTATGCGGGAGTATATCAGAGAATCTTTGGAAAAGGGTCATATTTGCCCCTCTTTGTCTCCATTGGGGGCAGGGTTTTTCTTTGTGGGCAAAAAGGATGGTTCATTGAGACCTTGTATCGACTATCGACTTCTGAATAAGATTACAGTTAAATACCAGTATCCGTTACCTTTACTGACTGATCTGTTTGCTCGCATAAAGGGGGCGAAATGGTTCACTAAGATCGATCTACGTGGTGCGTATAATTTGGTGCGGATTAAGCAGGGGGATGAGTGGAAGACCGCATTTAATACGCCTGAAGGCCATTTTGAGTATTTGGTAATGCCTTTCGGTCTCGCGAATGCCCCTTCCGTTTTTCAGTCCTTTATGCACGATATTTTCCGTGAATATCTGGATAAATTTATGATTGTGTATTTGGACGATATTTTGATTTTTTCGGAGGACTGGGAATCTCATGTTCAACAGGTCAGGAGAGTTTTTCAGGTTTTACGAGCTAATTCTCTTTTTGTGAAGGGCTCAAAGTGTAGTTTTGGGGTTCAGAGAATTTCCTTTCTGGGATATATTTTTTCCCCTTCATCTATGGAGATGGACCCTGTTAAGGTTCAGGCTATTTGTGATTGGATACAACCTACTTCTCTAAAAAGTCTTCAGAAATTCTTGGGATTTGCTAATTTCTATCGCCGATTCATAGCGGGTTTTTCTGCCATTGCTAAACCTTTGACTGATTTGACCAAGAAGGGTGCTGATGTTGCTAATTGGTCCTCTGCGGCTGTGGAGGCCTTTCGGGAGCTTAAGCGCCGCTTTTCTTCTGCTCCTGTGTTGCGCCAGCCTGATGTGTCGCTCCCGTTCCAGGTTGAAGTAGATGCGTACGAGATCAGAGCAGGTGCAGTTTTGTCGCAGAAAGGTCCTGACTGCTCAGTGATGAGACCGTGTGCGTTTTTCTCTCGAAAGTTTTCGCCCGCTGAGCGAAATTATGATGTTGGAAATCGGGAGCTCTTGGCCATGAAGTGGGCATTTGAGGAGTGGCGTCATTGGCTTGAGGGTGCTAGACACCAGGTGGTGGTCTTGACTGACCACAAGAATCTAATTTATCTTGAGTCAGCCAGGCGTCTGAATCCTAGACAGGCGCGCTGGTCGTTGTTTTTCTCTCGATTTAACTTTGTGGTTTCATATCTGCCTGGGTCTAAGAATGTGAGGGCGGATGCCCTCTCTAGGAGTTTTGAGCCTGACTCGCCTGGTGATTCCGAACCTACTGGCATCCTGAAGGATGGGGTGATATTGTCAGCAGTCTCCCCAGACCTGCGGCGCTCTTTGCAGGAGTTTCAGGTGGATAGGCCTGATCGCTGTCCGCCTGGTAGACTGTTTGTCCCTGATGACTGGACCAGTAGAGTTATTTCGGAGGTTCACTCTTCCGCGTTGGCAGGTCATCCTGGAATTTTTGGCACCAGGGATCTGGTGTCTAGGTCCTTCTGGTGGCCTTCCTTGTCTCGAGATGTGCGTATTTTTGTGCAGTCTTGTGATGTTTGTGCTCGGGCTAAGCCCTGCTGTTCCCGGGCCAGCGGGTTGTTGTTGCCCTTGTCTATTCCTAAGAGGCCTTGGACGCACATCTCTATGGACTTTATTTCTGACCTTCCTGTTCCTCGTAGGATGTCCGTCATCTGGGTGGTGTGTGACCGTTTTTCCAAGATGGTTCACTTGGTACCTTTGCCCAAATTGCCCTCCTCCTCTGAGCTGGTCCCTCTGTTTTTTCAGAATGTGGTGCGTTTGCATGGTATTCCTGAGAATATAGTGTCTGACAGGGGCACTCAGTTTGTGTCTAGATTTTGGCGGGCGTTCTGTGCCAGGATGGGCATCGACTTGTCTTTTTCGTCTGCATTCCATCCTCAGACTAATGGCCAGACTGAGCGTACTAATCAGACCTTGGAGACTTACTTGAGGTGTTTTGTGTCCGCTGATCAGGACGATTGGCTTGATTTTTTGCCATTGGCAGAGTTTGCCCTTAACAATCGGGCTAGTTCTGCCACTTTGGTTTCTCCATTTTTTTGTAATTCAGGGTTTCACCCTCGCTTTTCGTCCGGTCAATTGGAGTCTTCGGATTGCCCTGGAGTAGACGCTGTGGTTGATAGAATACATCAGATTTGGGGACAGGTTGTGGACAATCTGAAGTTGTCCCAGGAGAAGACTCAACAGTTCACTAATCGTCATCGGCGTGTCGGTCCTCGTCTTTGTGTTGGGGACCTGGTTTGGTTGTCTTCTCGATTTATTCCTATGAAGGTCTCGTCTCCTAAGTTTAAGCCTCGGTTTATCGGCCCTTATAGGATTTTGGAGGTTCTCAATCCTGTGTCCTTTCGTTTGGACCTCCCAGCATCTTTTACTATTCATAATGTTTTTCATCGGTCATTATTGCGGAGGTATGAGGTGCCGGTTGTTCCTTCTGTTGATCCTCCTGCTCCTGTGCTGGTTGAGGGTGAATTGGAGTATGTGGTGGAAAAGATCTTGGACTCCCGTGTTTCCAGACGGAAACTTCAGTATCTGGTTAAGTGGAAAGGCTATGGTCAGGAGGATAATTCTTGGGTGACAGCATCTGATGTTCATGCTCCTGATTTGGTTCGTGCATTTCATAGTGCTCATCCAGATCGCCCTGGTGGTTCTGGTGAGGGTTCGGTGCCCCCTCCTTAAGGGGGGGGTACTGTTGTGAATTCTGTTTGTGGGCTCCCCCGGTGGTGTTTTATGGTAGTGCCACTTATTTGCCTTCTTCTATCCTTGATCACCTGTTGCCACCCATTAGGGGAGTTTCCTATTTAAGGCTGCTTGGCTGCTGGTCCTATGCCGGCCAACAATGTATCAGTAGCATTCTGTTGCATTCTCCTGCCTCAAGCTCCTGTTCAGCTAAGTTGAATTTTGTTTCTTGTTTATGCTATTTTTGTCCAGCTATCTGCAATGTGACTCTCTGTAGCTGGAAGCTCTCGTGGACTGAAATTGCCACTCCAGTGGCATGAGTTGTCACTGGAGTTTTAAAGTAATTTCAGGATGGTGTTTTTGAGTAGTGTTTTGAAGTTGACCGTGAAGTAACTCTTCCCTGTACTTCTGCTATCTAGTAAGCGGACCTCACTGTGCTAAATCTGCTGTTCATCCTACGTATGTCTTTTCCTCTTGACTCACCGTCAATATTTGTGGGGGGCCGCTATCTCCTTTTGGGGTTCATCTCTGGAGGTAAGGCAGGCCTGTATATTCCTCTGATAGGGGTAGTTAGATCTCCGGCTGGCGCGTGGTGTCTAGGGCATCGTAGGAAACACTCCCCGGCTACTTCCAGTGTTGTGTCAGGTTCAGGTCACGGTCACTTTAGTTCCCATCACCCGAGAGCTAGTCCGTTCGTTATTTTTGATTTCCCTGCCATTGGGAGAATCATAACAGTCCCCCACATTACCACACGAGGCTCCGTCCCCACACATTACCACACGATGCAACATCCACACACATTGCCACACGAGGCTCCGTCCCCACACATTACCACACGAGGCTCCGTCCCCACACATTACCTCACGAGGCTCTGTCCCCACACATTACCACACGAGGCTGCGTCCCCAAACATTACCACACGAGGCTCCGCCCCCCACTTTACCACATGAGGCTCCGTCCCCACACATTACCACACGAGGCTCCGTCCCCCCTACATTACCACGCGAGGCTCTGTCCCCACACATTTCCACACGAAGCTCCGTCCCCACACATTACCACACGAGGCTTTGTCCCCCCACATTACCACACGAGGCTCCGTCCCCACACATTACCACACGAGGCTCCGTCCCCACACATTACCACACGAGGCTCCGTCCCCACACATTACCACACGAGGCTCCGTCCCCACACATTACCACACGAAGCTCCGTCCCCACTCAATACCACACGAGGCTCCGTCCCCACACATTACCACACGAGGCTCCATCCCCCTACATTACCACACGAGGCTCCGTCCCCCTACATTACCACACGAGGCTCCGTCCCCACACATTACCACACGAGGCTCCGTCCCCACACATTACCACATGAGGCTCCTCCCCCCCACATTACCACACGCAGCACTTCCTTTCTATGTAATTCAACCACTTCAGCCAAGGTAAACGTACATTTAATTGCATAATCACCAGCAGCGTTAATTAGATAGCAATGAGCGTGCCGAGCGTTAGCTGGCTGGAAACAGCTAGTCATACAATATAGGAGGTGTTGTTAAGGGGACCATCATACTATATAGGGGGCTGTGATGTGCACCATCATACTATATAGTGGACTATGAGATGAAACATCATGATATATGAGGGGTTGTTGGTGGTACCATCATACTATATAGGAGCTGTGAGGTGTTCCTGTCGTGATTCTCAATGGCGAGAGAACATAGCCCAGCATATATGAGAACTAGCTCTTGGAAGATGGAAACTATATTGACCATGAACTAAACCTGCCGCACAACTAGAAGTGGCCGGGTAGCATGCCTACGTTTTTTATCCCTAGATGCCCAGCGCCAGCCGGAGAACTACCTAATCCTAGCAGAGGAAAAGACAGTCCTGGCTCACCTCTAGAGAAATTTTCCCAAAAGGCAGACAGAGGCCCCCACATATATTGGCGGTGATTTTAGATGAAATGACAAACGTAGTATGAAAATAGGTTTAGCAAAATCGAGGTCCGCTTACTAGATAGCATGAAGACAGAAAGGGCACTTTCATGGTCAGCAGAAAACCCTATCAAAACACCATCCAGAAATTACTTTAAGACTCTAGCATTAACTCATAACACCAGAGTGGCAATTTCCGCTCACAAGAGCTTTCCAGACACAGTAACGAAACAGCAGCTGTGAACAGGAACAAAATGCAAAAACACACAAGGACAAAAGTCCAACTTAGCTAGGAGTTGTCTAGTAGCAGGAACATGCACAGAAGGCTTCTGATTACATTGCTGACCGGCATGAAACTGACAGAGGAGCAAGGTTATATAGCGACTCCCACATCCTGATAGGAGCAGGTGAACAGAGGGGATGATGCACACAAGTACAATTCCACAAGTGGCCACCGGGGGAGCCCAGAATCCAATTTACAACAGTACCCCCCCCTCAAGGAGGGGGCACCGAACCCTCACCAGAACCACCAGGGCGATCAGGATGAGCCCTATGAAAGGCACGGACAAGATCGGAGGCATGAACATCAGAGGCAGTGACCCAAGAATTATCCTCCTGACCGTATCCCTTCCATTTGACCAGATACTGGAGCTTCCGTCTGGAAACACGAGAGTCTAAGATCTTTTCCACAACGTACTCCAACTCACCCTCAACCAACACCGGAGCAGGAGGCTCAACGGAAGGCACAGCCGGTACCTCATACCTGCGCAACAATGACCGATGAAAAACATTATGAATCGAAAAGGATGCAGGGAGGTCCAAACGGAAGGACACAGGGTTAAGAATCTCCAATATCTTGTACGGGCCGATGAACCGAGGCTTAAACTTAGGAGAAGAAACCCTCATAGGGACAAAACGAGAAGACAACCACACCAAGTCCCCAACACAAAGCCGAGGACCAACACGACGACGGCGGTTGGCAAAAAGCTGAGTCTTCTCCTGGGACAACTTCAAATTGTCCACCACCTGCCCCCAAATCTGATGCAACCTCTCCACCACAGCATCCACCCCAGGACAATCCGAAGATTCCACTTGACCGGAGGAAAATCGAGGATGAAACCCCGAATTACAGAAAAACGGGGACACCAAGGTGGCAGAGCTGGCCCGATTATTGAGGGCGAACTCCGCCAAAGGCAAAAAAGCAACCCAATCATCCTGATCCGCAGACACAAAACACCTCAAATATGTCTCCAAGGTCTGATTAGTCCGCTCGGTCTGGCCATTAGTCTGAGGATGGAAAGCAGACGAAAAAGACAAATCTATGCCCATCCTAGCACAGAATGCCCGCCAAAATCTAGACACGAATTGGGTCCCTCTGTCAGAAACGATATTCTCCGGAATACCATGCAAACGAACAACATTTTGAAAAAACAGAGGAACCAACTCGGAAGAAGAAGGCAACTTAGGCAAGGGAACCAGATGGACCATCTTAGAGAAACGGTCACACACCACCCAGATGACAGACATCTTCTGAGAAACAGGCAGATCCGAAATAAAATCCATCGAGATGTGCGTCCAAGGCCTCTTCGGGATAGGCAAGGGTAACAACAATCCACTAGCCCGAGAACAACAAGGCTTGGCCCGAGCACAAACGTCACAAGACTGCACAAAGCCTCGCACATCTCGTGACAGGGAAGGCCACCAGAAGGACCTTGCCACCAAATCCCTGGTACCAAAGATTCCAGGATGACCTGCCAACGCAGAAGAATGAACCTCAGAGATGACTCTACTGGTCCAATCATCAGGAACAAACAGTCTACCAGGTGGGCAACGATCAGGTCTATCAGCCTGAAACTCCTGCAAGGCCCGCCGCAGGTCTGGAGAAACGGCAGACAATATCACTCCATCTTTAAGGATACCTGTGGGCTCAGAATTACCAGGGGAGTCAGGCTCAAAACTCCTAGAAAGGGCATCCGCCTTAACATTCTTAGAACCCGGTAGGTAAGACACCACAAAATTAAACCGAGAGAAAAACAACGACCAGCGCGCCTGTCTAGGATTCAGGCGCCTGGCAGACTCAAGGTAAATTAAATTTTTGTGGTCAGTCAATACCACCACCTGATGTCTGGCCCCCTCAAGCCAGTGACGCCACTCCTCAAAAGCCCACTTCATGGCCAAAAGCTCCCGATTCCCAATATCATAATTCCGCTCGGCGGGCGAAAATTTACGGGAAAAAAAGGCACAAGGTCTCATCACGGAGCAGTCGGAACTTCTCTGCGACAACACCGCCCCAGCTCCGATTTCAGAAGCGTCGACCTCAACCTGAAAAGGAAGAGCAACATCAGGCTGACGCAACACTGGGGCGGAAGAAAAGCGGCGCTTGAGCTCCCGAAAGGCCTCCACAGCATCAGGGGACCAATCAGCAACATCAGCACCCTTCTTAGTCAAATCAGTCAATGGTTTTACAACATCAGAAAAACCAGCAATAAATCGACGATAAAAGTTAGCAAAGCCCAAAAATTTCTGAAGACTCTTAAGAGAAGAGGGTTGCGTCCAATCACCAATAGCCTGAACCTTGACAGGATCCATCTCGATGGAAGAGGGGGAAAAAATGTATCCCAAGAAGGAAATCTTTTGAACCCCAAAAACACACTTAGAACCCTTCACACACAAGGAATTAGACCGCAAAACCTGAAAAACCCTCCTGACCTGCTGGACATGAGAGTCCCAGTCATCCGAAAAAATCAGAATATCATCCAGATACACAATCATAAATTTATCCAAATAATCGCGGAAAATGTCATGCATAAAGGACTGGAAGACTGAAGGGGCATTAGAAAGACCAAAAGGCTTCACCAAATACTCAAAATGGCCCTCGGGCGTATTAAATGCGGTTTTCCACTCATCCCCCTGCTTGATTCGCACCAAATTATACGCCCCACGGAGATCAATCTTAGAGAACCACTTGGCCCCCTTTATACGAGCAAACAAATCAGTAAGCAGTGGTAACGGATATTGATATTTAACCGTGATTTTATTCAAAAGACGATAATCAATACACGGCCTCAAAGAGCCGTCTTTCTTAGACACAAAGAAAAAACCGGCTCCTAAGGGAGATGACGAAGGACGAATATGTCCCTTTTCCAAGGACTCCTTTATATATTCTCGCATAGCCGCGTGTTCAGGCACAGACAGATTAAATAAACGACCCTTAGGGTATTTACTACCCGGAATCAAGTCTATGGCACAATCGCACTCCCGGTGCGGAGGTAGTGAACCAACCTTGGGTTCTTCAAAAACGTCACGAAAGTTAGACAAGAATTCAGGAATCTCAGAGGGAATAGATGATGAAATGGAAACCAAAGGTACGTCCCCATGAGTTCCTTTACATCCCCAGCTTAACACAGACATAGCTCTCCAGTCGAGGACTGGGTTATGAGATTGCAGCCATGGCAATCCCAGCACCAAAACATCATGTAGATTATACAGCACCAGAAAGCGAATAACCTCCTGGTGATCCGGATTAACACGCATAGTCACTTGTGTCCAGTATTGTGGTTTATTACTAGCCAATGGGGTGGAGTCAATCCCTTTCAGAGGTATCGGAGCCTCCAATGGCTCCAAATCATACCCACAGCGTTTGGCAAAGGACCAATCCATAAGACTCAAAGCAGCGCCAGAGTCGACATAGGCGTCCGCGGTAATAGAGGACAAAGAACAAATCAGGGTCACAGATAGAATAAACTTAGACTGTAAAGTGCTAATTGAAACAGACTTGTCAGGCTTCTTAGTACGCTTAAAGCATGCTGATATAACATGAGTTGAATCACCACAATAGAAGCACAACCCATTTTTTCGTCTAAAATTCTGCCGCTCGCTTCTGGACAGAATTCTATCACATTGCATATTTTCTGGCGTTTTCTCAGTAGACACCGCCAAATGGTGCACAGGTTTGCGCTCCCGCAGACGCCTATCGATCTGAATAGCCATCGTCATGGACTCATTCAGACTCGCAGGCACAGGGAACCCCACCATAACATCCTTAATGGCATCAGAGAGACCTTCTCTGAAAATCGCCGCCAGGGCGCACTCATTCCACTGAGTAAGCACAGACCATTTGCGGAATTTTTGGCAGTATATTTCAGCTTCATCTTGCCCCTGAGACAAGGACATCAAGGCCTTTTCCGCCTGAAGCTCTAAATTAAATGAGGTTCCTCATAAAGCAACCCCAAGGCCAGAAAAAACGCATCCACATTGAGCAACGCAGGATCCCCTGGTGCCAATGCAAAAGCCCAGTCCTGAGGGTCGCCCCGGAGCAAGGAAATTACAATCCTGACCTGCTGTGCAGGGTCTCCGGCAGAGCGAGACTTCAGGGACAAAAACAATTTGCAATTATTTTTAAAATTTTGAAAGTGAGATCTATTCCCCGAGAAGAATTCAGGCAAAGGAATTCTAGGCTCAGACATAGGTGCATGAACAACAAAATCTTGCAAATTTTGTACCTTTGTGGCGAGATTATTCAAACCTGTAGCTACACTCTGAAGATCCATTTGAAACAGGTGAACACAGAGCCATTCAAGGATTAGAAGGAGAGAAAGAGAGGAAGGCTGCAGCATAGGCAAACTAGCAAGTGATTCAATTAAGAGCACACTCAGAACTAGAGGAAAAAAAAAAAAAATTGTAGCAGACTTCTTTTTTCTCTCCTTTCTCAGCCAGTAATTTAACCCTTTTTTTAGGCCGGTCAAACTGTCGTGATTCTCAATGGCGAGAGAACATAGCCCAGCATATATGAGAACTAGCTCTTGGAAGATGGAAACTATATTGACCATGAACTAAACCTGCCGCACAACTAGAAGTGGCCGGGTAGCATGCCTACGTTTTTTATCCCTAGATGCCCAGCGCCAGCCGGAGAACTACCTAATCCTAGCAGAGGAAAAGACAGTCCTGGCTCACCTCTAGAGAAATTTTCCCAAAAGGCAGACAGAGGCCCCCACATATATTGGCGGTGATTTTAGATGAAATGACAAACGTAGTATGAAAATAGGTTTAGCAAAATCGAGGTCCGCTTACTAGATAGCATGAAGACAGAAAGGGCACTTTCATGGTCAGCAGAAAACCCTATCAAAACACCATCCAGAAATTACTTTAAGACTCTAGCATTAACTCATAACACCAGAGTGGCAATTTCCGCTCACAAGAGCTTTCCAGACACAGTAACGAAACAGCAGCTGTGAACAGGAACAAAATGCAAAAACACACAAGGACAAAAGTCCAACTTAGCTAGGAGTTGTCTAGTAGCAGGAACATGCACAGAAGGCTTCTGATTACATTGTTGACCGGCATGAAACTGACAGAGGAGCAAGGTTATATAGCGACTCCCACATCCTGATAGGAGCAGGTGAACAGAGGGGATGATGCACACAAGTACAATTCCACAAGTGGCCACCGGGGGAGCCCAGAATCCAATTTACAACATGTTCCATCATCATATACAATGAGCTGTGAGGTGTACCATCAGTAGCGTAGCTACTGGGGGGCAGAGGGTGCTCAGAGGGGGCCCACCCGGAGCTACGCTGCTGTAACTGTATCGGCACGTGCTGATACAGTTACCATGCGCGGCAGAGCAGTGAGAATCGATCTCCCTGCTCTGCTGCTGGCCACTATGGGGCCCTTGAGCAGGCGGGGGGGCCCGGTGCCAGCAGTGGGCCCCCCTCCTGTCATCACAAGGTCAGCTGTGCTGACATTTAGCTGGTACAGCTGACCGCAATGATGAGGGAAGGAGCACTGCGCTCCTTCCCCCATCATCCCCCTGTCAGCGTCTGACATCAGTGATGCTGACAGCGGACGCGATGAGTCACTGCCCGGCGCCAAGATGAGCAGAAGCTCAGAGCATCACAGGAACCAGGAAGAAGAGAGGTGAGAATTTATTTTTTTAAGGGGTGCTGCCTTATACTACAGAATCTGCCTATGGGGGTGCTGCCTTATAGTACAGGGTCTGCATGTGCGGTTGCTGCCTTATAGTACAGGGTCTGCCTATGGGGATGCTGTCTTATAATTCAGGGTCTGCCTATGGGGGTGATGCCTTATAGTACAGGGTCTGCCTATAGGGGTGCTACCTTATAATACAGGGTCTGCCTATTGGGGTGCTGTCTTATACTACAGGGTCTGCCTATAGGGGTGCTGCTTTATACTATAGGGTCTGTCTGCGAGGTGTTACCTTATACTACAGGGTCTGCCTATGGGTGCTGCCTTGTGCTATAGAGTCTGCCTATGGGGGGTGCATTATACAATATAGAGTAGGCCTATGGGGAGTGCATTATACTATATTGAAGACTATCTGGTACATTATACTATATTGAGGACTTTCTGGTGCATTATACTATATTGAGGATGATCTGGTGCATTATACTATATGGAGGCTATCTAGAGGGGCATCATTCAGTGTGGGGATTACAGTGTTGGAGCCATCAAACAGTTTGGAAGCTACTAAGGGGTCAGTATACTGTGTATAAGAGAGCA
Source organism: Ranitomeya variabilis (assembly GCF_051348905.1). NCBI lineage: Eukaryota > Metazoa > Chordata > Amphibia > Anura > Dendrobatidae > Ranitomeya > Ranitomeya variabilis. The sequence continues at coordinate 581,879,180 of NC_135233.1, forward strand.
TCATGCTGTGTATAGGGGAGCTGTACAGGGGGCAGACTCGGGACATTATTAAATGTAAAGTGGGCACTTATTGTTATAGGGGAACTCAGGTTACTGTGACTATCAAAAGGGCACACAGGGCAATATTACTTTCTAGGGGGAAAAATGTGGGCACTGTATTCTAGGGCACTTGCATCTGGCATTGCTATATTATAGAGGGGTGCTTTAGAATTTAGAGGGCATACAGTCCCACACAGCAGAGGCAGTAATAGGGTCACATACGGCAGCAGCGGCTCATTATTGGGGTATCAGCAGGATGAGGAGTTTGTGCAGATTGGGAATAGTTGGTGATGGGCTGGAATGTGAGAAGTGAAACGTGTCTTTGTTGTATTCTCTGCAGCCGAGTCGTGGCTGGAAGAAGTTGTCATGTCGGTCTGGGCCATATGGAAAAGACGGGAAAAGTGACGACTCCATCATAAAGAACGTCAGCTGTAAGACATTATCTGTAAGTGTGTTGTGATCTCTTAAATGTTCTGTAGGGCTGGTATCTACCACTGACCATATGGCGGTGATGTCCACGTTGGTCATTATATAGAGATTATCTTCAGTAACAGCGCGGTCATCTGCTGAGGCTCTCCTCCACTATTAGGGCACATCACCGAGTTGTAATCAAGGTTACCTGGTTAGGGGCCCACTCAGAAGCTTCGCACCCCCTGAACCAAAACCCTAGCTACTCCTCTGTGTACCATCATACTATATGGGGGTTTTGGGTGAACATCATACTATATGGGGGACTGTGATGTGGACCATCATATTATAAAGTGGGCTATGAGGTGAACCATCATATTAGATAGGAGCTGTGATTTGTACTATCATAATATACACCATGTTCCAAATTATTATGCAAATTATATTTTTCTTGGATTTTCCTAAATGGTCGGTGCAAATGACAGTCAGTCTAGAAAGTCATCACCCGTCAGATTATACATCAAATTTTATTGAAGAAACCTCCCAATGATAACCGTATAGTCTCCAAAATGAATAAAAACTCAAAATGCACTGTTCCAAATTATTAGGCACAGTAGAATTTCGAAACATTTAATCTGCTTTAAAGAACTGAAAATGCTCATTTGTGGAATTTGCAGCATTAGGAGGTCACATTCACTGAACAAAAAAGCTATTTAACTCCAAAACATCCTAACAGGCCAAGTTACATGTTAACATAGGAGCCCTTCTTTGATATCACCTTCACAGTCTTTGCATCCATTGAACTTGTGAGTTTTTGGAGAGTTTCTGCTTGTATTTCTTTGCATGAAGTCAGAATCGCCTGTCAGAGCTGCTGTTTTGATGTGCACTGCCTCTCACCCTCATAGATCTTTTGCTTGATGATACTCCAAAGGTTCTCTATAGGGTTGAGGTCAGGGGAAGATGGTGGCCACACCCTGAGTTTATCTCCTTTTATGCCCATAGCAGCCAATGACTCAAAGGTATTCTTTGCAGCATGAGATGGTGCATTGTCATGCATGAAGATGATTTTGCTCCTGAAGGCACGTTTCTGCCTTTTATACCATGGAAGAAAGTTGTCAGTCAGAAACTCTATATACTTTGCAGAGGTCATTTTCACACCTTCAGGAAACTTACAGGGCCCTACCAGCTGTTTCCCCATGATTCCGGCCGAAAACACGACTCTTCCACCTCCTTGCTGACGTCACAGCCTTGTTGGGACATGGTGGCCATCCACCAACCATCCACTACTCCATCCACCTGGACCATCCAGGGTTGCTCGACACTCATCAGTAAACAAGACTGTTTGAATATTAGTCTTCATGTATGTCTGGGCCCACTGCAACCGTTTCTGCTTGTGAACACTGTTTAGGGGTGGCCGAATAGTAGGTTTATGCAGCACTGCAAGTCTTTGAAGGATCCTACACCTTGAGGTTCGAGGGACTCCAGAGACACCAGCAGATTCAAATATCTATTTGCTGCTTTGTAATGGTATTTTGGCAGCTGCTCTCTTAATCCAATGAATTTGTCTGGCAGAAACCTTCCTCATTATGCCTTTATCTGCATGAACTCTGTCTATGCTCTGTTTTAGTGACAAATCTCTTCACAGTCACTCTTAAGTTTTTGTGAAATATCTAATGTTTTCATTCCTTGACCAAGGCATTGCACTATTTGATGCTTTTCGGCAGCAAAGAGATCCTTTTTCTTTCCCATGTTACTTGAAAACTGTGGCCTGCTTAATAATGTGGAACATCATTTTTAAGTAGTTTTCCTTTAATTAGAATCACCTGGAAAACTAATCACATTTTTTTAAGTTGATTTCAGTGATCTATTGAGCCCTGAGACACAATACCATCCATGAGTTCATTTGAAAAAAAAAAATTAAATCTTTGACGCTTAAATCCAATTTGCATAATAATTTGGAACACAGTGTATAAGATGCTGTGGGTTGTTGGGATCATACTATATAGAATGTGTTGTTAAGGGGACTATCATACTATATAGGGGGCTGTGATGTGGACCAACATACTATATTGGGGACTATGAGATGAGACATCAGAGTATATGAGGGGTTGTTGGTGGTACCATCATACTATATAGGAGCTGTGAGGTGTTCCATCATCATATACAAGGATCTGTGAGGTATACCATCATACTATATGGGGGTTTGGGGTGAACATAATACTATATAGGGGGCTGTTGGAGGGCCCATCATACTATATGGGGGACTGTGAGGTGGACCATCATACTATACAGGGTGTTGTGACGGGACCATCAAACTATATAGGGGGCTGTGGGGGGACCATCATACAGTATTTTGGCTATTGGGGATCTCAATAGTGTATGACGGATCTATCAAACTGTGTGGGGTGGCTATGAAGAGGATCAGCTTACTGTGTAGGGTCATCGTGGTGGACATCATACTGTATGGGGTGGCTGTGGTGGACATTTTACGTTCTGGATGTCTATGAGGTACATTATACTGTGTTGGGGGCTGTGGTGACCATCATACTGTATGGGATGGTCAGAGGTGTATCTAGCCTTTCCTGCACCCTGGGCAAACCATCAGTTTGACGCCCCCCCAAAAAAAAAAACCTCCCCCACTTGAACCTTAACTCTATTGAAACTGTATGACCAAGCCAAGGTACATTCCTGATTCCCCATAATGTTAAAGTAGATACCAATAAAAGTAAAATTAATTGAGACATCAGTAGGTTAAGTGTTTTTGAATATCCATATTGAATCAGGAGCCCAATATAATCCTGCATAAAAGTTAATAATGGCCCCATAAGATGCTCCATAGACAGATTTGCCCAATATAGTGCTGCAGAAACGTTGATTATGGCCCCATAAGATGCTCCATAAAGATATTTGCGCCATATAGTGCTGCAGAAACATTGATTATGGCCCCATAAGATGCTCCATAAAGATATTTGCCCCATATAGTGCTGCAGAAACGTTGATTATGGCCCCATAAGATGCTCCATAGAGACATTTGCCTCATATAGTGCTGCACAAACGTTATGGCCCCATACAGACACTTGCCCCGTTATAGTGCTGCACAAACGTTATGGCCCCATAGATGCTCCCTACAGACACTTGCCCCATATACACTGTGTTCCAAATTATTATGCAAATTGGATTTAGGTGTGATAAAGATTTAATTGTTTTGTTTTTCAAATAAACTCATGGATGGTATTGTGTCTCAGGGCTCAATGGATCACTGAAATCAATCTTAAACACATGGGATAATTAGTTTTCCAGGTGATTCTAATTAAAGGAAAACTACTTAAAAATGATGTTCCACATTATTAAGCAGGTCACAGTTTTCAAGTAACATGGGAAAGAAAAAGGATCTCTCTGCTGCTGAAAAGCATCAAATAGTGCAATGCCTTGGTGAAGGGATGAAAACATTAGAAATTTCCCGAAAACTTAAGTGTGATCATCGTACTGTTAAGAGATTTGTGGCTGTATCTGAGCACAAATGTGTTTGTGCTGATAAAGGCATAATGAGGAAGATTTCTGCCAGGCAAGTTCATCGGATTAAGAGAGCAGCTGCTAAAAAGCCATTACAAAGCAGCAAACAGATATTTGAAGCTGCTGGTGCCTCTGGAGTCCCTCGAACCTCAAGGTGTAGGCTCCTTCAAAGGCTTGCTGTGGTACATAAACCTACTATTCGGCCACCCCTAAACAGTGTTCACAAGCAGAAATGGTTGCATTGGGCCCACACAAACATGAAGACTAATTTCCAAAAATTCTTGTTTACTGATAAGTGTTGAGCAACCCCGGATGGTCCAGATAGATGGAGTAGTGGATGGTTGCTGGATGGCCACCATGTCCCAACAAGGCTGCAACAACAGCAAGGAGGTGGAGGAGTCATGTTTTGGGCCGGAATCATGGAGAAACAGCTGGTATGGCCCTTTAAGGTTCCTGAAGGTGTGAAAATGACCTCTGCAAAGTATATAGAGTTTCTGACTGACAACTTTCCTCCATGGTATAAAAAGCAGAAATGTGCCTTCAGGAGCCAAATCATCTTCATGCTGACAATGCCCCATCTCATGCTGCAAAGAATACCTCTGAGTCATTGGCTGCTATGGGCATAAAAGGAGATAAACTCATGGTGTGGCCACCATCTTCCCCTGTCCTCAACCCTATAGAGAACCTTTTGGAGTATCATCAACCAAAAGATCTATGAGGGTGGGAGGCAGTTCACATAAAAACAGCAGCTCTGGGAGGCTATTCTGACTTCATGCAAAGAAATACAAGCAGAAACTCTCCAAAAACTCACAAGTTCAATGGATGCAAGAATTGTGAAGGTGATATCAGGAAGTCTCCTATGTTAACATGTAACTTGGCCTGTTGGGATGTTTTGGAGTTAAATAACTTTTTGTTCAGTGAATGTGACCTCCTAATGCTGCAAATTCCACAAATGAGCATTTTCAGTTCTTTAAAACAGATCAAATGTTTAGAAATTCTTCTGTGCTTAATAATTTGGAACAGTGCATTTTAAGTTTTTATTCATTTTAGAGATTATACTGTTATCATTGGGAGGTTTCTTCAATAAAATTCGATGTATACTCTAACGGGTGATTACTTTTATTAGACTGACTGTCATTTGCACCAACCATTTAGGAAAATCAGAGAAAAATGTCATTTGCATAATAATTTGGAACATAGTGTAGATGAGACATAACACCTATCATTACAAAAAGAGGATTAAATGGAAGGTCCTAGTTAAGGAATCTTTCCGATACACAGGAGAGAACACGTCACTCAGAGATGTTTGCTGAGATTTTTCAGGGGTAAATGGTGCAATTCTAAACTTCACCACGAACATCCCACAGCTACACAATGTGTGAATGGGGCCTTAGTGTTAGGTGAGCAGCTACCTACCGGGACTTGTGTTCCTCAAGCTGCTGCTTCTGGGGACACGAGGTGCTTCAGGATAATAACTGTATACATTCTGTACCAATTGTGATGTCATGTAAAATCCATGATGTCATGCGCCCTGTGATGTCATGTTCCCAGTTGTAATAACTGCCACTGGTGGGTTATGTATCAAGTTTCCAACATCAAGTTTCCAGTGGCAAGCTTGATGTTACAATAGCATTTTCACCACATTAATGGGAAAGCTACACAAAAATGGAACCAAGTGGAGTTGTCTCCCCTGGCCCACCCCTCTCTATAAGCTTTTATTAGAGCACATGGGTGTCACAGACGGTAAAACCAGCCGATTGTTGAGAGTCTTCAAGATCACATGATCAGTTGATCGCCATCAAGTCCTCATTTAGGGAAGGGGTTGTCCACATTGGTAACCCCTGTTGGACAGGGCTCAAACTGGCTTAATAAAGAACCAAAATGTTCATATGTCCTTGGAATCTGGTCAGTAACATTTTTTTTTTCTTTTTTTAAATCATGGAATCATTATGACAATCACAGGACACATGATATAGGGTTTTTGCTATGATTTTCAGGTGAAGGATGTAGTTCTGAATCCCACAACTAAACCCCCCATCTATGCAATTTGTGAGTGAGGTCGTAAGTGAAGAGCTCCCTACCTGGACTTGTTTCCTTCAGGCTGTCAGGCTCTAATGAAACAAGATGGCTCAGGGGTTGCAATTTGCACATTCTATTCCAGTTGTGATGTCATATGATGTTTATGTGCTTTGTGATGTAATTCAAACTGCCGGTTTAACCCCTTCCCACCCAATGACATACTTTGATTTTGTGAACAGGTTACTTGGAAACAACGGCTCAGACAATGAAGGGACAGTTGTAATCATCCGAAAATGTTTATATGTCTACTACAGAAAGGAAATTTAACTATAGGGACTGACGTGTGTATATATATATATATGTATATATATATATATATATATATATATATATATATATATATATATATATATATATATATATACATATATATATATATGTACAGCTCTGGCAAAAATTAAGAGACCACTGTAAAATGTTCAGTTTTTCAGATTTTTCTTTTTATTGGTATATTTTTGAGTAAAATGTAAATTGTTCTTTTATTCTATAAACGACTGACAACATGTCTCCGAAGTTCCAAGAAATACATTTTGGATTTTTTTTTCTAAAAAGGAGAAATGGTCAAAATAACAAAAAAATGCACTGCTTGCATACCTCAATAAATGCAAAAAAATAAAAACACCTTCATAATCATTTAGAAACAACAATACTAATGTTTTAACTCAGGAAGAGTTCAGAAATCAATATTGTGTGGAATAACCATGATTTTTAATCACAGCTTTCATGTGTCTTGGCATGCTTTCCACCAGTCTTTCACACTGCTTCTGGCGCAAAAATGTAAGCAGTTCTTCCTTGTTTGATGGCTAGTGACTATCCATCATCCTCTTGATTACATTCCAGAGGTTTTCAATGGGGTTCAGGTCTGGAGATTGGGCTGCCCATGACAGGGTGTTGATGTGGTGGTCTCTTTTTTTGCAAGAGCAGTATGTATGTATATATATTAATAATCTTTCCTTTCTCAAACTGAATTTGAATAAATTAAAAAACATATTTCGTAAAAGACCAAAATTAACATTTATTTCTGCACCTTGCTGAAAACAATGCAGTAAGGAATTATCAAAACCAAGATAAAGCAAACGTGAAACGCGCGTCAGGGGGTGGACTTGACTCCTTGGCGTCCTGTTACTTCCATCATGGGTGAGCAATTGAGCTGTTAAGGGCACTATTTTTCATAACTGTTTGGGCGTAATGTCACTATGGCAGTCCTAGGGAACTTCTTATGACAGGTCTTTTCTTATGCAAGTGTGTCAGCATAATTATGGTACTACACTGGTATCCAAGATTGGTTACAATTATATATGGCTGACAGGATATACTGATATATTTATCATTCAAAGTGACGCTACTGCAGTATCGTGATGGTGTTTACTAGTGTGCTTTATGCCTTGGACCCATGTGTCTTTACTAGGGTCATATGTTCTGTGTTTGTGCTTTTTGAGCTACGTTGTTGTATTATTATTAGTGTTCAGCATTCCGATACTCCAATATTGGGTATCGGCCGATATTCGCGGTATCTGAGTTCCGATACTGAGTTCCGATACTTTTAGAATATCGAATAACAGAATCAGAAGTTCCCATAATTAGTGTTGAGCGATACTGTCCGATACTTGAATGTATCGGTATCGGATAGTATCGGCCAATACCCGAAAAGTATCGGATATCGCCGATACCCGATACCAATACAAGTCAATGGGACACCAAGTATCGGAAGGTATCCTGATGGTTCCCAGGGTCTGAAGGAGAGAAAACTCTCCTTCAGGCCCTGGGATCCATATTACTGTGTAAAATAAAGAATTAAAATGAAAAATATTGATATACTCACCTCTCCGGAGGCTCCTGGACATCACCGCTGGTAACCGGCAGCCTTCTTTGCTTAAAATGAGCGTGTTTAGGGCCTTCCATGATGTCACGGCTTCTGATTGGTTGCGTGCCGCTCATGTGACCGCCACGCGACCAATCACAAGCCATGACGTCATTCTCAGGTCCTAAATTCCGAATTCTAGGAATTTAGGGCCTGAGAATGACGTCACGGCTTGTGATTAGTCGCGTGGCGGTCACATGAGCGGCACGCGACCAATCAGAAGCCGTGACGTCATGGAAGGTGCTGAACGCGCTCATTTTAAGCAAAGCAGGCTGCCGGTTACCAGCGGTGATGTCCAGGGGCCTCCGGATGGGTGAGTATATCAATATTTTTTATTTTAATTCTTTATTTTTTACATGGATATGGATCCCAGGGCCTGAAGGAGAGTTTCCTCTCCTTCAGACCCTGGGAACCATACACTGGGAACTTCTGATTCCGATTCCCGGTACCACAAAAGTATCGGATCTCGGTATCGGAATTCCGATACCGCAAGTATCGGCCGATACCCGATACTTGCGGTATCGGAATGCTCAACACTACCCATAATGCAATGAGCCAGTTTGATTTTATTCAGCCAATGAGGAATCCTAAGAAGTGTGGGCACATCCTGTTATGCATGTTAGGCATGTAACTAATAGCATGGCTGCCAGTTTGATTTTATTCAGCCAATGAGGAATCCTAAGAAGTGTGGGCACATCCTGTTATGCATGTTAGGCATGTAACTAATGGCATGGCTGTGATTGGCTGCTGAAATGATGTTATGATGCACTATAAAAGCCGCCGCCACCATTTTGGGCTCACTCTGCTGTGAATTCAGTTAGGGACAGGACGCTGCTGTTCTGACTGAGGGACAGTTTGAGATAGCGATTTGCTTCTTTGTGCTTTACCCCAGGCTGCTTTAACAACCGCTGTGTGAGAAGCTTTTTTTTTTACCTTGCAGCGCTGTTCATGGCTGTCTGCAAGGTCTTTGTGTGTGAGTGCAGCTCACGCTGTAGTTTATTCTGCAGCCACCGCTGGTTGTAGTCCGCTTAGCGTGCGTCACTGCCTCTTACTGTTACATTGTCCTTTTTTGCATTAGTGCTGCTGCACATTTCTCCTGATTTCTCCTATTAGTGTGGTTCCATCCGTATCCAGCTAGATTGCGTGCAAACACGATATAGGAGTAGATAGAGTAGCTTTTCTGCAGCCTTGCAGCACTGTTCACGACTGTCTGCGAGGTCTCTGTGTGTGAGTGCAGCTCACGCTGTAGTCTGTTCTGCAGCCGCATCTGGTTGTAGTCCGCTCAGCGTGCATCACTGCCTCATACTGTTACATTGTCCTTTTTTGCATCAGTGCTGCTGCACATTTTTCCTGATTTCTCCTATTAGTGTGGTTCCATCCGTATCCAGCTAGATTGCGTGCAAACACTATATAGGAGTAGATAGAGGAGCCTTTCTGCAGCCTTGTGCCCTGCAGCCCCAGCCAGATTAGTATTAACCTATTTTTGGAGCCTCATCTATTGCATTGCAGGTTACCTTCCTGCATTGTAATAGCTACAAAAAGTTTGTGATACTATCGGTTTTACATCTTTGGGCACATCCAGTGTCTTTTTGTGAAAAGAAAAAAAAAGTTAATAAAGTTCACCAAACACTCCACTTTATAGTTGTGTAGGCCACATTAGCTCATATTAAAGTCTAGTCCACACTTTATAAAATTAGTGTTTCTCATACCTAGCAGCTGTTCAGGAATAAGCACACTAAGCCCTTAGTACTTTTCTGCCTATCTTTATCAGTCTACAAAGATGAATCAGGCAGGGAGTAAGGCACGTGGTCGTGGGCGTGGAGTTTCTGCAGGGAGAGGACGTGGGGATTATGTGCCTGCTGCGGGCACCAGTGACTCAGCATCCCCCAGTTTTACCAGGGAACAGTCCTTTATGCGCAGCTTTGTAGGAGCTTGCCGTACCCCACTGCTGCGGGACTAACAAATTGAAGCCGTTGTTGGATGGATGGCAGCTAACGCATCAACTTCAATTAGTTCCAGATCCTCTCAGGTCCAGAGCACTGAAGAGTACCCATCTGTCTCTTCACCACCTGCCAAATTGCCCAGGCATTCAGAGAGCCCTGGACAGGAGCCATCTCTACTTCTTTTCTCTGAATCTCTTGGCTTGGAAATAGGGGGCCAGCTAAGCAGCATTCAAGAAATTGAAAAAGAGGCAGTATGCAGTGATGCACAACTGCTTTGTCTCTCTGAATCTGAAGAGGCAGGTGGGCCAGTGCCTATGGTCAGCACACATCAGTACGCATCTGATGATGAGACTCAGGTGCCACTTTCTGGTGCGTATTGTGCTGTCGAGACTACCCAGGAGAAGCAGTTGTTTGAAGAGGGTAGTGTAGATGATGAGGTCCTTGACCCATCATGGCGTGAGGTACAGAAAGGTGGTGGGAGCAGCTCTGAGGAAGAGATTCCCCGAACAGCCCAAAAAGGAGGGAGAGGGAGGGGGTATACTGGGTTGCCTGTAGCCTCCACTTCGGCACCCATTAGGAGCATGCCTCTTCCAAAACCCAAAATGGGCGATCCCAAGACTTGCAGTGCCTCGTCCTTTTTTGACACCATTGCAGATGACATTTGCTTTGTCAAATGCAAGCTGTGTAATCAGATAGTCAAAAGAGGGAAAAGTGTCAGCAACCTCAATACCACAAATATGTGGAAACATGTGCGGACCAAGCATGTGGTGGAGTTACAAAGACACACTGAAGACCTAGGCCAACCTACAGCGCCACCTACCACCTCTTCAGCTCGTATTGTAGCCTCTTCCTCCAGCTCACACTCAGCTGGTTCGGCTTCCTCACAGGATCGCCATGGAAGAACCTCTGGCACTGTTGTACAGAGACACAGTGTCATTCCACCCACAGCACCTTGTTCCCTGTCATCCTCACACTCCCAGGCCAGTCTACAGCCATCGGTAGCACAGGCATGGGAGAAAAGGCGCCCATACTTGGCAAACCACACCCGAGCACAGGCTCTGAATGCTGGCATTGCTAAACTACTGTCCCTTGAAATGCTCTCATTCAGGCTGGTGGAGACTGACACCTTCCGTAACTTCATGGCATTGGCAGTCCCACAATACAACGTGCCCGGCCACTTTTATTTCAGCAGGCAAGCCGTCCCTGCCCTGCAAAAGTATGAGGAGGGAAAAAAACATGCGCTACTAAACGCCATCAGTAGCAAGGTCCACCTGACCACCGATGCGTGGACCAGTAACCATGGACAGGGACGATACTTTTCGCTCACTGCCCATTGGGCAAATGTTGTGGAGCCGGGTACAGATCTTGAGTGGTGCTGTACATGTTCTGCCAACTCCAAGGATTGCAGGAATCCAGTCTGTACACATTGACTCCTCCTCATACTCCAGTTCCTCTGAATCAGCGCCGCAGGAGCCGTCACAGTCTACCTCCACATGGACCCGTGAACGCTTACCTGTTAAGACCGATATGAGCACAGCCGTGGCCAAATGTCAACAGGCTGTATTGAAATTAATTTCTTTGGGGAATCGAAGCCACACAGCACAGGAGCTCTGGAATGCCATCAAGCAGCACAGTGACGTGTGGTTTGTGCCAGCGAATCTCCAGCCAGGCATGGTAGTGTGTGACAATGGCCGAAATCTGGTGGCAGCTCTGGGCCTAGGCAACCTCACTCACATCCCATGTCTGGCACATGTGCTCAACTTGGTCGTGCAGAATTTTTTGAGGGACTATCCGGATCTTGATGCACTGCTGCACAAGGTCCACCTAGAGTGCGCTCACTTGCGGTATTCCAGCATGGCAAGATCGCGCATTGCAGCTCTGCAGCGCCGATTCCGCCTTCTGGAACATTTCATCATATGTGACCTACCCACCAGGTGGAATTCAACCTTACATATGTTGGAGTGGTTGTGTGTGCAGCATGCAGCAGTAATGGAGTACCAGCTGCATCAGGTGCAAACAAGTCGCACTGCGCGCCATTCACACTTCACCACCACTGAGTGGGCCTCTACGAAGGACATCTGCAACGTTTTGCATGCCTTCGATGATTCCACGTGGATGGCGAGTGCAGATGATGCACTAGTCAGCATAACTATCCCCCTTATCTGCCTGCTTGAAAAAACACTGCAAGCACTAAGGGAGGAGGTTGTGGAAGAGGTGGAGGATGAGGAGTCACAAATGCCATCTGCTTCTGGACAGTCTGCGCAATGTGGTTCCTCACAAAGGCCTAGGCAGGGGTCAATGGAGGAGGAAGACATCTGTCCAGAGGAGGGAGTTACACAATGCTCTAGTAGTCAGTATGTAGAGCGAGGGTGGGGTGATGCAGAGCAGGCAGAGATGATGCCTCAGGCAGGGGACAGCGTTTCTTGGCCAGTTGGCAGTCTGTAGCACATGGTTGATTTCATGCTGCAAAGCCTGAGAAACGACCGCCGCATCGCCCACATTATCAACACGGCTGATTATTGGGTGTACACCCTCCTAGATCCTCGCTACCGGGACAACTTACAAAGCCCCATAACACCGTTGAACCGGGAGCGTAAAATGCGGGAGTACCAAGACACACTGGTGCATTCCATCATGTTCTCCATTCCACCCGAGAGCAGTGCTGCTAGTGCTTTACAAAGCAGCTCAGTACGTCGAGGCAGTGGAGGAAGCTCTGCACAAAGAGGGAGCAGAAGCAGCGCCTCAGCACAAGGCAAGACCAGTATGGCCCAAATGTGGCAAAGTTTTGTGTCCCCGCCACAAATGTCTACACCATCACAGACGGCTCCAGTCAGCAGGAGGCAACGTTTCCGTCAGATGGTGACAGACTACATGTCTTAGCCAGTATGCATTGGAGGTGCTGGCTTGCCCTGCTGCTATTGTATTATCGGAACGTGTCTTTAGGTGCTTCCTATGTGGGCTGTGGGATCTGGCAATCAAGGCTGGTTTCGTAGTGCCAATAGGACAAGCTCCCCCTGTAGGACTGTGGGTTTCAGTAACTGTGGCCGGCTCGTGGCCTTGCAACTTTTTTTTTCTTGTGGACCTTCTGCTGCTTATCTGAGTTCCAGCACCATTAGCTGGTTCTTTGGAAGTCAATCTTGAATAGGTCCCCCTGGGTTCCAGTACCGTCAGCTGGTTCCAGGCAGAGCCTTTGGCTTAGGTGCCTCCTTCTCTGTATCCGAGTTTCACCAACGTCTGGTGGTCCTTGGTAGTGCTTTCTGGCATGGGTACCTCCTGCTTAGTAACCGGGTTCCAGTACCATCAGCTGGTCCTCGGTAGTTCCATTGGCTCTTGTACCTTCTGCTACCCATCCGGGTTCCAGTACCGTCAGCTGGTTCTCGGCAGTGTCTTTGGCTCTTGTACCTTCTGCTACCCATCCTGGTTCCAGTACCGTCAGCTGGTTCCAGGCAGAGCCTTTGGCTTAGGTGCCTCTTTCTCGGTATCTGAGTTCCACCAACATCTGGTGGTCCTTGGTAGTGCTTTCTGGCATGGGTACCTCCTGCTTAGTAACCGGGTTCCAGTACCATCAGCTGGTCCTCGGTATTTCCATTGGCTCTTGTACCTTCTGCTACCCATCCGGGTTCCAGTACCGTCACCTGGTTCTCGGCAGTGTCTTTGGCTCTTGTACCTTCTGCTACTCATCCGGGTTCCAGTACCGTCAGCTGGTTCTCGGCAGTGTCTTTGGCATGGGTACTCCCTACTGCCCAGCCTGGTTCCAGCACGCAAGCTGTTTCCGGGTAGTGTCAATGTCACTTTGCCTCCAATACGTTGTCCTGTCGGGTTGCGGTAGGGTTAGCTGACTCTATGGTGCCTGCAGTTTAGGTGCTTCCTATGTGGGCTGCGGGATCTGGCAATCAAGGCAGGTTCCGTAGTGCCAATAGGACAAGCTCCCGCTGTAGGACTGTGGGTTTCAGTAACTGTGGCCGGCTCACGGCCTTGCAACTTTTTTTTTCATTGTGACCTTCTGCTGCCTATCTGAGTTCCAGCACCATTAGCTGGTTCTTTGGAAGTCAATCTTGAATAGGTCCCCCTGGGTTCCAGTACCGTCAGCTGGTTCCAGGCAGAGCCTTTGGCTTAGGTGCCTCCTTCTCAGTATCCGAGTTCCACCGATGTCTGGTGGTCCTTGGTAGTGCTTTCTGGCACGGGTACCTCCTGCTTAGTAACCAGGTTCCAGTACCATCAGCTGGTCCTCGGTAGTTCCATTGGCTCTTGTACCTTCTGCTACCCATCCGGATTCCAGTACCGTTAGCTGGTTCTCGGCAGTTCCTCAGCCTTCTTGTACCTTCTGCTACATTTCCAAGTTCAAGCTATTTGAAATAGTTTTTGGTAATTACTCTGGGTCTCCCTGATGACAACCCTAATGACAATGACCCTGAAGACCACCCCGAAGAAGACGATGACCCCGGAGACGACGACTCCGGAGACGATGCCCCTCTAGGCGACGACCCTGAAGACCACCCCGAAGAAGACGACAGCCCTGGAGATGACGACCCCGGAGACGACGACCCTGAAGACCACCCCGAATAAGATGATGACCCCGCAGACAGCCCTGGAGACGACAACCCTGAAGACCACCCTGAAGAAGACCAAGAAGATGACCCTGAAGAAGATGACCAAAAGGACAAAGAAAAAGAAGACAACCACCAAGATACAGAAGAACAAGAGACAGAAGACCAAGAAGCAGAAGAACAAGAAGCTGCAGAACAAAAAGCAAAAGAACATTAAGCATAAGACTAAAAATCAGAGCAAAAGATATTATCTAAATTATAAGCAGAAGAAGACTAAGCAGTGTATGGGGGTGAGTCCATTCCTCCTTGTGGTGCCACTGGAAAAAACCTGCTGCTGCAGGCAAAACTGAACGCGGACAAATCCTGTTGTAAATCTTTTGTGACAGGCAGAACGGAAGGTGTAATCTTCAAACTTTTATAGATAACAACTACAGCAATGCCTGTCACAAATAAGAATATGATGAAGAAGAAGAATATGAAGAAGATGAAGAAGTAGAACATGAAGAAGAAGAATAGTTGAATAAGAAGAATATGAAGAATGAAAAAAAAAGAATAATAGGAAGAAGGTGAAGAAGGAGAAGATGAATAAAGTGAAGAAGAAGTTGATGAAAAAGATGCTGCTGCTGAGGATGATGAAGGAGAATGTGTGGGAGAAGTAAAAAAGAAGGTGAAGAGCATGGAAGTAGTGAAACATAAATATCTGACAAAATATAAAAAAGCTTAACATAGTCAATATCTTTGTAACTCCGAACGTCTTAAAAAAAAAATTAATTCCTGCTATTCCATTTGATTGGGCTAAACCTCTATGCCCTTAATGTCTCCTCCACCTCCCCCAATACATTCTACATTATTCTTAGTTGTTTTCCTTCATGTAGAATTAACCTACAAGGAAAGAAAGGGTTTATTTTCATTCCGATATTTGTGTCCCTTTGACTTGCATTGGATTCCGGTATTGGAATCTGCGATATCTGATTTTTTTTGGGTATCGGTCCCATCCAATCTGATCCGATATTTCCTGATATCGGAACGTATCGCTCAACACTAATTATTATATGAAATAAAGAACTTTTATTGATTTTTATAAATTGTGTATAGAACGCCATTTTTTCAGGTTTCCACTTTATCATATTCTTTCTTATCCAAGTGACTGCAATTTGCCAACCTGCTTGTAAAGTGACTAGCAGACATGTGGGACACGTATAATCCATCGCAGGGGCTTTGTGTGATCATTTTCTGAGACCCATAACCTTTTTGATTCTCCATAGACAGAACTGTATGAAGACTTTTCTTTTTTTGTGTGTGTGGAACAGTAGATTTTGGGACCATTTCCGGGTTCATTTGGATCATTTTGATAATTCCTTACTACATTGTTGTGCAGAAATAAATGTTAATTCTGGTCTTTTCATTTTTTTCTTATGACGTTTACTGTATGGTTTCACACCATTTTGACTCTTAAGTATGAAACGATACGAAATATGTTTTTTAATTTATTCAAATTCAGTTTGGGAAAGGGAAGATTATTAATATATATATATATATATATACTGTGTGTGTGTGTATATATATCATAGAATGGTAGAGTTGGAAGTTACCTCGATGGTCATCTGGTCCAACCCCCTGCTCAAAGCAGGATTCACTAAATCATCCCAGACAAATGTCTGTCCAGCCTCTGTTTGAAGACTTCCATTGAAGGAGAACTCACCACCTCTTATGGCCTGTTCCACTCATTGATCACCCTCACTGTCAAAAAGTTTTTTCTAATATCTAATCTGTGTCTCCTCCCATTCAGTTTTATCCCATTTCTTTAGTCTTTCCTTGTGCAAATGAGAATAAAGATGATCCTTCTACAATGTGACAGCCCTTGATATATTTATAGACAGCTAATAAGTCTCCTCTCAGTCTTCTTTTTTGCAAGCTAAACATTAAAAAATCCTGTAACCGTTCCTCATAAGATAAGGTTTGCAGACCAGTCGCCATTCTGGTCGCTCTTCTCTGAACTTGCTCCAGTTTGTTGATGTCTTTTTTAAAATGTGGTGCCCAAAGAAGGACACAGTATTCCAGCTGAGGCCTGACCAAGCAGGAGTAGAAGGCAATATTGACTTTGCGTGATCTAAGCTCCTGTAACCGTTCCTCATAAGATAAGGTTTGCAGACCAGTCGCCATTCTGGTCGCTCTTCTCTGAACTTGCTCCAGTTTGTTGATGTCTTTTTTAAAATGTGGTGCCCAAAGAAGGACACAGTATTCCAGCTGAGGCCTGACCAAGCAGGAGTAGAAGGCAATATTGACTTTGCGTGATCTAAGCTTCTGTTAATACATCCCAGAATTGCATTTGCATTTTTTGCTGCTGCATCACACTGTTGACTCATGTTCAGTCTGTGATCTTTTAGTATACCCAATTCTTTTTCACATGTGCTGTTGCATGATCGCATCACCTGAAGGGTCCTTCAGCTAGTCTGGACAGCTCTAAATACACTTGTATTTATTACAATGTATATAAAATAATGTGGAAAGGAAGACTGAGAGACAGGCCACGCAAATGTTCTGGGTATCCAAAACTTTTATTTCTGTGACCCTTTCAGATGTTAAGGGTTGGCCCTATAATAATAATTAAAATGGACCCAAGACCCACTTGTCATCATGGTTAATACTTCATATCTCCCAATTGTCATGGGTCCAGCAAGACTGTCCCAAATTTGGATAGCTGCCCTGCTGTTTCAGGAGGTTACGTTCACATAACTAGGCAGCAGAGAAGGAGGATCAGTATGCAGGTTGTGTGTTTGTGTTGTGTTGATGTGTGTGTTGATGTATCAAAGCTTTGTGTGGAGAAGGAGTGAAGATCATATTGTCTGAGGAGTAGGGTTGAGCAAAAGGGATCGGACAAATTCAAAAATCGCCGACTTTCGGCAAAGTTGGGTTTCATGAAACCCGACCCGATCCTAGTGTGGGATTGGCCATGAGGTCGCCGATCTGCGCGCAAAAGTCACGTTTCATATGACGCTTTCAGCGCCATTTTTCATCCAATGAAGGAGGACGCAGAGTGTGGGCAGCGTGATGACATAGGTCTCGGTCCCCACCATCTTAGAGAAGGGCATGACAGTGATTGGCTTGCTTTCTGCGGCGTCACAGGGGCTATAAAGGGGTGTGCACGCCGACCGCCATCTTACTTCTGCCGATCTTAGCATAGGGAGAGGTTGCTGCAGCTTCATCAGAAGAAGGGATATAGTTAGGGAGGGAAGATTAACCCCCAAACTGCTTGTACTGTAGCGATTTCCACTGTCCAACACCACCTTTTTTTTGCAGGGACAGTGGAGGTTATATTTTTGTGCATCGGCTCTGTAGCTTATTAGGCTGCCTTATAAGGCTCCCTGATAGCTGCATTGCTGTTTGCACGCTGCTGTGCAAACCAACTGCTTTTTTAAAAGCAAAAATCCTGTTGCTCCTTTCTGCACAGTTATCTTGTTTATTTGTCCACACTAGGGTTGAGCGAAACGGATCGAACAAATTCAAAAATCGCCGACTTTCGGCAAAGTCAGGTTTCATGAAACCCGACCCGATCCCACTGTGGGATCGGCCATGACGTTGGCGATCTTCGCGCCAAAGTCGCGTTTCATATGACGCATTCAGTGCCATTTCTCAGTCAATGAAGGAGGACGCAGAGTGTGGGCAGCGTGATGACATAGGTCTCGGTCCCCACCATCTTAGTGAAGGGCATGACAGTGATTGGCTTGCAGGGGGTATAAAGGGGCGTGCACGCCGACCGACATCTTACTTCTGCCGATCTTAGCATAGGGAGAGGTTGCTGCAGATTCGTCAGAAGCAGGGATATAGTTTTTATTGCTGCCATACTTGTCCTGAGATCATAGTAGGGAGATTGAAATTGTACTACAGTCCTTGGATTTTTTCAGATATCTTCCAGCCACTTGCTGCCACTTACATTGCGTTGTGTTACACACTGGGCCTGAGTTGTGGTACTGTCTCCCCCCAAAAAAAGGGAGATTTAAATTGTCACAAAGTGGATATACGTCAGTTCTGTTAGTTTGTCGTATATCAGCCAGCCACGTTCTGCCACTTACATTGTGTAGTAAAATACACTGGGCCTGAGTTTGGGTTCTGTGTCCCCCCCAAAAAAGTGAGATTGAAATTCTCACAAAGTGGATATACCTCAGTCCTCTTAGTTTGTGGTGTATCAGCCAGCCACTTGCTGCCACTCACATTGCGTTGTTTTATACACTGGGCCTGAGTGTGGGTTCAGTCTGCCCCCCAAAAAAGTGAGATTCAAATTCTCACAAAGTGGATATACCTCAGTCCTCTTAGTTTGTGGTGTATCAGCCAGCCACTTGCTGCCACTTACATTGTGTTGTGTTATACACTGGGCCTGAGTTGTGATGCAGTCTCCCCCCAAAAAAAGGGAGAATTAAATTCTCAACAATTTTATATACACCTTCTACCTTGTTTTACAGTACCATATAACGGTTGTTATTTTGGTTAGATTTTCCCAAAAATGAGGAAGTCTGGTGGAAGAGGCCGTGGACGGTCGTAGCCAGCTGGTACTGATGGTGGTGGTGGTGGAGCATCTGGTGGTAGTGGGAAAAGCAAAATAGCAGCTAAGGCTGGAGGTGTTGAGCCAGCGTCATCGTCTAGCTACACAAGGCCTCGAAGGCTCCCTTATCTGGGAGTAGGAAAACCGCTTTTAAAGCCGAGGCAGCAGGAAAAAGTTTTGGCTTTCCTTGCTGACTCAGCCTCTAGCTCTTTCGCCCCCTCTTCAGAAAGTTCCAAATATAAAAGCAGCGAGTCGTCAGTGGATGCTCCCGGTCAGGAACAAGACGTTTCCTTGTGTCCTTCACCCAAACCAAAAGTGAAGGATGCGTCAGGCGACACTACAGGTTACTCCATGGAGCTCTTTACACATACCGTGCCTGGGTTAGAAAGGGAAATTGTTAACTGACCATTACAAGATGAATCGGACATGGAGTGCAATGATGCACAGCCACAGCTAGATTATTATGCTGTTCCATTGACTCAGATCACTAAATTGTCCTCGCAGTGTACTGAGCCAGAATCTGACCCTGATGAGACTATGGTGCCCCGTCCCGAACGCTATAGCACCTTACACGGTGACACAGAGGAAGGTGCACATGACATTGAAGAGGAGGTGATAGATGACCCAGTTGTTGACCCAGATTGGCAGCCATTGAGGGAAGAGGGTGCCGCTGCCAGTAGCTCAGAAGCGGAGGAGGATGGTCCGCAGCAGCCATCTACATCGCAACAGCTGTCATCTGGCAGGCCTGTATCAGGCCAAAAACGTTTGTCAAAAACAAAAACAGTTTTAGGACAGCGTGGCCATCCGGTGAAAGTAGCACAGCGTGCAATGCCTGAAAAGGTATTCCATAGTAGGAATAGTGGAGTGTGGCAATTTTTTAACCAAGATCCGAATGATCAGTCAAAAGTTATCTGTAAGAAATGCTCAAAGACCTTTAGCAAAGGGAAGAATCTTTAAGCATGGACATTTTATTTACATTTTGGACATTTAACCAGCATGCACTTGCAAGCCTGGACTAACTACCAAACGTCCCGTACCTTTGGTGCACCTGCTCAGAATGAAGGTAGTCCGCAACGCTACATTGCTTCCCTCACTGTAAGCCCACCGGTTAGGACACCACCAGCAGCAAATGTGGAGGTATAGTCGCAAGGCCAAAGCAGTCAGGGAATCACAAGGTTATTGGTAGGAAACACTGTATGTAGGCCAACATCAAGAATACCATCACCAACCCTCTCTCAATCCGCCATGTCCACCACCACCACCGCTAGTTCCACCATATGCAGCTCTCCAGTCCAGCTCACCCTACAAGAGACTCTCATTAGGAAAAGAAAGTACTCATCCTCTCATCCGCGTACACAGGATTTGAACGCCCACATTGCTATACTAATCGCGTTAGATATGATGCCCTACCGGTTGGTTGAAAGCAAAGACCTGATGGCCTACGCAGTACCACGCTATGACCTACCCAGTCGGCACTTCTTTGCGAGAAAAGCCATCCCAGCCCTCCACCAGCATGTCAAAGACCGCATTGTCCATGCACTAAGGCAATCAGTCAGTGGAAAGGTGCACCTCACAACAGATGCATGGACCAGTAGGCATGGCCAGGGACGTTACGTGTCCATCACGGCGCACTGAGTTAACATGGTGGATGAAGTGTCCACAGGGGACAGCCATAGTGGGACAGTTCTGCCTAGCCCACGGTCTAGGAAACAGTTGGCTGTAGGCGTTCGCCACCCCTCCTCCTCCTCCTCCTCCAGAAGCGAAAGCTCGTCTACAGAGCGCAGTCGTACAACCACTCCATCTGCAGCTGTCAGTGTTGCACACGAGGTGTCCCATTATCGAACAGCTAGTGGTAAGCGTCAGCAGGCTGTGTTACAAATGAAGTGTTTGGGCGACAACAGACACACCGCGGAAGTACTGGCCGAGTACTTGCAGCAACAAACTCAGTCATGGCTGGGCAGTGTACATCTTGAGTCAGGCAAGGTAGTCCGTGATAACGGAAGGAATTTTATGGCTGCCATAGCCCTTTCAGAACTGAAACACATACCTGTTGTGAATTCCGTCTGGGCTCCCTCTGGTGGCCTTTAGCGATACTGCGGGTCTGGAGCTGGGCTCAGCTGCCTCATTTCCTGCTATGCTGGTTCCTATTTAACTCCACCTGGACCTTTACTTGTTGCCTGCTGTCGTTGTATTCAGTACTGGTTCTGACCTCTCCTGGATTTTCCTGGTGACCTGTCTATTTCTGAGAAGCTAAGTCTTGCTAGTTCTTTTTGCTCTTGTTTCCTTGAAAATGTTTCTCAGTATATGATTTGTTCAGTCCAGCTTGCTTATATGTGATTTTTCGCTTGCTGGAAGCTCTGGGGAGCAGAGTGCGCCCCTCACATCGTGAGTCAGTGTGGGGGTTCTTGTACTTTCTGCGTGGATAGTTTTTGATAATTTTTGTACCGACCGCACAGATCCCTGCTATCTTCTGTCTCTTTAGTGTTAGCGGGCCTCATTTGCTTAAACCTGTTTTTCATTCCTACGTTTGTATTTTCCCCTTAACTCACCGTTATTATTTGTGGGGTGCTGCCTAAACTTTGGGGTTATTTCTCTGAGGCAAGTGAGGCTTTGCTTTCTCTCTAGGGGTATCCAGTTTCTCAGGCTGTGAAGAGGCATCTAGGTTTTTAGGTAACGCTCCACGGCTGCCTTTAGTGTGTGTGGATAGGATCAGGATTGCAGTCGGTATAGTTCCCACTTCCCCGGAGCTTGTCCTATTACTCAGGTTTACCTATCAGGTCAGTTTGGTGATCCTACCACCGGATCATAACAGTACAGCAGGCCAATAAAGAGTTAATGCATCGCAAAAGAGGGATAAGAGAAATCCTGAGTTCATTTTTTTTTTTTTTTTCCTCTGCAGTGTGTCTAGCCTCTCTCCTCCCCTTAATCTCTGGGTGGTTCAGAATTCAGCTGCAGCTATGGACCTTCAGAGTCTGTCTTCTAGTGTGGATCATCTCACTGCTAGGGTACAAGGCATTCAGGATTATGTAGTCCGCAGTCCTATGTCAGAGCCTAAGATACCTATTCCTGAGCTGTTCTCCGGAGACAGATCTAGGTTTTTGAACTTTAAAAAAAATTGCAAATTATTCCTTTCTCTGAGACCTCGTTCCTCTGGTGATCCGGTTCAGCAAGTTAAAATTATTATTTCTTTGTTGCGTGGTGACCCTCAAGATTGGGCATTCTCTCTGGCGCCGGGAGATCCTGCATTGCAAAATGTGGATGCGTTTTTTCTGGCGCTTGGAGTGCTTTATGAGGAACTTAATCTGGTAGACCAAGCAGAAAAGGTTTTGCTGGCTCTCTCCCAGGGTCAGGATGAAGCAGAGGTTTTCTGTCAGAAGTTTAGGAAATGGTCTGTGCTCACTCAATGGAATGAGTGTGCCCTGGCAGCGATTTTCAGAAAGGGTCTTTCTGAAGCCATTAAGGATGTTATGGTGGGGTTCCCCACGCCTGCGGGTCAATGTCTTTGGCCATTCAGATTGATCGGCGCTTACGGGAGCGCAAACCAGTGCACCATCTGGCGGTATTTTCTGAGCAGAGGCCTGAGTCTATGCAATGTGACAGGATTCTGACCAGAATTGAACGGCAAAATCACAGATGTCAGAATGGGTTGTGCTTTTACTGTGGTGATTCTGCTCATGTTATCTCAGATTGTTCTAAGCGCATAAAAAACTTTGCTAAGTCTGTCACCATTGGTACTGTACAGCCTAAATTCATTTTGTCTGTTACTTTGATTTGCTCTCTGTCATCCTACTCAGTTATGGCTTTTGTGGATTCGGGTGCTGCCCTGAATTTGATGGATTTGTCTTTTGCCAGGCGCTGTGGTTTTATCTTGGAGCCTTTGCAATTCCCTATTCCACTAAAGGGAATTGATGCCACGCCATTGGCCAAGAATAAACCTCAGTACTGGGCTCAAGTGACCATGTGCATGACTCCTGCACATCAGGAGGTGATTCGCTTTCTTGTGTTACATAATTTGCATGATGTTGTCGTGTTAGGTCTGCCATGGCTGCAGGCTCATAATCCAGTCCTGGATTGGAAAGCAATGTCTGTGTCAAGTTGGGGTTGCCAGGGGATTCATGGCAATGCTCCTTTGGTGTCTATTGCTTCTTCTACTCCTTCTGAAGTCCCTGAATTTTTGTCGGACTACCAGGATGTATTTGATGAGCCCAAGTCCAGTGCCCTACATCCTCATAGGGATTGTGATTGCGCCATAAATTTGATTCCTGGTAGTAAGTTCCCTAAGGGACGACTTTTTAATTTGTCTGTACCAGAACATGCCGCTATGCGGAGTTATATCAAGGAGTCTTTGGAGAAGGGGCATATTCGCCCGTCCTCGTCCCCTTTGGGTGCGGGGTTCTTTTTTGTGGCCAAGAAGGATGGTTCTCTAAGACCCTGTATAGATTATCGCCTTCTAAATAACATCACGGTCAAATTTCAGTATCCTTTGCCACTGTTGTCCGATCTGTTTGCCCGGATTAGGGGGGCCAGTTGGTTCACCAAGATAGATCTTCGTGGAGCATATAATCTTGTGCGTATAAAGCAGGGCAATGAATGGAAAACAGCATTCAATACGCCCGAAGGCCATTTTGAGTACTTGGTGATGCCTTTTGGGCTTTCTAATGCCCCTTCTGTGTTCCAGTCCTTCATGCACGATATCTTCCGAGAATATCTGGATAGATTTATGATTGTGTACCTAGACGATATTTTGGTCTTTTGTGATGATTGGGAATCTCATGTGAAGCAGGTCAGGATGGTATTTCAGGTCCTGCGAGCCAATGCCTTGTTTGTGAAGGGCTCTAAATGTCTCTTCGGAGTACAGAAGGTTTCCTTTTTGGGCTTTATTTTTTCTCCTTCTACCATTGAGATAGACCCAGTCAAGGTCCAGGCTATTTATGACTGGACTCAACCTACATCGGTAAAGAGTCTTCAGAAGTTCTTGGGTTTTGCTAATTTTTACCGTCGCTTCATCACTAATTTTTCCAGTGTGGTTAAGCCTTTGACGGATTTGACCAAGAAGGGTTCTGATGTGACGAATTGGTCTCCTGCGGCCGTGGAGGCCTTTCAGGAGCTCAAACGTCGGTTCTCTTTGGCTCCTGTCTTGCGTCAGCCGGATGTCTCTCTGCCCTTCCAGGTCGAGGTTGATGCTTCTGAGATTGGAGCTGAGGCTGTCTTGTCTCAGAGAAGCTCTGATGGCTCTGTGATGAGGCCATGTGCTTTCTTTTCAAGAAAGTTTTCGCCTGCCGAGCGGAATTATGATGTTGGTAATCGGGAGTTGTTGGCAATGAAGTGGGCATTTGAGGAGTGGCGACATTGGCATGAGGGAGCCAAACATCGTGTGGTGGTCTTGACGGATCACAAGAATTTGACTTATCTCGAGTCTGCTAAGCGGCTAAATCCTAGACAGGCTCGGTGGTCGCTGTTTTTCTCCCGTTTCGATTTCGTGGTTTCATACCTTCCGGGTTCGAAGAACGTGAAGGCTGATGCTCTTTCTAGGAGCTTTGTGCCTGACTCTCCGGGAGTTTCTGAACCGGCTGGTGTCCTCAGAGAGGGGGTGATTTTGTCTGCCATCTCCCCTGATTTACGACGGGTACTGCAGGAATTTCAGGCCAATAGACCTGACCGTTGTCCACCGGAGAGACTGTTTGTCCCGGATAGATGGACCAGTAGAGTAATTTCCGAGGTTCATTCTTCGGTGTTGGCGGGTCATCCTGGGATTTTTGGTACCAGGGATTTGGTGGCTAGGTCCTTTTGGTGGCCTTCCTTGTCGCGGGATGTGCGTTCCTTTATGCAGTCCTGTGGGATTTGTGCTCGGGCCAAGCCTTGCTGTTCTCGTGCCAGTGGATTGCTTTTGCCTTTGCCTGTCCCGAAGAGGCCCTGGACGCATATTTCCATGGATTTTATTTCGGATCTTCCAGTCTCTCAGAAGATGTCTGTTATCTGGGTGGTTTGTGATCGTTTTTCTAAGATGGTCCATTTGGTGCCCTTGCCTAAGCTGCCTTCCTCCTCCGATTTGGTTACACTGTTTTTTCAGAATGTGGTTCGTTTGCATGGTATTCCTGAGAATATTGTGTCTGACAGAGGATCCCAGTTTGTGTCCAGATTTTGGCGGTCCTTTTGTGCTAAGATGGGCATTGAGTTGTCTTTTTCATCGGCTTTCCATCCTCAGACGAATGGCCAAACCGAACGAACTAATCAGACCTTGGAGACTTATCTGAGATGTTTTCTTTCTGCGGATCAGGATGATTGGGTGACTTTTTTGCCATTGGCTGAGTTCGCCCTCAATAATCGGGCTAGTTCTCCTACTTTGGTTTCGCCTTTTTATTGCAATTCTGGTTTTCATCCTCGTTTTTCCTCAGGTCAGGTTGAGCCTTCTGACTGTCCTGGGGTGGATTCTGTGGTGGATAGGTTGCAGCAGATTTGGAACCACGTGGTGGACAATTTGACGTTATCACAAGAGAAGGCTCAGCGCTTTGCTAACCGCCGTCGCTGTGTGGGTCCCCGACTTCGTGTGGGGGATTTAGTGTGGTTGTCTTCTCGTTATGTTCCGATGAAGGTTTCCTCTCCTACGTTTAAGCCTCGTTTCATCGGTCCTTATAAGATTTTGGAAATCCTCAACCCTGTGTCTTTTCGTTTGGACCTCCCAGCATCATTTGCCATTCACAATGTATTCCATAGGTCATTGTTGCGGAGATATGTGGTGCCTGTGTTTCCTTCTGTTGACCCTCCTGCTCCGGTCTTGGTCGAGGGAGAATTGGAGTATGTGGTGGAGAAGATCTTGGATTCTCGTGTTTCAAGACGGAAGCTTCAGTACTTAGTTAAATGGAAGGGCTATGGTCAGGAGGATAATTCCTGGGTTGTCGCCTCTGATGCGGCCGATTTGGTTCGTGCCTTTCATTCGGCTCGTCCTGATCAGCCTGGAGGCTCTGGTGAGGGTTCGGTGACCCCTCCTCAAGGGGGGGGGTACTGTTGTGAATTCCGTCTGGGCTCCCTCTGGTGGCCTTTAGCGATACTGCGGGTCTGGAGCTGGGCTCAGCTGCCTCATTTCCTGCTATGCTGGTTCCTATTTAACTCCACCTGGACCTTTACTTGTTGCCTGCTGTCGTTGTATTCAGTACTGGTTCTGACCTCTCCTGGATTTTCCTGGTGACCTGTCTATTTCTGAGAAGCTAAGTCTTGCTAGTTCTTTTTGCTCTTGTTTCCTTGAAAATGTTTCTCAGTATATGATTTGTTCAGTCCAGCTTGCTTATATGTGATTTTTCGCTTGCTGGAAGCTCTGGGGAGCAGAGTGCGCCCCTCACATCGTGAGTCGGTGTGGGGGTTTTTGTACTTTCTGCGTGGATAGTTTTTGATAGTTTTTGTACCGACCGCACAGATCCCTGCTATCTTCTGTCTCTTTAGTGTTAGCGGGCCTCATTTGCTTAAACCTGTTTTTCATTCCTACGTTTGTATTTTCCCCTTAACTCACCGTTATTATTTGTGGGGTGCTGCCTAAACTTTGGGGTTATTTCTCTGAGGCAAGTGAGGCTTTGCTTTCTCTCTAGGGGTAGCCAGTGTCTCAGGCTGTGAAGAGGCGTCTAGGTTTTTAGGTAACGCTCCACGGCTGCCTTTAGTGTGTGTGGATAGGATCAGGATTGCGGTCGGTATAGTTCCCACTTCCCCGGAGCTTGTCCTATTACTCAGGTTTACCTATCAGGTCAGTTTGGTGATCCTACCACCGGATCATAACACATACCTTGCCTGGCTCACACCTTGAACCTGGTGGTGCAGTGCTTCCTCAAAAATTATCCCGAGTTACCAGCCCTACTCCTGAAGGTGCGAAGACTTTGCTCGCACATCCGCCGGTACACTCCAGCTGTATGCTGAACCATCAGCGATCGCTGAATCTTCCCCAGCACCGCCTAATAATCGACATTGCAACAAGGTGGAACTCCACACTGCACATGGTTCAAAGGCTGTGCGAACAGAGGCGTGCTGTAATTAATTTGTGGGAGGATACACATACACGGGCAGGCAGTTGGATGGCAGACATTGAGTTGTCTGGTGTGCAGTGGTCGAAGCTACAAGACCTCTGTCAAGTCCTTCAGTGTTTTGAGGAATGCACACGGCTGGTAAGTGCAGACGACGCCATCATAAGCATGAGCATCCCACTAATGCGTCTGCTGATGCAAAGTTTGATGCACATTAAGGAGCAGGCGTCTGCAGCCGAGGAGGAGGGAAGCCTTGATGACAGTCAGCCATTGTCTGCTCAGGGAACTCTCCTGGACGAGGTGGCAGACAAAGAGGAGGAGGAGGAGGATGATGGGGATAAATATTTATGGGAGGAGGATGCTTCTCAGGGGGTAATAGAAACTGGTGGCGTTGCAAGGTCAGGTACAGGGTTTTTGAAGGACACAAGTGATGTTGATTTGCAAGAAAGTGCTCCTCAACCCAGCACAAGCAGTGAATTGACACCTGGAACATTGGCCCACATGGCTGAGTATGCCTTGCGTATCCTAAAAAGGGACCCCCGCATTATCAAAATGATGACCGATGACGATTACTGGTTGGCCTGCCTCCTGGATCCACGATATAAAGGAAAATTACAAAATATCATGCCACATGAGAACTTTGAGCAAATATTGGCTACCAAACTAGCAACTCTTGTAGACCGTTTGGTTCAGGCATTCCCAGCACACAGCGGCGGTGATGGTTCTCACACGAGCCGTAGGGGGCAACATGGCAGAGGTGTTAGAGGTGCACAAATCCGAAGTGGCGTTGGACAGAGGGGTTTTATGACCTGGTTGTGGAGTGATTTCGCAATGACCGCTGACACGACAGGTACTGCTGCATCGATTCAAAGTGACAGGAGACAGCATTCGTCCAGTATGGTTACAAACTACTTTTCCGCCCTTATCGGTTCTCCCTCACAGGTCATTCCCCTTTGATTACTGGGCATCTAAAATAGACACCTGGCCTGAATTGGCAGAATATGCATTACAGGAGCTCGCTTGCCCTGCTGTTGTGAATTCTGCTTTTGGGCTCCCTCCGGTGGTTGTAGGTGGTAATGCAGTTGTCCCTGAGTTGCAGTCCTGGTCAGGTGTATCTGCTGATTGCAGTTCTGACTGGGGTATTTAGGCGTGCAGGATTCATTAGTCCTTGCCAGTTGTCCATGGTTGTTGGGAGGTTTTGGTCCTGGTTTGGTTCCTTCTGCCTTCTGCCAAATCAGCAAAGATAAGTGTCTGGTTTTGTTTCTGTGGCACACATGCTGTGTGCTTAATAATTCTGTGCTATTCAGTGTTTTTTTGTCCAGCGTAGATTGTGTCAGTATTTTCTCAGTCTTGTTGGATTCTCTGGAGTGGCAGATATACATTCCATGTCTTTAGTTAGATTGTGGAACTTTTTGTATTATCTGCTGTGGATATTTTTGGAAGGGTTTTAATACTGACCGCTTAGTATTCTGTCCTATCTTTCCCTATTTATCTAGAGTGTCCTCTTTTGCTGAATCCTGTTTTCTGCCTGCGTGTGTCTTTCCTCTCCTACTCACAGTCAATATTCGTGGGGGGCTGCCTATCCTTTGGGGTTCTGCTCTGAGGCAAGGTAGTATTCCTATTTCCATCTATAGGGGTATTTAGTCCTCCGGCTGTGTCGAGGTGTCTAGGGTTTGTTTGGCACACCCCACGGCTACTTCTAGTTGCGGTGTTAGTTCAGGTTTTGCGGTCAGTACAGTTTCCACCTACTCCAGAGAAAGTTCATGCGGCTCCAAAGTCACCGGATCATAACAGTACAACTGTCCCACTATGAGTTAAATGCATCTCAGAAGAAGGGAAGAAAGGTGTTGAGTCATTTTTTTTCTGCAGTTTGCTTTGCCTTTTATTCCCTCTTTTTCTCTGGGTGGCTAAGGAGTCTTGTGTTAGCATGGATGTTCAGGAATTAGCTTCTCGTGTAGACCAGCTTGCTGCTAGGGTACAGGGAATTTCTGATTATATTGTTCAGACTCCTGTTTTAGAGCCGAAGATTCCTACTCCTGATTTGTTTTTTGGTGACAGGTCCAAATTTTTGAGTTTTAAAAACAACTGTAAACTGTTTTTTGCTTTGAGACCTCGATCCTCTGGGGATTCTATTCAGCAGGTTAAAATCGTCATTTCCCTGCTGCGTGGTGATCCACAGGATTGGGCATTTTCCCTGGAATTTGGGAATCTGGCTTTGCTTAATGTAGATTCCTTTTTTCAGGCTTTAGGACTATTATATGATGAACCTAATTCTGTGGATCAAGCGGAGAAGACCTTGTTGGCCCTATCTCAGGGTCAAGAGGTGGCAGAATTGTATTGTCAGAAATTTAGAAAATGGTCTGTGTTGACTAAATGGAATGATGATGCTTTGGCTGCAATTTTCAGAAAGGGTCTTTCTGAATCCGTTAAAGATGTTATGGTGGGGTTTCCCACGCCCGTCGGTCTGAGTCATTCTATGTCTTTGGCCATTCAGATTGATCGGCGCTTGCGGGAGCGCAGAACTGTGCGCACTGTGGCGTTGTCCTCAGAGCAGAGTCCTGAGCCAATGCAGTGTGATAGGATTCTGTCTAGGACAGAACGACAAGGACTCAGACGTCAGAATAGGTTGTGTTATTATTGTGGCGACGCTTCTCATGTCATTTCAGTCTGCCCTAAACGGACAAAGAGGATCGCTAGTTCATTTACCATCAGTACTGTACAACCTAAATTTCTGTTATCGGTGTCCTTGATCTGCTCATTGTCATCATTTTCTGTCTTGGCGTTTGTGGATTCAGGTGCCGCTTTGAACTTAATGGACCTTGAGTTTGCCAGGCGTTGTGGTTTCCCCTTGCAGCCCTTGCAGAACCTTATTCCTTTAAGGGGCATTGATGCTACACCTTTGGCTAAAAATAAGCCCCAGTTTTGGACATAGGTGACCATGCGCATGGCGCCAGCCCATCAGGAAGATTGTCGATTTCTGGTATTGCATAATTTACATGATGCTATCGTGTTGGGTTTTCCGTGGTTGCAGGTACATAATCCTGTGTTGGATTGGAAGTCTATGTCTGTGACTAGTTGGGGTTGTCAGGGGGTTCATAATGATGTTCCTTTAATGTCCATCTCCTCTTCTTCCTCTTCCGAAATTCCAGAGTTTTTGTCTGATTTTCAGGATGTATTCGATGAGCCCAAGTCCAGTTCTCTTCCACCGCACAGGGACTGTGATTGTGCTATTGATTTGATTCCAGGCTGTAAGTTTCCTAAGGGCCAACTCTTCAACCTGTCTGTGCCTGAACATACCGCTATGCGGAGTTATGTTAAGGAGTCTTTGGAGAAAGGGCATATTCGGCCATCTTCTTCACCGATGGGAGCGGGATTTTTTTTTGTTGCTAAGAAGGATGGCTCTTTGAGACCCTGTATTGATTATCGCCTCTTGAATAAGATCACGGTCAAGTTTCAATACCCTTTACCTTTGCTTTCCGATTTGTTTGCTAGGATTAAGGGGGCTAGTTGGTTTACGAAGATTGACCTTCGGGGGCCGTATAATCTTGTTCGTGTTAAGCAGGGTGATGAATGGAAAACTGCGTTCAATACGCCCGAAGGCCATTTTGAATACCTTGTGATGCCGTTCGGGCTCACTAATGCTCCATCTGTTTTTCAATCTTTCATGCATGATATCTCCCGGACTTATATTGATAAATTCTTGATTGTATATTTGGACGATATTTTGATTTTTTCTGATGATTGGGAGTCTCATGTGGAACAGGTCAGGATGGTATTTCAGATCCTTCGTGACAATGCTTTGTTTGTGAAGGGGTCTAAGTGTCTCTTTGGGGTGCAGAAGGTTTCTTTTTTGGGTTTTATTTTTTCTCCTTCATCTATTGAGATGGATCCGGTTAAGGTTCAGGCCATTCATGATTGGATTCAACCCACGTCCGTAAAGAGCCTTCAGAAATTTTTGGGTTTTGCAAATTTTTATCGCCATTTCATTGCTAACTTTTCCAGTGTGGTTAAACCCTTGACCGATTTGACGAAAAAAGGTGCTGATGTGGCGAATTGGTCCTCTGCGGCTGTTTCTGCCTTTCAGGAGCTTAAACGTCGATTTACTTCTGCTCTGGTGTTGCGCCAACCAGATGTTTCCCTTCCGTTTCAGGTTGAGATTGACGCTTCTGAGATTGGCGCAGGGGCCGTTTTGTCCCAGAGGGATCATGTTGGTTCCTTGACGAAACCGTGTGCATTCTTTTCCCATAAATTTTCGCCTGCTGAACGCAATTATGATGTCGGCAATCGGGAGTTGTTGGCTATGAAGTGGGCATTTGAGGAGTGGCGACATTGGCTTGAGGGAGCTAAGCACCGTATTGTGGTCTTGACCGATCATAAGAATTTGATTTACCTCGAGTCTGCCAAGCAGCTGAATCCTAGACAGGCTCGATGGTCCTTGTTTTTTTTCCTTTTTGATTTTGTGGTCTCGTATCTTCCTGGTTCCAAGAATATTAAGGCTGATGCCCTTTCTAGGAGTTTTTTGCCTGATTCTCCTGAGGTCCTTGAACCGGTCGGCATTCTGAAAGAAGGGGTGGTTCTTTCTGCTATTTCCCCTGATTTACGACGGGTTCTTCAGGAATTTCAGGCTGACAGACCTGATCGTTGTCCAGTGGGGAAACTGTTTGTTCCTGACAGATGGACTAGTAGAGTGATTTCTGAGGTTCACTGTTCTGTGTTGGCTGGTCATCCTGGTATTTTTGGTACCAGAGACTTGGTTGGTAGGTCCTTTTGGTGGCCTTCTTTATCACGTGATGTGCGTTCTTTTGTGCAGTCCTGTGGGACTTGTGCGCGGGCCAAGCCTTGTTGTTCCCGTGCTAGTGGGTTGCTTTTGCCATTGCCAGTCCCTGAGAGGCCCTGGACGCATATTTCTATGGATTTTATTTCTGATCTTCCGGTTTCCCAGAGGATGTCGGTTATCTGGGTTGTTTGTGACCGGTTTTCTAAGATGGTTCATTTGGTGCCTTTGCCTAAATTGCCTTCCTCTTCAGATTTAGTTTCGTTGTTTTTTCAGCATGTGGTTCGTTTGCATGGTATTCCGGAGAATATTGTGTCTGACAGAGGTTCCCAGTTTGTTTCTAGGTTTTGGCGGGCCTTTTGTGCTAGGCTGGGCATTGATTTATCTTTTTCCTCTGCATTTCATCCTCAAATGGCCAAACCGAGCGAACTAATCAGACCTTGGAGACTTATTTGAGATGCTTTGTGTCTGCTGATCAGGATGATTGGGTGGCCTTTTTGCCATTGGCCGAGTTTGCCCTTAATAATCGGGCTAGTTCGGCTACTTTGGTTTCGCCTTTTTTTTGTAATTTTGGTTTTCATCCTCGTTTTTCTTCTGGGCAGGTTGAGCCTTCTGACTGTCCTGGTGTTGATTCGGTGGTTGACAGGTTGCAGCAGATTTGGGCTCATGTTGTGGTGGACAATTTGGTGTTGTCTCAGGAGGAGGCTCAACGTTTTGCTAACCGTCGTCGGTGTGTTGGTTCCCGGCTTCAGGTTGGGGATCTGGTCTGGTTGTCTTCCCGTCATGTTCCTATGAAGGTTTCTTCTCCTAAGTTTAAGCCTCGGTTTATTGGTCCTTATAGGATTTCTGGGATTATTAATCCGGTGTCTTTTCGATTGGCGCTTCCGGCCTCTTTTGCTATCCATAATGTCTTCCATAGATCTTTATTGCGGAAATATGTGGTACCCGTTGTTCCCTCTGTTGATCCTCCGGCCCCTGTGTTGGTTGATGGGGAGTTGAAGTATGTGGTTGAGAAGATTTTGGATTCTCGTTTTTCGAGGCGGAGGCTTCAGTATCTTGTCAAATGGAAGGGTTATGGCCAGGAGGATAATTCTTGGGTTTTTGCCTCTGATGTCCATGCTGCTGATTTGGTTCATGCTTTTCATCTGACTCGTCCTGATCGGCCTGGGGGCTCTGGTGAGGGTTCGGTGACCCCTCCTCAAGGGGGGTACTGTTGTGAATTCTGCTTTTGGGCTCCCTCCGGTGGTTGTAGGTGGTAATGCAGTTGTCCCTGAGTTGCAGTCCTGGTCAGGTGTATCTGCTGATTGCAGTTGTGACTGGGGTATTTAGGCGTGCAGGATTCAAAAAGTCTTTGCCAGTTGTCCATGGTTGGGAGGTTTTGGTCCTGGTTTGAATCCTTCTGCCTTCTGCCAAATCAGCAAAGATAAGTGTCTGGTTTTGTTTCTGTGGCACACATGCTGTGTGCTTAATAATTTTGTGCTATTCAGTGTTTTTTTGTCCAGCTTAGATTGTGTCAGTATTTTCTCAGTCTTGGATTCTCTGGAGTGGCAGATATACATTCCATGTCTTTAGTTAGATTGTGGAACTTTTTGTATTATCTACTGTGGATATTTTTGGAAGGGTTTTAATACTGACCGCTTAGTATTCTGTCCTATCTTTCCCTATTTAGCTAGAGTGGCCTCTTTTGCTGAATCCTGTTTTCTGCCTGCGTGTGTCTTTCCTCTCCTACTCACAGTCAATATTCGTGGGGGGCTGCCTATCCTTTGGGGTTCTGCTCTGAGGCAAGGTAGTATTCCTATTTCCATCTATAGGGGTATTTAGTCCTCCGGCTGTGTCGAGGTGTCTAGGGTTTGTTAGGCACACCCCACAGCTACTTCTAGTTGCGGTGTTAGTTCAGGTTTTGCGGTCAGTACAGTTTCCACCTACTCCAGAGAAAGTTCATGCGGCTCCAAAGTCACCGGATCATAACACCCTGCTGCTAGTGTGCTATCAGAAAGAGTCTTCAGTGCTGCTGGTTCAATACTGACCGAAAAAAGGACACGTCTGGCTACCCAAAATGTTGATGATCTAACCTTCATTAAAATGAACCAATCATGGATTTCAAATTTTTTTGCCCCACCTTCCCCTGCTGACACATAGCTTGCCTGAAAAATGTCTTGCTTTTGACCTCCTCTTACTGACTTCTCCAATTCCTCCATTTGCAGCTGCTGAATGTCCACCATAGGCCATTTTTATACCTCCCTAAATGGGCTGACTCCCCCCACAGGGCCGTGGTCACCACCTGGCGCAAGCACCCGTGCAAGTGCCGTTTGCCTGGACAGGTGGGTGGGCCCACTCTTGGGCGACGGCACTGGCACAGGGTCCCTCATAGTACAATGAAGTGTCTCTGACGGTGGTGGTGCACAACCAACGTCAGACACACCATCGTAATATGAGGGGCCCTGTGACAGTACCGTAGCCCATGAGAGAGTGTTCCCCCCCAGCTCGATCAGTGCTCTACCACTTGCAATACTTACCTCTCCCTGCTCCACCACTGCGTAGTCTGTGCTGTTAAATCCTTCAATGGCACTGCCAATACAAATTTGTTGAAAGGATAGATGATAGTTAAAATATACAGGGGCCCTGGCCTCCATTTAGACCAGTTAATACTTTGCGCCTACTACCACTGTCTGCTACTCAACAGAGGAGCCCACCCCTGTACCTAGCTATGCCACCTGTTTATTTATGAACAATTTTTTGGCAGACATTTAGCCCACTTTATTATTTGGGCCTACTAACTGTGTCTCCCATTCATTACAGTTTTCCTCCACTGAACAAAGCAATGCCGCCTGTTTAGTCCTGTTACCACATTTGAACTGCATTTAGCCTACTTTATTATTTGGGCCTACTAACTGTGTCTGCCACTCATTACAGTTTTCCTCCACTGAACAAAGCAATGCCGCCTGTTTAGTCCTGTTACCACATTTGAACTGCATTTAGCCTACTTTATTATTTGGGCCTACTAACTGTGTCTGCCACTCATTACAGTTTTCCTCTACTGAACAAAGCAATGCCTCCTGTTTAGTCCTGTTACCACATTTGAACTGCATTTAGCCTACTTTATTATTTGGGCCTACTAACTGTGTCTGCCACTCATTACAGTTTTCCTCCACTGAACAAAGCAATGCCGCCTGTTTAATCCTGTTGCCACATTTGAACTGCATTTAGCCTACTTTATTATTTAGGCCTACTAACTGTGTCTGCCACTCATTACAGTTTTCCTCCACTGAACAAAGCAATGCCGCCTGTTTAGTCCTGTTACCTATTTTGAACTGCATTTAGCCTACATTATTATTTGGGCCTATATCTGTGTTTCCTCCTCATCCTGCCCATTGCCCAGCCACTGCTAAATGAGTCTGCTGGTACATTGACCCAGACCACTACATTCCCCTTGCACTCTACACAGCCAGAAACTGACCCTGCTGAAAGTCAGGTTCCCCTTCCCGCATACTATACCACCTTACACGGGGACAAAGAGGAAGGTGCAGATGAAAGTGCAGGCTCCTTCATCAGGTGGGGGGGCATACTCGTTGGCGACGTCACTGGCACAGGGCCCCTCATAGTATGCAAAATTGTCTCTGCCAGTGGGAGGCGCCACCCGCCGTCAAACACACCGCCGTACTATGAGGGGCCCTGTGCTAGTGCCAACAAGTGGGCCCCCCCTGCTTGCTCAGGATCACAGCACTTGAAAAGTTTAAATACTTACCTCTCCCTGCTCCACCGCATGACATATTCCGTGTTTCCTGGGCCCACAAAAATCTTGAGCCAGCCCTACCCCCCCACAACTTTAGCCAAATGACCCCCAGTTTTCAATGCCTAACTATTATTATAAAGTAAATTAAGATTGAGAAGCTTAAGTAATAAGAATTGATGTTTCTGGCATTAAAATGGGCACTGTAGGTGTTTTCCTGTCCTCCACTCACTGCCGACTTTGATTCCTTATTGACTTGCATTGGGTTTCGTGTTTCAGTCGGCCCCCGACTTTTTGCAATAATTGGCCGATATCACCCGACCCGACTTTTGACAAAGTCGGGTTTCCCAAAACCCGACTCGATCCAAAAAAAGTAAAAGTCACTCAACTCTACTGAGGAGCTCTGTTGGAGGAAGTCTGTGTGGGTACAACAGAATGTGTGGGAGATTGTACTGTGGAGACATTATACCATGTGTGGTGGGGGCTATATACTGTGTTTGTGGGGAACTTCATACTTCCCAACTCTTCTGGATTCATTGGTACTGTCCCAAATTTGGGGAGCTGCCCTGCTGTTCTGGGAGGTTGGGGGTATGTCTTGATTTCAGCTGCATATAGCTGACACACATATAGCTGAACAAAGCAGTGGACAGGGCCGGACTGGCAATTCTGGCAACTGCCAGAATGGCCTGTCTGGTCGTGGGCCGCCTTGTCTACTACCTTGTTATCAGAATCTGCATCCTCAAGACAACAATAATGTTAACAGTTGTGAAGGAGCACAATGTTGCTGACTCCATCACTTGGCCGCGGGTGTCCTTTCTGGGTGTGACCTGCCAGAGGCCAGCACCGACAGGTGACGTCGGCAGTACAATAACATCACTGCATCGCACCGCCAGCATCCACTGCGAGAATGGATAGAAGAGGAGTCGGACATTGCCGAGGGTGAGATGTCTGAATTAGGTGAGTATAGGGATTTTTTAAATCTTTGGGTGGTTGTGAGGGACCATTACACTATATCATGCACTGAGATTTGGACCATCATAGTATATAAGGGGCTGTGGGGGGTTGGCCATGATAGTAAATGGGGGGACTGTGAGGTGGACAATCATATTATAAAGGGGGCTATGAGGTGAGCCATCATACTACATAGGAGCTGTGGTTTGTACTATCATAATATATAAGGTGCTGTGGGTTGTACCATCATACTATATAGGAGGTGTTGTTAAGGGGACCATCCATACTGTGGGGACTGTGATGTGGGTGCAGCACCCCAGAGTCCTGGTTGTTGCAGTACTGTGGCTCCGCCACTATGGGGAGCTATGGTACGTCTGATTGCACTAAAGGAGTTTCTCTGACCAGGTAACACCTCACTACACTTCACACTCCGGCCACCAGGGGGGGTGGTCCTATCTAGTAGGCCACTCCTCACACTATGGTAAAACTGGGGGTTGGACAGGAAGACGCAGAGAAGTAGCTGGGAAGAGCTAGTGAGAGGACCTGTCAGGGATGGGATCCTGGCAGACTCCTCAGAGCAGAACAAACCAGTGAACAACGGGAATACAGTAAAGAGGAATTAGAACCAGAAGGAGTCGTGCTGTTAGACCGAGGCAACATCCTTCTGAGGCGCAAACAGTCGGTGGCCGGAACGCCGAGCAAGTAAGAGACTTTAAGTACTACTGCAAACCACGGCCGGACAGCCAATTATAGGTTGGCTGTCTCACTTAACACCTAAGCAGACAACGGAGGCAGCTGTGGGAGAGGGGCGACTCTAGGGTCCCGGAAGAACTCCAGGCCTACCCCGTCATACGGGTGCGTCCTACCATATCATCTGGGGGACGGAGAGAACGAACATCAGAGACAGACAGAAACAGTTGTGAGGACTATCCCGGGAGCTCAGCAGGGAAGAACTACAACACTCAGCGCTAGAAGGTAGACACTGATTCCCACCTGTAAAGAGAACTCCTGATGTGCCTTTGGACCGGCCGGTCTCTGACAACCCAGTTAACAGCGCTCTGGACTGAGGTCTCCAAAACCTTCAGTAAAGAGGTAAAGAGACTGCAACCTGGTGTCCTCATTATTTACCGCGACCTGCACCCCACAACTACCCCATCTTTCACTATTCTATCACCGGACGTCCCCCACTGACAGACAGGGCCACGGACCGGGTCTAGCCACCGTGACAACCCCAGAACTGAACAGAGACTCTCAGAGGCCCGGCTCCGGGTATCCCTCGGCCCTGCGGCGGTGTGGGGGCACTCCAATTTGGCGTCACGAACAGGATCTACTTAAGCCTGAAGAATCAGGTCATGTGTGCCTTGGAACTGTGATTTATTGTGCTTGGACTGTACTTTATTGAAAAGACTGTGTGCTGTGCCATTTACCGCCAAAATTCGCCATTGCCGCGCACGGAGGGAGGAGCCCTAGCTACGCGAGCGGAACCAGCCAAAAGAAGCGCGGAACGGAAAGCGCGGTAAGGCGCCAATCCCGGAAGAGGAACTCCGACCTCCAGCAGGTTAGTGGGAGGAAGGGACAGCCATGTCTGAGTCGGGAGGAGAGGAGGTGGCGGTCGCAGCCGCGGACGTAGGGGCAGCTCCGGTCCACGCAGTGGGCGAAGCCGCGGCCCTAATACCACCACCGGTTGCCGCAGAACCCGCTGTTCCCCTCAGCCAGCCGGACACTGCCGCTAACACAAAAGCCATAATGCCCTTTTCTATGCCGTACCTGCCCGGAGCGGCCTGGCTCCCACGATACTCTGGGGAGTCGCATACATTCACTGACTTTAAGGAAGGGCTCTGCAGCCTGCTCGAGTTCTATCCCCTGACAGAGCCCCAGAAGGTTCATATGATAACCGGCCAACTCTTTGGGGCGGCTCTGAGAGAATTGAAATCCTGGCCCGCTGAGGATAAAGGAACTGCACAACAGATTTTTGCCAAGCTTAAAGCCACCTTTGATACTCGCACTGCTACGGAAATTAAACTGACTTTTTATGGATGCAAACAGAGGCCACAGGATAGCTTACGGGACTATGCCCTTAATCTCCAGGAGGCGATGCGGGCCATTAAGCAGAGTGACCCCGGCAGCATGCAGGATGAGGATAAACTTCTGAAGGAGCGGTTCATTGAGGGGCTCCTGTGCAGTCACCAGCGGGGCCAATTGCACTTCCTGGCCATGCAAAATCCAGACTTGACTTTTGCGCAGTTCAAAGATAAAGCTATCCAGGCATTGCAGGAGCGACAGCCCAGCCGCGCAATACCACCCAGGCGCCCCGCTCTCACATACCACCAGGAGGTGGCATCGGATACCCCAGTTGCCGCGGAGGCCGACGCCCAGAGCTTCGAGGACGACTCCCCTGCAGGACTCCATCTTCAGATGCAGGAGCTGACCAAGAACGTTGCTGCCCTAGCCCGGACGGTGCAGTCCCTACAGGAGGCCCCCAAGAAAAAGATCCAGCTAGCCTCCGGACCAGAGGATGTTCCCTGGACGCGACAGAAGAGGACCCCACCGACCAGAGGCCGGGACAGCGATCGCTTCCATCAGGACGGACGACCCATCTGCCGCCGATGTCACCAGGTGGGCCATCTTGCAAGGTACTGTCCTTTAAATGAGCAACCCCTGGGGCAAAGGGCCAACCCCCAGGAGTAGGACGGTCAGGCCCGCAGCATTGGAGAACCAAGTATATTGGAGGACGACCAGTTCTCCCTGTAGTGATTGATGGAATCCCCTTGAATGCTTTGCTGGACACCGGTTCTCAGGTGACGACTATACCTTACGTGCTCTACAAACGGTATTGGGAGGACGCTGATATTACTCGTGGCCCTGACGATGATTTCACCATAATCGCCAGTAATGGTCAGCCGTTGCCACAAGTGGGGTATAAGGAGGTCACCATCAAAGTGGGGCGGGTGGAATTGAAAGCCCAAGGGATTGTGATTGTTGATATTGATCGTCGAGAATGTAATCCCATGATGACTCTTGGTACTAATGTTATAGAAAATTGTCTTGCAGAAGTGATTGTTTTGTTGCAACAGGTGGCAGAAACCGCTGGCCACAGTGAGCAACGTGCCCTGCAGAAGGAAATCAGAGCTCTGATGCAGAGACAGCAGGTAGAGCTGACTGGTGGTGAGATTGGTCGTGTCACTGTGAGTGATTCAAACCCCATCGCGATACCCCCCAAGAGTGAAATGTTAATATGGTGTCGAGCAGCCATAGGCCTCAGGGGTAAGGACTACCAGGCCTTGGTAGAACCCATATATTCAGACAATAGGCCTACTGTTCTGACAGCCCGGGGGATGGTCGACGTCCGTCAGGGGAGAGTGCCCGTACGTGTCCTCAATTGTGGGGAGGAAGAGGTTCACCTCACCAAGTATACCACACACGCCAAATTGTTCACTGTCAATAATAATGTGATACAGACACCTGAACCCTTGGTCCCGTCAAACTTGGCGGAGAACAAAGGTTCTGCAGAGCCCTCGAAGGACTGGTGTCAGGAATTGCATGTGGGCACTGACTCTACCCCATCCCATCAAATACAGGGGGCCTACAGGGTGGTACACGAGTACGAGCAGATATTCAGCAAACACCCCTCAGATTTTGGGCAGGTGAAAGGGATCCAACATCACATCCCCACGGGAGATCACCGACCCATAAAAGAGAGATATCGCCCTGTACCCCCAGCTCATTACCAGTGTGCCAAGGACATGTTGCGGGAAATGAAGGAGGCTGGGGTGGTGAGAGACAGCTGTAGCCCCTGGGCAGCTCCGTTAGTCCTTGTTAAAAAGAAAGATGGTACAATGAGGATGTGTGTTGATTACAGGCAGTTGAATCGCATTACACATAAGGACGCATACCCACTGCCTAGGATAGAGGAGTCTCTGGCTGCCTTAAAATCTGCTAACTACTTCTCTACCTTAGATCTCACCAGTGGGTACTGGCAGGTTCCTGTAGCGGAGGTGGACAAAGAGAAGACGGCCTTCACGACGCCAATGGGTCTCTGTGAGTTCAACTACATGCCCTTCGGATTGTGCAATGCTCCCGGAACGTTCCAGAGGATGATGGAGTGCTGCCTGGGACACCTGAACTTTGAAACCGTGCTGCTATATTTGGATGATGTCATTGTCTTCTCTAAGACCTACGAAGACCACCTGAAGCACCTGGCCGAGGTGTTTGAAGCCCTATCCAACTTTGGCTTAAAGGTGAAACCGTCCAAGTGTTATCTGCTGAAACCTAAAGTGCAGTACCTGGGCCATGTGGTGAGCGCTGAAGGAGTGGCCCCAGACCCCGACAAGGTCACAGTGATTAAGGACTGGCCAAAGCCCAGTGACCTCCACGAAGTCCGGCAGTTCCTCGGGCTGGTAGGCTATTACCGGAGGTTCATTAAGGACTTCACCAAGAAGGCCGCACCCTTGCAAAACCTGTTGGTGGGCCAACCAAAGAAGACCAAGGGGAGGAACACCCCCTTTGATTGGAACGAAGAGCTGGAGGAATCCTTCACCTGTTTGAAGTCGGCACTGACGGGAGAAGAGGTACTGGCTTACCCCGAATACGACCAACCGTTTGTGCTGTACACAGATGCCAGTAATGTGGGACTAGGAGCCGTGCTGTCTCAAGTCCAGAAAGGCAAGGAAAGAGTGATCGCTTACGCCAGTAGGAAACTCCGTCCCACGGAAAGGAACCCTGACAACTACAGTTCCTTCAAACTGGAATTCCTTGCCCTTGTCTGGGCAGTGACAGAGAGGTTTAAGCACTACCTGGCCTCCGCGAAATTCACCGTCTTCACGGACAACAATCCGCTAACGCATCTGGGTACTGCCAAACTCGGGGCTTTGGAACAGCGGTGGATGGCCCGGCTGTCCAACTATGATTTCACCATCAAATATCGGGCAGGACACCAGAATGCCAATGCCGATGCTCTGTCCCGAATGCCCAATTTACCAGAAGTGGGAGA
The DNA here is from genome assembly GCF_051348905.1 of Ranitomeya variabilis. Taxonomy (NCBI): domain Eukaryota; kingdom Metazoa; phylum Chordata; class Amphibia; order Anura; family Dendrobatidae; genus Ranitomeya; species Ranitomeya variabilis. Next base: position 581,920,561 of record NC_135233.1, read on the forward strand.
AGACCCGGAGGCACTTGAAGAGGTGGAGCTGCCTGCCTTCCATTGCCCCAAAGCCACTCAGAACTCTCACCATGTGAAGAACAGGCACAAGAACCAACCGGATGCCACGCTGAATCCCCTGCCCCACCACGGATGGGCAGAAACCCAGGATAGTGACCCCGCGGTCCGTCAGGTGAAGGAGCTCTTGACGCAGGCTGGGTTGCACCCTGGCCCAGATGATCCACAAGAAACTCAACAGCTGTGGAAGGGGAGAAGCAAGCTGTTTATCCATGATGGCAAGCTGTGCAGGAGGAGCATCGACCCACGTACTCATGAATTGGTGTGGCAGATAGTGGTGCCAAGGCGAGATGCGCCCATGGTTCTGGGAGCCTACCATGATGGAGCCGGACACTTCGGATGGAGGAAGCTGGAGAAGCTACTCCGAGGGAGGTTCTATTGGATTGGCATGAAGAGAACCATTGAGAAGTGGTGTCGGGAGTGTGGTCCATGTAGTCTGCGCAGAAAGTACCGTGACAGTCAACGGGCCCCCCTGCGGCCTATCATCACCAAACGGCCGCTTGAACTGGTCGCGCTGGATCATGTGAAGCTGACACCTAGCCGGTCGGGCTATATCTACGCCCTTACCATCGTGGACCACTACTCCAGGTTTTTGGTGGTTGTGCCTGTTAAAGATCTAACGGCCAGGACTGCCGCCAGGGCCTTCCAGCAGCACTTTTGTAGGCCCCATGGCTACCCAGAGAAGGTACTGACCGATCAGGGACCTGCATTCGAAGCGGAAGTGTTCCAAGAATTCTGCCAACTGTACGGGTGTAAGAAGATCAGGACCACACCGTACCATCCTCAAACCAACGGGATGTGCGAGAAGATGAACCAAGTGGTAATTGATTTATTGAAGACCTTACCCGTGGAGGAACGGAACCTGTGGCCGACAAAGTTGCCTGACTTGGTGGATATGTACAATCACATCCCAGTAAGTTCCACCAACTGTACTCCAGCGTACCTGATGCGAGGAAGATCTAGTCGGTTACCCGTTGATCTGGACATGGGGGTCCTAGTACCCGAAGATACCTCGCCGGATGCAGATTGGGATGCAGAAAGGCAGCGAAGGTACCGCGAAGTACAGGAATGTGTAGAGAGAAGTCTCGCCCAGGCTAGGCAGAAGCAAGAAAGGGACTACAACCAACATGCTCCTGCGATCCCCCTGTCACCTGGTGAGCAAGTACTTAAACGAAAGAGGAGATTACACAAGCTCGATGACCAATGGGAAGCGGAACCGTATACCATCCTGCCATCCGACTTCGACAACACAAAGGTCTGTCTCATCAGCAAGGACAGAGGGGAGACCTCGACAGCGGTATCCAGGGATCACCTTAAGGTCTGCCCCGATAAGTTGAAAGAGAGGGGCACGGCCCCAGAAATCTCCCCGCCGGTGGAAAAGGAGAAGATGTTCCATACCGTCCTTGGTGACTTTCCCCAATCCTGGACTCAGATAAACCAAGCCATCGCGGTGCCTGTTCTAATGTTTCAACAACCGGACCCACCAGAACCAATGGTGGTACCAGATCATCTGGCCCCGCTACCTCAACAAGCCTTACCTGATGAAACCATGCCAACCGTTGAACCGGCAAATCCTCCCTCTGCTATCAGTGAATCTGCTGTACCCACTGTTGATAGCAGCAGCTCTGAGAGCCCTAACCTGCCAGTGCTACCCCGACTCACTAGAAGTGTAGCTAGAAGACGGTGCACTACACCAGCGGTAGCAAGCATAGCGGGCCCTGTTAGGCCAATAGCAACCCCTGTGCTGCGAAGGTCCACACGCAGCACTCAAAACCAAACTCCCCTCCGCTACAAACCTTGGAGGTATTAATAAGGGCTGCTCTTTAGTTAAGAATGTTTTTGTGTGTATTTTTGTTACAGGTTTTAAATGGACAATAGAGTAATGGACGGTGAATTGCTCAAAAACTTTCATAAGGGGGACCCCTTTGTTTACCCGGGGTCCCCGCTGTTTCAACCACTGAACTGAGAGTCATAAACTGTGCATGACCTAACTTTTGCAACGTTCAAGAATCCTCACCTCCCGTAAAGGGAAGCATTGTTATGTTCAATTGTTATGCTATTTCAAAAATTTGTGTGTTTTCTGTTAACATGTATTATTGTTCTTGTTTTCCCAGTCCCGGAGTACTGGATTTAACCGGGGGGGAGTGCAGCACCCCAGAGTCCTGGTTGTTGCAGTACTGTGGCTCCGCCACTATGGGGAGCTATGGTACGTCTGATTGCACTAAAGGAGTTTCTCTGACCAGGTAACACCTCACTACACTTCACACTCCGGCCACCAGGGGGGGTGGTCCTATCTAGTAGGCCACTCCTCACACTATGGTAAAACTGGGGGTTGGACAGGAAGACGCAGAGAAGTAGCTGGGAAGAGCTAGTGAGAGGACCTGTCAGGGATGGGATCCTGGCAGACTCCTCAGAGCAGAACAAACCAGTGAACAACGGGAATACAGTAAAGAGGAATTAGAACCAGAAGGAGTCGTGCTGTTAGACCGAGGCAACATCCTTCTGAGGCGCAAACAGTCGGTGGCCGGAACGCCGAGCAAGTAAGAGACTTTAAGTACTACTGCAAACCACGGCCGGACAGCCAATTATAGGTTGGCTGTCTCACTTAACACCTAAGCAGACAACGGAGGCAGCTGTGGGAGAGGGGCGACTCTAGGGTCCCGGAAGAACTCCAGGCCTACCCCGTCATACGGGTGCGTCCTACCATATCATCTGGGGGACGGAGAGAACGAACATCAGAGACAGACAGAAACAGTTGTGAGGACTATCCCGGGAGCTCACCAGGGAAGAACTACAACACTCAGTGCTAGAAGGTAGACACTGATTCCCACCTGTAAAGAGAACTCCTGATGTGCCTTTGGACCGGCCGGTCTCTGACAACCCAGTTAACAGCGCTCTGGACTGAGGTCTCCAAAACCTTCAGTAAAGAGGTAAAGAGACTGCAACCTGGTGTCCTCATTATTTACCGCGACCTGCACCCCACAACTACCCCATATTTCACTATTCTATCACCGGACGTCCCCCACTGACAGACAGGGCCACGGACCGGGTCTAGCCACCGTGACAACCCCAGAACTGAACAGAGACTCTCAGAGGCCCGGCTCCGGGTATCCCTCGGCCCTGCGGCGGTGTGGGGGCACTCCATGGACCATCATACTATATAGGGGACTATGAGATGAAACATAATATATGAGGGGTTGTTGGTGTTACCATCATACTATATAGGAGCTGTGAGGTGTTCCATCATCATATACAATGAGCTGTGAGGTGTACCATCATACTATATGGGGGTTTGGGATGAACATCATACTATATAGGGGGCTGTTGAGAGGCCCATCATACTATATGGGGGACTGTGAGGTGGACCATCATACTATACAGGGTGTTGTGACGGGACCATCAAATTACATAGGGGGGTGTGGGGGGACCATCATACAGTATTTTGGTTATTGGGGATCTCAATAGTGTATAACGGATATATCATACTGTGTGGGGTGGCTATGAAGAGGATCAGCTTACTGTGAAGGGTCGTTGTGGTGGACATCTTACTGTATGGGGTGGCTGTGGTGGACATTTTACGTTCTGGATGTCTATGAGGTACATTATACTATGTTGGGGGCTGTAGTGACCATCATACTGTATGGGATGGTTACGGGGACATCATACTGTATATGGGTTGCGGGGTCCTCGTACTGTCTGGGGGGCTTTGGTGGACATCACACTTTATATATGGGCCTGTGGTGCACACCATACTGTGTGGGGGTCTGTGTTGCCTCTCAAACTGTATATTGGGGGCTGTGGTGGATACCATACAGTATGGAAGGCTGTGGTGAAAATCTTACTGTGTGTGGTGCTGTGGGGCATCATACTTAGTGTAAGGTTTGTAGGACAATCATACTGTGTGGGGTCATCACACTTTGTGGGGGCATAATATTTTATTGGTGGCATGAATGGGGTATCATAGTGAGTGAGACCACTCAGGGGCTTCAGTAGTGACATCACTGGTGAGAACCTGCACAATGCACACATACATGGTCGGCAGAGCACTGGGGTAAAACTGATATTACCATTATATGGTCGCTGTATGGCGGTAATATCAGTCTTAGTACAGTGTTTTTGGTTAAAGTATTTGAAGCTAAAGTCTGCAGTAACTGTATGTGACTACGGACTTCTGATCCTCACAGAGATCACTCGCTGTGAGAATTCTCCGGTGCTGGCATTCGGCGTTGGTGATCATGTACAGTGGCGTAATCTTGAACAGCATGGGCTCCAAAGCAAAAGCTCTATTGGGGCCCCCAATTATTGCAAGTCCTTAATAGCATTGGTCTTTTTACATAGGCCAAATGGACTTTTGGGGCCCCCTAGGCTCAAGGGCTCGGGTGCGATAGCAGCCCTTGCATCTACTGTAGTTTTGTGATGTGCATGCATTCAGTCACATGCTAACTAGACGTGCACGGCCTCGCTCAATACAAGTGAAACACTCAAAGCCGAGTACAATTAGTCGTAATGTGGCTAGAGATGTGAAAATTGCAGACTTACGGCCACATGATGGCCGCTCCCAATGTCTGCACTGGAGAATCCTGACATTGTGCGCTATGAGGATTCAGAAGTCTGAAGTTACATAGACTTTAACCTCAAAACCTTTAACAATCAATATGGTTGTATTATCAATACTGTATATGCTGTAATATTTGGTTATGGTTTGTTGGTATTTGTCTATTTATATGTCTTTTAGTATAATTTTTTAATCTTACAGAGCAATATTATTGGTTGCATTAGAAATATTGGTCTTGTAGTAAATCTTGATTTCCTCCAGACAGGGTAATATTAGTAATATATCCCATCTGGTGCTCAGGGGTGGGAACACCATGGTCCTGTGTGATATCAGATGCTAGGGCCAAATTTCAGTCCCAGTCTGTCCCTGCTGGGAAGTGTGGGGTGCATCACATCCACCTGGAGACCACAGGACTCTGCTTTCTCTAGGTCTCCCTCCTCAGGGAACACACAGTTCATTGTAACAAGTAAACATTTATTGGGCAGTTCAAGTTCATCAGACTGTAACATGAAGTTTCAGGCACAACACTTCTTATTTCTTGTTTCTTTATTACAGTACATCTCCAGCATCGCTCTCTGTTCCTTCTGGACTATCCTCACATTAACTGGTTTTCCAGGAATGTCCTGTCCTGTCCTGCAGTGCACCGGGAATCCGTTACGTTCCATTAGGGCGGTTTCACTTAAGGCCTCCCACTGCCTTGAACGATGGCTGCCCATTATACTCTACTTCCCTATCTGACGATCAGGAAGTAGTCCTGTTTTACTACGGCTTTCCACTCCCACTATGGGCCAGTCCCAAGCTTTAACTATGTCAGTCCCTACAGTATGTAGCTGGGCAGATCACCACCACAAACACTAAGTATTACATTATATATATACTCAGGCTTTGACTGGCCCACAGGAGAACTGGAAATTCCTCTGGTGGGTCACTGTGCAAGAGTGGGCCACCACCCTCTTATATAAGCAGTACTTGGCAATATATACTTGAATTACTATGTACAAAGGCGACATCTTATTAATGTAACAATCTACCCAGTTTATTGTTATATAAATTTGTGATTGAGGATAATGTCACATTATCATGTAGCTGAAAAGTGGGGCCCTGGGGTTGGTTACTGGTGGGCCCTTGGCACCCCAATCCTACACTGCTTGTGTCTCTTGTATTCTGCAGCGCTGTGTCCCTGTCTTCAGTCTTCTATCGAGTAGTTTGTTGTGTAGCACATATACTATTTTAGGGCACTGCCTCCATAACACTTTAATGTAACTTGTAACAGGAGATGACATTGTGATACCACAATGGGTGGCGATATATGTGGTCTGCCTTTTGTAAATGACACCCCCCCATAATTCCTGATTCAACTTCAACTATTGAGGGTTGTAATTCCCCATTCTCATCATTGTAACTGTGTAAAAAGAAAGTGAATACAAAAAAAACTCCCATGACACTTTTATTTTTCATTTTTATAATTTTATTGGACTAGCAGTAAGCAACATTGTAATAAAAATATTACTGGCCCTTTAAGAAATTAAACCACGATCACAATGACTCTCAGGTCAGGCCTTATACAGACCACAGAACTAGCTGTGGGCATTGAGGACCGGCTGAGAGCCACTGGACCAAAAGATCCAGAGGAAGGCGAAGAAACCCCCCGGAGAGTTCTGCCTCAGGGGGGGAAAAAATTCCTTCCTGACCCCAGTTGTGGCGATCGGATATTTCCCTGGATCACATCTGTCCTGCTTCATATTGCTGTATATCTGTATATTGTATATTGCTGTATCTGTATAATGATAAGCTCAGTTGAATCGATTTGGAAGGGAAAAGATAAATACACCTTGCTCCTAGGAGCTTACAATCTAATATACACCTTGCTCCTAGGAGCTTACAATCTAATATACACCTTGCTCCTAGGAGCTTACAGTCTAATATACACCCTGCTCCTAGGATCTTAAAATCTAACATACACCCTGCTCCTTGGAGCATAAAATCAAATATACACCTTACTCCGAGTAGCTTACAATCTAATATACACCTTGCTCCTAGGAGCTTGCAGTCTAATATACACCCTGTTCCTAGGAGCTTAAAATCTAATATACACCTTGCTCAGAGGAGCTTACAATCTAATATACATCTTGCTCCTAGGAGCTTACAATCTAATATACAATAAGACGCACCTGACCATAAGAAGCACCCAAATTTTGCGGGTGGAAAATAGCTAAAAAAATTTTTTAAAATAACATGGGGATGAGTCTTCAAGTCTGGTTTAATGGTAGCTTGCTGGAGGTGGCGTCACAGCAGGCAGGGTCACTACTTCAGGAGGCTGGTGGAGGCGGCAAGTGTAGGCTGATGCTGCTGGCTCTGGGCTTTCGTAAGATGTTGGTGCCAGTGAACTAATTTTCCATTGATTTCCCTGCCATGAGCTTTGGAAAAATGGCTGCCGGAGGAGGCGCATGCACAGATTCAGATCTCGGGAGACAAGATCTCATCTTCCAAGATCTCGTCTCCCCAGATCGATCTCAATCCACGCATGCGCGGCCTCCGGCAGCCCACCACAGGAAAATCAATGGAAAAGGGAACTCCACTCACCGGCGCAAACATCTTATGAGAGCCCAGAGCCAGCAGCATCGGCCCACTCCTGCCGCCTCCAGCAGCCTCTTGAAGCAGTGACCCTGCCTCCAGTGACTCCACCCCCTGGCAAGCTACCATTAAACCAGACTAGAAGACTCATCCCCATGTTATTTAAAAATGTTTTTTCCTCTTTTCGGCTCCAAAAATTGGGGTGCATCTTATGGTCAGGTGCGTCTTATAGTCCACAAATTACATATATTTATACAATAGAGTTGTAGACTCCGATCAGGCTTTGATCAGAGTGGTATCCATTTATCTCACAGGTAGAGAGAGGGGAGAAAACAAAGTGACTTCATTTTGTCAGTCTGTAAAATTGGAGAGCATATATATATATTATATATATGTATACCGTATTTTCTGGTGTATAAGATGACTGGGAGTATAAAACGACCCCCAACTTTTCATATAAAATATGGAGTTTGGGATATACTTGCCATATAAGACAGGGGTCATCTTATACACCCAGTCATCTTATAAGGCGTGTGTGGTGCGGATGGCTCCCAGGGTCTGGAGGAGAGAAGACTCTCCTTCAGGCCCTGGGATCCATATTCATGTAAAAAAAAGAATAAAAATAAAAAATATGGGATATACTTACCCTCCGACGGCCCCCCGGCTCTCAGCGGTGCAAGCGGCGGCCTCCGTTCCTAAGGATGCATTGAGCAAAGGACCTTCGATGACGTCGCAGTCGCGTGACAGCTCTTGTGACCGTGACGTCATCGAAGGTCCTTCGCTCAATGCATCCTTAGGAACGGAGGCCGCCTCTTACACCGCTGAGAGTCGGGGGCCATCGGAGGGTAAGTATATCCCATATTTTTTATGTTTATTCTTTTTTTTACATGAATATGGATCCCAGGGCCTGAAGGAGAGTCTCCTCTCCTCCAGACCCTGGGAACCAAACAGGACCGCTCCCTGCACTCGCCGTACCCGGCTTATAAGACGACCCCCGACTTTTGAGATGTTTTTCAGGGGTTAAAAAGTCATCTTATACGCCGTAAAATACGGTATATATATATATATACAGTATATATATATATATATATATATATATATATATATATATTTACATATATTTAAGTTATTTATATACATATATATACATATATAGTATGCATGCATAGGCCTGCTGAATTAATGGCGCTATGTTAGCGAGTAAAATAAATATATACTGTGTGTGTGTATATATATATATACATATATATATATAAATGTGTGTTTGTCTGTATTTGTACAATTCTATAAGCCTGTGCACATAGTAGAACACAGGCTATAACAGACTTTCTATCGAGCCTGTACATAGATTTGGACCCGCTCAGGCAGAGCTCTGTGCTCCTGTCTGTTGATCAGTAATGCCATAGAGCAGCTGTTTGGAGCAATCAGTGGGTTTCTCAGGACCCAGTCGCCCACTGATCCAATCCACATAAAGGCTCGTGCACACGACCGATTTTGCCATCTGAATAGTATCCATAGTTTTAACGGATAGCACTCGTACCTATGATATTCTATGGTGCTGTGCAAATGTCAGATTTTTTCCTCCGACCCAGTGGTCCGTGGCAAAAAAAGTTGTAGACAAGTGTGATTTTGATCCCAGTGTCAGATCAAAATCGGCAGTGCAAGTCTATGGACCCGTGAAAAAATTGGACCCCACTTGGATGACATCTGATTGCGATCCGATTTTCACGGACTGACATAATAGAGTAGGTGAAGAAACCTTTTTTTTCCCCTCTCCACGTCTGAGAAAAGCTGACGCCACTCTGATCTGAGTCTGTAACTCTATTACGCCAGTTGCCATTTCATCAATTCCGCTCATGATATCCTGTGGTTCCAGTTCTGGTCCTCTTGCTGCGCTCAAGCTACTACGTTCTCCATTGTTTCTGCTCGGCCTTCCTGCTGCGCCACCGTCATCGGTCCGTGCTTCGTTACAGCTGCTCATCTGAACTAGATGAGACATAACAGCTATCATTACAAAAAAGAGGATTAAATGGAAGGTCCAAGTTAAGGAATCATTCTGATACACAGGAGAGAACACGTCACTCAGAGATGTTTGCTGAGATTTTTCAGGGGTAAATGGTGCAATTCTAAACTTCACCACGAACATCCCACAGCTACACAATGTGTGAATGGGGCCTTAGTGTTAGGGGAGCAGCTACCTACCGGGACTTGTGTTCCTCAAGCTGCTGCTTCTGGGGACACGAGGTGCTTCAGGATAATAACTGTATACATTCTGTACCAATTGTGAGGTCATGTGAAATCTATGATGTCATGTGCCCTGTGATGTCATGTCCCCGGTAGTAATAACTGCCACTGGTGGGTTATGTATCAAGTTTCCAGTGGCAAGCTTGATGTTACAATAGCGTTTTCACAACATTAATGGGAAAGCTACACAAAAATGGAACCAAGTGGCGTTGTCTCCCCTGGCCCACCCCTCTCTATAAGCTTTTATTAGAGCACATGGGTGTCACAGGGGGCAAAAGCAGCCGATTGTTGAGGGTCTTCAAGACCACATGATCAGTTGATCTCCAGCAAGTCCTCATTTAGGGAAGGGGTTGTCCACATTGGTAATCCCTATTAGGCCGGGCTCAAACTGGCTTAATAAAGAACCAAAATGTTCATATTTTCCTTGGAATCTGGTCAATTATTATTATTATTTTTTTTTTTTTAAATCATGGAATCATTATGACAATCACAGGACACATGATATAGGGTTTTTGCTATGATTTTCAGGTGAAGGATGTAGTTCTGAATCCCACTACTAACCCCCCATCTATACAATTTGTGAGTGAGGTCGTAAGTGAAGAGCTCCCTACCTGGACTTGTTTCCTTCAGGCTGTCAGGCTCTAATGAAACAAGATGGCTCAGGGGTTGCACTTTGCACATTCTATTCCAGTTGTGATGTCATATGATGTTTATGTGCTTTGTGATGTCATCCAAACTGCCTGTTTAACCCCTTCCCACCCAATGACATACTGTGATTTTATGAACAGGTCATTTGGAAACAACGGCTCAGACAATGAAGGGACAGTTGTAATCATCCAAAACTGTTTATATGTCTACTACAGAATGGAAATATAACTATAGGGACGCACACATATATATATATATATATATATATATATATATATATATATATATATATATATATATTAGACTGTGGCCCGATTCTAATGCATCGGGTACTCTAGAATATGCATGTCCCCGTAGTATATGGACAATGATGATTCCAGAATTCACGGCAGACTGTGCCCGTCGCTGATTGGTTGAGGCAACCTTTATGACATCATCGTCGCCATGGCAACCATTATGACATCTACGTCGATACTGTGCCCGTCGCTGATTGGTCGAGGCGAATTCACGGCAGACTGTGCCCATCACTGATTGGTCGAGGCAACCTTTATGACATCATCGTCGCCATGCTTTGCCCGTCTCTGATTGGTCGAGGCCTAGCGGCCTCGACCAATCAGAGACGCGGGATTTCCAGGACAGACAGACAGACAGACAGACAGACAGACTGACGGAAAAACCCTTAGACAATTATATATATATATATATATATATATATATATATAATTGTCTAAGGGGTACTTCCGTCTTCCTGTCGGCAACTTCCGTCACAGAAATCCCGCGTCACTGATAGGTCTCGCCAGCTGGCTGCCGCGACCAATCAGCGACGGGCACAGTCTGATTAGTCCCTCCCTACTCCCCTGCAGTCAGTGCCCGGTGCCCGCTCCATACTCCCCTCCGGTCAGCGCTCACACAGGGTTAATGCCAGCGGTAACGGACCGCATTATGCCGCGGGTAACGCACTCCGTTACCGCTGCTATTAACCCTGTGTGTCCCCAACTTTTTACTATTGATACATTTTATGCAGCATCAATAGTAAAAAGATCTAATGTTAAAAATATTAAAAAAACAAAAAACCTCCTATTCTCACCCTCCGTCATCTGACGATGCGCTCGCGCCTGCCGCCATCTTCCGTTCCCAGAGATGCATTGCGAAATTACCCAGAAGACTTAGCGGTCTCGCGAGACCACTAAGTCATCTGGGTAATTTCGAATGCATCTTGGGAATGGAAGATGGTGGCAGTCGCGCGCGCATTGCCAGAGCTTCGCTGGATCCCGGCGGAGTATATAACTATTTTTAATTAAAAAAAATTTTTAACAGGGATATGGTGCCCACATTGCTAAATACTACGTGGGCCGTGTTATATACCGCGTGGATGCTATATACTACATGGGCTGTGTTATATACTGCGAGGGCTGCATTATATACTACATGGCTGCTATATACTACGTGGGCAGTGTTATATACCACGTGGATGCTATATACTGCATGGGCAGTGTTATATACTGCGAGGGCTGCGTTATGTACTACATGGCTGCTATATACTACGTGGGCTGTGTTATATACTGCGTGGCCTGTGTTATATACTATGTCGCCTGTGTTAAATACTGTGTGGCTGCTATATACTGCGTTGGCTGTGTTATATAGTACGAGGGCTGTGTTATATACTGTTTGGGCTGTGTTATATACTGCGTGGCCTGTATCAACGCATCGGGTATTCTACAATATATATGTATGTATGTATGTATATAGCAGCCACATAGTATATAGCACAGGCCACATAGTATTTGCTATATACTACATGGCTTCTATATACTACGTGGCCTGTGCTATATACTATGTGGCTGCTATATACAGTTAGGTCCATATATATTTGGACAGAGACAACATTTTTCTCATTTTGGTTATAGACATTACCACAATGAATTTTAAACAAAACAATTTAGATGCAGTTGAAGCTCAGACTTTCAGCTTTCAATTGAGGGTATCCACAATAAAATTGGATGAAGGGTTTAGGAGTTTCAGCTCCTTAACATGTGCGACCCTGTTTTTAAAGGGACCAAAAGTAATTGGACAATTGACTCCAAGGCTATTTCATGGACAGGTGTGGGCAGTCCGTTCATTATGTCATTCTCAATTAAGCAGATAAAAGGCCTGGAGTTGATTTGAGGTGTGGTGCTTGCATTTGGAAGGTTTTGCTGTGAAGTAAACATGTGGTCAAAGGAGCTGTCCATGCAGGTGAAACAAGCCATCCTTAAGCTGCGAAAACAGAACAAAAACCCATCCAAGAGATTGCTACAATATTAGGAGTGGCAAAATCTACAGTTTGGTACATCCTGAGAAAGAAAGAAAGCACTGGTGAACTCATCAATGCAAAAAGACCTGGGCATCCACGGAAGACAACAGAGGTGGAAGATCGCAGAATAATCTCCATGGTGAAGAGAAACCCCTTCACAACAGCCAACCAAGTGAACAACACTCTCCAGGAGGTCGGCGTATCAATATCCAAATCTACCATAAAGAGAAGACTGCATGAAAGTAAATACAGAGGGTTCACTGCTCGGTGCAAGACACTCATAAGCATCAAGAATAAAAAGGCTAGACTGGACTTTGCTATAAAACATCTAAAAAAGCCAGCACAGTTCTGGAAGAACATTCTTTGGACAGATGAAACCAAGATCAACCTCTACCAGAATGATGGAAAGAGAAATGTATGGCGAAGGCGTGGTACAGCTCACGGTCCAAAGCATACCACATCATCTGTAAAACACGGCGGAGGCAGTGTGATGGCTTGGGCATGCATGGCTGCCAGTGGCACTGGGTCACTAGTGTTTAATGATGATGTGACACAGGACAGAAGCAGCCGAATGAATTCTGAGGTATTCAGAGCCATACTGTGTGCTCAGATCCAGCCAAATGCAGCCAAACTGGTTGGTCGTCGTTTCATCCTACAGATAGACAATGACCCAAAACATGAAGCCAAAGCAACCCAGGAGTTTATTAAAGCAAAGAAGTGGAATATTCTTGAATGGCCAAGTCAGTCACCTGATCTCAACCAAATTGAGCATGCATTTCACTTGTTAAAGACTAAACTTCAGACAGAAAGGCCCACAAACAAACAGCAACTGAAACCCACCGCAGTGAAGGCCTGACAGAGCATCAAAAAGGAGGAAACACAGCGTCTGGTGATGTCCATGAGTTCAACACTTCAGGCAGTCATTGCCAGCCAAGGGTTTTCAACCAAGTACTAAAAATGAACATTTTATTTAAAATTATTGAATCTGTCCAATTACTTTTGGTCCTTTTAAAAACAGGGTGGCACATGTTAAGGAGCTGAAACTCTTAAACCCTTCATCCGATTTTAATGTGGATACCCTCAAATGAAAGCTGAAAGTCTGAACTTCAACTGCATCTGAATTGTGTTGTTTAAAATTCATTGTGGTAATGTCTATAACCAAAACTAGAAAAATGTTGTCTCTGTCCAAATATATATGAACCTAACTGTACATACAGTACATACATACATATTCTAGAATACCCGATGCGTTAGAATCGGGCCACCATCTAGTATATATATATATATATATATATATATATATATATATATATATATATACATACAGCATTTATATATATATATAATAAGCAAAAGAAGGCAGCACTCCAAGTCCTTTTCAAGGTGAAAAAAGTGTGAAGTTTATTCAACCCACATCTCTGTGCGACGTTTCGGCTCACACTGAGCCTTTTTCAAGCTTGAAAAGGACTTGGAGTGCTGCCTTCTTTTGCTTATTTTGTATACATGTTGGGTAGATGAGTGGACCATTCTACCCAGGAGGCCAGGCACCCACAGGTGAGCATTGTGCTGTTCCAATTTTTCTCTTTCTATGTGTATATATATATATATATATATATATATATATATATATATATATATATATATATATATATATACACTCACCGGCCACTTTATTAGGTACACCATGCTAGTAACGGGTTGGACCCCCTTTTGCCTTCAGAACCGCCTCAATTCTTCGTGGCATAGATTCAACAAGGTGCTGGAAGCATTCCTCAGAGATTTTGGTCCATATTGACATGATGGCATCACACAGTTGCCGCAGATTTGTCGGCTGCACATCCCAAAGATGCTCCATACAAGGCAGGATGGATCCATGCTTTCATGTTGTTTACGCCAAATTCTGACCCTGCCATCCGAATGTCGCAGCAGAAATCGAGACTCATCAGACCAAGCAACGTTTTTCCAATCTTCTACTGTCCAATTTCGATGAGCTTGTACAAATTGTAGCCTCAGTTTCCTGTTCTTAGCTGAAAGGAGTGGTACCCGGTGTGGTCTTCTGCTGCTGTAGCCCATCTGCCTCAAAGTTCGACGCACTGTGCGTTCAGAGATGCTCTTAGGCCTACCTTGGTTTTAACGGGTGGCGATTTGAGTCACTGTTGCCTTTCTATCAGCTCGAACCAGTCTGCCCATTCTCCTCTGACCTCTGGCATCAACAAGGCATTTCCGCCCACAGAACTGCCGCTCACTGGATTTTTTTTCTTTTTCGGACCATTCTCTGTAAACCCTAGAGATGGTTGTGCGTGAAAATCCCAGTAGATCAGCAGTTTCTGAAATACTCAGACCAGCCCTTCTGGCACCAACAACCATGCCACGTTCAAAGGCACTCAAATCACCTTTCTTCCCCATACTGATGCTCGGTTTGAACTGCAGGAGATTGTCTTGACCATGTCTACATGCCTAAATGCACTGAGTTGCCGCCATGTGATTGGCTGATTAGAAATTAAGTGTTAACAAGAAGTTGGACAGGTGTACCTAATAAAGTGGCCGGTGAGTGTATATATATATATATATATATATATATATATATATATATATATATATATATATGTATTTATACAGCTCTAGCAAAACTTAAGAGACCACTGCAAAATGTTCAGTTTATCTGATTTTTCTCTTTATAGGTATATTTTTGAGTAAACTGTAAATTGTTCTTTTATTCTATAAACTCCTGACAACATGTCTCCGAAGTTCCAAGCAATAAATGTTGTTGTTTTTTTTTCTAAAAAGGAGAAATGGTCAAAATAATAAATAAATGTATTGCTTGTAGACCTCAAATAATGCAAAAAAAAAACAAAAACAAGTTCATAATCATTTATAAACAACAATACTAATGTTTTAACTCAGGAAGAGTTCAGAAATCAATATTGTGTGGAATAACAATGATTTTTAATAACGGTTTTCATGCGTCTTGGCATGCTTTCCTGCAGTCTTTCACACTGCTTCTGGCGCAAAAATGTAAACAGTTCTTCTTTGTTTGATGGCTTTTGACTATCCATCATCCTCTTGATTACATTCCAGAGGTTTTCAATGGGATTCAGGTCTGGAGATGGGGCTGCCCATGACAGGGATTTGATGTGGTGGTCTCTTCATTTTTGCTAGAGCTGTATGTATGTATGTATATATATTAATAATCTTTCCTTTCTCAAACTGCATTTGAATAAAGTAAAAAACATATTTCCTAAAATACCAGAATTAACATTTATTTCTGCACCTTGCTGAAAACAATGTAGTAAGGAATTATCAAAACCAAGATAAAGCAAACGCGAAATGCGCGTCAGGGGGTGGACTTGGCTCCTCAGCGTCCTGTTACTTCCATCATGGGTGAGCAATTGAGCTGTTAAGGGCACTATTTTTCATAACTGTTTGGGCGTAATGTCAATATGGCAGTCCTAGGGAACTTCTTATGACAGGTCTTTTCTTATGCACATGTGTCAGCATAATTATGGTACTACACTGGTGTCCGAGATTGGTTACAATTATATATGGCTGACAGGATATACTGATATATTTATGACTCAAAGTGCCTCTACTCCAGTATCATGATGGTGTTTCCTAGTGTGCTTTACGCCTTGGACCCATGAGTCTTTACTAGGATCATATGTACGGTGTTTGTGCTTTTTGAGCTACATTGTTGTATTATTATATGAAATAAAGAACTTTTATTGATTTTTATAAATTGTGTATAGAACTCCGTTTTTTCAGGTTTCCACTTTATCATATTGTTTCTTATCCAAGTGGCTGCAATTTGCCAACCTGCTTGTAAAGTTACTAGCAGACTTGTGGGACACGTATTGTTTTCAGCAAGGTGCAGAAATAAATGTTAATTCTGGTCTTTTCATTTTTTCTTATGACATTTACTGTATGGTTTCACACCATTTTGACTCTTAAGTATGAAATGATACGAAATATGTTATTATTCAAATTCAGTTTGGGAAAGGGAAGATTATTAATATATATACTGTATGTGTATATATATCTATCATAGAATCATGGAATAGTAGAGTTGGAAGGGACCTCGAGGGTCATCTGGTCCAACCCCCTGCTCAATGCAAGATTCACTAAATCATCCCAGACAGATGTCTGTCCAGCCTCTGTTTGAAGTCTTCCATGGAAGGAGAACTCACCACCTCTCGTGGCCACATGTTCCACTCATTGATCACCCTCACTGTCAAAAAGTTTTTTCTAATCTCTAATCTGTGTCTCCTCCCATTCAGTTTCATCCCATTGCTTCTAGTCTTTCCTTGTGCAAATGAGAATAAAGATGATCCTTCTACAATGTGATAGCCCTTGAGATATTTGTAGACAGCTATTAAGTCTCTCAGTCTTCTTTTTTGCAAGCTAAACATTAAAAAATCCTGTAACCGTTCCTCATAAGACATGGTTAGCAGATCGGTCACCATTCTGGTCGCTCTTCTCTGAATTTGCTCCAGTTTGTTGATGTCTTTTTTAAAATGTGGTGCCCAGAACTGGACACAGTATCCCAGATGAGGCCTGACCAGAGAGGAGTAGAGGGCAATAATGACTTCACGTGATCTAGACTGTATGCTTCTGTTAATACATCCCAGAATTGCATTTGCCTTTTTTGCTGCTGCATCACACTGTTGACTCATGTTCTGTCTGTGATCTTTTGGTATACCCAAGTCTTTTTTACATGTGCTGTTGCATAATCGCATCACCTGAAAGGTCCTTCAGCTAGTCCGGACATGCAACATCCGTACAGCTCTAAGTACACTTGTATCTATTACAATGTATATAAAATAATGTGGAAAGGAAGATCGAGGGACAGGCCACGCAAATGTTCTGGGCATCTAAAACTTTTATTTCTGTTACCCTCCCAGATGTTAAGGGTTGGCCATATAATAATGATTAAAATGGACCCAAGACCTACTTGTGGTCATGGTTAATACTTCATGTCTCCCAATTGTCCTGGATCCAGCAAGACTGTCCCAAATTTGGATAGCTGCCCTGCTGTTTCGGGAGGTTACGTTAACATAACTAGGCAGCAGAGAAGGAGCATCAGTACGCGGGTTGTGTGTTTGTGTTGTATTGATGTGTGTGTTTATGTAGCAAAGCTGTGTGTGGAGAAGGAGTGAAGATCATATTGTCTGAGGAGCTCTGTTGGAGGAAGTTTGTGTGGGTACAACAGACTGTGTGGGAGAATGTACTGTGGGGACAATATACCATGTGTAGTGGGGGCTATATACTGTGTTTGTGGGGAACTTCATACTTCCCAACTCTTCTGGATTCATTGGTACTGTCCCAAATTTGGGGAGCTGCCCTGCTGTTCTGGGAGGTTGCGGGTATGTCTTGATTTCAGCTGCATATAGCACAAAGCTGACACACATATAGCTGAACATATCAGTGGACAGGACCGGACTGGCTATTCAGGCAAATGCCAGAAAGGCTCGTCTGGTGGTGGGCCGCCTTGTCTCCTACCTTGTTATCAGAATCTGCATCCTCTAGACACCAATAATGTTAACAGTTGTGATGGAGCTCAATGTTGCTGACTCCATAACATGGCCTCGGGTGTCCTTTCTGGGTGTGACCTGCCAGAGGCCATCACAACCAGGTGACGTCGGCAATACAATAACATCACTGCATCGCGCCACCAGCATCCACTGCGAGAATGGATAGAAGAGGAGTCGGACATTGCCGAGGGTGAGATGTCTGAATTAGGTGAGTATAGGGATTTTTTAAATCTTTGGGTGGTTGTGAGGGACCATCACACTATATCAGGCACTGAGAGTTGGACCATTATAGTGGATAAGGGGCTGTGGGGTTGACCATGATAGTAAATGAGGGGACTGTGAGGTGGACCATCAGGGCCGGCGTCAGCACCCGGCACACCTGGGCAAGTGCCGGGGCCCTGGCGAGACGGGGGGCCCACTCAGGGGCTCACCTACCATGTGGTAAGTTGAGCAGTACTTTGCCTCAGGTGGCACTGCCGTCACTGAAGAGAGGTGGTGGCAGATTCTACCGATGTAGTAACTGAATTTGCGTCGGAGACGCAGGTTGAGTTACTACTCTATTATACAGTTTACTCCCAACCATCCCAAATCCCCTCATCCAGCTCATGTGACCGGTCACGTGATCGTGACATCATCACAGGTCCTGAAGCTGAAGTCTCTCCTCTCATGCATCTACTCGCGCTGCTCATATAAGGCTGTTCTGTGCACACAGGACCTGTGATGAAGTCATAGGAGGGGAGGAGTCAGAGGTCACATGATCAGTGACCTCAGTGTATGCAGGACTCTGCTGTGCTAATTGTCATGGTGGTGGATAAGGGTAAGTTTTTGTGTGGGGTCAGGAGGGGTTTGCAGGATGGATGTAGCAGTGCCGTGTGTGTACGAGGTGTACGGAGCGGAGCCGCGGGTGTTCAAGATGTGTAGAGCGGAGCTGTGTGTGTACGAGGTGTGCAAAGCGGAGCCGTGTGTGTACTTTGTGTACGGAGCGGAGCCGCGTGTGTACGAGGTGTATGGAGCGGAGCTTTGTGTGTATGAGGTGTACGGAGAGGAGCTGTGTGTACGAGGTGTGCAGAGCGGAGCCGTGTGTGTACGAGGTGTACGGAGCGGAGCCGTGTGTGTACGAGGTGTACGGAGCGGAGCCGTGTGTGTACGAGGTGTACGGAGCAGAGCCGTGTGTGTACGAGGTGTATGGAGTGGAGCCATGTGTGTATGATGTGTGCGGAGCGGAGCCATGTGTGTACAAGGTGTGTGGAGCGGTGCCGTGTGTGTACGAGGTGTGTAGAGCTGAGCCGTGTGTGTACAAGGTGTATGGAGCAGAGCCGCGTGTGTACTTGGTATATGGAGCGGAGCTGTGTGTGTACGGGGTGTACGAAATGGAGCCCTGTGTGTACGAAGTGTACGGAGCTGAGCTGTTTGTGTACAGAGCAGAGCTTTGTGTGTATGGGGTGTATGGAGCAGAGCCACATGTGGACGAGGTTTACAGAGTTGAGCCATGTGTGTACTGAGTGGAGCCATGTGTGCGCGAGGTGTACGGAGCAGAGCCGTCTGTGTACGAGGCATGCAAAGTAGAACCGTGTGTGCATGAGGTGTGCGGAGCTGTGCGTGTACGAAGTCGGTGTATGTTTCTTTCTCTCTCTCTGTTCTTTCTTTCTTTCTTTCTTTCTTTCTTTCTTTCTTTCTTTCTTTCTTTCTTTCTTTCTTTTTCTTTCCCCTCTTTCTTTCTTTCTCTGTTCTTTCTTTCTTTCTTTCTTTCTCTCTCTCTCCTTTGTTTTTCTCTCTATGTTCTTTCTTTCTCTCCGTTGTTTTTTGTTTCCCCTCTTTCTTTCTCTCTCTCTGTTCTTTCTCTTTCTCTTTCTTTTTTTCTCTGTTCTTTCTTTCTCTTTGTTCTTTCTTTCCCCTCTTACTCTCTCTCTCTTTGTTCTCTCTCTCCCTATAACCAACAAACAGAAAAAGGGGGTGAGGGTGTAAAAAAGTTACTACTGGCCTCTCAGATCCTCAATATTAATCTGACCTGATAGCAAAATGACTATAGTTGCCCATAGGATGAATAGTATATACATGATCTCATTTATATGTACAAATAAGTGGTGTTTATAAGAAAAGGATGTTATACACATACATTTATTGTGACTTACTTGGGCAAGTGGGGGACATATCCTAAGGGCAACTATAGTCATTTTGCTATCAGGTCAGATTAATATTGAGGATCTGAGAGGCCAGTAGTACCTTTTTAACACCCTTCCCCCCCTTTTTTTCTGTTCGTTGGTTATAGGGCACTTCCTTCACTCTGGCACCCCTTTGTTTTTGTTTGGCTAATTTGGCTTTTTACAATTTTACCTAATGTAAGAAGTGAAATCTGTCATTGTACTATACTTATATTTCTCTGCTGTATCTGTGCATCATGAATCGTGGTATTCGTTAAAGGGGCCCACTGAGACGCTTTCGCCCGGAGCCCACAAAAATCTGGAGCCGGCCCTGTGGACCATCATATTATAAAGGGGTCTATGAGGTGAGCCATCATACTACATAGGAGCTGTGATTTGTACTATCATAATATATAAGGTGCTGTGGGTTGTACCATCATACTATATAGGAGGTGTTGTTAAGGGGACCATCATACTATATAGGGGGCTGTGATGTGGACCATCATACTATATAGGGGACTATGAGATGAAACATAATATATGAGGGGTTGTTGGTGTTACCATCATACTATATAGGAGCTGTGAGGTGTTCCATCATCATATACAAGGAGCTGTGAGGTGTACCACCATACTATATGGGGGTTTTGGGTGAACATCATACTATACAGGGTGTTGTGACGGGACCATCAAATTTTATGGGGGGCTGTGGGGGGGACCATCATACAGTATTTTGGCTATTGGGGATCTCAATAGTGTTTGACGGATCTATCATACTGTGTGGGGTGGCTATGAAGAGGATCAGCTTACTGTGTAGGGTCGTTGTGGTGGACATCATACTGTATGGGGTGGCTGTGGAGGACATTTTACCTTCTGGATGTCTATGGGGTACATTATACTATGTTGGGGCTGTGGTGACCATCATACTGTATGGGATGGTTATGGGGGACATCATACTGTATATGGGCTGCGGGGTCCTCGTACTGTCTGGGGGGCTTTGATGGACATCAGATTTTATATAGGGGCCTGTGGTGTTCACCATACTGTGTGGGGGTCTGTGGTGCCTCTCATACTGTATATTGGGGGCTGTGGTGGATACCATACTGTATGGAAGGCTGTGGTGAAAATCTTACTGTGTGTGAGGTGCTGGGGGCATCATATTAGTGTAAGGTTTGTGGGACAATCATACTGTGTGGGGTCATCACACTTTGTGGGGACATAAATGATTGGAGTATCATAGTGAGTGAGACCACTCAGGGGCTTCAGTAGTGACATCACTGGTGAGAACCTGCACAATACACACATATATGGTCTGCAGAGCACTGGGGTAAAACAGATGTTACCATTGTATGGTCACTGTATGGTAGTAATGTCCGTCTTAGTACAGTGTTTTTTGTTAAAGTAGTTGAAGCTAAAGTCTGCAGTGACTGTATGTGACTACGGACTTCTGATCCTCATAGAGATCACTCACTGTGAGAATTCTCCAGTGCTGGCATTGGGCGTTGGTGATCATGTACAGTGGCGTAACTTGAACTGCATGGGCGCCAAAGCAAAAGTTCTATTGGGGCCCCCAATTATTGCAAATCCTTAATAGCATTGGTCTTCTTACATAGGCCAAATGGAATTTTGGGGCCTTCTAGGCGCAAGGGCCCGGGTGCGATAGCAGCCCTTGCATCTGCGGCGCCCCAGAGTCCTGGTCGTTGCAGTAACGTCGCTCTGCCGCTAAGGGGAGTGATGGTACGTCTGATGGCACTAAAGGAGTTCACCTGACCAGGTATCACAGTCACACACTACACTTCACACTCCGGCCACCAGGGGGAGCAAAAGGTTCTATGTATTAGGCCACTCCTCACACTCTGGTAAAACTGGGGGTTGGATAGGAAGTTAGGGAGAAGCTGACTGGGTTTTGCCCAGGTAACATCTAGTGAGAGAGAGTTGCTTGGGAAGACTCAGGGAGGTCCCTGTCAGGGGTGGGATCCTGGCAGTGCCCTAGCACGAGACAGATCGTTACGGAGCCGTGCCTGCACCTCATTGCGGTGGCATCCTAGGAAAGGACACGAAGCGAAGTATATTGTGGAGAAGTGAGAAACGAGATCACAGCACAAAGGAGATAGAACCGGAAGGAGTCATGCCCCGAGATCGGCAACATCCTTCTGAGGCGCGTAGCCGGCGGCCGGAACGCCGAGGAAGTAATAGACTCTGCGCATTACTTTGAACTACGGTCCCTATAAAATAACTCCAGGCCTACCCCGTCATACGGGTGCGTCCTATCCAAACCATCTGGGGGACGGAGAGAAAGAACAGAAACATACACGACAGTTGTGAGGACTATCCCATGGTGCTCAGCAGGGAGGTACTACAACACACAGGCGCTAGTAGGAAGGCTACTGATTTCCACCTGCAAAGGGAACTCTGGATGTGCCTTCGGACCGGCCGGTCTCAGCCAGCCCTGTTAGCAGTGCTCTGGATTGCGGATGCCGAAGCCATCAGTAAAAAGGTAAAGAGACTGCAACCCTGTGTCCTCGTCATTTACTGCGACCTACACCATTACCATCTACTCATCAAGGGAAGCCCTGGGGACATACTTCACCTGTGGGAAGTTACAACATCTAGCTGCCATTCCATCACCCCAGCGGACCCCTAGCAGCGTCGGTCACCCTGACCGAATACCACAGGTGGCATCACGAACACTTGACAAACTCTCACCTACACCTTTATTTGGGCGCCCCTTAGCAGGGCCACGGACCGGGTTGGGCCACCGTGACATCCCCAGAACCGAGACCGAGAGACCCGGTACCGAGTACCCCACTGCCCTGCGTCTGGGGGCCACTCCACATCTACTGTAGTTATGTGATTGGCATGCATTCAGTCACATGATAACTCAATACAAGTGAAACACTCAAAGCCGAGTACAATTAGTCGTAATGTGTCCGGAGGTGTGAAAATTGAAGACTTACGGTCACATTATGGCCGCTCCCAATGGCGGCACTGGAGAATCCTGACATTGTGCGCTATGAGGATTCAGAAGTCTGAAGTTACATAGACTTTAACCTCAACACCTTTAACGATCAGTATGGTAGTATTATCAATACTGTACATGCTGTAATATTTGGTTATGGTTTGTTGGTATTTGTCTATTTATATGTCTTCTTAGTATAATTTTTTAATCTTATAAAGCAATATTATTGGTAGTATTTGAAATATTGATCTTGTAGTAAATCTTGATTTCCTCCAGGCAGGTTAATATTACAATATTACAATTAGTAATATATCCCATCTGGTGCTCAGGGGTGGGAACACCATGGTCCTGTGTGATATCAGATGCTAGGGCCAAATTTCAGTCCCAGTCCGTCCCTGCTGGGAAGTGTGGGGTGCATCACATCCACCTGGAGACCACAGGCCTCTGCTTTCTCTACGTCTTCCTCCTCAGGGAACACACAGTTCATTGTAACAAGTAAACATTTATTGGGCAGTTCAAGTTCATCAGACTGTAACATGAAGTTTCAGGCACAACACTTCTTATTTCTTGTTTCTTTATTGCAGTACATCTCCAGCATCGCTGTCCGTTCCTTCTGGACTATCCTCACATTAACTGGTTTTCCAGGAATTTCCTGTCCTGCAGTGCATTGGGAATCCGTTACATTCCATTAAGGCGGTTTCACTTAAGGCCTCTCACTGCCTTGAACGATGGCTGCCCGTTATACTCTACTTCCCTATCTGACTATCAGGAAGTAGTCCTGTATTACTAGGGCTTTCCGCTCCCACTATGGGCCAGTCCCAAGCTTTAACTATGTCTGTCCCTACAGTATGTAGCTGGGCAGATCACCACCACAAACACTAAGTATTACATTTACATACATTATATATACTCAGGCTTTGACTGGCCCACAGGAGAACAGGAAAATCCTCTGGTGGGTCACTGTGCAAGACTGGGCCACCACCCTCTTGTATGAGTAGTACTTAGCAATATATACTTGAGTTACTATGTACAAAGGCAGCATCTTATTAATGTAACAATCTACCCAGTTTATTATATAAATTTGTGATTGAGGATAATGTCACATTATCATGTAGCTGAAAAGTGGGGCCCTGGGGTTGGTTACTGGTGGGCCCTTGGCACCCCAATCTGCAGCGCTGTGTCCCTGTCTTCAGTCTTCAATCGAGTAGTTTGTTGTGTAGCACATATACTATTTTAGGGCACTGCCTCCATAACACTTTAATGTAACTTGGGACAGGAGTTGACATTATGAAACCACCATGGGTAGAGATATATGTGGTCTGCCTTTTGTAAATGACACCCCCCATAATACCCGATTGAACTTGTAGACTATTGAGGGTTGTAATTCCCCATTCCCATCAGTGTAACTGTGTAAAAAGAAAGTGAATACAAAAAAAACTCCCATGACACTGTTATTTTTCATTTTTATAATTTTACTGGACTAGCAATAAGCAACATTGTAATAAAAATATTACTGGCCCTTTAAGAAATTAAACCACGATCACAATGACTCTCAGGTCAGGTCCTATGCCGACCACAGAACTAGCTGTGGGCACTGAGGACCAGCTGAGAGCCACTGGACTGAAAGATCCAGAGGAAGGCGAAGAAACCCCCCGGAGAGTTCTGCCTCAGGGGGGGGAAAAATTCCTTCCTGACCCCAGTTGTGGCGATCGGATATTTCCCTGGATCACATCTGTCCTGCTGCATATTGCTGTATATCTGTATATTGTGTATTGCTGTATCTGTATAATGATAAGATCAGTTGAATCGATTTGGAAGGGAAAGGATAAATACACCTCGCTCCTAGGAGCTTACAATCTAATAAACAACTTGCTCCAAGAGCTTACAATCTAATATACACCTTGCTCCTAGGAGCTTACAATATAATATACACCTTGCTCCAAGAGCTTACAATATAATATACACCTTGCTCCAAGAGCTTACAATTAGTGTTGAGCATTCCGATACTGCAAGTATCGGGTATCGGCCGATACTTGCTGTATCGGAATTCCGATACCGAGATCCGATATTTTTGTGATATCGGGTATCGGTATCAAAACAACATTAATGTAAAAATGTGTAAAAGAGAGAATTAAAATAAAAAATATTGCTATACTCACCTCTCCGACGCAGCCTGCACCTTACCGAGGGAAGCGGCAGCGTTCTTTGTTTAAAATTCGCGCTTTTCTTCCCTTTACGTGAGTCCCGGCTTGTGATTGGTTGCGTGCCGCCCATGTGACCGGGACGCAACCAATCACAGCAAGCCGTGACGTAATTTCAGGTCCTTCAGGATTTTAAAATTACTTTCCGGCGTTGTGATTGGTTGCGTCGCAGTCACATGGGCGACGCAACCAATCACAGCAAGCCGTGACGTAATTTCAGGTCCTTAAGGATTTTAAAATTACGTCCCGGCTTTGTGATTGGTTGCGTCGCAGTCACATGGGAGACGCAACCAATCACAAGCCGTGACGTCACGGGAGGCTGGACACGCTCGCATTTTAAAATGGGCGCGTGTCCAGCCTCCCGTGACGTCCCGGCTTGTGATTGGTTGCGCCGCGATCAACCAATCACAAGCCGGGAGGCTGGACACGCGCGCATTTTAAAATTTTAAAATGCGCGCGTGTCCAGCCTCCCGGCTTGTGATTGGTTGACCGCGGCGCAACCAATCACAAGCCGGGACGTCACGGGAGGCTGGACACGCGCCCATTTTAAAAAGCGCACGTGTCCAGCCTCCCGTGACGTCACGGCTTGTGATTGGTTAATGGCGGCCATGTTGCCGGGACGCGGACCAATCACAGCAAGCCGTGACGTAATTTCGTCACGGCTTGCTGTGATTGGTCCGCGTCCCGGCAACATGGCGCCGTGACCAATCATAAGCTGGGACGCCACTGGAGGCTGGACACGCGCGCTTTTTAAAATGGGCGCGTGTCCAGCCTCCCGTGACGTCCCGGCTTGTGATTGGTTAATGGCGGCCATGTTGCCGGGACGCGGACCAATCACAGCAAGCCGTGACGTAATTTCGTCACGGCTTGCTGTGATTGGTCCGCATCCCGGCAACATGGCCGCCCTGACCAATCACAAGCCGGGACTTCACGTAACCAAGTAAAAGCGCGAATTTTAAACAAACAACGCTGCCGGTTCCCTCGCTGAGGTCCAGGCTGCGTCGGAGGGTGAGTATAGCGATATTTTTTATTTTAATTCTTTCTTTTACACATTTATATGGATCCCAGGGCCTGAAGGAGAGTTTCCTCTCCTTCAGACCCTGGGAACCATCAGGAATACCGTCCGATACTTGAGTCCCATTGACTTGTATTGGTATCGGGTATCGGTATCGGATTGGATCCGATACTTTGCCGGTATCGGCCGATACTTTCCGATACCGATACTTTCAAGTATCAGACGGTATCGCTCAACACTACTTACAATCTAATATACACCTTGCTCCTAGGAGCTTACAATCTAATATACACCTTGCTCCAAGAGATTACAATCTAATCTACACCTTGCTACTAGGAGCTTAAAATTTAATATACACCCTGCTCCTAGGAGCTTAAATTCAAATATACATCTTGCTCCGAGGAGTTTACAATCTAATACACACCCTGCTCCTAGGAGCTTACAATCTAATATACAATAAGATGCACCTGACCATAAGATACACCCCAATTTTTTGGGGTGGAAAATAGACAAAAAATAACATGGAGATGCGTCTTCTAGTCTGGTTCAACGGTAGCTTGCAGTGGTGTGAGGTCACAGCAGGCGGGGTCACTGCTTCAGGAGACGGGTGGAGGCAGGAGGAATGGGCTGATGCTGCTGGCTCTGGGCTTTCGTAAGATGTTGGTGCCAGTGAACTCATTTTCCATTGATTTCCCTGCCGTGAGCTTTGGAAAAATGGCTGCCGGAGGAGGCGCATGGGCAGATTCAGATCTCAGGAGACGAGATCTCGTCTTCCAAGATCTCGTCTCCCAAGATCTTAATCCGCGCATGTGCCTCCTCCGGCAACAATTTTCTCAAAGCCCACCATAGGGAAATCAATGGAAAAGGGGACTCCACTCACCGGCACAAACATTTTATGAGAGCCCAGAGCCAACAGCATCGGCCCACTCCTGCCAACTCTGCCAGCTTCTTGAAGCAGTGACCCTGCCTCCAGTGACTCCACACCCCTCCCCCGGCTAGCTACCATTAAACCAGACTAGAAGACGTATCCCCATGTTATTTAAAAATGTTTTATTCTGATTTTCAGCCCCCACAATTGGTGTGCATCTTATGGTCAGGTGCGTCTTATAGTCCACAAATGACATATATATATATATATATATATATATATATATATATATATATATATATATATATATATATATACAGTGGGGCAAAAAAGTATTTAGTCAGTCAGCAATAGTGCAAGTTCCACCACTTAAAAAGATGAGAGGCGTCTGTAATTTACATCATAGGTAGACCTCAACTATGGGAGACAAACTGAGAAAAAAAAATCCAGAAAATCACATTGTCTGTTTTTTTATCATTTTATTTGCATATTCTGGTGGAAAACAAGTATTTGGTCAGAAACAAAGATTTTTGGCTCTCACAGACCTGTAACTTCTTCTTTAAGAGTCTCCTCTTTCCTCCACTCATTACCTGTAGTAATGGCACCTGTTTAAACTTGTTATCAGTATAAAAAGACACCTGTGCACACCCTCAAACAGTCTGACTCCAAACTCCACTATGGTGAAGACCAAAGAGCTGTCAAAGGACACCAGAAACAAAATTGTAGCCCTGCACCAGGCTGGGAAGACTGAATCTGCAATAGCCAACCAGCTTGGAGTGAAGAAATCTACAGTGCGAGCAATAATTAGAAAATGGAAGACATTCAAGACCACTGATAATCTCCCTCGATCTGGGGCTCCACGCAAAATCCCACCCCGTGGGGTCAGAATGATCACAAGAACGGTGAGCAAAAATCCCAGAACCACGCGGGGGGACCTAGTGAATGAACTGCAGAGAGCTGGGACCAATGTAACAAGGCCTACCATAAGTAACACACTACGCCACCATGGACTCAGATCCTGCAGTGCCAGACGTGTCCCACTGCTTAAGCCAGTACATGTCCGGGCCCGTCTGAAGTTTGCTAGAGAGCATTTGGATGATCCAGAGGAGTTTTGGGAGAATGTCCTATGGTCTGATGAAACCAAACTGGAACTGTTTGGTAGAAACACAACTTGTCGTGTTTGGAGGAAAAAGAATACTGAGTTGCATCCATCAAACACCATACCTACTGTAAAGCATGGTGGTGGAAACATCATGCTTTGGGGCTGTTTCTCTGCAAAGGGGCCAGGACGACTGATCCGGGTACATGAAAGAATGAATGGGGCCATGTATCGTGAGATTTTGAGTGCAAACCTCCTTCCATCAGCAAGGGCATTGAAGATGAAACGTGGCTGGGTGGAGATAAGGGGAGGGGGAAAAAATAATAAATTACTGATAGGGATTTGTTATAAATCTCCAAAAATAATGGAAGCAATGGAGAATAGGCTCGTAAAGCAAATAGATGAAGCTGTGACTCAAGGAGAAGTCATTATTATGGGGGACTTCAACTACCCTGAAATAGATTGGGGAACAGAAACCTGCAGTTCCAGCAAAGGTAATCGGTTTTTGACAACTATGAGAGACAATTACCTTTCACAACTGGTTCAGGACCCAACAAGGAGGGGGGCACTGCTAGACCTAATATTAACCAACAGGCCAGACCGCATATCAAATATAAGGGTTGGGGGTCACTTGGGGAATAGCGATCACAAAATAATAAGTTTTCATGTAACCTTTAATAAGATGGGTAGTAGGGGGGTGATAAGGACACTAAACTTCAGGAGGGCAAATTTCCAACGGATGAGAGAGGATCTTGGTGCAATTAACTGGGACGATATCCTGAGACATAAAAATACACAAAGAAAATGGGAGACATTTATTAGCATCCTGGATAGGACCTGTGCACAGTATATACTGTATGGGAATAAACATACTAGAAATAGGAGGAAACCAATATGGCTAAATAGAGCTGTAAGGGGCGCAATAAGGGACAAAAAGAAAGCATTTAGAGAATTAAAGGAAGTAGGTAGTGAGGAGGCATTAAATAAATACAGAAAATTAAATAAATTCTGTAAAAAGAAAATCAAGGCAGCAAAGATTGAGACAGAGAGACTCATTGCCAGAGAGAGTAAAAATAATCCCAAAATATTCTTTAACTATAGATAAATAGTAAGAAACTAAAAAATGACAGTGTTGGCCCCCTTAAAAATAGTCTGGGTGAAATGGTGGATGAGGATGAGGAAAAAGCCAATATGCTAAATGACTTTTTTTCATCAGTATTTACAAAAGAAAATCCCATGGCAGACAAAATGACTAGTGATAAAAATTCCCCATTAAATGTCACCTGCTTAACCCAGCAGGAAGTACAGCGGCGTCTAAAAATAACTAAAATTGACAAATCTCCGGGCCCGGATGGGATACACCCCCGAGTACTGCAGGAATTAAGTACAGTCATTGATAGACCATTATTTTTAATCTTTAAAGACTCCATAATAACAGGGTCTGTACCACAGGACTGGCGTATAGCAAATGTGGTGCCAATATTCAAAAAAGGGGCAAAAACTGAACTCGGTAATCATAGGCCAGTAAGCTTAACCTCTACTGTGGGTAAAATCCTGGAGGGCATTCTAAGGGATGCTATACTGGAGTATCTGAAGAGGAATAACCTTATGACCCAGTATCAGCACGGGTTTACTAGGGACCGTTCATGTCAGACTAATTTGATCAGCTTCTATGAAGAGGTAAGTTCCGGACTGGACCAAGGGAACCCAGTGGACGTAGTGTATATGGACTTTTCCAAAGCTTTTGATACGGTGCCACACAAAAGGTTGTTACATAAAATGAGAGTAATGGGGATAGGGGAATATATGTGTAAGTGGGTTGAGAGCTGGCTCAGGGATAGGAAACAAAGGGTGGTTATTAATGGAGCACACTCGGACTGGGTTGCGGTTAGCAGTGGGGTACCACAGGGGTCAGTATTGGGCCCTCTTCTTTTTAACATATTAATGACCTTGTAGGGGGCATTCAGAGTAGAATTTCAATATTTGCAGATGAC
This sequence comes from Ranitomeya variabilis, assembly GCF_051348905.1. Classification (NCBI taxonomy): domain Eukaryota; kingdom Metazoa; phylum Chordata; class Amphibia; order Anura; family Dendrobatidae; genus Ranitomeya; species Ranitomeya variabilis. The sequence goes on from NC_135233.1 coordinate 581,950,734, forward strand.
ACTAAACTCTGCAGGGTAATCAATACAGGGGAGGACAATTTTATATTACAGGATGATTTATGTAAACTAGAAGCTTGGGCTGATAAATGGCAAATTAGCTTTAATGGGGATAAATGTAAGGTCATGCACTTGGGTAGAAGTAATAAGATGTATAACTATGTGCTTAATTCTAAAACTCTGGGCAAAACCGTCAATGAAAAAGACCTGGGTGTATGGGTGGATGACAAACTCATATTCAGTGGCCAGTGTCAGGCAGCTGCTACAAAGGCAAATAAAATAATGTGATGCATTAAAAGAGGCATAGATGCTCATGAGGAGAACATAATTTTACCTCTATACAAGTCACTAGTGCGACCACACTTAGAATACTGTGCACAGTTCTGGTCTCCGGTGTATAAGAAAGACATAGCTGAACTGGAGCGGGTGCAGAGAAGAGCGACCAAGGTTATTAGAGGACTGGGGGGTCTGCAATACCAAGATAGGTTATTACACTTGGGGCTATTTAGTTTGGAAAAACGAAGACTAAGGGGTGATCTTATTTTAATGTATAAATATATGAGGGGACAGTACAAAAACCTTTCTGATGATCTTTTTAATCATAGACCTGAGACAGGGACAAGGGGGCATCCTCTACGTCTGGAGGAAAGAAGGTTTAAGCATAATAACAGACGCAGATTCTTTACTGTAAGAGCAGTGAGACTATGGAACTCTCTGCCGTATGATGTTGTAATGAGTGATTCATTAATTAAATTTAAGAGGGGACTGGATGCCTTTCTGGAAAAGTATAATGTTACAGGGTATATACACTAGATTCCTTGATAAGGCGTTGATCCAGGGAACTAGTCTGATTGCCGTATGTGGAGTCGGGAAGGAATTTTTTTCCTCCGGGTTTCTTTGGCTTCATGTTTTGGGTCATTGTCCATCTGTAGTATGAAACGACGACCAATCAGTTTTGCTGCATTTGGCTGGATCTGAGCACACAACATGGCTCTGAATACCTCAGAATTCATTTGGCTGCTTCTGTCCTGTGTCACATCATCAATAAACACTAGTGACCCAGTGCCACTGGCAGCCATGCATGCCCAAGCCATCACACTGCCTCCGCCGTGTTTTACAGATGATGCGGTATGCTTTGGATCATGAGCTGTACCAAGCCTTCGCCATACTTTTCTCTTTCCATCATTCTGGTAGAGGTTGATCTTGGTTTCATCTGTCCAAAGAATGTTCTTCCTGAACTGTGCTGGCTTTTTTAGATGTTTTTTAGCAAAGTCCAGTCTAGCCTTTTTATTCTTGATGCTTATGAGTGGCTTACACCGTGCAGTGAACCCTCTGTATTTACTTTCATGCAGTCTTCTCTTTATGATAGATTTGGATATTGATCCGCCGACCTCCGGGAGAGTGTTGGTCACTTGGTTGGCTGTTGTGAAGGGGTTTCTCTTCACCATGGAGATTATTCTGCGATCACCCACCACTGTTGTCTTCCGTGGGCGCCCAGGTCTTTTTGCATTGATGAGATCACCAGTGCTTTCTTTCCTTCTCAGGATGTACCAAACTGTACATTTTGCCACTCCTAATATTGTAGCAATTTCTCGGATGGGTTTTTTCTCTGTTTTCACAGCTTAAGGATGGCTTGTTTCACCTTCATGGAGAGCACTTTTGACCGCATGTTTACTTCATAGGAAAACCTTCCAAATGCAAGCACCACACCTCAAATCAACTCCAGGCCTTTTATCTGCTTAGTTGAGAATGACATAATGAAGGGATTGCCCACACCTGTCCATGAAATAGCCTTGGAGTCAATTGTCCAATTACTTTTGGTCCCTTTAAAAAACAGGGTGGCACAGGTTAAGGAGCTGAAACTCCTAAACTCTTCATCCAATTTTAATATGGATACCCTCAAATGAAAGCTAAAAGTCTGAACTTCAACTGCATCTGAATTGTTTTGTTTAAAATTAAATTGTGGTAATGTCTATAACCAAAATGAGAAAAATGTTGTCTCTGTCCAAATATATATGGACCTAACTGTATATATATATATATATATATATATATATATATATACATACATATATATATATATATATATATATATATATATATATATATAATAGAGTTGTAGACTCCGATCAGGCTTTGATCAGAGTGCGATCAGAGTAGTATCCATTTATCTCACAAGTGTAGAGAGTTGAGAAAAAGGGTTCTCCATTTTGTCAGTCTGTAAAATCGGAGAGCATATTTATATATATAAATATATATATATACTAGCTATTGAACCCGTTCTACGCCCGGGTGGCGAGCATTTATATTGGTATATGGTCTCCATCCTGGTATGTGCTGCTCCCATCTTGCTCCCCCATCCTGTCATGTGCTGCTCCATCCTGCATCCCCCATCCTGTCATGTGCTGCTCCATCCTGCGCCCCCCATCCTGTCATGTGCTGCTCCATCCTGCGTCCCCATCCTGTCATGTGTGGATGTACTACGTGAGTTTGGCTGAGTGTGGCTCTACTGCGTGAGTGCGGCTGAGTGTGGCTCTACTGTGCAAGTGTGGCTGTACTGAGTGTGGCTGTACTGTGTGAGTGTGGCTGTACTAGCTGAGAGCAGTTGAGTGTGGCTGTACTGTGTGAGTGCGGCTGAGTGTGGCTGTACTGTGAGTGCGGCTGAGTGTGGCTGTACTGCGTGGGTGTGGCTGTACTGTGTGAGTGTGACTGTACTGTGTGAGTGCGGCTGAATGTGGCTGTACTGCGTGTGGTGTTACTGTGTGAGTGTGGCTGAATGTGGCTGTACTGTGTGAGTGTGGCTGTACTGTGTGAGTGTGGCTGTACTGTGTTAGTGTGGCTGTACTGTGTGAGTGCGGCTGTACTGCGTGAGTGCGGCTGAGTGTGGTTCTACTGTGCGAGTGTGGCTGAGTGTGGCTTTACTGTGCGAGTGTGGCTGTACTGTGTAAGTGTGGCTGTACTGTGTGAGTGCGGCTGAGTGTGGCTGTGCTGTGTGAGTGTGGCTGTACTGTGTGAGTGGGGCTGTACTGTGTGAGTGCAGCTGAGTGTGGCTGTACTGTGTGAGTGCGGCTGAGTGTGGCTGTGCTATGTGAGTGTGGCTGTACTGTGTGAGTGTGACTGTACTGTATGAGTGCGGCTGAATGTGGCTGTACTGCGTGTGGCTGTACTGTGTGAGTGTGGCTGAATGTGGCTGTACTGTGTGAGTGTGGCTGTACTGTGTGTGGCTGTACTGTGTGAGTGCGGCTGAGTGTGGCTGTACTGCGCGTGTTTGGCTGAGTGTGGCTGTACTGTGAGTGTGGCTGTACTGTGTGAGTGCAGCTAAGTGTGGCTGTACTGTGTGAGTGCGGCTGAATGTGGCTGTACTGTGTGAGTGCGGGCGAGTGTGGCTGTACTGTGTGAATGTGACTGTACTGTTTAAGTGCGGCTGAGTGTGGCTGTACTGTGTGAGTGTGGCTGTACTGTGTGAGTGTGGCTGTACTGTGTGAGTGCGGCTGAGTGTGGCTGTACTGTGTGAGTTTGGCTGAGTGTGGCTCTACTGTGTGAGTGTGGCTGTACTGTGTGAGTGCAGCTGAGTGTGGCTGTACTGCGTGAGTGCGGCTGAGTGTGGTTCTACTGTGCGAGTGTGGCTGAGTGTGGCTTTACTGTGCGAGTGTGGCTGTACTGTGTAAGTGTGGCTGTACTGTGTGGCTGTACTGTGTGAGTGCGGCTGAGTGTGGCTGTACTGTGTGAGTGTGGCTGTACTGTGTGGCTGTACTGTGTGAGTGCGGCTGAGTGTGGCTGTACTGTGTAAGTGTGGCTGTACTGTGTGGCTGTACTGTGTGAGTGCGGCTGAGTGTGGCTGTACTGTGTGAGTGTGGCTGTACTGTGTGAGTGCGGCTGAGTGTGGCTCTACTGCGTGAGTGCGGCTGAGTGTGGCTCTACTGCTTGAGTGCGGCTGAGTGTGGCTCTACTGTGCGAGTGTGGCTCTACTGTGCGAGTGTGGCTGTACTGTGTGAGTGTGGCTGTACTGTGTGAGTGCGGCTGAGTGTGGCTGTACTGTGTGAGTGTGGCTGTACTGTGTGAGTGTGGCTGTACCGTGTGACTGTGGCTGTACTGTGTGAGTGCGGCGGAGTGTGGCTGTACTGCATGTGGCTGTACTGTGTGAGTGTGGCTGTACTGTGTGAGTGTGGCTGAGTGTGGCTGTACTGCTTGAGTGTGGCTGTACTGTGTGAGTGTGGCTGTACTGTGTGAGTGCGGCTGAGTGTGGCTGTACTGTGTGAGTGTGGCTGTACTGTGTGAGTGTGGCTGTACCGTGTGACTGTGGCTGTACTGTGTGAGTGCGGCGGAGTGTGGCTGTACTGCTTGTGGCTGTACTGTGTGAGTGTGGCTGTACTGTGTGAGTGCGGCTGAGTGTGGCTGTACTGCTTGAGTGTGGCTGTACTGTATGAGTGTGGCTGTACTGTGTTAGGCTACGTTCACATTTGCGTTGTTGTGTGCAGCGTCGGCGACGCAACGCACAACGCATGCACAATGTGTTCATTTTTTTGACGCCAAAAAAACTGCATCATGCAGCGTTGTCTGCGCCCTGACAGTTGCGCCAAAAATGACGCATGTGTCACAAAACGCTAGACAACGCATGTCCATGCGCCCCCCATGTTAAATATAGGGGGGCATGACGCATGCGTCGCCGCGGCTGCGCCCGACGCAACGCAAATGTGAACGTAGCCTTAGTGTGGCTGTACTGTGTGAGTGCGGCTGAGTGCGGCTGTACTGTGTGAGTGTGGCTGTACTGTGTGAGTGCGACTGTACTGTGTGAGTGCGGCTGAGTGTGGCTGTACTGCGTGTGGCTGTACTGTGTGAGTGTGGCTGAATGTGGCTGTACTATGTGAGTGTGGCTGTACTGTGTGAGTGCAGCTGAGTGTGGCTGTACTGCGTGTGGCTGTACTGTGTAAGTTTGGCTGAGTGTGGCTGTACTGTGCGAGTGTGGCTGTACTGTGTGAGTGCAGCTGAGTGTGGCTGTACTGCGTGAGTGTGGCTGAGTGTGGCTCTACTGCTTGAGAGCGGCTGAGTGTGGCTCTACTGTGCGAGTGTGGCTGAGTGTGGCTGTACTCCATGTGGCTGTACTGTGAGTGCGGCTGAGTGTGGCTGTACTGCGTGTGACTGTACTGTGTGAGTGCGGCTGAGTGTGGCTGTACTGTGTGAGTGTGGCTGTACTGTGTGAGTGCGGCTGAGTGTGGCTGTACTGCGTGAGTGCGGGTGAGTGTGGCTGTACTGCGTGAGTGTGGCTGTACTGCATGAGTGTGGCTGTACTGCGTGAGTGTGGCTGTACTGTGTGAGTGCGGCTGAGTGTGGCTGTATTGCGTGTGGCTGTACTGTGCGACTGTGGCTGAGTGTGGCTGTTCTGTGTGAGTGTGGCTGTACTGTGTGAGTGTAGCTGAGTGTGGCTGTACTGTGTGAGTGCGGCTGAGTGTGGCTGTACTGTGTGAGTGTGGTTGAGTGTGGCTGTACTGTGTGAGTGCGGCTTAGTGTGGCTGTACTGTGTGAGTGTGGCTGTACTGTGTGAGTGCAGCTGAGTGTGGCTGTACTGTGTGAGTGCAGCCGAGTGTGGCTGTACTGTGTGAGTGCGGCTGTGCTGTGTGAGTGCAGCTTAGTGTGGCTGTACTGTGTGAGTGCGGCTGAGTGCGGTGCTGGCTATAATGGATACAGCAGCCCAGCAGCCAGCACAGCGAGGGCTGACTCCGCCCACTCGCATCACTGGTCACATGCTGGTGACATCATCGAAGGTCCTGGAGCTCCGCTGGGCACTACATCTACCCTGACTGGAGCTGCAGAGCATGGTGCCCCCAAGGCCACTATATTATGGGGGATACATGGGTGTGTGGAGCCACCATGGCCGGTATATTGGGGGGATAAGTAAGTTCGGCTGCGTCACTCTCGTCCAGACTGCGCAGGCGCCGTGCGTCGCGCTTGCGCAGTCTATAAAGGCTTCAGACAGAGTGACGCTCCCACTGTTATATTATAGACTAGCTATTGAACCCGTTCTACGCCCGGGTGGCGAGCATTTATATTGGAATATGGTCTCCATCCTGGTATGTGCTGCTCCCATCCTGTCATATGCTGCTCCATCCTGCGCCCCCATCCTGTCATGTGCTGCTCCACCGTGTCATGTGCTGCTCCATCCTGCGCCCCCATCCTGTCATGTGCTGCTCCACCGTGTCATGTGCTGCTCCATCCTGCATCCCCATCCTCATACCTCCCAACCTTTGAAGATGGGAAAGAGGGACAAAGTTTGCGGCGCGCTTCGCGCGCCGCGGCAAATTTTAGGCCACGCCTCTGACCACACCCATTCATAATTAGTCACACCCATATCCACGTCCCAAGCACACCCATTTAGCACTGCTGATCACACTGTTTCATATACAATAGTTATAAACAAAAAAATATGGCCACACAGTGCTCCATACTGTATAATGACCACACATGATGCCCCATACTGTATAATGGCCACACATGACGCTCCATACTGTATAATGAACACACATGACGCTCCATACTGTATAATGACCGCATGCATACTGTATAATGGCCGCACATGATGCTCCATACTGTATAATGACCGCACATGATGCTCCATACTGTATAATGACCGCACATGATGTTCCATACTGTATAATGGCCGCACATGATGCTCCATACTGTATAATGACCGCATGCATACTGTATAATGGCCGCACATGATGCTCCATACTGTATAATGAACGCACATGATGCTCCATACTGTATAATGACCGCACATGATGCTCCATACTGTATAATGACCGCACATGATGCCCCATATTGTATAATGACCGCACATGATGCTCCATACTGTATACTGGCTGCACATGATGCTCCATATTGTATAATGACCGCACATGATGCTCCATACTGTATACTGGCTGCATATGATGCTCCATACTGTATAATGAACACACATGATGCTCCATACTGTATAATGGCCACACATGATGCTCCATATTGTATAATGACCGCACATGATGCTCCATACTGTATAATGACCGCACATGATGCTCCATACTGTATACTGGCCGCACATGATGCTCCATACTGTATAATGACCGCACATGATGCTCCATACTGTATAATGACCGCACATGATGCTCCATACTGTATACTGGCTGCACATGATGCTCCATACTGTATAATGACTGCACATGATGCTCCATATTGTATAATGACCGCACATGATGCTCCATACTGTATACTGGCTGCACATGATGCTCCATACTGTATAATGAACACACATGATGCTCCATACTGTATAATGGCCACACATGATGCTCCATATTGTATAATGACCGCACATGATGCTCCATACTGTATACTGGCTGCACATGATGCTCCATACTGTATAATGACCGCACATGATGCTCCATACTGTATAATGACTGCACATGATGCTCCATACTGTATAATGACCGCACATGATGCTCCATACTGTATAATGACCACACATGATGCTCCATATTGTATAATGACCGCACATGATGCTCCATACTGTATACTGGCTGCACATGATGCTCCTTACTGTATAATGACTGCACATGATGCTCCATATTGTATAATGACCACACATGATGCTCCATACTGTATACTGGCTGCACATGATGCTCCATATTGTATAATGACCGCACATGATGCTCCATACTGTATAATGACTGCACATGATGCTCCATACTGTATAATGACCCCACATGATGCTCCATACTGTATTATGGCCACAGTTCTCCATACTGTATAATGACATACAGGCACGCAGCTCACACACATGCAGCATCACACACACACAGTATCACACATACACACGCAGCATCACAAACGCAGCTCACAAACACATGCAGCTTTGACACAAATGCATCACACATGCAGCCATCACACACACACACAGCCATCACACACACACGCAGTCATCACACACACACGCAGCCATCACACACACACACTCAGCCATCACACAAACACGCAGTCATCACACACACACGCAGTCATCACACACACGCAGCCATCACACACACACGCAGCCATCACACACACACACGCAGCCATCACACACGCAGCCATCACACACACACACACACGCAGCCATCACACACACACACACGCAGCCATCACACACATGCAGCCATCACACACACCCAGCCATCACACACACACACACACACACACCCAGCCATCACACACACACACTCAGCCATCACACACACACACCCAGCCATCACACACACACACCCAGCCATCACACACACACCCAGCCATCACACACACCCAGCCATCACACACACCAGATACCTCATACACACATGACACACACACAAATGCAGCATCACACATCTCACACACACACACACATCACACACACACACAATCTCCTCTGTGGTGCAGGGGCGGCTGATCTGTCCATGTGCACTGCAGCTCTTCAGTTTCTCCGGCTGCTCACAGCTCTGCACTGTCCCGGCACCTCCCCCGTCTCTCCTTCTCTGCCGGGATAGCAGCTAAGAGCAGGAGACGCCGGAGCTCTGTGCACACACATGATCCTGTCATGTGCTGCTCCACCGTGTCATGTGCTGCTCCATCCTGCGCCCCCATCCTGTCATGTGCTGCTCCACCGTGTCATGTGCTGCTCCATCCTGCGCCCCCATCCTGTCATGTGCCACTCCACCGTGTCATGTGCTGCTCCATCCTCATCCCCATCCTGTCATGTGCTCCCATCCTGCGCCCCCATCCTATCACGTGCTGCTCCATCCTGCGCCCCCATCAGTGCGGGCGGCTGTGCTGAGTGCGGGCGGCTGTGCTGAGTGCGGGTGGCTGTGCTGAGTGCGGGCGGCTGTATGTGGCTGTGCTGAGTGCGGGCGGCTGTATGTGACGTGGCTGTGCTGGGTGCGGGCGGCTGTGCTGGGTGCGGCAGCTGTGGACGGCTGTGCTGGGTGCGGTGGCTGTGCTGGGTGCAGCGGCTGTGCTGGGTGCAGCGGCTGTGCGTGGCTGTAGGCGGCTGTGCGTGGCTGTAGGCGGCTGTGCTGGGTGCGGCGGCTGTGCGTTGCTGTGGGCGGCTGTGCTGGGTGCGGCGGCTGTGCTGGGTGCGGTGGCTGTGCTGGGTGCGGCGGCTGTCCGTGGCTGTAGGCGGCTGTGCGTGGCTGTGCTGGGTGCGGCGGATGTGCTGGGTGCGGCGGCTGTGCTGGGTGCGGAGGCTGTGCGTGGCTGTGGCGGCTGTGCGTGGCTGTGCTGGGTGCGGCGGCTGTGCTGGGTGCGGCGGATGTGCTGGGTGCGGCGGCTGTGCTGGGTGCGGCGGCTGTGGGTGGCTGAGCTGGGTGCAGCGGTTGTGCGTGGCTGTGCTGGGTGCGGCGGCTGTGGGCGGCTGTGCGTGGCTGTGGGCGGCTGTGCGTGGCTGTGGGCGGCTGTGCTGGGTGCGGCGGCTGTGCTGGGTGCGGCGGCTGTCCGTGGCTGTGGGCGGCTGTGCGTGGCTGTGGGAGGGTGTGCTGGGTGCGGCGGCTGTGCGTGGCTGTAGGCGGCTGTGCGTGGCTGTGGCGGCTGTGCATGGCTGTGCTGGGTGCGGCGGATGTGCTGGGTGCGGCGGCTGTGCTGGGTGCGGCGGCTGTGGGTGGCTGTGCTGGGTGCGGCGGCTGTGCGTGGCTGTGGGCTGTGCGTGGCTGTGGGCGGCTGTGCTGGGTGCGGCGGCTGTGGGCGGCTGTGCTGGGTGCGGCGGCTGTGCGTTGCTATGGGTGGCTGTACGTGGCTGTGGGCGGCTGTGCTGGGTGCGGCGGCTGTGCGTGGCTGTGGTCGGCTGTGCTGGGTGCGGCTGTGCGTGGCTGTGGGCGGCTGTGCTGGGTGCGGCGGCTGTGGTCGGCTGTGCTGGGTGCGGCGGCTGTGCGTTGCTATGGGTGGCTGTACGTGGCTGTGGGCGGCTGTGCTGGGTGCGGCGGCTGTGCGTGGCTGTGGTCGGCTGTGCTGGGTGCGGCTGTGGGCGGCTGTGCTGGGTGCGGCGGCTGTGGTCGGCTGTGCTGGGTGCGGCGGCTGTGCGTGGCTGTGCTGGGTGCGGCGGCTGTGCGTGGCTGTGGGCGGCTGTGCTGGGTGCGGCGGCTGTGCGTGGCTGTGGGCGGCTGTGCTGGGTGCGGCGGCTGTGCGTGGCTATGGGTGGCTGTGCGTGGCTGTGGGCAGCTGTGCTGGGTGCGGCGGCTGTGCGTGGCTGTGGGCGCCTGTGCGTGGCTGTGGGCGCCTGTGCGTGGCTGTGGGCGGCTATGGTCGGCTGTGCTGGGTGCGGCGGCTGTGCGTTGCTGTGGGCGGCTGTGGGCGGCTGTGCTGGGTGCGGCGGCTGTGGTCGGCTGTGCTGGGTGCGGCGGCTGTGCATTGCTATGGGTGGCTGTACGTGGCTGTGGGCGGCTGTGCTGGGTGCGGCGGCTGTGCGTGGCTGTGGTCGGCTGTGCTGGGTGCGGCTGTGCGTGGCTGTGGGCGGCTGTGCGTGGCTGTGGGCGGCTGTGCGTGGCTGTGGGCGGCTGTGCGTGGCTGTGGGCGGCTGTGATGGGTGCGGCGGCTGTGGTCGGCTGTGCTGGGTGCGGCGGCTGTGCGTGGCTGTGCTGGGTGCGGCGGCTGTGCGTGGCTGTGGGCGGCTGTGCTGGGTGCGGCGGCTGTGCGTGGCTGTGGTCGGCTGTGCTGGGTGTGGCGGCTGTGCGTGGCTGTGCTGGGTGCGGCGGCTGTGCGTGGCTGTGCTGGGTGCGGCGGCTGTGCGTGGCTATGGGTGGCTGTGCGTGGCTGTGGGCAGCTGTGCTGGGTGCGGCGGCTGTGCGTGGCTGTGCTGGGTGCGGCGGCTGTGCGTGGCTGTGGTCGGCTGTGCTGGGTGTGGCGGCTGTGCGTGGCTGTGCTGGGTGCGGCGGCTGTGCGTGGCTGTGCTGGGTGCGGCGGCTGTGCGTGGCTATGGGTGGCTGTGCGTGGCTGTGGGCAGCTGTGCTGGGTGCGGCGGCTGTGCGTGGCTGTGCTGGGTGCGGCGGCTGTGCGTGGCTGTGCTGGGTGCGGCGGCTGTGCGTGGCTATGGGTGGCTGTGCGTGGCTGTGCTGGGTGCGGCGGCTGTGCGTGGCTGTGCTGGGTGCGGCGGCTGTGCGTGGCTATGGGTGGCTGTGCGTGGCTGTGGGCAGCTGTGCTGGGTGCGGCGGCTGTGCGTGGCTGTGGGCGCCTGTGCGTGGCTGTGGGCGCCTGTGCGTGGCTGTGGGCGGCTATGGTCGGCTGTGCTGGGTGCGGCGGCTGTGCGTTGCTGTGGGCGGCTGTGCGTGGCTGTGCTGGGTGCGGCCATTTTCTTGGTCCTGCTCCCGGAGTCGGCGCCTGCGCAGTCCGCGCTTTCCGGCGCCATTTTCTTGAAGACACTGCAATGTGTCTTCAAGAAAATGGCGCCGGAAAGCGCGGACTGCGCAGGCGCCGATTCCGGGAGCAGGGGGACAGTCACGGCCCGGAAGCGCGTCGGTGGAACGGGTCAGGTAAGTATACTCACCCTCCGCCTCCTGGCTCGTCCCTGCTTGTCCGGTGGAGATCGCGGTGTGCGTTCAGCGCTTACGCATACCGCGATCTCCTGGGAGCGTCGCTCTGTGCGGTCCAGACTGCGCCGGCGCTTGCGCTTGCGCAGTCTATAGAGGCTTCGGACAGAGTGACGCTCCCAGCGTTATATTATAGATATACTGTATATATATTTATATATATTTAATTTATTTTTATATATATATAGTATGTAAGCATAGCGGTGTGGAATTAATGGCGCTATGTAAGCGAGTAAAATAAATATCCATGTGTTTGTGTGTATTTGTGCAATTCTATAAGCCTGTGCACAGAGTAGAATACAGGCTAATAGACTTTCTATCGAGCCTGTACATAGATTTGGACCCGCTCAGGCAGAGCTCTGTGCTCCTGTCTGTTGATCAGTAATGCCATAGAGCAGCTGTTTGGAGCGATCAGTGGGTTTCTCAGGACCCAGTCGCCCACTGATCCAATCCTCATAAAGGCTTGTACACATGACTGATTTTGCCATCTGAATGCAATCCATGGTTTTCACGGATAGCACTTGTAACTATGATATTCTATGGGGCTGTGGAAATGTCAGATTTTGTTCCTCGGACCCAGTAGTCCACGGAAAAAAATCAGAGACAAATCCAATTTTGATCCCAGTGTCAGATTAAAATTGGCAGTGCAAGTCTATGGGCCCGTGAAAAAATTGGACCCCACTTGGATGACATCTGAGTGCGATCCGATTTTCACAGACTGACATAATAGAGTAGGTGAAGAAACCTATTTTCCCCTCTCCACGTCTGAGAAAAACTGATGCCACTCTGATCAAACTCTGATCTGAGTCTGTAACTCTATTACGCCAGTTGCCATTTCATCAATTCCGCTCATGATATCCTGTGGTTCCAGTTCTGGTCCTCCTGCTGCGCTCAAGCTACTACGTTCTCCATTGTTTCTGCTCGGCCTTCCTGCTGCGCCACCGTCATCGGTCCGTGCTTCGTTACAGCTGCTCATCTGAACTAGATGAGATATAACACCTATCATTACAAAAAGAGGATTAAATGGAAGGTCCTAGTTAAGGAATCTTTCCGATACACAGGAGAGAACACGTCACTCAGAGATGTTTGCTGAGATTTTTCAGGGGTAAATGGTGCAATTCTAAACTTCACCACGAACATCCCACAGCTACACAATGTGTGAATGGGGCCTTAGTGTTAGGGGAGCAGCTACCTACCGGGACTTGTGTTCCTCAAGCTGCTGCTTCTGGGGACACGAGGTGCTTCAGGATAATAACTGTATACATTCTGTACCAATTGTGAGGTCATGTGAAATCTATGATGTCATGTGCCCTGTGATGTCATGTCCCCGGTCGTAATAACTGCCACTGGTGGGTTATGTATCAAGTTTCCTGCGGCAAACTTAATGTTACAATAGCGTTTTCACAATAATTCACCAAGTGGAGTTGTCTCCCCTGGCCCACCCCTCTCTATAAGCTTTTATTAGAGCACATGGGTGTCACAGACGGTAAAACCAGCCGATTGTTAAGGGTCTTCAAGATCACATGATCAGTTGATCGCCAGCAAGTCCTCATTTAGGGAAGGGGTTGTCCTCATTTAGGGAAGGGGTTGTCCGGGATCACACTGGCTTAATAAAGAACCAAAATGTTCATATTTTCCTTGGAATCTGGTCAATAACATTTTTTTTTTTTAAATCATGGAATCATTATGACAATCACAGGACACATGATATAGGGTTTTTGCTAAGATTTTCAGGTGAAGGATGTAGTTCTGAATCCCACTACTAACCCCCCATCTATACAATTTGTGAGTGAGGTCGTAAGTGAAGAGCTCCCTACCTGGACTTGTTTCCTTCAGGCTGTCAGGCTCTAATGAAACAAGATGGCTCAGGGGTTGCACTTTGCACATTCTATTCCAGTTGTGATGTCATATGATGTTTATGTGCTTTGTGATGTCATCCAAACTGCCTGTTTAACCCCTTCCCACCCAATGACATACTATGATTTTGTGAACAGGTTATTTGGAAACAACGGCTCAGACAATGAAGGGACAGTTGTAATCATCCGAAAATGTTTATATGTCTACTACAGAATGGAAATATAACTATAGAGACTGACATATATATATACAGCTCTGGCAAAAATTGAGACCACTGTAATATGTTCAGTTTGTCTGATTTTTCTCTTTATAGGTATATTTTTGAGTAAATTGTTCTTTTATTCTATAAACTTCTGACATGTCTCCGAAGTTCCAAGCAATAAATTTTGTATTTTTTTCTAAAAAGGAGAAGTGGTCAAAATAACAAAAAATGCAGTGCTTGCAGACCTCAAATAATGCAAAAAACACAAGCTGAGAATCATTTAGAAACAACAATACTAATGTTTTAACTCAGGAAGAGTTCAGAAATCAATATTGTGTGGAATAACTATGATTTGTAATCACAGTTTTCATGCGTCTTGGCATGCTTTCCACCAGTCTTTCACACTGATTCTGGTGCAAAAATGTAAGCAGTTCTTCTTTGTTTGATGGCTTGTGACTATCCATCATCCGCTTGATTACATCCCAGAGGTTTTCAATGGGGTTCAGGTCTGGAGATTGGGCTGCCCATAACAGGGATTTGATGTGGTGGTCTCTTAATTTTTGCCAGAGCTGTATGTATATACTGTATATTAAGAATCCTTCCTTTCTCAAACTGAATTTGAATAAAGTAAAAAACATATTTCCTAAAAGACCAAAATTAACATTTATTTCTGCACCTTGCTGAAAACAATGAAATAAGGAATTATCAAAACCAAGATAAAGCAAACGTGAAACGCGCGTCAGCGGGTGGACTTGGCTCCTCAGCGTCCTGTTACTTCCATCATGGGTGAGCAATTGAGCTGTTAAGGGCACTATTTTTCGTAACTGTTTGGGCGTAATGTCACTATGGCAGTCCTAGGGAACTTCTTATGACAGGTCTTTTCTTATGCAAGTGTGTCAGCATAATTATGGTAATTACACTGGTGTCCGAGATTGGTTACAATTATATATGGCTGACAGGATATACTGATATATTTATTTTTCAAAGTGCCTCTACTCCAGTATCATGATGGTGTTTCCTAGTGTGCTTTATGCCTTGGACCCATGAGTCTTTACTAGGATCATATGTCCTGCGTTTGTGCTTTTTTGAGCTACATTAATGCATTATTATATGAAATAAAGAACTTTTGTTATTATGATTATTATTATTATTGTAGTGCCATTTATTCCATGGCGCTTTACATGTGAGGAGGGGTATACATAATAAAAACAAGTACAATAATCTTGAACAATAGAAGTCACAACTGGTGCAGGAGGAGAGAGGACCCTGTCCGCGAGGGCTCACAATCTACAAGGGATGGGTGAGGATACAGTAGGTGAGAATAGAGCTGGTCGGGCAGCGATTTGGTCGATCGGTGGTTACAGCAGTTTGTAGGCTTGTCGGAAGAGGTGGGTCTTCAGGTTCTTTTTGAAGGTTTCGATGGTAGGCGAGAGTCTGATGTGTTGTGGTAGAGAGTTCCAGAGTAGGGTTGACAGGTAAAGAGTGACAGACCCCACACTACACATGGAGGACAGGTAGAGAGTGACAGACCCCACACTACACATGGAGGACAGGTAGAGAGTGACAGACACCCGCACTACACATGGAGGACAGGTAGAGAGTGACAGACCCCACACTACACATGGAGGACAGGTAGAGAGTGACAGACTCTGCACTACACATGGAGGACAGGTAGAGAGTGACAGACCCCACACTACACATGGAGGACAGGTAGAGAGTGACAGACCCCACACTACACATGGAGGACAGGTAGAGAGTGACAGACCCCACACTACACATGGAGGACAGGTAGATAGTGACAGACCCCACACCACATGGAAGACAGGTAGAGAGTGACAGACACCCGCACTACACATGGAGGGCAGGTAGAGAGTAACAGACTCCACACTACACATGGAGGACAGGTAGAGAGTGACAGATTCCACACCACATGGCGGACAGGTAGAGAGTGACAGACCCCACACTACACATGGAGGACAGGTAGAGAGTGACAGACTCTGCACTACACATGGAAGACAGGTAGAGAGTGACAGACCCCACACTACACATGGAGGACAGGTAGAGAGTGACAGACCCCACACTACACATGGAGGACAGGTAGAGAGTGACAGACCCCACACTACACATGGAGGACAGGTAGAGAGTGACAGACCCCACACTACACATGGAGGACAGGTAGAGAGTGACAAACACCCGCACTACACATGGAGGACAGGTAGAGTGTGACATACCCCACACCACATGGAAGACAGGTAGAGAGTGACAGATCCCACACTACACATGGAGGACAGGTAGAGAGTGAGAGACACCCGCACTACACATGGAGGACAGGTAGAGAGTAACAGACTCCACACTACACATGGAAGACAGGTAGAGAGTGACAGACCCCACACCACATGGCGGACAGGTAGAGAGTGACAGACCCCACACTACACATGGAGGACAGGTAGAGAGTGACAGACTCTGCACTACACATGGAAGACAGGTAGAGAGTGACAGACCCCACACTACACATGGAGGACAGGTAGAGAGTGACAGACCCCACACCACATGGAAGACAGGTAGAGAGTGACAGACCCCACACTACACATGGAGGACAGGTAGAGAGTGACAGACCCCACACCACATGGCGGACAGGTAGAGAGTGACAGACCCCACACTACACATGGAGGACAGGTAGAGAGTGACAGACCCCACACTACACATGGAGGACAGGTAGAGAGTGACAGACCCCACACCACATGGAGGACAGGTAGAGAGTGACAGACCCCACACTACACATGGAGGACAGGTAGATAGTGACAGACCCCACACTACACATGGAGGACAGGTAGAGAGTGACAGACCCCACACCACATGGAAGACAGGTAGAGAGTGACAGACCCCACACTACACATGGAGGACAGGTAGAGAGTGACAGACCCCACACCACATGGAGGACAGGTAGATAGTGACAGACCCCACACTACACATGGAGGACAGGTAGATAGTGACAGACCCCACACTACACATGGATGACAGGTAGAGAGTGACAGACCCCACACCACATGGAAGACAGGTAGAGAGTGACAGACCCCACACTACACATGGAGGACAGGTAGAGAGTGACAGACCCCACACTACACATGGAGGACAGGTAGAGAGTGACAGACACCTGCACTACACATGGAGGACAGGTAGATAGTGACAGACCCCACACTACACATGGAGGACAGGTAGAGAGTGACAGACCCCACACTACACATGGAGGACAGTGTCATGATCTCTGCAGGCAGAGATCATAGCAAGCCTATAGAGGGACAAGCTCTCGGAAGATGGAACTATACTGACCATGAACTAAGCCTGCCGCGCAACTAGAAATAGCCAGGTAGCATTTCCTATTTATCGCTAGATGCCCAGCTCTGGCCTAAGACCTAAATAGCTAGCAGAGGGAAATATAAGACCTGGCTCACCTCTAGAGAAATATTCCAAAGAAGACAGTAGCCCCCCACATATAATGACGGTGAGTTCAGATGAAACAACAAACGCAGCAGGAAAATAGTCTTAGCAAATTTGAGGTCCGCTTACTAGATAGCAGAAGACAGATAGTATACTTTCATGGTCAGCAGAAAAACACTAACAAAACACCATCCAGAGATTACCTTAAACTCTGGCATTAACTCATAACGCCAGAGTAGCAATCCCTGATCAACGAGAGCTTTCCAGACACAGTAACAAAACTTCAGCTGTGAACTGGAACAAATAGGCAAAACAAAACATGGACAAAAGTCCAACTTATCTAGTAGTTGTCTAGAAGCAGGAACAAGCACTGAGAGGCATCAGATAACATTGTTGACCGGCAAGAAACCACCAGAGAAATGAGCTTAAATAGCGACACCCACTACTGATGGAATCAGGTGAAACAGGAAAGAGGATGACAAGTCCAATTCCACAAGCGGCCACCGGGGGAGCCCAGAATCCAAATTCACAACAGTACCCCCCCCTCAAGGAGGGGGCACCGAACCCTCACCAGATCCACCAGGGCGACCAGGATGAGCCCTATGGAAGGCACGAACAAGATCAGAAGCATGAACATCAGATGCATTGACCCAAGAATTATCCTCCTGGCCGTAACCCTTCCAGTTGACCAGATACTGGAGTTTCCGTCTGGAAACACGAGAGTCCAAAATTTTCTCCACAACGTACTCCAACTCACCCTCAACCAACACCGGAGCAGGAGGCTCAACTGAAGGTACAACAGGTACCTCATACCTGCGCAATAACGACCGATGAAAGACGTTATGAATGGAAAAGGACGCAGGGAGGTCCAAACGGAAAGAAACAGGATTAAGAATCTCCAATATTCTATAAGGGCCGATGAACCGAGGTTTAAACTTAGGAGAAGAGACCCTCATAGGGACAAAACGAGAAGACAACCACACTAAATCTCCAACACAAAGCCGAGAACCAACACGACGATGACGGTTGGCAAAACGCTGAGTCTTCTCCTGGGACAACTTCAAATTGTCCATAACCTGCCCCCAGATGTGATGCAATCTCTCCACCACCGCATCCACTCCAGGACAATCCGAGGATTCCACCTGACCGGAGGAAAATCGAGGGTGAAACCCCGAATTACAGAAAAACGGGGACACCAAGGTGGAAGAACTGGCCCGATTATTGAGGGCGAACTCTGCCAATGGCAAAAAAGCAACCCAATCATCCTGGTCAGCAGAGACAAAACACCTCAGATATGTCTCAAGGGTCTGATTAGTCCGCTCGGTCTGGCCATTAGTCTGAGGGTGAAAAGCAGATGAAAAAGACAAATCTATGCCCATCCTAGCACAGAATGCCCGCCAAAATCTAGACACAAATTGGGTACCTCTGTCAGAAACAATATTCTCAGGAATACCGTGCAATCGGACAACATTCTGAAAAAACAGAGGAACCAACTCAGAAGAAGAAGGCAACTTGGGCAGAGGAACCAAATGGACCATTTTAGAGAAACGGTCACAGACCACCCAGATGACAGACATCTTCTGGGAAACAGGCAGATCTGAAATAAAATCCATCGAGATGTGTGTCCAAGGCCTCTTAGGAATAGGCAAGGGCAACAGCAGTCCGCTAGCCCGAGAACTACAAGACTTGGCCCGAGCACAAACGTCACATGACTGCACAAAGACTCGCACATCTCGTGACAGAGAAGGCCACCAGAAGGATCTTGCCACCAAATCCCTGGTACCAAAAATTCCGGGATGACCTGCCAATGCAGAAGAATGTACCTCAGAGATGACTCTGCTGGTCCAATCATCCGGAACAAACAGTCTATCAGGCGGACAACGATCCGGTCTATCCGCCTGAAACTCTTGCAAGGACCGCCGCAGATCAGGAGAAACGGCCGACAAAATTACTCCCTCCCTAAGGATACCTGTGGGTTCAGAATTACCAGGAGAGTCCGGGTCAAAACTCCTAGATAGGGCATCTGCCTTAACATTCTTAGAACCCGGTAGGTATGACACCACAAAATTAAAGCGAGAAAAAAATAAAGACCAGCGCGCCTGTCTAGGATTCAGGCGTCTGGCAGTCTCAAGATAAATCAAATTTTTGTGGTCAGTCAATACCACCACCTGATGCCTAGCCCCCTCGAGCCAATGGCGCCACTCCTCAAACGCCCACTTCATGGCCAAAAGCTCCCGATTCCCAACATCATAATTCCGCTCTGCGGGCGAAAATTTGCGAGAAAAGAAGGCACAAGGCCTAATGACGGAGCAGTCGGAACCTTTCTGCGACAACACTGCCCCAGCTCCGATCTCCGAAGCGTCAACCTCAACCTGAAAAGGCAGATTCACATCAGGCTGACGCAACACAGGGGCAGAGGCAAAACGGCGCTTAAGCTCCTGAAAGGCCTCTACAGCATGAGGGGACCAATTAGCAACATCAGCGCCTTGTCTGGTCAAATCAGTCAGTGGTTTAACGACATCCGAAAAACCAGCAATAAATCGGCGGTAAAAGTTGGCAAAGCCCAAAAATCTCTGAAGACCCTTAAGAGAGGAGGGCTGAGTCCAGTCACAAATAGCTTGCACCTTGACGGGATCCATCTCAATGGAAGAGGGAGAAAAAATATACCCCAAAAAGGAAATTTTCTGGACCCCAAAAACGCACTTAGACCCCTTCACACATAAAGAATTAGACCGCAGAACCTGAAAAACTCTCCTGACCTGCTGGACATGAGAGTCCCAGTCATCAGAAAAAATCAGAATATCATCCAGATATATTATCATAAATTTATCCAGAAAATCGCGGAAAATATCATGCATAAAAGACTGGAAAACTGAAGGGGCATTAGAAAGACCAAAAGGCATGACCAAATACTCAAAGTGGCCCTCGGGCGTATTAAATGCGGTCTTCCACTCATCCCCCTGCCTGATCCGCACCAAATTATACGCCCCACGAAGATCAATTTTAGAGAACCACTTAGCACCCTCTATACGAGCAAACAAATCAGTAAGCAATGGCAATGGGTATTGATACTTAACAGTGATCTTATTCAGAAGCCGATAATCAATACATGGTCTCAAAGAGCCGTCTTTTTTTGAGACAAAGAAAAACCCAGCTCCCAAGGGAGAAGAAGATGGACGAATATGTCCCTTTTCCAAAGACTCCTTTATATATTCCCGCATAGCAGCATGTTCCGGCACAGACAAATTAAACAAACGACCCTTTGGATATTTACAACCCGGTATCAAATCTATGGCACAATCGCACTCACGGTGCGGAGGTAACGACCCAAGCTTGGGTTCGTCAAAGACGTCTTGATAATCAGAGAGGAACTCAGGGACTTCAGAGGGAATGGACGACGAAATAGAAACCAAAGGTACGTCCCCATGGATACCCTTACATCCCCAGCTCAACACAGACATTGCTCTCCAGTCCAAGACTGGGTTGTGAGACTGCAACCATGGCAATCCCAGTACCAAATCGTCATGTAAATTATACAGCACCAGGAAACGAATAATCTCCTGGTGATCCGGATTGATACGCATGGTTACTTGTGTCCAGTATTGTGGTTTATTATTAGCCAATGGGGTGGAGTCAATCCCCTTCAGAGGAATAAGAGTCTCCAAAGGCTCTAAATTAAAACCACAACGATTGGCAAAGGACCAATCCATAAGACTCAGAGCGGCGCCAGAGTCAACATAGGCGTCCGTGGCAATGGATGACAAAGAGCAAATCAGGGTTACAGACAAAATAAACTTAGACTGAATGGTGCCAATGGAAACAGACTTATCAAGCTTCTTTGTACGCCTAGAGCATGCCGATATAACATGAGTAGAATCCCCACAATAGAAACACAATCCATTCTTCCGTCTAAAATTCTGTCGCTCGCTCCTGGACAGAATTCTATCACACTGCATACTTTCTGGCGTCTTTTCCATAGACACCGCCAGATGGTGCACCGGTTTGCGCTCCCGCAGACGCCTATCAATCTGAATAGCCATTGTCATGGACTCATTCAGACCTGCAGGCAAAGGGAACCCCACCATAACATCCTTAACGGCATCAGAGAGACCTTCTCTGAAAGTTGCCGCCAAGGCGCACTCATTCCACTGAGTAAGCACAGACCATTTACGGAATTTTTGGCAGAAAACTTCAGCTTCGTCTTGCCCCTGAGATAGTGCCATCAAAGTTTTTTCTGCCTGAAGTTCCAAATGAGGTTCCTCATAAAGCAAGCCCAAGGCCAGAAAAAACGCATCCACATCGCGTAACGCAGGATCCCCTGCTGGCAATGAGAAGGCCCAATCTTGAGGGTCACCCCTGAGCAAGGAAATCACAATCCTAACCTGCTGAGCAGGGTCTCCAGCTGAACGAGACTTCAGGGACAAATAAAGCTTACAATTATTTCGGAAATTCTGGAAGCTAGCTCTATTCCCTGTGAAGAACTCCGGCAAAGGAATTCTCGGCTCAGATACCGGAGCATGTACCACAAAATCTTGTAAATTTTGTACTTTCGTGATGAGATTATTCAAACCCGCAGTTACACTCTGGAGATCCATTATTGTCAGGTGCACACAGAGCATACAGAGATTAGGAGGAGAGAGAGAAAAAAGACTGCAGCAAGGCAGACTGGAGGAAAAAAAAAAAAATTCCAGCAGACTTCATATAACTCTCCTTTCTCAACCTGGGTCTTTAACACTTTATTGGCCGGTCAAACTGTCATGATCTCTGCAGGCAGAGATCATAGCAAGCCTATAGAGGGACAAGCTCTCGGAAGATGGAACTATACTGACCATGAACTAAGCCTGCCGCGCAACTAGAAATAGCCAGGTAGCATTTCCTATTTATCGCTAGATGCCCAGCTCTGGCCTAAGACCTAAATAGCTAGCAGAGGGAAATATAAGACCTGGCTCACCTCTAGAGAAATATTCCAAAGAAGACAGTAGCCCCCCACATATAATGACGGTGAGTTCAGATGAAACAACAAACGCAGCAGGAAAATAGTCTTAGCAAATTTGAGGTCCGCTTACTAGATAGCAGAAGACAGATAGTATACTTTCATGGTCAGCAGAAAAACACTAACAAAACACCATCCAGAGATTACCTTAAACTCTGGCATTAACTCATAACGCCAGAGTAGCAATCCCTGATCAACGAGAGCTTTCCAGACACAGTAACAAAACTTCAGCTGTGAACTGGAACAAATAGGCAAAACAAAACATGGACAAAAGTCCAACTTATCTAGTAGTTGTCTAGAAGCAGGAACAAGCACTGAGAGGCATCAGATAACATTGTTGACCGGCAAGAAACCACCAGAGAAATGAGCTTAAATAGCGACACCCACTACTGATGGAATCAGGTGAAACAGGAAAGAGGATGACAAGTCCAATTCCACAAGCGGCCACCGGGGGAGCCCAGAATCCAAATTCACAACAGGACAGGTAGAGATTGACAGACCCCACACTACACATGGAGGACAGGTAGATAGTGACAGACCCCACACTACACATGGAGGACAGGTAGAGAGTGACAGACCCCACACTACACATGGAGGACAGGTAGAGAGTGACAGACACCTGCACTACACATGGAGGACAGGTAGAGAGTGACAGACACCCGCACTACACATGGAGGACAGGTAGAGAGTGACAGACACCCGCACTACACATGGAGGACAGGTAGATAGTGACAGACCCCACACTACACATGGAGGACAGGTAGAGAGTGACAGACCCCACACCACATGGAGGACAGGTAGAGAGTGACAGACCCCACACTACACATGGAGGACAGGTAGAGAGTGACAGACCCCGGCATTACACATGGAGGGCAGGTAGAGTGTGACAGACCCCTGCACTATACAAGGAAGGCAGGTAGATAGTGACAGACAGGGCCGAACTGGCAATTCTGGCAAATGCCAGAAGGGCCTGTCTGGTCTTGGGCCACCTTGGCTGCTACATTGTTATCATGCACCCTCAAGACGCCAATACTGTTAGCAGTTTTGACACAGCACAAAGTTGTTGGATTCATCACCTACACCAGCAGGCCATGGGCATCCCTTTTGTCTGCGACCTGCCAAGGCCAGCACCAACAGGGTAACATGAAACATTGGAAAGGTAGCACCGTGAATTACTAAGAATGATTACTCTAGAACATTGAAACTGCATTACTGCCATTGAAAATGTGGGGAAAAAAAGCGCTTATAGAATGTATATATGAAATGTTCATCTGCAAAGTTGCTATTATAAATACAGTAAAAAAGTAGGTACTTAGAGTATAGACTCGCCAGTATATCTGTGAACCCAACTGTCACGTCAAGGAGTCCTTCAAAGTTGGGTCCCTGTCCTCATATATCACCTCTCCTGGGTAAAAAAAGGCTACAATTACTAAAAATCACCTGTGGCTTATGGGAGTGGGAGTGCACATGTCCAAAAAGGGTTTGATACAAATAGATAAAAAGACCAGCACATCCCAGCTAGTGTGACCAGGTGCCAACCAAAAAAAGCATACAACTTGAAAAACTATAAAGGTTGCACTATGAATTACCAAGAATGATTACTCTAGAACATTGAAACTGCATTACTGCCATAGAAAATGCGAAAAAGGAAAAAAAAGTGCTATATAATGTATATATGAAATATTGATCTGCAAAATGGCTATGAAAAATACAGTAAAAAAAGGTATTTAGTGCATAGATTGGCCAGTATATCTGTGAACCCAACTGTCATGTCAAGGCGTCCTTCAAAGTTAGGTCCCCATCCTGATATGTCACCTCTTCTAGGCAAAAAAGCAAAATCTCTAATGAGGCCCCCAAATAAATCTTGATTTCCTCCAGGCAGGGTAATATTAGTAATATTTCTGCATCTGGGGCTCGGACAGCATGGGCCTCTGTGATTTCAAATGCCAGGACTGAATTTCAGTCCCTGGCAGTGGAGCAGGGAGACATCAGGGCTTTCCTCCACCGTTGAGTCTATGTAAAGATTGAAAGTCCTGCTTTTGTTCCCCTAAATTCTCAGGTCATGTGATTAGGCAGCACAGTTAGTGGAGCAGGGCACAGGCAATGTGTATGTGTTAAATATAGTTATGTTTAAGTGGATGTAGCGGAGCTGTGTGTGTTGATGTAGCAGAGTTGTGTGTGGGGAAGGAGCATCATATTGTGTGAGGGGTTCTGTGTAAGCAAATCTCTGGGGGCATCAGACTGTGTGGAGGAATGTACTCTAGGGACATTATACGTTGTGCGGTGGGTACTGTATAGGCCATGGAAGGGGTACCATACTGTGTGGAAACACTAATGACCCTCACTAGGACTAATAGTTGTGAGAGCACATATGAAGGACTGTCTGACGTTTAGCTTGATGTAAAATAAAAATTCTTCTTTCTTATACAAAGTTGAGAGATACGCTTTACGCCTCTAACCAGCTAGGATACAATCATTTAGTGCATGTTTGCCCCACTCTTTTTCATGTTCCTTGGGTTGCAGGAACTCTGGCACAGAATGACTGTTGACACGAAGTCCCGCCGCTCGATTCTTCACGGTGGAGCCAACATTTATATACATCTTCCCACCTGCTTATTTTCCCTCAGTCTTCACCCGTCTCTTCTTTGATTGACATCTCTGGCCAAAAAAGGGTGGTAATGGCTGGAAACCAAGCAGGTGCGAAGGTGTATATAAATGATTGGCCCCACCGTGAAGCACCGAGCGCCGGGACTTGGTTTGAACAGTCATTCTGTGCTGACAGTCCCTTTGAGTACCATTAGTCTTTTTTTTATGTTTTTCTTCCTACTCATGCGATTTAAGGATGAAGCTAACCTTGCCCAACTCCTTACCCACTAGACTCGAGATGAAGGACAGAAGATGACCACTCTTGGAAAATAAATGCTTGTTTTACTGGATGTTTACTGTCCGTCTCTTTAACGCAAACATTTGCGTCTCTTATCTTGGTCTATGTCAAGCCAAGAAAATAAATGAGTAAGGACCCATCTGTACGTAGACATATTCCTTTGTATATGTCACTGGATCTGACATTTTAAATCCTGCACTGGAACTGGTGGATATTAAATAAAATGTTGCATGCCAACTCTTACTGACTGATCATCGCTTGTCAGAAGTACTGGGAAAGCTTATGTAGCGCCCCCACTGTCGCAGGGCCGAGGGGTACCCGGTACCGGGCCTCTGAGTCTCTGTTCTGGGGTTGTCACAGTGGCTAGACCCGGTCCGTGACCCTGCTGAGGGGCATACAATGATAGGTGTGCGTGATGGTGATGATGTTGTGGTGGTGCAGTGCAGGTTGCAGTAAATAACGAGGACACCAGGTTGCAGTCTCTTTACCTCTTTACTGAAGGCTTCAGGATCCTCAATCCGGAATACGGTTAACCAGGCTGCGCAAGTCCGGCCGGTCCGATGGCACCTCCAGAGTTCCCTTTGCAGGTGGAAATCTGTGCCTACCTTCTAGCACTTGTGTGTTGTAGTCCTTCCCTGCTAAGCACCACGGGATAGTGCTCACAACTGTTGTGTCTGTTTCTCGTGTTCCCTCACAACTCGATTCTGATGTTCTTCCACGTCCCCCAGATCTTATGGTTAGGACGCACGCGTATGACGGGGAGGCTCGGAGCTCTTCCGGGACTCTAGCGTCGCCCCACTCCTGTTGTTACCCCCCTGTGTCTTCCTAGGTCAATTGGGTGAGACAGCCCGCCTCTAACTGACTGTCCTGCCGTAGGTTTGAAGTTTGGCCTGGAGCTCTATACTTCCTCGGCGTTCCGGCCACCGGTTATGCGCCTCAGTAGGATGTTGCCTCGTCTTACAGCACGACTCCTACTGGTATTCTCCTTGTTGCGTTGATCTCATTTCTCACTCAGCACAATATACCTCGCTTCTTGTCCTTTCTTGGGGTACCGCCGCTATATCGTGCAGGCGCGGTCCCGTAACGTTCTCTCTGGTTGCTAGGCCTCTGTCAGGATCCCACCCCTGACAGGGGCCCCTCTGAATCTTCCCCCTTCAACACCCTCTGCCACAAGGTGTTGCCTGGTTCCAACCCAGTCAGCTTTCTGCACTAACTTCCTGCCTAACCCCCAGTTTTACCAGATTGAGAGGAGTGGCCTAATACATAGAACCCTTAGCTCCCCCTGGAGGCCAGACTGTGAAGTGTATTGGTGTCTGTGATACCTGGTCAGAAGAACTCCTTCAGTGCCATCAGACGTACCATAGCCCCCCTTAGCGGCGGAGCCACAGTACTGCAACGACCAGGACTCTGGGGCGCTGCACTCCCCCCCGGTTAAATCCAGTACTCCTGGACTGGGAAGAAAACAACAATACATGTTAGCAAAAAGACATACAATTTTGAAAATGCAAGTACAAGTAAACTTTTTAACAGACCTTCCCTTTATGGGAGGTGAGGACACTTGAACATTACAAACATGGTTAAATACTTTAAATAACATACTATAAATAACTTTTCTTACCCAACCGGGTATTCTGCTAAGTGCAAAATTTTTGAACAATAATTTAACTTTGCCTTTAAGGACGTACTCGCTGGATCCACTAAAGACCTTCTTATAAAACATTATAAGGCTAATCAACTTTTCTGCATTCTCCTTCTTTACATCTGCAGGACCGCCTGTCCTATCCGCTCCAGGCCTACTGCCTCTCCTTTCTGTTACAGGACCGCCCCTTTCTGCCCGGGCCTACTGCCTTTCTACTACTATACACAGTATAGAACATATCATCCATCTTTCAGTTCCGGATTACTGAGCCATCTCTGTATGGCTCCTAGGAGGACTCACTGACTAACCCCGTACGGGTTCACTTTCTGTCCTCATTCTTTTATCAACATCATTAAACATTTCTCACAATCAACTAGTTAGCTACATATAACTTTTACATATCAGCATTATTAGTACTTTCTTTCAAAACATCGTCCTTCTTTAAGTGCTTTTAATGAACATCCCCTTTAAGAAGGGACCAAGTCTCTATGAGGTAATGCAACTTCTCAAGCTGCAAGTCTGTTCGCAGTAAGGACTCCGGTGCTGGTTCCAAGACCAGTGTCTTCGCAAAGAGTCCTTTCTTTGTGTAAAACCAGTAGAGAGAACCTTATGAAGGTGCAAACTATTTACAACATCAGTTTTTGAATCATTCACCGTCCATGATTCGGCAGTCTCTTGATAACTGAGGCAACAAGTAGAAAACAAACAGTAAAAAGCAATAGGGATCCCGGGTAAACAAAGGGATCCCTTTAAGAGTTAACCCTGGACGGGCTTTAGCAGCAAAAAGCAGGAAAATAATGAACTATTTACATTCTATAAGGCATCTAGAGCTTCATGGTAAGTCGCAAGACATCAGCCGACAGTGGACACCTCCTGACTGTTCAGGCTTCGGCCCCTGGTCAGCGGCTGATGTAGTGTCAGTGTCAATGGTTGGTCTCTCGGGTGCAGTCAGATCACCCGGTGTCTGGATTCGAAGGCTAACCCTGGCTGCAAGCTCGGTAGCCGCAACAAGGCGTACAGTGGCGATAGTAACAAGATCTGTCAGGTCCGGATCGATCATGGTCGGGGCAACAGGTGACACCCCCTCAGGCCCACATCGTTGGACGTTCCGAGCGCACCATCCTTGCGCACTCCGGTGGCGGGTGTAGGTCACCTGATCCCCCATTTGCAGTAGTGGGTCACCATATTGGTTGCGGCAGGGGGTCTTCACGTTGTAACTGGTAACGAAGATGTCAGTCGGTAGTCCCGGTTCCTGTATGGAGCCCCAACCCCGCTTTGGGTGAAAGGCCAACACAGTTCCCCACTTTACCATGTCTTTCCTGCCGTGCGCAGGCTTTGGGTGTTGTACTGTTAGCGGATCAGTCTGTTCAGTCTCTTTTCGGTTTTTCCAATGTAGGATCAGACATCGTTTATATTGTTCCCAAGTGAGCACAGCAAGGGTGAGACCCTCCTCCCGAGCTCCATCCGGCCCGATCCAGGGGGTGTCCCACTGGAGGATTACCCCTTCTGGGCTCACATCTATGGGTTCCCCCATCATGGTCGGTAGTGGAGGTACCAGCTTCCCCATCGTGTCGGGGGTGAGCACCGCCAGCCCTGCCGAGAGGAAACAGTTGTTGGGGTGAGGAGCAGTCGCGGGAGCGGGAGCGGTCAGGGGAGCGGGATCGGTCGGGGGAGCAGAATCGGCCGGGGGAGTAGGGGCGCCCTCCATACCTGTGCCTGATGTGATTCCACCGATGTCGATCCGTTCCGTTGACAAGAACACTGGAATCGGCTGCAGCCCGGACTGCAGCTCCTCCAAGATGGCCTTTCGATGTGGCTCCGCTCTCCATGGCTCCGCACCTGCTGGCTCCGTGGTCGGGATAGGTAGGCTCGGCTCCTCCGCCGGCGGTTCCAAGGAGTTCAGACCCTTCCGCTGTGGTGGAAGTGGATCCGCCTCTGGCGGGTGAGGGCAAGCCGGAATCGCTTCGCTGTTGCTCGGGCACTTGCTGTTCACCGTCGCTGTCCGGCATTCGGCGGCAACGCATGCACCTGGCTCCGCCATTTCTCCAAGGTCGAGCTCCCTCCTCGCCTCGTTCCCGCCGTTGCAAATCAGGGGGCGGTTCTCCTCTGCTGCTGGGCAGGTCGTCATCTCGCAGCAGAAGTCGGAGGGGGCGGTCGCTACTTCTGGCGCCGCTTTGGTAGTCTCCTCCCATGGCACGCCCTTCTTCTTCCTCTGCGCTCCCTGTGGCGCTGCAATGGTGGCGGCTTTTGGCGGGAACTTTTGGCGGCAAGCGGCAATACACAGTCTTTGCAATAAGTCACAGTCCAAGCACAATAAATCACAGTTCCAAGGCACACATGACCTGATTCTTCAGGCTTAAGTAGATCCTGTTCGTGACGCCAAGTTGTAGCGCCCCCACTGTCGCAGGGCTGAGGGGTACCCGGTACCGGGCCTCTGAGTCTCTGTTCTGGGGTTGTCACGGTGGCTAGACCCGGTCCGTGACCCTGCTGAGGGGCGTACAATGATAGGTGTGCGTGATGGTGATGATGTTGTGGTGGTGCGGTGCAGGTTGCAGTAAATAACGAGGACACCAGGTTGCAGTCTCTTTACCTCTTTACTGAAGGCTTCAGGATCCTCAATCCGGAATACGGTTAACTAGGCTGCTCAAGTCCGGCCGGTCCGATGGCACCTCCAGAGTTCCCTTTGCAGGTGGAAATCTGTGCCTACCTTCTAGCGCTTGTGTGTTGTAGTCCTTCCCTGCTAAGCACCACGGGATAGTCCTCACAACTGTTGTGTCTGTTTCTCGTGTTCCCTCACAACTCGATTCTGATGTTCTTCCACATCCCCCAGATCTTATGGTTAGGACGCACCCGTATGATGGGGAGGCTCGGAGCTCTTCCGGGACTCTAGCATCGCCCCACTCCTGTTGTTACCCCCTGTGTCTTCCTAGGTCAATTGGGTGAGAAAGCCCGCCTCTAACTGACTGTCCTGCCGTAGGTTTGAAGTTTGGCCTGGAGCTCTATACTTCCTCGGCGTTCCGGCCACCGGTTATGCGCCTCAGTAGGATGTTGCCTCGTCTTACAGCACGACTCCTACTGGTATTCTCCTTGTTGCGTTGATCTCGTTTCTCACTCAGCACAATATACCTCGCTTCTTGTCCTTTCTTGGGGTACCGCCGCTATATCGTGCAGGCGCGGTCCCGTAACATTCTCTCTGGTTGCTAGGCCTCTGTCAGGATCCCACCCCTGACAGGGGCCCCTCTGAATCTTCCCCCTTCAACACCCTCTGCCACAAGGTGTTGCCTGGTTCCAACCCAGTCAGCTTTCTGCACTAAGTTCCTGCCTAACCCCCAGTTTTACCAGATTGTGAGGAGTGGCCTAATACATAGAACCCTTAGCTCCCCCTGGAGGCCAGACTGTGAAGTGTATTGGTGTCTGTGATACCTGGTCAGAAGAACTCCTTCAGTGCCATCAGACGTACCATAGCCCCCCTTAGCGGCGGAGCCACAGTACTGCAACGACCAGGACTCTGGGGCGCTGCACTTACGTAATATCAGATTTCTTCTAATGACTTCCTGCGGTTAGGTAAATGCTAATACATTGAGCTTCCAAATGACTGTAACCAACTAAACTTCATCACCTACTTACAGAAGTCTCTATATAGAAAGTGTTTAGCGATTTTTGGATGCTTTGGTACCCAGTAGATCATATGTATTAGGATAGCTAGTACACATTAGATTATCTAAATAAGATATAGATGTAGAAATTGAGGCTTTGAAACTTAAGGTCAACCCAAAGGGTCATCTGCTCCATAGGAACAAACCATTACTAAGAATGATGGTTGAGGACCCTTTGCAGATCTTGCATTGAGAACCTAAGCCTTAAAGTTATGGCTAGTTTAATTAGCACTGTCTGTTAATAGATCCCGTTTAAGGCTATGCTGTCAAAGTGGTCTCAACAAGTTACGCAACCACAAACGTGTATGATGAAGCAAATACAATGTGAGAAGACAATCTTCACATTGCTCTACCAATATGGCCTTCTTCTCAAAGGGGTGGGTTGAGTCTAGAAGTTTCTCCCGTCTAGTTTTTGGGATGATTCAGGTATTGCGCCTCTGCTTCAATCACTGAAATGGTGATGAACTGGAATACTAGACACAATCCATGGACGTTTCTGGGAAAAAAATAAGACACGTATTTCTTAGGTTGTACCATCCTGTTTATGCAACAATATAAAGAGGAGATCATCCTCTGTCTACAGCAGGATTACCAGAACACAAACCTGCTTTTGGTTACACAGTCTTGACTTTGTATAAAATGTCCAGCAGAGCAAAAAAAATAAGAGCTGAACAAAACATGGCCCACGACATGCAAACCCTACTTCCTATTGAGTCATATAACCATGACTAAGCCTCGAGAGAAAAATGAAGGGGGATTTTCTGTATGAAAGAAGAGCTGATTCTGAATGTCATTTTGTATCATTTGGAAAGCCACGTTACTAGAACATCCCTCTTATTTTTAGAAACCAAACAATCATTTCATCATCCTTCACTTTCAACCTCGTCAACGTGACTGACCGATTGTGACACTTACTGACTGTGTCAACGCTGAAGTTCCGGGCTTCTTGAGGTCAAAGTGATACCAAAGCCTTACTGAATAATTAGATCATGAAGGCCGGACAAGGGCAGCATATTGAGAGTCCCAGGTTCCTTGTGTTACCAAGTTTACGTTCCTTGAAAGTTCTGGTGAGACCTTTCAATATGATTAGCCAAGCCATGCACCCATCTACAAACAATTGTTTTGGGGTTCATGCCTCTCATCAGTGAACGGCAGAGTTTGGCTCAACAAATGAGTGACCCTTAACACCCCCAAAGCTATGTCAAAACCATATTTTACAGCCACTGATGAGTGACAGGAATGGTCAAACAGTTGCCAGTGGATGTTTGCCCTCCACCTTCTCCAAGGAAAATTCCTACAAAATTATATTCTCTGTATATTCCATGTTGGTTTCCTTGGCTGTGTAACACGGAGATGTAATGTTAGGCTGGAGTCACACTACCTTATAACATAGCCGAGTGCTATGCTATAAAGCGGGGGTGTGGAACCTCAGGCCCCAGGGCTATTTACAGCCCTCGATGACCTTTTATCAGGCCCCCGAGCAGATTCTCAGGGACCGCATTCTTGGGCAAGGCGCTGTATTTTCATTGCCACAAGCTCATTCATTTCTTCTTGCTCTGTTAGCAGATACACGCAGTGTTCACTACTGAACACTGAAGGGCATGCAATGAAAGATTACATCCTGACACCAGTGCCAGAGTCAGAATGTACTTTGTGGGCGGAGTTTGTATGGCCCTCGAAGGATGGTATAAATATCCAAATGGCCCTTCGCAGAAAAACGATTCCCCACCTCTGCTCTAAAGCATCACATAGCACTCATCCCAGTGTTATACTATGGGGCAGATCACATCTGCGATGTTTTTCTCATGCCGATTTTGCAGTGAGACTTGGCTCACTCACACCCATGCAAGTCTATGGGTGCTAGTGAAACATCAGACTGCACTCAGATTTCACCCCAGTGCAGTCCGATATACGACAAGTCAGGCCATGGAGGAGATGGAGAAATTACTTTCTCCGTCTCCTCCGCAGATGTGCTCCGATCCTGCAAGAGAATCGCAGCACAGTAGCGTGACTCACGGCTCCCGCTCGCAGCAGAGCAGGAGCAGAGGGTCATTAGCATATCGCATCTGATGCCATACGCCGATCTGATTATAGCCTTATAGTGAATCTTACTGGGTTCCGATCTTGATATTTTCATTTGGTGGTAGTCGTCCAGACTTTAAGATACCCCAAACCCATGCCAATGTCTGATCTGTGACCATGGAAGTGTAACTAGTGCTGTAGATCCATGGAAGGATAAGTTTTCTTGGTGCCCCAAGTATGCATTCTAGACTTAAGGTACCGTTACACTAAGCGACGCTCCAGCGATATAGACAACGATCCGACCTAAACTAGATCGCTGGAGCGTCGCTGTAGAGAAGTCAAACACAGCAGCTCCAGAACCATGCAGGAGCGATCCAGTGACGTAACGGCGACTCACTTATCGTTCACGCTACATGTAAAAACATTGCTGACATCGTTGCTTTTGCTGTCAAACATGACGATACACGCCGATCTAGCGACCAAATAAAGTTCCAGACTTCTAGCTCCGACCAGCGATATCACAGTGGGATCCAGATCGCTGCTGCGTGTCAAACTCAACGAGATCGCTATCCAGGACGCTGCAACGTCAAGGATCATTGTCGTTCTCGTTGGAAAGTTGTTTAGTGTGAAGGTACCTTTAGTCCTCTCAGCCATGAGTCAATGACGATGCGTATGATACCTATAATTGAAGTTACTGCCTTCTGCCCCCTTCCTTTCTCAATTGTTCCTTTCTCTACTACATAATCCACCTTACCATGTACTGTATTTGTTGGGCCGGTCTGCTCTTGCAGTTCTTCTCCATTGGTCGACAGCTACCTCTCCTGACTTCCCTAAACAGGAGCGGTCGCCTACACTGTTCAATCCTGTGTTCTCTGTAGGTAGAGTGAAAAAAGTCCATGTAGAATTATCTTGCAGAGGCTTATTTGCCAAAAGAACCAGGTGAATTAATTCCAACCACCCAATCCTTAAGTCTCCAACATCATCTGTCGGGGCCCCATAATCTGGGGATGCACCGCTCCGCAAAGGGAATGAATGGGACTGTGGTCAAGCATGTGTGCTACCGTGCTACCACTCTATTCTGGCAGACATAAAAGTGCCCTGTTCCGCTTAGCAGTGTGAATCCCAACGGTCGGACCTCCACCGATCAACAAGTTATCACCTATCTTTTTTATAGATGATACTGCTCTCTTATCATTCTGTCTAACCATCCCCCCTCCCCCGTCCCATGGTGCCCAAGATATCTGCCAACCCCTTTTCCTGGCTTTGGTTTCCTTATATGTAGATAAAGATATCCAAAATCTTCTCCAGTCCTCTTCAGAAGCAAGAAAACCTCCAAGTACCACCGATAGGTTGTGTGATGCAGTGACCCCTGTAACAGGTAGGGGGTGCTGCATGGTCTCCCCAGTATGCACACAGAGGTGTATTGAGACCATGAGAGTGCATGGCAGTTGCATGCATGGCTGTGGTCATAAGACAAAGTCCAGCATTGTGATGAATGGACGATATGTGTGTCGCAGAGGAGGAGACTCTGCGCTACCAGCCTGAAGCGATGTGGTGTTCTGGAACCTGTAGTCCTACAGTTATAGTATTTGGCATATTTATAATGGGAGGCTAGGCAGGGCTAGTTATGTCAGATGGGCGGGACAAACTAGCCACACCCACCCACACTCCCACCCGGGGGAGTGGTTAAAAGGGATATAATGTGACCAGGGTGTGGTCTGAGTGTGCAGACCTGTATAGTACAGGTGCAAGGTCCTGAGAGATACCTCGGTGTTGGGTGTGCTAAGCCCTGAAGAGCACGTGGTGGGACTTTGCTACTGGTGGCCTGGGTATTGGACGGTCCCAGCTGGGGATGGACGTCCTGAATAGTACCCGGACTGGCCACCTGTGTCATCCTGTGTAACCTCGTGTTGGGAGGTCCTGGGAGTAGGACCGGATCCCTGAAACAGCACGAGGTGAGGACCGGGATCTGCAGAGCCAGTGACAGCTACTGTGTGGGGAAGCTACAGTCCTCCGGTGGGTCTGGACTGACAAAGATATGCCGCCCAGGCAAGTTGGTGATCCCCGTGAGGCAGCTTACCCGGAAGAGATGACTGACAAGGAGTCAGCAGGTGGAGCAGGAGCTCCCGTAAGGTACCTCCATAAACTGTTGGTGCTTATTGTATCATGAACTGTGTGGTAACCCATGGCAACTGGTCAGAGAGGACCAGCGTGTTTAGTTACCACAGACTAAGGATCTGAAATTTGATGTGATGTCCAGGTTCAGAGTGTAAATGGACTGTTCATGATATGGTTTATGAGGCTTAATAAACCGTATGGACTGCTTTGTTTGGAAAAACCCGTGCCCGTGTGCTTGAATCCCGTGCCAAGCGAGTGTCCCCCAATACACTCAGTAAGAGCAATCTTACAGTTGTTACCCTGAAACTAATACCCTACTTTGCACTGATGAGGTGCGAGTGCCCCTAAACATCTGTCTACAGATGGGCATCTAGTTTAGCTAATAATCTTATTCATGTTTCAGTTCTCTTTTATGGGTCAGACGTGGACTTACGAGATAATTTTAGTGCCACCTAAAGGCATTTTTCAACAGCTAATAAGCATATTTTCCCATGGATCATTGCCTGTAATACACCAAAGAGAACCAGTACTCCCTTTCACCTAAACATAGATAGGCACGTGCCGAATTAGGCCCAGGATTCTTAACACTATGCACCTATAGGCCCCAGTAGGATACATTTACATTTCTTCTAAGCAGCCACATGAAAATATATCACTAATGTCAAAAATTAACTCTGAGCAAAAGCAAAAAAATAAAAATAAAATAACGCAATCATAAAGAGGGAAGATACGCACTGTTAAGTTTTAGTATTTAGCTGCAGCAAATTGTATTGATCCAATGTGAATTGCATTATTGTCTTAAAACAGTCATTAATCTGGAGCCGCGCTGCCAGAAGGCAGCATAAAGCTACACAATCTACTTGCTGTCTATAGGAATGTCATGTGTAATAACACCCGGTGTGTTCCCTAGCCCAGGGACCCGGCCTCTCCCTGACTTTGTAGTCTGTAAGTGCCTATAGCAGTCGCACGGTCTGCCTCCGTGGTACATACGTCCTTGATAACAGGAGATTGCTGCCATTGGGACTGCAACTTTTTCTTTAATTTTTTTTCCAATTATTGTGGCTTGTTCACACGCTGCATTTTTTTTTCTTTTTTTTTTGCATTTCAAGTCTTTCAATGGGAAAAAAATGCAAACAAATAGAAAAAAAGCTCAAAAGTGCACATAAAACGGATTTAAAAAAAGTCCATATTTTAGACCACATTTTTCCTGCAAATTGACACCGAAAAATCTGCTGCAAATACTTAACGTGTGCACATACCCTCCATTATTCACCTCTTTTCTGTATTTGATTCTTTATAACTGACCCTCAGGAACAATTGTATTCCCCAATTATATGCTGAAGCATCTTTTTTAATGCACCGCTCCTCTGTTCATTTTAATACTCCTAGAAATGTATTCTTGAATTGACAAATGGGTGTTACCAGTTGGGGCGAACCCCTGCTTAGTCTGACAATGGCCAATCAAAGCTAACCGTATCAGACTCTGTAGAGACACGCCCATTTGGCAAAGCAAATCAATACAACCGGTTGTCAAGTTATTCACAACCTTCTAGGTGGAATAACAAAAAGTTTGGAACAAGAGAGTTTCCAGAAACACGTTATTGAGAATTATTTCATGAAGAATATAATAATTTATTGAAACAGACATTTAAGACCAGGTGAATTTTAATTTATAATATATATTATTATTTTTTTATGTGTGGGACAAATATTAAAAGAATGTGAAAAAAAGGTAACACAAAATTGTTAAAAGCATTAAACACAGCAGTTTGTTGAAAACTATACCATACCATAATATGCTATTCTATATGACAGGCCTCTGATATTGATCCTGAATTTCTCTAGAATCTCTGAATCTTATGATCTTATGATGGTGGAAATTTCAGTCTTTCCAATCCCAAGTTGACGAATATTTTCCTAAAATTGTTCCATAATTTTTAGATACTGTTGTTCACTGGTGACCTCTGACCATCTTTTCTTCTGAGAGACTCTGCCTCTCTAATATGCTCTTTCTATTTAGCCATGTGACTTGAATACTGACCCTCCAGCTGTTTTTCTTTAGTACCACTTACTTTTCCAGACTTTTGTTAATTCTGTCCCAACTTTTTTTTAGATGTGATGCTGCCATCAGTTTCTAGATGAGCTAATTTTTTCGAGTGAAATGGAAAAATGTCTAATGTTCACCTTCTGTTGTGAATGAAACATGTTAATAAAAATAGGAACAGCACAAATCCTTTACTTATCTTCAGGTGCAAGGCCAGGCAACCTGTCCACTGATTGTCTCAAGTCCATAAACTTCAAAAAAGTAGGCAGCACTCCATCTCCTTTGAAAACTGTGCAGGATTTTATTAGACCCACATGTCTGGGCAACGTTTCGGCTCCAGGCTTGAGAAAGGCTCATTTGGAGCCGAAACGTTGCCCAGACATGTGGGTCTAATAAAATCCTGCACAGTTTTCAAAGGAGATGGAGTGCTGCCTACTTTTTGAAGTTTGTGAATGAAACATGGCTGTGAGATTTCCAAATCACTGCATTTTTTATTTCACTACATTTTCCTTAGCATCCCAACTCTTTTGGAATTGGGGTTATGTACTATACCTTGCCATACAGTGGTATGCCATGCCATTTTAGGGTGTAGGACAGCATGGTGGCTTACTGTCTGGCACTGTTGCTTTGCAGCGCCGAGGTCCTAGGTACAAAGTTCACAAAGGATGTGATAGTATACTGTATGCGCCTGCATTATACTGTATGGGCCTGCGTTATATTATATGGGGCTGCATTATGCTTTATGGAGACTGCATTATACTCTATGGGGCTGCGTTATACTCTATGGGGCTGCGTTATACTCTATGGGGCTGTGTTATACTTTATGGAGCTATGTTATACTGTATGGGGATACGTTATACTATATGGGGCTGCATTATACTGTATGGGGCTGCATTATACTCTAATAAGCTGCATTAGACTGAGGCTGCATTATACTGTATGAGGCTGCATAATATTGTATGGGGCTGTGTTATTCTATATGGGGCTGCGTTAAACTATATGGGGCTGCATTATTCTTTATGGGGCTGCATTATCCTGTATAGTGATCCGTTATACTATATGGGGCTGCATTATACTCTCTGGGGTTGTGTTATACTCTCTGAGGTTGCGTTATACTATATGGGGCTGCATTATACTCTATGGGGTTGCGTTATACTTTATGGGGCTGCATTATACTTTATGGGGCTGTATTATACTCTAATGGGCTGCATTATGCTGTATGGGGCTGATTTATACTATGAGACTTTATTATACACTATGGGAGCTGCATTATACTGGGTCTGCATTATACTGTATGAGGCTGCATTATACTGTATGGGTCTAGAATATACATTATGGGGCTGTATTATACTTTATGGGGCTGCGTTATACTTTATGGGGCTGCATTATACTCTATGGGGTTGTGTTATACTTTATGTGGCTGCATTATACTTTATGATGCTGCATTATACTCCAATGGGCTGCATTATGCTGTATGGGGCTGTATTGTACTGTATGGGGCTGATTTATATTATGAGACTAAATTATACACTATGGGGGCTGCATTATACTATACTGGGGCTTTTTTATGCTCTATTGGAGCTGCGTTATACTGTATGGGGCTGCATTATACTCTATGGGTTTGCGTTATGCTTCAATGGGCTGCATTATGCTGTATGGGGCTGCATTGTACTGTATGGGACTGATTTATACTACGAGACTTCATTATACACTATGGGGGCTGCATTATACTTTATTGAGGCTTTGTTATGCTCTATTGGGGATGCATTATACTATATGGGTCTGCATTATGCTGAGTCTGCATTATACTGTATGTGGCTGCATTATAGTGTATGCAACTGCATTGTGTGTTATGTGGCTGTATTATACATTATGGGTCTGTATTACACTTTATGGGGCTGCATTATACTGTATGGGGCTGCATTATAGTCTATGGGGTTGTGTATACTCTATGGGGTTGCGTTATACTTTATGTAGCTGCATTATACTTTATGAGGCTGCATTATATTCCAATTGGCTGCATTATGCTGTATGGGGCTGCATTGTACTGTATGGGGCTGATTTATACTACGAAACTTTATTTTACACTATGGGGGCTGCATCATACTATATTGGGACTTTGTTATGCTCTATTGTGGCTGCGTTATACTATATGGGTCTGCATTATGCTGAGTCTGCATTATACTGTATGTGGCTGCATTATACTGTATGCGGCTGCATTATATTTTATTTGGCTGCATTATACATTATGGGGCTGCATTATACTCTATGGGGTTGTGTTATACTTTATGTGGCTGCATTATACTTTATGGGACTGCATTATACTCCAATGGGCTGCATTATGCTGTATGGGGCTGCATTGTACTGTATGGGCCTGATTTATACTAAGAGACTTCATTACACACTATGGGGGCTGCATTATACTATATTAGGGCTTTGTTATGCTCTATTGGGGCTGCGTTATACTATATGGGTCTGCATTATACTGAGTCTTCATTATACTGTATGCGGCTGCATTTTACTTTATGAGGCTGCAATATACATTATGGTGTTGCGTTATACTTTATGGGGCTGCATTATACTGTATGGTGCTGCATTATACTCTATGGGGTTGCGTTATACTTTATGTAGCTGCATTATACTTTATGAGGCTGCATTATACTCCAATGGGCTGCATTATGCTGTATGGGGCTGCATTGTACTGTATGGGGCTGATTTATACTACGAAACTTTATTTTACACTATGGGGGCTGCATTATACTATATTGGGGCTTTGTTATGCTCTACTGGGGCTGCGTTATACTATATGGGTCTGCATTATGCTGAGTCTGCATTATACTGTATGTGGCTGCATTATACTGTATGTGGCTGCATTATACATTATGGGGCTGTATTATACTTTATGGGGCTGCATTATACTGTATGGGGCTGCATTATACTCTATGGGGTTGCGTTATACTTTATGTAGCTGCATTATACTTTATGAGGCTGCATTATACTCCAATGGGCTGCATTATGCTGTATGGGGCTGCATTGTACTGTATGGGGCTGATTTATACTACGAAACTTTATTTTACACTATGGGGGCTGCATTATACTATATTGGGGCTTTGTTATGCTCTACTGGGGCTGCGTTATACTATATGGGTCTGCATTATGCTGAGTCTGCATTATACTGTATGTGGCTGCATTATACTGTATGTGGCTGCATTATACATTATGGGGCTGTATTATACTTTATGGGGCTGCATTATACACTATGGGGGCTTCATTATACTATATTGGGGCTTTGTTATGCTCTATTGGGACTGCGTTATACTATATGGGTCTGCATTATACTGAGTTTGCATTATACTGTATGCGGCTGCATTTTACTTTATGGGGCTGCAATATACATTATGGGGTTGCATTATACTTTATGGGGCTGCATTATACTATATGGGGCTGCATTATACTATATGGGGTTGCATTATACTGTATGGGGCTGCATTATACTGTATAGGGCTGCATTATACTGTATGAGGCTGCGTTATACTATATGAGGCTGTGTTATACTACATGGGGCTGCATTATACTTTATGGAGACTGCATTATACTCTATGGGGCTGCTTTATTCTATGGGGCTATGTTAGACTGTGTGGGGATACGTTATACTATATGGGGCTGCATTATACTGTATGGGGCTGCATTACACTTAATAGCACTGCATTATACTCTATGAGCCTGTATTATACTCTATTGGACTGCATTATGCTATATAAAGGGAGTATTATACACTATGGGGGTTGTGTTATACTATATGGGGTTCTGCGTCATACTGTATGGGACTGCATCATACTGCATGGACTGC
Organism: Ranitomeya variabilis; assembly: GCF_051348905.1. Taxonomy (NCBI): domain Eukaryota; kingdom Metazoa; phylum Chordata; class Amphibia; order Anura; family Dendrobatidae; genus Ranitomeya; species Ranitomeya variabilis. The sequence goes on from NC_135233.1 coordinate 581,990,989, forward strand.
ATTATATGCGGCTGCATTATACTGTATGCGGCTGCATTATACTCTGAGGCTGCATTATACTGTATGGGGCTGCATTATCCTACATGGAGCTGCATTAAACTTTATGGAGACTGCATTATACTCTATGGGGCTACGTTATACTGTATGGAGATACGTTATACTATGTGGGTCTGCATTATACTGTATGGGGCTGCGTTATACTATATGGGGTTGCATTATACTGTATGGGACTGCGTTATACTAAATGGGGATGCATTATACTATATGGGTCTGTATTATCAGACTGCATTATACTATATAAGGGGAATATTAAACTGTATGGGGCTGCTTTATACTGTATCTGGCTGCATTATACTGTATGGGACTGCATTATTGTTATGGAACTGCAACACAGGACTAGGGTAGAAGGGCGAAAACTGACCCTGCACTATGACTAGGCTGATACCCTACGATGGAGTGGGCGACCCATTCCTAGCGAATAGACCCACCAAAGATCCTAGGTTAATCTCAAGCGAAGACCTATAGATAGGGGGAAGGGGATCCCTGAAAGATATAAGGACTGGGTACAAAAACGGGTCACCTCCTAATGGAAGGCACAGAGAAGTTGCAGAAACCAACTGAAAACAAAAACTAGACTAGCAGTACCAGAGTGTTATGACCCCAATGGCAGAGGGTCTCAAAAATACATACCAAGTCTGCAAACACAAAAAAACAGCTCATAGGGCAGTGGTAACTGGGCTGACCATATATCTAATCCTAGCACCACAAATAGCAGCAGCCGGGGAACGTGCCTACGTTGGTTCTAGACGTCTCGCGCCAGCCGGAGAACTAACTAACCCTAGAAGGGAAAAGATAGACCTTTCTTGCCTCCAGAGAAAAGACCCCAAAAGTTGGATACAAGCCCCCAACAAATAATAACGGTGAGGTAAGGAGAAAAGACAAACGTAAGAATGAACTAGATATTTAGCAAAGAGAGGCCCACTGACTAATAGCAGAATATAGTAAGATGACTTATACGGTCAGCAAAAACCCTATCAAAATTTCCACGCTGGATATTCAAGAACCCCCGAACCGTCTAACGGCCAGGGGGAGAACACCAGCCCCCTAGAGCTTCCAGCAGAATCAGGAATCACATTTAGTACAAGCTGGACAAAAAATAATAGCAATGCAAATAACCAAAAAATAAGGAAGCAAGACTTAGCTTAATTTTGCAAGATCCAGGACCAGCAGATAGGAGCAAACAGAAAGGAACTGATTACAACGATGCCAGGCACAGGACTGAGAATACAGGAAGTTTATATAGCGACACCCCTGGACTAACGACCCAAGTGGGTGCCAAACTGAGGAAAGACAATCCCAGAGTCATATCACTAGTGACCACAAGAGGGAGCTGTTGTGAATTTGGTTTCTGGGCTCCCCCGGTGGTTACTGGTGGTACTGAACTTGTGTGCTTCATCTCCTCTGTTCACCTGTTTCCATCAGGATGTGGGAGTTTCTATTTAGCCTTGCTCCTCAGTCATTTCTATGCCGGCCATCAATGTTACCAGAAGCCTTTCTGTTGCATGTTCCTGCTCCTAGACTACTATCAGCTAAGTTGGACTTGTAGTCCTAAGATTGTTTTGCATTTTTGTTCCAGTTCTCTGTTTTTGAATATTTCTGAGGCTGGAAGCTCTTGTGAGCTGAAATTGCCACTCTGGTGTCATGAGTTGATATTAGAGTCTTAAAGTAATTTCAGGATGGTGTTTTGAAAGGGTTTTCAGCTGACTGTGAAGTTCCCTTTTCTGTCTTCCTACTATCTAGTAAGCGGACCTCAATTTGCTAAACCTATCTTCATACTTCGTATGTCATTTTCCTCTAAAATCACTGACAATATATGTGGGGGCTACTGTCTGCCTTTTGGGGAAAATTTCTCTAGAGGTAAGCCAGGTCTGTATTTTCCTCTGCTAGGGTCAGTCAGTCCTCCGGCTGGCGCTGGGCGTCTAGGGATAAAACGTAGGCACGCTACCCGGCCACTGTTAGTTGTGCGGTAGGTTTAGCTCACAGTCAGCTCGAGTTCCCATCTTCCAAGAGCTAGTCCTTTTGTATGCTTTACTACGGTCTCTTGCCATTGAGAACCATGACAGTTTGGCCGGCCAAGAGTTAAAATAATTGGCAGAAGAAAGGAGAGAAAAGAAGTCTGCAGAGAATTTTTTTTTTTTTTCTGAGTTTGCTCATTAGTTGATTCACTTGCATCTCTGCTTACTGCAGCCTTCGTCTCTCTCTCCTTCTAATCCTTGAATGGTTCTGATTTCACCTGATTAAAATGGATCCTCAGAGTTTAGCTATTGGTTTGGATAATCTCGCTATGAAGGTTCAAAGTTTACAGGATTTTGTAATTCATGCTCCTATATCTGAGCCTGGAATTCCTTTGCCTGAATTTTTCTCCGGGGATAGATCTCCCTTCCAGAATTTCAAACATAATTGTAAATTATTTTTGTCTCTGAGATCTCGCTCCGCTGGAGATCCTGCACAGCAGGTCAGGATTGTAATTTCCTTGCTCCGGGGCGACCCTCAGGATTGGGCATTTGCTTTGGCACCAGGGGATCCTGCGTTGCTCAATGTGGATGCGTTTTTCCTGGCTTTGGGGTTGCTTTATGAGGAACCTCATTTAGAGATTCAGGCTGAAAAAGCCTTGATGGCCCTGTCTCAAGGGCAAGATGAGGTTGAAATATACTGCCAAAAATTTCGTAAGTGGTCTGTGCTTACTCAGTGGAATGAGTGCGCCCTGGCGGCGAATTTCAGAGAGGGTCTCTCTGATGCCATTAAAGATGTTATGGTGGGGTTCCCTGTGCCTACAGGTCTGAATGAGTCCATGACAATGGCTATTCAGATTGATCGGCGTTTGCGGGAGCGCAAACCTGTGCACCATTTGGCGGTGTCTACTGAGAAGGCGCCAGAGATTATGCAATGTGATAGAATTCTGTCCAGAAGCGAACGACAGAATTTTAGGCGAAAAAATGGGTTATGCTTCTATTGTGGTGATTCAACTCATGTTATATCAGCATGCTCTAAACGTACTAAGAAGGTTGATAAGTCTGTTTCAATTGGCACTTTACAGTCTAAGTTTATTCTATCTGTGACCCTGATTTGCTCTTTATCGTCTATTACCGCGGACGCCTATGTCGACTCTGGCGCCGCTTTGAGTCTTATGGATTGGTCCTTTGCCAAACGCTGTGGGTTTAATTTAGAGCCTCTGGAAGTTCCTATACCTCTGAAGGGTATTGACTCCACGCCATTGGCTAGTAATAAACCACAATACTGGACACAAGTAACTATGCGTATTAATCCGGATCACCAGGAGATTATTCGCTTCCTTGTGTTGTATAATCTACATGATGTGTTGGTGCTTGGATTGCCATGGCTGCAATCTCATAACCCAGTCCTCGACTGGAAAGCAATGTCTGTGTTAAGCTGGGGATGTCAGGGGACTCATGGGGACGTACCTTTGGTTTCCATTTCGTCATCTATTCCCTCTGAGATTCCGGAATTTTTATCTGATTATCGTGACGTTTTTGAGGAGCCTAAACTTGGTTCACTACCTCCGCACAGAGATTGCGATTGTACTATAGATCTGATTCCGGGCAGTAAGTTTCCAAAGGGTCGTTTATTTAATCTATCTGTGCCTGAACATGCTGCTATGCGGGAATATATTAAGGAGTCCTTGGAAAAGGGACATATTCGTCCTTCGTCATCTCCCTTAGGAGCCGGTTTTTTCTTTGTATCTAAAAAAGATGGCTCTTTGAGGCCGTGTATTGATTATCGGCTTTTGAATAAAATCACGGTTAAATATCAGTATCCTTTGCCACTGCTTACTGATTTGTTTGCTCGAATAAAGGGGGCCAAGTGGTTCTCTAAGATTGATCTTCGTGGGGCGTATAATTTAGTGCGAATTAAGCAGGGGGATGAGTGGAAAACCGCATTTAATACGCCTGAGGGCCATTTTGAGTATTTAGTAATGCCTTTTGGTCTTTCAAATGCCCCTTCAGTCTTTCAGTCTTTTATGCATGACATTTTCCGTGAATATTTGGATAAATTTATGATTGTGTATCTGGATGATATTTTGATTTTTTCGGATGACTGGGACTCTCATGTCCAACAGGTCAGGAGGGTTTTTCAGGTTTTGCGCTCTAATTCCTTGTGTGTAAAGGGTTCTAAGTGTGTTTTTGGGGTTCAAAAGATTTCGTTTTTGGGGTACATTTTTTCCCCCTCTTCCATTGAGATGGACCCTGTCAAGGTTCAGGCTATTTGTGATTGGACGCAACCCTCTTCTCTTAAGAGCCTTCAGAAGTTTTTAGGCTTTGCTAATTTTTATCGTCAATTTATAACTGGTTTTTCTGATGTTGCTAAGCCGTTGACTGATTTGACTAAGAAGGGTGCTGATGTTGCTGATTGGTCCCCTGCTGCTGTGGAGGCCTTTCGGGAGCTTAAGCGCCGCTTTTCTTCCGCCCCTGTATTGCGTCAGCCTGATGTTACTCTTCCTTTTCAGGTTGAGGTCGACGCTTCAGAAATCGGAGCTGGGGCGGTTTTGTCGCAGAAAAGTTCCGACTGCTCCGTGATGAGACCTTGCGCGTTCTTTTCTCGTAAATTTTCGCCCGCTGAGCGAAATTATGATATTGGTAATCGGGAGCTCTTGGCTATGAAGTGGGCTTTTGAGGAGTGGCGTCATTGGCTTGAGGGGGCTACACATCAGGTGGTGGTATTGACCGACCACAAGAATTTGATTTATCTTGAGTCTGCCAGGCGCCTGAATCCTAGACAGGCGCGCTGGTCGTTATTTTTCTCTCGGTTTAATTTTGTGGTTTCTTACCTACCGGATTCTAAAAATGTGAAGGCGGATGCCCTTTCTAGGAGTTTTGAGCCTGATTCCCCTGGTAATTCTGAACCTACAGGTATCCTTAAGGATGGAGTGATATTGTCTGCTGTTTCCCCAGACTTGCGACGGGTCTTGCAGGAGTTTCAGACGGATAGACCTGATCGTTGCCCGCCTGGTAGACTGTTTGTTCCGGATGATTGGACCAGTAGAGTCATCTCGGAGGTCCATTCTTCTGCGTTAGCTGGTCATCCTGGAATCTTTGGTACCAGGGATTTGGTGGCTAGGTCCTTCTGGTGGCCTTCCCTGTCGCGAGATGTGCGAGGTTTTGTGCAGTCTTGTGATGTTTGTGCTCGGGCCAAGCCTTGTTGTTCTCGGGCTAGTGGATTGTTGTTATCTTTGCCTATTCCGAAGAGGCCTTGGACTCACATCTCCATGGATTTTATTTCTGATCTCCCTGTTTCTCAGAAGATGTCTGTCATCTGGGTGGTGTGTGACCGTTTCTCTAAGATGGTCCATTTGGTCCCCTTGCCTAAATTGCCTTCCTCATCCGAGCTGGTTCCTCTGTTTTTTCAAAATGTGGTTCGCTTGCATGGTATTCCGGAGAATATCGTTTCTGACAGGGGAACCCAATTCGTGTCTAGATTTTGGCGAGCGTTCTGTGCTAGGATGGGCATTGATTTGTCTTTTTCGTCTGCTTTCCATCCTCAGACTAATGGCCAGACCAAGCGAACTAATCAGACCTTGGAGACTTATTTGAGGTGTTTTGTGTCTGCGGATCAGGATGATTGGGTTGCCTTTTTGCCCTTGGCGGAGTTTGCCCTCAATAACCGGGCTAGTTCTGCCACCTTGGTTTCTCCTTTCTTCTGTAATTCGGGGTTTCATCCTCGTTTCTCTTCCGGTCAGGTGGAGTCTTCGGATTGTCCTGGAGTGGATGCTGTGGTGGAGAGGTTGCATCAGATTTGGGGGCATGTGGTGGACAATTTGAAGTTGTCCCAGGAGAAGACTCAGCAGTTTGCCAACCGCCGTCGTCGTGCTGGTCCTCGTCTTTGTGTTGGGGACTTGGTGTGGTTGTCTTCTCGTTTTGTCCCTATGAAGGTTTCTTCTCCTAAGTTTAAGCCTCGGTTCATCGGCCCGTACAGGATATTGGAGATTCTTAACCCTGTGTCCTTTCGTTTGGACCTCCCTGCATCTTTTTCTATTCATAATGTCTTCCATCGGTCATTGTTGCGCAGGTATGAGGTACCGGTTGTGCCTTCCGTTGAGCCTCCTGCTCCGGTGTTGGTTGAGGGTGAGTTGGAGTACGTTGTTGAGAAGATCTTGGACTCCCGTGTTTCCAGACCGAGACTTCAGTATTTGGTCAAGTGGAGGGGCTACGGTCAGGAGGATAATTCTTGGGTGACAGCCTCTGATGTTCATGCCTCCGATTTGGTCCGTGCCTTTCATAGGGCTCATCCTGATCGCCCTGGTGGTTCTGGTGAGGGTTCGGTGCCCCCTCCTTGAGGGGGGGGTACTGTTGTGAATTTGGTTTCTGGGCTCCCCCGGTGGTTACTGGTGGTACTGAACTTGTGTGCTTCATCTCCTCTGTTCACCTGTTTCCATCAGGATGTGGGAGTTTCTATTTAGCCTTGCTCCTCAGTCATTTCTATGCCGGCCATCAATGTTACCAGAAGCCTTTCTGTTGCATGTTCCTGCTCCTAGACTACTATCAGCTAAGTTGGACTTGTAGTCCTAAGATTGTTTTGCATTTTTGTTCCAGTTCTCTGTTTTTGAATATTTCTGAGGCTGGAAGCTCTTGTGAGCTGAAATTGCCACTCTGGTGTCATGAGTTGATATTAGAGTCTTAAAGTAATTTCAGGATGGTGTTTTGAAAGGGTTTTCAGCTGACTGTGAAGTTCCCTTTTCTGTCTTCCTACTATCTAGTAAGCGGACCTCAATTTGCTAAACCTATCTTCATACTTCGTATGTCATTTTCCTCTAAAATCACCGACAATATATGTGGGGGCTACTGTCTGCCTTTTGGGGAAAATTTCTCTAGAGGTAAGCCAGGTCTGTATTTTCCTCTGCTAGGGTCAGTCAGTCCTCCGGCTGGCGCTGGGCGTCTAGGGATAAAACGTAGGCACGCTACCCGGCCACTGTTAGTTGTGCGGTAGGTTTAGCTCACAGTCAGCTCGAGTTCCCATCTTCCAAGAGCTAGTCCTTTTGTATGCTTTACTACGGTCTCTTGCCATTGAGAACCATGACAGGGAGCCAAAAAAGTCTAATTCACAACAGTACCCCCCCTTTAAGGAGGGGTCACCGAACCCACACCAAGACCACCAGGGCGATCAGGATGAGCAGCGTGAAAGGCACGAACTAAATCGGCCGCATGCACATCAGAGGCAACCACCCAGGAATTATCCTCCTGACCATAGCCCTTCCACTTGACCAGATACTGAAGCCTCCGCCTGGAGAGACGAGAATCCAAGATCTTCTCCACCACGTACTCCAACTCGCCCTCAACCAACACCGGAGCAGGAGGCTCAACAGAAGGAACCACAGGTACAACGTACCGCCGCAACAAAGACCTATGGAACACGTTGTGAATGGCAAACGACACCGGAAGATCCAAGCGAAAGGACACAGGATTAAGGATTTCCAATATCTTGTAAGGACCGATGAAGCGAGGCTTAAATTTAGGAGAGGAGACCTTCATAGGAACAAATCGAGAAGACAGCCATACCAAATCCCCAACACGAAGTCGGGGACCCACACCGCGGCGGCGGTTGGCAAAACGCTGAGCCTTCTCCTGTGACAACTTCAGGTTGTCCACCACATGATTCCAGATCTGCTGCAACCTATCCACCACGGAATCTACCCCAGGACAGTCAGAAGGCTCCACATGTCCCGAGGAAAAACGAGGATGGAAACCAGAGTTGCAAAAAAAAGGCGAAACCAAGGTAGCGGAACTAGCCCAATTATTAAGGGCAAACTCAGCCAACGGCAAGAAGGTCACCCAATCATCCTGATCTGCAGAAACAAAACATCTCAAATAAGCCTCCAGAGTCTGATTAGTTCATTCCGTTTGTCCATTAGTTTGAGGATGAAAGGCAGACGAAAACGACAAATCAATGCCCATCTTAGCACAAAAGGATCGCCAGAACCTGGAAACAAACTGGGATCCTCTGTCAGACACGATATTCTCAGGAATGCCGTGTAAACGAACCACATTCTGAAAGAACAAGGGAACCAGATCGGAAGAGGAAGGCAGTTTAGGCAAAGATACCAAATGGACCATCTTGGAAAAGCGATCACATACCACCCAGATGACAGACATACCTTGAGACACCGGAAGATCTGAAATGAAATCCATGGAAATGTGTGTCCAAGGCCTCTTCGGGACAGGCAAGGGCAAGAGCAAGCCGCTGGCACGAGAACAGCAAGGCTTAGCCCGAGCACAAGTCCCACAGGACTGCACAAATGACCGCACATCCCGTGACAAGGAAGGCCACCAAAAGGACCTAGCCACCAGATCTCTGGTGCCAAAAATTCCCGGATGCCCTGCCAACACCGAGGAATGAACCTCGGAAATGACTCTGCTGGTCCACTTATCAGGAACAAACAGTCTGTCAGGTGGACAAGAGTCAGGTCTACCAGCCTGAAATCTCTGCAAAACACGTCGCAAATCCGGAGAAATGGCTGACAAGATTACTCCCTCTTTAAGAATACCAACTGGTTCTGCGACTCCAGGAGAGTCAGGCACAAAGCTCCTTGAAAGAGCATCAGCCTTCACATTCTTTGAACCTGGTAAATACGAGACCACAAAGTCAAAACAGGAGAAAAACAATGACCAACGGGCCTGTCTAGGATTCAGGCGTTTAGCAGACTCGAGATACATCAGATTCTTGTGATCAGTCAAGACCACCACACGATGCTTAGCACCCTCGCGCCAATGACGCCACTCCTCAAATGCCCACTTCATGGCCAACAACTCCCGATTGCCAACATCATAATTCCGCTCAGCAGGCGAAAACTTCCTAGAGAAGAAAGCACATGGTCTCATTACAGAGCAACCAGGGCCTCTCTGCGACAAAACGGCCCCTGCCCCAATCTCAGAAGCATCCACTTCAACCTGAAAGGGAAGTGAGACATCAGGCTGGCACAAAACAGGCGCTGAAGTAAACCGGCGCTTCAACTCTTGAAAAGCTTCCACGGCTGCAGGAGCCCAGTTAGCAACATCAGAACCTTTCTTGGTCATATCCGTCAAAGGTTTAACAACGCTAGAAAAATTAGCGATAAAACGACGGTAGAAGTTAGCAAAACCCAAGAACTTCTGAAGACTCTTAACTGACGTGGGTTGAGTCCAATCATGAATAGCTCGGACCTTGACTGGGTCCATCTCCACCGCAGAAGGGGAAAAAATAAAACCCAAAAAGGGAACCTTCTGTACTCCAAAGAGACACTTTGAGCCCTTAACAAACAAAGCATTCTCTCGCAAAACCTGAAACACCATCCTGACCTGCTCTACATGCGAGTCCCAATCATCAGAAAAAAACAGAATATCATCCAGATAAACAATCATAAATTTATCCAGATACTTCCGGAAAATATCATGCATAAAGGACTGAAACACTGAAGGAGCATTAGAGAGCCCGAAATGCATCAGCAAGTACTCAAAATGACCTTCGGGCGTATTAAATGCAGTTTTCCATTCATCTCCTTGCTTAATGCGCACAAGGTTGTACGCACCACGAAGATCTATCTTGGTGAACCACTTGGCACCTTTAATCCGGGCAAACAAGTCCGACAACAGAGGCAAAGGATACTGAAATTTAACAGTGATTTTATTCAGAAGCCGATAGTCAATACAAGGTCTCAAAGATCCATCCTTCTTGGCCACAAAAAAGTATCCCGCACCAAGAGGGGAAGAGGATGGACGGATATGCCCCTTCTCCAGAGATTCCTTGATATACGAACGCATTGCGGTATGCTCAGGTACAGACAGATTAAATAATCTTCCCTTAGGAAATTTGCTACCTGGGATCAAATCTATGGCACAGTCACAGTCCCTATGAGGAGGCAGAACACTGGACCTGGACTCGCTGAACACATCCTGATAATCAGACAAATACTCAGGAACTTCCGAAGGAGTAGAGGAAGCAATAGACACCGGCGGGGAGTCACCATGAATTCCCTGACAGCCCCAACTTGACACAGAGATTGCCTTCCAATCCAAGACTGGATTATGGGTCTGTAACCATGGCAGACCCAAAACGACCAAATCATGCATTTTATGCAGAACAAGAAAACGAATCACCTCCCGATGTTCAGGAGTCATGCACATGGTTACCTGTGTCCAAAACTGCGGTTTATTTTCCGCCAATGGCGTAGCATCAATACCTCTAAGAGGGATAGGATTTACCAATGGCTCAAGAACAAAACCACAACGCTTGGCAAACGACAGATCCATAAGACTCAGGGCAGCACCTGAATCCACAAACGCCATAACAGGGTAGGAGGACAATGAGCAAATTAAAGTCACAGACAAAATAAATTTAGGTTGCAAAATACCAATGGCGACAGGACTAACAACCCTAGTTAGGCGTTTAGAGCATGCTGATATAACATGTGTAGAATCACCACAGTAAAAACACAACCCATTCTGACGTCTATGATTTTTCCGTTCATTTCTAGTCTGAATTCTATCACATTGCATTAAATCAGGTGTTTGTTCAGACAACACCACAAGAGGATTAGCGGCTTTGCGCTCCCGCAAACGCCGATCAATTTGAATAGCCAGCGCCATGGAATCATTCAGACTTGTAGGAATGGAGAAACCCACCATCACATTCTTAATGGCTTCAGAAAGGCCATTTCTGAAATTTGCGGCCAGAGCACACTCATTCCACTGAGTAAGCACGGACCATTTCCGAAATTTTTGGCAATACACTTCAGCTTCATCCTGCCCCTGAGAAATAGCCAACAAGGCTTTTTCTGCCTGAATTTCAAGATTGGGTTCCTCGTAAAGCAATCCGAGCGCCAGAAAAAACGCATCAACATTTGCCAATGCCGGATCTCCTGGCGCTAGCGAGAAGGCCCAATCCTGAGGGTCGCCCCGTAAGAAAGAGATAACAATTTTTACTTGCTGAGCAGAATCTCCAGATGAACGGGGTCTCAGAGATAGAAACAATTTACAATTATTCCTGAAATTCCTAAACTTAAATCGGTCTCCAGAGAACAGCTCAGGAATAGGTATTTTAGGTTCAGACATTGGACTACTGGTAACAAAATCTTGTATACCCTGCACACGAGCAGCAAGCTGATCCACACTTGTAATCAAAGTCTGGACATTCATGTCTGCAGCAAGCACAAGCCACTCAGAGGTAAAGGGGAGGAAAAAAGAGAGGAAAGAAAAAAAAAAAAAAAAAAAACTCAGACTTTCCTTTCTTGTAATCCCACTTCTGCAATGCATTAAACATTCAACCTTGGCCTGGCATACTGTTATGACCCCAATGGCAGAGGGTCTCAAAAATACATACCAAGTCTGCAAACACAAAAAACCAGCTCATAGGGCAGTGGTAACTGGGCTGACCATATATCTAATCCTAGCACCACAAATAGCAGCAGCCGGGGAACGTGCCTACGTTGGTTCTAGACGTCTCGCGCCAGCCGGAGAACTAACTAACCCTAGAAGGGAGAAGATAGACCTTTCTTGCCTCCAGAGAAAAGACCCCAAAAGTTGGATACAAGCCCCCAACAAATAATAACGGTGAGGTAAGGAGAAAAGACAAACGTAAGAATGAACTACATATTTAGCAAAGAGAGGCCCACTGACTAATAGCAGAATATAGTAAGATGACTTATACGGTCAGCAAAAACCCTATCAAAATTTCCACGCTGGATATTCAAGAACCCCCGAACCGTCTAACGGCCAGGGGGAGAACACCAGCCCCCTAGAGCTTCCAGCAGAATCAGGAATCACATTTAGTACAAGCTGGACAAAAAATAATAGCAATGCAAATAACCAAAAAACAAGGAAGCAAGACTTAGCTTAATTTTGCAAGATCCAGGACCAGCAGACAGGAGCAAACAGAAAGGAACTGATTACAACGATGCCAGGCACAGGACTGAGAATACAGGAAGTTTATATAGCGACACCCCTGGACTAACGACCCAGGTGGGTGCCAAACTGAGGAAAGACAATCCCAGAGTCATATCACTAGTGACCACGAGAGGGAGCCAAAAAAGTCTAATTCACAACACCAGAGGTCCCAGAACTGCAAAAATTAGACACATGGAAGACAAAGCAAAGCACCAAGCTAGAACTCAAGCAGATTAACACTATGATAGCAACACCTGACCCAAGTCCAACCCAGCACCAGAGGAAAAAAACCAGCAGCCAGAACACCACAAGAAAACGGTGGATAGTCACAAACTAAACAGATACTAAAACAATTATACTGTATGGGGCTGCATTAAACTGTATGGGGCTGCGTTATACTATGTGGGGCTGCATTATACTAGATAGTGCTGCATTACACTTTATGGAGGCTGCATTATACTCTAATGAGCTGCATTAGACTGAGGCTACATTATGTTGTATAGGGCTGCTTTATACTATATGGGGCTGCGTTATATTCAATGGGACTATATTTTACTATATGGGGCAAAATTATACTGAGGCTGCATTATATTGTATGGAGCTGCATTTTACATTATGGGGTCTGCATTATATTGTATGGGGCTGCAGTATACTCTATGGGAGCTGCATTATACTGTATGGGGCTGCGTTATGCGCTATGAGGGCTGCATTATTATTTATGGGGGCCGCATTATGCTCTATGGGGGTCTGTGTTCTCTACAGGGGTTGCATTATTCTCTATGGGGGCTGCATTATACTCTATGGGGGCTGCATTATACTCTATGGAGGCTGCATTATAAAATTTGGGGCTGCATTAGACTGAGGCTGCATTATACTCTATGGGCCTATATTACACTGCTCAAAAAAAAAAAGGGACCACTTAAACAACGGAATATAACTCCAAGTAAATCAAACTTCTGTGAAATCAAATTGTCCACTTAGGAAGCAACACGGATTGACAATCATTTTCACATGCTGGTGTGCAAATGGAATAGACAACAGATGGAAATTATTGGCAATTATCAAGACACACTAAATAAAGGAGTGGTTCTGCAGGTGGGGACCACAGACCACATCTCAGTATCAATGCTTTCTGGCTGATGTTTTTGTCACTTTTGAATGCTGGTTGTGCTTTCACACTCGTGGTAGCATGAGACGGACTCTACAACCCACACAAGTGGCTCAGGTAGTGCAGCTCATCCAGGATGGCACATCAACATGAGCTGTGGCAAGAATGTTTGCTGTGTCTGTCAGCGTAATGTCCAGAGGCTGGAGGCGCTACCAGGAAACAGGCCAGTACACCAGGAGACATGGATGGTCATTCAGGCACGTGGAAGCCACACACTACTGAGCATCCTTTCCTTGTCTCGAGGCATTTCCACTGAATTTGGATCAGGCTGCAATTTGATGTGGCCTTCCTCTCCTGAGCTGGAAATTGTATAAAAGGTTTCCCCAGACTGGTGTTCCACTGGTTGGGCCCAGTCCTGTTGTCTGCCCTTATTCACACTGAGGTCAACATTGACAGATGGTCAGGTTTTTAATATTTGACAGTGTAGGACTGTCCCGATCAGAGTTATCTTGTTGTGGTGGGATGGCTTTTATGCTATTTTTGATCAAAAACAGTATTACTAAAAACTCTGTTTAGAGGCACTTTTTGTATTTTACTTATTTACAGCAGGGTTTTTGCTAATTTTTTCTCTTGTAGGTTTTCTATGTTTTATGGCCAATGTGAACATGCATACTATGCCATAATATATCATACCTTATTATAGTATACTGTACTATACTATTCCATGCTATACCGTACTCTACCATATACTATACGGCACCTTAACTATACCATATTGTATTGTACCATACCATAGATATACCTATGTCATACTATACCACATTTAAACTCCTTATTTGCTCCTTCTGGAGTAGCTGAACAGATATACTGCAGAGGACAAAACTACTATATTATATTGATGGCGTCTTTAGTGTTTTCTGTGCATCACATACTGTAATATTCCTGCTCCTCCCGTCTCACAATGAGCTCTCTATTACGGACTGCTGACACCAGTATTTTCTGTCATCATGTGCCGTACCCGGCCATTACGTATTTAATACATTAATTTAATTTACATCTTGGGAGTCCTTGTTTGAAATCTGTCTCGGGGCATAAATCAAATTAATTCCGTGGTTTGGGCTGAACTCTGTGTGATTGTCATGTTACAAATAATGCCGAGATATTGGCAGGAAGAAAACACAGCATGATCCGTGTGAGACCCAGAGCAAAGAGATAGCGGAAAAGTGTAGGGAGGAAACTGAGAAAAGATTTCATTTCTAACGTATTCACTGCAGATGGATGAAGACCCCCGAACACATGACATTGTCTGACTGCCCTCAAGGAACATTCAGGTCTTTTCAAAGTGGGAGAGCAGAGAAAGCTGCTGCCAATCTGCTCTGGCAGTGACTTATTTCCTGAAAAGGGTCACTTATCTCCCCCTACAATATCTGCCTAGAGAGTTGAGAGACCCCTTCCATATTAGGATGTCGGCCAGTCTCCCCGACATCTGCGGGTTCGTCCAATTGTGTGTAATGGGGGGCCAATAAACATGTAAAGAAAAAGAGAGACTTGAGATGGCACCAGCACCCAGCAAGGCCGAGCAAATCTCCTAGCCACCCCATATGTTTGTGTACATACTATACTTTGATTGATTTTTTATTTCCTTTTTTGTGATAGATGTAGTGACCAAAAGAAGGAAAAAAACTAATTTTCGCCGTTTGCTTTTTTTATTTACAATGTTTACCGTACTGCCTTAACTATGGTGTATTTCGTTAGATTTCCACTGAATATGCTGTTTTGTTTTGATCTCTGCATTTTTAACTGGGGAAAAATGGAAGGGTTTTCAAATGTTTTTTTTTTTACTTTGGAAACTTTTTTCTTCTGTTTTTAGCCCCCTCTGAGCGTTTGATCGCTTGTTTTTATAGTGCAGATCTATAGTATTTCAGTGTATGGTAAAAAACCTTAACTCTTATGAAGCACAGCCTGCGGCTGAGCTTCACAGATGTACCAACATGGCAGCAACAAGGGCTTTCCGAAGACCCCCCATGTGCCATGGGAATTCATCAACAAAATGTGATCTCATCACATGGGAAGGCGGTAGACACCTGAGACTAACACCTGGTGGGATTGCATGGCTTAGATGACGCTACAGATTTTTGGCAGGAGCATTTATGGAGGTTAACAGTATCGGTCTGAGCTTGCTTCTAAGCCATGACTGGTTACATGATGGAGGGGTCGAAATGCAGATAGAACTGAATAGCTTCCGATACTGGAGCTCAGTCCTATCCAAATGCTTTAGAGTGGGGGGCTTTACATTAGTAGGATAGTCACCTATTAAATACTGATAGCCTATACTAAGAATCAACTAAAGGTCAAATTGTCACCTATCCACAGTAAAGGTGATAATTTACTGATTGCAAGCAGTTTGACTCTGGGGCCTGCATTAATGCCGACAGTAATGGGCTGAATTTTTCTGTTCTTGCCTGTTTTCGGCAGTCCCATAGACAATGAATAGAGAAGTTGGTCATGTAAGGAGATAGTCAAGTGAGAAGACTCACACAGTTAATACCTAACAGTGTCTGTAAGTGAACACCGCCATTTGCTGGTCAAGGATGATGGGAAAAGGGAAAGCAGAGAGAATTGCATTAGCAGGTACTGAAGAATAAAGTGCATGTTCCCTCGGGGAAGAGATTGGAGTAGGCACCAGGCAGTTAGGAATTATAAAAGGCCCAAGAAGGCAGAGAAGAGAAGGAGTCTGAACCTGTAAGGGTATGTGTCCACGTTCAGGATTGCCTCAGGATTTGGTCATGATTTTATGCAGGTAAAATCCTGACCAAATCTGCACCTGAGGTCCCTGGTAGGTCACCTGCGTTGTCCTTGCGTTGTTTCAGCAATGCAAGGACATGCTGCGTTCTTAAAAGACGCGCCGCATGTGCGTTTTCGCGGGTCTGCCGCATGCGTCTTTTACTGCATCATGAAATCCCCTCCACTATGCTGTAACATCCGGACGCTGCGTGTTTGACGCTGCGGCCCTGCGCAGCGTTTCCTGAATGTGGAAACATACCCTTACAGTACAGATGTGTGGTACTGTGAGGTTGGCTTCTTGCCACCATTACGAATGACTAGACCTGAAAGAAGGATCGAGTGACCAGAAGAGAGAGAAGAACTGAGGTGAATGGAGCCAGAACCTAGCGAGAGGGACCAGAGCCACGAGAAGTAAGTGGACAGTGTTAGAGGGACATTCATTAGAACCACAACGTGTAGTACAGGAGTACGGTGCACAAGGGACAGGGGCCGTGTTTCAGGGGACGGAAGCGGCCAGCGCAACATGTGCTAGAAGCGACTCGCCACCTAAACGGTATAGTATCGTAAACTCTCGTTTGGGCTTGAGTGCATCACTACCACCAGAGTGAGAGGGTAATGATTGTGGCAGGTACAGAACTGACTGTGATGCACCATATGACAGTACTAGAATAGAGATGCTTGTATCTATTGTAAATAGTTAATGCCTTGTATGAAAGGGTTTGTTATATCTGTTACCACTGCTTCAGTTCAAAGATGTGACTTACATTTAAATTGAAAAAAAAAATTAAAAAAAATTATTGCACTCTAATAATTTACCGATCTTGTTTAATTTTGTTTCCAAATCATTACAATTGTTGTGTTAGAGCAACACACAACCTTTATTTAAATTCTCACGGTGTCTGGGTCCTCATCTTCTGCTCTGTTGCATCCCAAGTACCTTTTTACAGACAGGCCTCTAGCAATCAGAAAGTCTTAAGGAAAGACGATAACTTGCCTAATTGGGAATACCCCTTTAAAGACCCGGAAAACCAATTTAATTTAGGTCTTCTTTTAAAATAATAGTAGCCCACAAGTCCATGTAATTGTCCCAGCCTTCTAAAGAAGTTTATGGGTTTTTGCATGTTGACTCAATAGGAATCAAGTGGCAAATTTTATTAATTTTGAGTAATTATTACAATTTGGGTAATTATTACTGATCAACCCTGTTGGATTCCTCTTGGCCATAAGGGAGTTAATAGAACTGTAGAGGAAGGGTCTCGGAAGAGGCCGGGGGTGGTGTATGAGTGGGATATTGCTGCTCTTTATCCTTTGGGAAAGACACATCATTGTATTCGGCAGCAGAGGCTTCTGAGCTGTTATCCTGATAGTAAACAACATCTAATTGCCGGTCCTGACAGCGCTCATATATTCACTCTTGCTGCAAAGTTGTTATTTCTGAAATAAACAACTGCCCATGTCTTTTAGTATCTGGAAGTCTGACAGGTGTCACATTATGGAAACAGCGCTAATTCTCATGTATTATTTCATTACATTGCTGTGTGGATTTAGAAGTAAGGAACTGAGAAATCTTCTGTGTTTACCCGAGAATTTAAGACATTCCGAAATTTCTTCATCTAGGTATGTGAGAGCCATGTCTTGTCTACGGGTCTTGGATCTATCATTCGGTAGAGAGATTGTCTCTCTTCATGTCAGTCCCTGTCCCCGTTGAGGCCAACAATCCACTTTCTCAGTTTAGGCAGCACAATAGGGTCAAGTTCTCAATATTTTGTTGTAGACCTAAAACTCCATATTGATGTTGACCTTGGTTGAACTTGAACTCTGGACAACAAAGGTGCTGTGCTGTCTAGAGATATTTGTACAAGGTTGATGAGATCTCAAGGACTATTTCTCTCTACTTCGTTATGGAGAATGAAGAGACCTTCTCATGGTTTTGACTTTAGAAAAAGGTTTAGACTGGTCCACCAAGACACAAGTAGATCATCAAGTGGGTCTAGGTGGCAAGTAAATATTTGCCAACACATTTACAGCACTAAAGCCAAAAATTCCAAACCAAATGTTACACCCCCACCACAACGTTAATGGGGTGCTAGGATGTATAAAGGTTCAGTGCATGCATAATAGGAAAACCAAAGAGGAGCAAAGAAGCACCAGAAGAACCACAGTAATCATGGGAAATCTTTATTAATTAAAAGGATAATCAAAAGAGTATAAAAACACACAGAAAATGACAGGGAACACACCACAAACAGGTGGCAGGGTGGTCACTAGCAGGCAAAACAGTTACCAATGCATTAGCAGGCGCTGATAGTCAGAAGGTAATTGAGGTAGAAAGCCACAAAAGACCAGGCAGTAAGTCTCTAGACCTAGAGACTTACTGCCTGGTCTTTTGTGGCTTTCTACCTCAATTACCTTCTGACTATCAGCGCCTGCTAATGCATTGGTAACTGTTTTGCCTGCTAGTGACCACCCTGCCACCTGTTTGTGGTGTGTTCCCTGTCATTTTCTGTGTGTTTTTATACTCTTTTGATTATCCTTTTAATTAATAAAGATTTCCCATGATTACTGTGGTTCTTCTGGTGCTTCTTTGCTCCTCTTTGGTTTTCCTTACATTTACAGCACTGTCTAGCATAAATCACGGCCCTTTATTTTGGCAAATCTGAATCAAGCAGGGGAGGAGTTCCTAGATGTTCATGGATGGGGCTTAAAATGTCCCACAACTTGATATGCAACTATCTGCAAGTGGAATATTATTTTATTATTGGAATTACTCCCTTGGGACGTCACAAGATGTTGGAGCTGACACACACCCACGCTCAGGAAACATTTGGAGAGAGTAGTGCATGGCAAATTTGCCAGATCTTCCTGGAGAGTTGGAGGTCTCCCAATTTGCCAGATCTTCCTGGAGAGGTGGAGGTCTCCCAAATTGCCAGATCTTCCTGGAGAGTTGGAGGTCTCCCAATTTGCCAGATCTTCCTGGAGAGTTGGAGAGGTCTCCCCTTTTTCATAGAGCTTCTGGAATGTACTGAAAAAGTTTACAAGTAGGATCAACATAGGCCGCGACCAATCAGTGACAGGCTTAGTCCGGCCGCGAATTGACCCCTCCCTACTCTCCTCCAGTCAGTGCCCCCTCCCTACTGCGCTCCAGTCAGTGCCAGTGTGTCGTCCCATCCTTGACCAACTTTTTACTATTGATGCTGGCTATGCAGCATCAATAGTAAAAAGATATAATGTTAAAAATAATTTAAAAAATCATGCCTTTCTCACCTTTCGTCGCCTCTGCAGCTTTTCTGCTCCTCGCAATGTGGCCGGCAGCTTCCATTCCCAGAGATGCATTGCGAAATTACCCAGATGACTTAGCGGTCTCGCGAGACTGCTAAGTTATCTGGGTAATTTAGCAATGCATCACTGGGAACTGAAGCTGCCGGCAGCATCGAGTGCATTGGCACAGCTTCGCTGGACGCCGGAGGGTGAGTATATAACTATTTTTTATTTTAATTTATTTTTTAACAGGGATATGGTGCCCACTATGTGGGCTGTGTTACATACTGCGTTGGCTGTATTATATATTACGTGGGCTGTGTTACAGATTACATAGGCTGTTATATACTACGTGGCTGCTATATACTACGTGGCTGCTATATACTACGTGGCTGTGCTATATACTACGTGGCTGTGCTATATACTACATGGCTGTGCTATATACTACGCGGCTGGCTGTGTTACGTGGGCTGTGCTATATACTAAGTGGGCTGTGTTATATACTGCATGGGCTGTGTTATATACTGCATGGGCTGTGTTATATACTGTGTGGGCTGTGCTACATATTACGTGGGCTGTGCTATATACTACGTGGCTGCTATATAATACGTGGCTGTGTATATACTACGTGGCTGTCTGTGTTACGTGGGCTGTGCTATATGCTACGTGGCTGCTATATAATACGTGGCTGTGTATATACTACGTGGCTGTCTGTGTTACGTGGGCTGTGCTATATACTATGTGGCTGCTATATACTACGTGGCTGTGCTATATACTACGTGGCTGTGCTATATACTACGTGACTGTGTTATATACTACGTGGCTGTGTTATATACTACGTGGCTGTGCTATATACTACGTGGCTGTCTGTGTTACGTGGGCTGTGCTATATACTATGTGGCTGCTATATGCTATGTGGCTGATATATACTACGTGGCTGTGTTATATACTATGTGGCTGTGCTATATACTACGTGGCTGTGCTATATACTACGTGGCTGTGCTATATACTACGTGGCTGTGCTATATACTACTTGGCTGTGCTATATACTACGTGACTGTGTTATATACTACATGGCTGTGTTATATACTACGTGGCTGTGCTATATACTACGTGGCTGTCTGTGTTACTTGGGCTGTGCTATATACTATGTGGCTGCTATATACTATGTGGCTGATATATACTATGTGGCTGTGTTATATACTATGTGGCTGTGTTATATACTACGTGGCTGTGCTATATACTACGTGGCTGTCTGTGTTACGTGGGCTGTGCTATATACTATGTGGCTGATATATACTACGTGGCTGTGTTATATACTACTTGGCTGTGCTATATACTACGTGGCTGTGCTATGTACTACGTGGCTGTGCTATATACTACTTGGCTGTGCTATATACTACGTGGCTGTGTTATATACTACGTGGCTGTGCTAAGCGCGATGTACATACATACATACATATTCTAGAATACCCGATGCATTAGAATCGGGCCACCATCTAGTAGATTAATAAATATTTGAAAAAATTTGAAGCGCTGCCAAAAAATAGATAAAATGATTTATTTTCTGATTTAAAAAAAAATCATGCACCGTTTCAGCTCTAGATGGAACCTTTCTTGGCCTTCATGATTTCATGATATTGGCGAATAAACTCTTTTCATCTGTTTTTTTTTTCCACTCTTCTGAGGATTTAGTGGAATGCACCTGGATTTGCACCTTTTTTTTGTTACCATGCTGCGTCACATTTTTTTTCTAATATTAGATGGGTCCAGAGTTGGACTGGCCCACAGGGGAACCGGTGCATTCCCTGGTGGGCCCCTCCATCTCACTATGACTGAGTGGGCACAGTAATCAGAAAAAGACAGTATCTCATTATTCATTTAACAAACTATCTAGTTTATTGAATAAAATTATTATTGAAGTATAATATACGCTGGACAGTGTGCCACCCAGATTCAATGTTACTGGTGGACCCTTAGCACCCCAGTCCGACACTGGTTGGATGGATAGGCGTAGATAAATGGATGTTGATAGATACTGTGTAGATCTAGCCAGAATGATCGGGAATAGAGATGGAGAGATGGATGTGGATAGACATATAATTTGTGATTTCCAGATGTCGCGCTCGTTGTAAAGTATCTTTCTCTTCCGTCCTCGCTGCATATATACGATCAGTCACTCCGCACACTTCACATAATTCTTTTCCTGGACTGTACAACAAATAACCAAGTGGCTTCCATTGCCAAGACATCTATTACAGTGACGGTTTTACTGCGCGGAAGCTCTCTGCCAGAGAGGTCTCCTCATCTAAAGCATGGGGCTAATTTGTGAATCATCAGTTGGAGATACAACAGTGAAGCTGCAGTGTTCGTTTTCAATCTTCCAACCGCTCTACAGGCTTTTCAAGTAATGAGAGGCAAAAGTGATCCAGAAAACAGAAGCCAAGAGCCATAAAGGCAGGTACAGAGTCTATTATCCGGGATAGATGTTTTCCATGTTTCCCTGTTACTCGGGAACAACGTATACATTGTATCAAATTGGATTTTCCGTAATGTGCGGATATAATT
Source organism: Ranitomeya variabilis (assembly GCF_051348905.1). Lineage (NCBI taxonomy): Eukaryota > Metazoa > Chordata > Amphibia > Anura > Dendrobatidae > Ranitomeya > Ranitomeya variabilis. The sequence goes on from NC_135233.1 coordinate 582,012,637, forward strand.
CAGGAGGGTTCTAAAAAAATATTTTTTATTTTGTTTTACATTTCCTTTGATCTCTATTTTATTGCATTATCAAAGCAAGATTAAGAATATCCCTGGTCATGTTTAACGGCTCATTAAAGTGACAGTGATTTATAGTGTAGCTTCATCCACTAGGCGGCACTAACAATAATAATTTTATTTATATAGCGCCGACATATTCTGCAGCACTTTACAAATTATAGAGGGGACTTGTACAGACAATAGACATTACAGCATAAGAGAAATCACAGTTCAAAACAGATACCAGGAGGAATGAGGGCCCTGCTGCTCGCAAGCTTACAAACTATGAGGAAAAGGGGAGACACGGGAGGTGGATGGTAACAATTGCTTTAGTTATTTGGACCAGCCATAGTGTAAGGCTCGGGTGTTCATGTAAAGCTGCATGAACCAGTTAACTGCCTAAGTATGTAGCAGTACAGACACAGAGTGCTATTAACTGCATAAAGTGTATGAGAACATGATGAGAGGAACCTGATTGTTTTTTTTTTTGTTTGTTTTTTTATTAGGCCACACAGGGATAGTTAGGTTAATGCATTGAGGCGGTAGGCCAATCTGAACAAATGAGTTTTTAGGGCGCGCTTAAAACTGTGGGGATTAATTGTATTAACCTAGGTAGTGTATTCCAAAGAGTCGGCGCAGCACGTGTAAAGTCTTGGAGACGGGAGTGGGAGGTTCTGATTATTGAGGATGCTAACCTGAGGTCATTAGCGGAGCGGAGGGCACGGGTAGGTTGGTAGACTTAGACCAGAGAGGAGATGTAGGGTGGTGCTGAGCCATGGAGTGCTTTGTGGATGAGGGTAGTAGTTTTGTACTGTATTCTGGAGTGGATGGGTAACCAGTGTAATGACTGGGGAGAGTTTGGTAAGAGGGAGGCCAATTAGTAGAGAGTTACAATAGTCCAGACGAGAATGAATAAGTGAAACAGAGTTTTTGCAGAGTCGAAAGTAAGAAAAGGGCGAATTCTAGAAATGTTTTTGAGATTTTTCTTTCTTTTATGGAGAGAGGTCATTTGCATACTTTTTTCCCACGAAGACTATAAGACTCTGTACACTACCGTTCAAAAGTTTAGGGTCACCCAAACAATTTTGTGTTTTCCATGAAAACTCATACTTTTATTAATCAAATGAGTTGCCAAATGAATTGAAAATCTAGTCCAGACATTGACAAGGTTTGAAAAAAAGATTTTTATTTGAATTAATAATTTTTCCCTTCAAACTTTGCTTTTGTCAGAGAATGTTCCGTTTGCAGCAATTCCAGCATTGCAGACCTTTGGCATTCTAGCAGTTAATTTGCTGAGGTAATCTGGAGAAATTTCACCCCATGCTTCCAGAAGCCCCTCCCACAAGTTGGTTTGGATTGATGGGCATTTTTTGCGTACCATATGGTCAAGCTGCTCCCACAACAGCTCAATGGGGCTGAGATCTGGTGACTGTGCTGGCCACTCCATTACAGATAGAATACCAGCTGCCTGCTTCTTCCCTAAATAGTTCTTGCATAATTTGGAGGTGTGCTTTGGGTCATTGTCCTGTTCTAGGATGAAATTGGCTCCGATCAAGCGCTGTCCACAGGGTATGGCATGGCGTTGCAAAATGGAGTGATAGCATTCCTTATTCAATATCCCTTTTACCTTGTACAAATCTCCCACTTTACCAGCACTAAAGCAACCCCAGACCATCACATTACCTCCACCATGCTTGACAGATGGCGTCAGGCACTGTTCCAGCATCTTTTCAGTTGTTCTGCGTCTCACAAATGTTGTTCTGTGTGATCCAAACACCTCAAACTTGGATTCATCTGTCCATAACACTTTTTTCCAATCTTCCTCTGTCCAATGTCTGTGTTCTTTTGCCCACATTAATCTTTTCCTTTTATTAGCCAGTCAGATATGGCTTTTTCTTTGCCACTCTGGCCTTACGGCCAGCATCCCGGAGTCGCCTCTTCACTGTAGACGTTGACACTGGCGTTTTGCGTGTACTATTTAATGAAGCTGCCAGTTGAGGACCTGTGATGCATCAATTTCTCAAACTATAAACTCTAATGTACTTGTCTTGTTGCTCAGTTCTGCAGCGGGCCTCCCACTTCTCTTTCTACTCTGGTTAGAGCCTGTTTGTGCTCTCCTCTGAAGGGAGTAGTACACACCATCGTAGGAAATCTTCAGTTTTGTGGCAATTTCTCGCATGGAATAGCCTTCCTTTCTAAGAACAAGAATAGACTGTCGAGTTTCACATGAAAGTTTTTTATTTTTGGCCATTTTGAGAGTTTAATGGAACCAATAAATGTAATGCTTCAGATTCTCAACTAGCTCAAAGGAAGTTCAGGTTTATAGGTTCTATAATCAGCCAAACTGTTTTCAGCTCTGCTAACATACTTGCACAAGGGTTTTCAAGGGTATTCTAACCATCCATTATACTTCTTACACAGTTAGCAAACACAAAGTACCATAAGAACACTGGAGTGATAGTTGTTGGAAATGGGCCTCTATGAAGATATTGCATGACAAGCCAGATGTTTGCAGCTAGAATATTCATTTACCACATTAACAATGTATAGAATGTATATATGAATCATCTAATGTTAGCTTCATTGGAAAAAATGTGCTTTTCTTTCAAAAATAAGGACATTTCTAAGTGACCCTAAACTTTTGAATGGTAGTGTACATTGATCTCCTTTAGGAAAGTCACCACCCCCTTTCCTTCCCCAGGACATTTCTTGTAAGAGGTATTACAGTATCTGGTGACCTCATTTTTAGTCCTCCTGCCATACGTCTATTGCTTCCTTGTTACTATACATACCCAGTGATAACATTTCATGGAGGACAGGAGAAGCATTTTAAAGGAATTGTTCACAGTTACAAAAATATAGCAGGTCTCCAAAAACACCAACATGCCTGCCCCCAAGATTTCTCCTAATACAGCTTGTCTCCATCCATTGTAATCCCAAACAAAATCCATGGACACATGGCCTTTCATCTACTTCTTTTCAAAATGGCCTCTGGAGTGTTATCCCTGTCCTCTGATAGGATCAGTCCTGATGTTTCTGACTTTTCTGGAAGACTGTGTTGATCATTTTCACATGAAGTTAATGAACAACCGGAATTCTGCAATGGGAACTGTTATGATCCGGTGACTTTGGAGCCGCATGAACTTTCTCTGGAGTAGGTGGAAACTGTACTGACCGCAAAACCTAAACTAACACCGCAACTAGAAGTAGCCGTGGGGTGTGCCTAACAAACCCTAGACACCTCGACACAGCCGGAGGACTAAATACCCCTATAGATGGAAATAGGAATACTACCTTGCCTCAGAGCAGAACCCCAAAGGATAGGCAGCCCCCCACGAATATTGACTGTGAGTAGGAGAGGAAAGACACACGCAGGCAGAAAACAGAATTCAGCAAAAGAGGCCACTCTAGCTAAATAGGGAAAGATAGGACAGAATACTAAGCGGTCAGTATTAAAACCCTTCCAAAAATATCCACAGCAGATAATACAAAAAGTTCCACAATCTAACTAAAGACATGGAATGTATATCTGCCACTCCAGAGAATCCAACAAGACTGAGAAAATACTGACAATCTAAGCTGGACAAAAAAACACTGAATAGCACAGAATTATTAAGCACACAGCATGTGTGCCACATAAACAAAACCAGACACTTATCTTTGCTGATTTGGCAGAAGGCAGATGGAACCAAACCAGGACCAAAACCTCCCAACAACCATGGACAACTGGCAAGGACTAATGAATCCTGCACGCCTAAATACCCCAGTCAGAACTGCAATCAGCAGATACACCTGACCAGGACTGCAACTCAGGGACAACTGCATTACCACCTACAACCACCGGAGGGAGCCCAAAAGCAGAATTCACAACAGTACCCCCCCTTGAGGAGGGGTCACCGAACCCTCACCAGAGCCCCCAGGCCGATCAGGACGAGCCAGATGAAAAGCATGAACCAAATCAGCAGCATGGACATCAGAGGCAAAAACCCAAGAATTATCCTCCTGGCCATAACCCTTCCATTTGACAAGATACTGAAGCCTCCGCCTCGAAAAACGAGAATCCAAAATCTTCTCAACCACATACTCCAACTCCCCATCAACCAACACAGGGGCCGGAGGATCAACAGAGGGAACAACATATTTCCGCAATAAAGATCTATGGAAGACATTATGGATAGCAAAAGAGGCCGGAAGCGCCAATCGAAAAGACACCGGATTAATAATCCCAGAAATCCTATAAGGACCAATAAACCGAGGTTTAAACTTAGGAAAAGAAACCTTCATAGGAACATGACAGGAAGACAACCAGACCAGATCCCCAACCTGAAGCCGGGAACTAACACACCGACGACGGTTAGCAAAACGTTGAGCCTCCTCCTGAGACAACACCAAATTGTCCACCACATGAGCCCAAATCTGCTGCAACCTGTCGACCACCGAATCCACACCAGGACAGTCAGAAGGCTCAACCTGCCCAGAAGAAAAACGAAGATGAAAACCAAAATTACAAAAAAAAGGCGAAACCAAAGTAGCCGAACTAGCCCAATTATTAAGGGCAAACTCGGCCAATGGCAAAAAGGCCACCCAATCATCCTGATCAGCAGACACAAAGCATCTCAAATAAGTCTCCAAGGTCTGATTAGTTCGCTCGGATTGGCCATTTGTCTGAGGATGAAATGCAGAGGAAAAAGATAAATCAATGCCCAGCCTAGCACAAAAGGCCCGCCAAAACCTAGAAACAAACTGGGAACCTCTGTCAGACACAATATTCTCCGGAATACCATGCAAACGAACCACATGCTGAAAAAACAACGAAACTAAATCTGAAGAGGAAGGCAATTTAGGCAAAGGCACCAAATGAACCATCTTAGAAAACCGGTCACAAACAACCCAGATAACCAACATTCTCTGGGAAACCGGAAGATCAGAAATAAAATCAATAGAAATATGCGTCCAGGGCCTCTCAGGGACCGGCAATGGCAAAGCAACCCACTAGCACGGGAACAACAAGGTTTGGCCCGCGCACAAGTCCCACAGGACTGCACAAAAGAACGCACATCACGTGATAAAGAAGGCCACCAACCAAGTCTCTGGTACCAAAAATACCAGGATGACCAGCCAACACAGAACAGTGAACCTCAGAAATCACTCTACTAGTCCATCTGTCAGGAACAAACTGTTTCCCCACTGGACAACGATCAGGTCTGTCAGCCTGAAATTCCTGAAGAACCCGTCGTAAATCAGGGGAAATAGCAGAAAGAACCACCCCTTCTTTCAGAATGCCGACCGGTTCAAGGACCTCAGGAGAATCAGGCAAAAAACTCCTAGAAAGGGCATCAGCCTTAATATTCTTGGAACCTGGAAGATACGAGACCACAAAATCAAAACGGGAAAAAAACAAGGACCATCGAGCCTGTCTAGGATTCAGCCGCTTGGCAGACTCGAGGTAAATCAAATTCTTATGATCGGTCAAGACCACAATACGGTGCTTAGCTCCCTCAAGCCAATGTCTCCACTCCTCAAATGCCCACTTCATAGCCAACAACTCCTGATTGCCGACATCATAATTGCGTTCAGCAGGCGAAAATTTACAGGAAAAGAATGCACACGGTTTCATCAAGGAACCAACATGATCCCTCTGGGACAAAACGGCCCCTGCGCCAATCTCAGAAGCGTCAATCTCAACCTGAAACGGAAGGGAAACATCCGGTTGGCGCAACACCGGAGCAGAAGTAAATCGACGTTTAAGCTCCAGAAAGGCAGAAACAGCCGAAGAGGACCAATTCGCCACATCAGCGCCTTTCTTCGTCAAATCGGTCAAGGGTTTAACCACGCTGGAAAAGTTAGCAATGAAACGGCAATAAAAATTTGCAAAACCCAAAAATTTCTGAAGGCTCTTTACGGACGTGGGTTGAATCCAATCATGAATGGCCTGAACCTTAACTGGATCCATTTCAATAGATGAAGGAGAAAAAATAAAACCCAAAAAAGAAACCTTCTGCACCCCAAAGAGACACTTAGACCCCTTCACAAACAGAGCATTGTCACGAAGGATCTGAAATACCATCCTGACCTGTTCCACATGAGACTCCCAATCATCAGAAAAAATCAAAATATCGTCCAAATATACAATCAAGAATTTATCAATATAAGTCCGGAAGATATCATGCATGAAAGATTGAAAAACAGATGGAGCATTAGTGAGCCCGAACGGCATCACAAGGTATTCAAAATGGCCTTCGGGCGTATTGAACGCAGTTTTCCATTCATCACCCTGCTTAATACGAACAAGATTATACGCCCCCCAAAGGTCAATCTTCGTAAACCAACTAGCCCCCTTAATCCTAGCAAACAAATCGGAAAGCAAAGGTAAAGGGTATTGAAACTTGACCGTGATCTTATTCAAGAGGCGATAATCAATACAGGGTCTCAAGGAGCCATCCTTCTTAGCAACAAAAAAAAATCCCGCTCCCATCGGTGAAGAAGATGGCCGAATATGCCCTTTATCCAAAGACTCCTTAACATAACTCCGCATAGCGGTATGTTCAGGCACAGACAGGTTGAAGAGTCGGCCCTTAGGAAACTTACAGCCTGGAATCAAATCAATAGCACAATCACAGTCCCTGTGCGGTGGAAGAGAACTGGACTTGGGCTCATCGAATACATCCTGAAAATCAGACAAAAACTCTGGAATTTCGGAAGAGGAAGAAGAGGAGATGGACATTAAAGGAACATCATTATGAACCCCCTGACAACCCCAACTAGTCACAGACATAGACTTCCAATCCAACACAGGATTATGTACCTGTAACCACGGAAAACCCAACACGATAGCATCATGTAAATTATGCAATACCAGAAATCGACAATCTTCCTGATGGGCTGGCGCCATGCGCATGGTCACCTGTGTCCAAAACTGGGGCTTATTTTTAGCCAAAGGTGTAGCATCAATGCCCCTTAAAGGAATAAGGTTCTGCAAAGGCTGCAAGGGGAAACCACAACGCCTGGCAAACTCAAGGTCCATTTAGTTCAAAGCGGTGCCTGAATCCACAAACGCCAGAAAATGATGACAATGAGCAGATCAAGGACACCGATAAAAGAAATTTAGGTTGTACAGTACTGATGGTAAATGAACTAGCGATCCTCTTTGTCCGTTTAGGGCAGACTGAAATGACATGAGAAGCGTCGCCACAATAATAACACAACCTATTCTGATGTCTGAGTCCTTGTCGTTCTGTCCTAGACAGAATCCTATCACACTGCATTGGCTCAGGACTCTGCTCTGAGGACAACGCCACAGCGCGCACAGTTCTGCACTCCCGCAAGTGCCGATCAATCTGAATGGCCAAAGACATAGAATCACTCTGACCGACAGGCGTGGGAAACCCCACCATAACATCTTTAACGGATTCAGAAAGACCCTTTCTGAAAATTGCAGCTAAAGCATCATCATTCCATTTAGTCAACACAGACCATTTTCTAAATTTCTGACAATACAATTCTGCCGCCTCTTGACCCTGAGATAGGGCCAACAAGGTCTTCTCCGCTGGATCCACAGAATTAGGTTCATCATATAATAGTCCTAAAGCCTGAAAAAAGGAATCTACATTAAGCAAAGCCGGGTTCCCAGATTCCAGGAAAATGCCCAATCCTGTGGATCACCATGCAGCAGGGAAATGATGATTTTAACCTGCTGAATAGAATCCCCAGAGGATCGAGGTCTCAAAGCAAAAAACAGTTTACAGTTGTTTTTAAAACTCAAAAATTTGGACCTGTCACCAAAAAACAAATCAGGAGTTGGAATCTTCGGCTCCAAAACAGGAGTCTGAACAATATAATCAGAAATTCCCTGTACCCTAGCAGCAAGCTGGTCTACACGAGAAGCTAATTCCTGAACATCCATGCTAACACAAGACTCCTTAGCCACCCAGAGAAAAAGAGGGAAGAAAAGGCAAAGCAAACTACAGAGAAAAAAAAATGACTCAACACCTTTCTTCCCTTCTTCTGAGATGCATTTAACTCATAGTGGGCCAGTTGTACTGTTATGATCCGGTGACTTTGGAGCCGCATGAACTTTCTCTGGAGTAGGTGGAAACTGTACTGACCGCAAAACCTAAACTAACACCGCAACTAGAAGTAGCCGTGGGGTGTGCCTAACAAACCCTAGACACCTCGACACAGCCCAGCCGGAGGACTAAATACCCCTATAGATGGAAATAGGAATACTACCTTGCCTCAGAGCAGAACCCCAAAGGATAGGCAGCCCTCCACGAATATTGACTGTGAGTAGGAGAGGAAAGACACACGCAGGCAGAAAACAGAATTCAGCAAAAGAGGCCACTCTAGCTAAATAGGGAAAGATAAGACAGAATACTAAGCGGTCAGTATTAAAACCCTTCCAAAAATATCCACAGCAGATAATACAAAAAGTTCCACAATCTAACTAAAGACATGGAATGTATATCTGCCACTCCAGAGAATCCAACAAGACTGAGAAAATACTGACAATCTAAGCTGGACAAAAAAACACTGAATAGCACAGAACTATTAAGCACACAGCATGTGTGCCACAGAAACAAAACCAGACACTTATCTTTGCTGATTTGGCAGAAGGCAGATGGAACCAAACCAGGACCAAAACCTCCCAACAACCATGGACAACTGGCAAGGACTAATGAATCCTGCATGCCTAAATACCCCAGTCAGAACTGCAATCAGCAGATACACCTGACCAGGACTGCAACTCAGGGACAACTGCATTACCACCTACAACCACCGGAGGGAGCCCAAAAGCAGAATTCACAACAGTGAACACAACAATTTTTTTATAGCAATTTTCCTCTTTCCATGCCAAACAAATTTTCCTGCTTTTCGCTGATGAGAGGCAAACACCCTGAAACATGTTTCTGCAAATGGAGTGTTGATTTGTCTTCCTATCCTACGTCATGAGACAAGGCCCATTCAAGGGTCAAATTTGAATTTTAGGATTTATACTTCCAGTAGTTGGCACTAGAATTCCTGTCCTCTTCCTCTCTGAAGAGACGATTTGCATATTTATATTTTTATGGGTAGATTGCAAGACCTATAAGTATTCATGTGTCAACATGTTGCTTCACATGGAGGATCTTTGTCCATTAGACCGGGTGAAAGACCTCTTATCCAGCCAAACCAGTTCTTCTGTTTTGCACTGATGAGGTGCAAATACCCCCAAACACATGTCTGCAAATTGATTTTATGTTTTTTCTTCATATCCTAAGGCTTTTAGGATTACTACTTTCAATAGTTGGCACTAAAGTTTGTGTCCTCTCTGAAGAGGCTGCTTGCATATTCAAATTCTCATAGGAGCACTGATGAGGGACAGCACCTGTCTGCAAATGGAGACTATGGTTTGGCTTCTAATCCTAAGGCTCTTCAGAGGGTAGATATTGGCTTTCAGGATTGCTACTTCCAATAGGTGGTACTAAAGTTTCTGTACTCTTCTTCTCTGAAGAGGCTGCTTGCATATTAAAATTCCCAGAGGAGCGTTGCATGGACTATAAGTCTCCCTATGCTAACTTGGCACTCTCCATAAGGTACCCTAGTCAGTCTTCACTTTTTCTGCCTCTCCTAGAGATATGTGGATATGCTATATAGGTCTTGCTGATGTTAGCCGTTGGAATAGTGATGGATAGTCCATCTCTTTTTGTTGATCTGGATTGTTTGGTTCAACCAATCAGCACAAACATATTTAATGTAACATCACCGCAGCTCAATGTGGTCAAAATTTCCAACGACGGAGCATTTTAAGTGGTGGGTGGTAGAGGTTTTGGTCAAATGCTTTCATTTTAACCCCCAGTGAGAGCCATTTACAAATCTCAAGTCTCACCCATCGTTGACTCTTTGTGCCAAAACGGTCAAGAAGGACCCATCACTATACTGGAAACCAATACGTTTTACCAAGTTTTGATAATGAATCCTGCATTGAGCAGGTCGTTGGACAAGATGACCCTGGAGAACCCTTCCAACTCTATCATTCTATGATTCTACGAAAATTTTTTACAGGTTTAACTTTCGAGAAAAGGCCAGTCTATGTTAAGTTAAAAAAAACAACCAAGGAATGTGTGCTAAAAAGGATGTTCAGTTACCCAGACAATCAATTTTCACACCCTAAATACTTCTTGCATCAAAGAAGATCCCTGCAGACTCTCACTTACAAGATTATTGATCAGTCGGAGGCTGCCCTGCTTAGTATTATGTGTGTTTCATTTGAGAGGTTATGGGTCGGACAACTGACAAGAAGTACTCAACCTTGACAAACTTCTAAAGCGACTGAATCGCCCTTACCCGAGGAGGAAATTAAGTCTGAGGGAGAATGTGGAATGGTTTAATTTCTCTGTCCTCGCCGTTCAGCAAAGCCGCAGCCGGATGGAAAATTACCTTTTTTTTTGCCTTCCTACGATGAAAATAATTAACAAGGTATTAAAAATGTTAAACTATCTTTTGAGCGCATTAAGAAGAATTAAAAGAGCAATACTCATAATGAAATTATATTTTGCCAGCTTTTATGGGGGAGAAAAGAAAAAAATCCAAACTGATTTCCAGAGATGTTTTTACAATATTTATCAGTAAGTGTTATAAAATATCTAACGTCTCACAAATACATCTGTTCCTAATCTGTTTTTGACTTTTTTTTGTAAAGTCATTCGTTTGGTGAGAAATTTGCATAAAAACACTGTTTTAAGCCAAGCCTATGATACAAAGATAATTTTTTCTTCTCATTGAAGGCATCTAGTGATGAAAAGGTGTGCCTGCTTTTGTTTTTTTCTTGTTAAAAGGGTTTCCATTAATAAATCGATCAGAGATCATCTGTGATCTGTGGCAGTAAGTGTTTATATTTTTCTACACTGCCCCCACAGGAAAGATTAAGCATTACAAGGTTTTATTTGAAATGAATGGCCTTTGTATGTAATGCAAGGACATGTTGGGTCCTCCAGACTGACTGTGGCTGCTCTTCTCCCTGGCTAAAGATCCTGATTGATAGAAATACCTTCTATTAAAGGGGTTTTCTCAGTGTTCTATTGAGAGAAGTGGATGAGACACTAGTTGGACAAGAGACTGCTGGAACCGAGCTGAATCCTGACAGTGAGTACATTGCCTGATGAAAGTTTGCCCTGGAGTGGAGAACCCCTTTAACTTTGGTATTTTAAAATAAGGTTTTCAATACCAGTCATATCTACATTTACCATTTATGCAAAGAATTATGGATATACAAAGTGATTCAATGTGAATTGCATTTTTATTCCAATTTTTAGAAATTCATTTAATTTTGAAAAACATTGTCATTCACTTTGTGCAAATTGCCTAAAATAGCCATTGTCATTTACCACATTGGCATAAGAAGGTTCACATGACCTCAGGTTTGGCCAGGCTGGCTTCCCCATAATGTCTTGCAGCTATCAAATCACATCACATGGTATAACACAGTCAATCAGGAGATTCTATCATAGTATGTATGAAAGCAAAGGCAGGGAATTCAGCTGCCATTTTGTTGTGAATCTGGTTAGTAAAGAGGACGTCACAGCTTAGCCATGGAGATATGGAAAGAAAGCCATAAAACACTGAAACACAGATAGTGATAGTGTGTGTCGGCAGTGAAATGAAGAACAGTTACCATTTGTTTTTCTCCTAGCCGTATATATGGGTGGTCATATTAACATTACTAAGGTGGTGTTTGTGTTAAAGAATTTGAAAGGGTTTGGATACAGTTCTAGGAGACCTCAGAGTGTTAATTAATTGGGTCTATTCAAGTAAATTAGAGGCTTGGACATATTTAAGATTCGAGGCAAATGAATTTGCGGAAAGACTGATATTTTCGCATAATTCAGTAAAGCTGGCAAATTCGAATCTTAAAGATTCTCTCATCTCTGGACAGTATAGTTCATTTATGCTTGATTTCTGGTGGCCCCACTACTGCAATCTCTTGACCACAAAAGAGGTGTGCAATGTATATATTTATACACACAGCGGGTGATATAAGTATTGCACACATCATCAGTTTTCTAAGTAAATATATCTCTAAAGGTGCTATTAAAGTGAAATTCTCACCAGATATAAGTAGCAACCCATCCAATCCACACAAAGAAATCAAGCCATAGAAGTCCATAAATTAAGTTATGTGTAATAATAATGAGAAATGACACAGGTAAAAATGTTTGAAAACATGAAGAAAGAGAGGTGCAAAAAGCCATGGAAAGTCATGACACCAGCTGCAATCTATGAGTAATTAGAAAGCAATCATGCCATTTAGTGAAAAATAATAACAGCTTGTTCAACAGATGGCTTATAAAAAGGTGTCTCATTACCAAGGTGAAACACAAGAAACATTTCATGATGGGTAAAACCAGTGAGTTGTCTCAAGACCTTTGCATCCTTATTGTTGCAAAACATACTGATAGCATTTGTTGCTGATGAATTTCTAAACTGCTGAAGTTTCAGACACTGGTTTGGCCATAAACCGCAGTGGAAAGAATATCAATTCACTAAGAACCCACCATGACCTGGTTCTCTCTACAAGATTTCAGACAGAGTAGTGAAAAGAATTACCAGAAAAGTTGTCCAAGAGACAATGACCACTTATGGAGATCTACAGAAAAACATGAAATAAGCAGGTACAATTGTTCTAAAAAAAAAATTTATGCATTCAACCTCCGTAGCCTGTATGCACGCTTACCATGCAAGACTCCATTGCTGAACAAAGGGCATGTTCAACTGCATTTAAAGTTTGCTCAACAACATTTAGACAAGCCTGTGAAATGCTGGGAGAATATAGTCTGGTCAGATGAAACCAAAATTGAAGTCTTTGGGTGCCATAATACACATCATGTTTGGAGGCAAAGCAGGCCTGGGATTGGCAGCCTGCCAAGGCGGGCAGATTCCCAGTGTGCTGGCGGCTCTGAACTATAAAGTGGGCCACCAGCCCTTTAACACTTCTGAATAAGGGCCATGGTGGCCCGGTTGTGGCCCCTTGTTAGTGTAGGCACGCTGGCTCGGCCCTCGCCAGTATGTGCAAACAGGAGAGCACGTGCACACAGGGCCTTGAGTCAGAAGTTTGAAAAGGATGCCTCTCTGTCTGACACTGACCCGTACCAGCGTCTGTTAAAATGCTCTACTCACCAATCCCAGGAAACCACTCCTCAGCACCTCTGACTCTGGACATGGACCCGCTTCAGCTCTTCATCCTGCCCCCAGGTATCTGGGTGAGTTCCAAGAAGGAAACTTTTTTATGTATATACAGCAGTTGACTTTTCACCTGTATAATGTACATAGACTGCTGTATATATAATATGTAAGTGATGCTGCTACTGCTGTATATAATCACAGTATAACCTATAAAATGTATACCCAGCAGTCTATATACATTATTTAGGTGATACTGCGGCTGCAGATCCATTCCGAGCAAATAGTCTGGTTATGATGTAGTATTGTGAATGTTGTATGAGAGCCATGAGTATTTCAGTGTCCAGCATGGTTTGTTGTACCTTACGAACAGAAAACTGTCTACGTGAGTCTGCAGAAACTTGTCAAATACTGTATGTAAAAACACTATTTTTATTATTATATAGGTGATACTGTAGCGCCCCCACCGCCGCAGGGCCGAGGGGTACCCGGTACCGGGCCTCTGAGTCTCTGCTCTGGGGTTGTCACGGCGGCTAGGCCCCGGTCCGTGACCCTGCCGTGGGGCGCACAGTGAATGATGGGTGTGGATGATGGTAGTGGTGGTGCGGTGCAGTAAATAACGAGGACACCAGGTTGCAGTCTCTTTACCTCTTTACTGAAGATCTCTGAGTCCACAGTCCAGAATACGGTTCACCAGGCTGCGCAAGTCCGGCCGGTCCAATGGCACCTCCAGAGTTCTCCTCGCAGGTGGAAATCGGTGCCTTCCTTCTAGCGCTATGTGTTGTGGTCCTCCCCTGCTGTGCTTACGGAAAGTCCCCACAACCGTTGTGTCTGTTTCTTAAGTTCCCTCACAACTCGATTAAATGATGTTCTTCTAATCCTCCGTCCCTCCCTGATGTTCTGGTTGGGACCCGTTTGACGGGTAGGCTCGGAGCTCTTCCGGGACCCTAGAGTCGCCCCTCTCCACAAGGTGCCCCCCAAGACTTCATAGGTGATTTGTGTGAGACAGCCCGCCTTAGACTGACTGTCCTGCCGCTGTTTAGAGTATTGCTTGAAGCTGAATGTTATAATACTCCCTCGGCGTTCCGGCCACCGGTAGTGCGCCTCAGTAGGGTGTTGCTCCGGTCTTACAGCACGACCCCTACTGGTATTCTCCTATTGCTTGATCTCGTTTCTCACTCAGCACAATCTATCTCGCTTCTAGTCCTTTCTCGGGCACCGCCGCTTCCCGGAGCAGGCACGGTCCCTTTACGTTCTTTCAAATGCCAAGCCTCTGTCAGGATCCCACCCCTGACAGAGACCCTACTGTATCTTCCCCCACAACACCCTCTGCCACAAGGTGTTGCCTGGTTCCAACCCAGTCAGCTTTCTGATCTAACTTCCTGCCTGACCCCCAGTTTACCCACTATGGTGGGGAGTGGCCTTATGAATAGCACCCTTAGCTCCCCCCGGAGGCCCAGCTGTGAAATGTATTGGTGTCTGTGATACCTGATCAGATGAACTCCTTCAGTGCCATCAGACGCACCGTAAGTCCCCATAGTGGCGGAGCCACAGTACTGCAACGACCAGGACTCTGGGGCGCTGCAATACTGCTGTGTGTGTATGTATGCATATAATAATAATAATAATAATAATTTTTATTTATATAGCGCCAACATATTCCGCAGCACTTTACAACTTATAGAGGGGACTTGTACAGACAATAGACATTACAGCATAACAGAAATCACAGTTCAAAATAGATACCAGGAGGAATGAGGGCCCTGCTCGCAAGCTTACAAACTATGAGGAAAAGGGGAGACACGAGAGGTGGAATATATATATATATATATACTGTGACTGACATATATACAATATATGGGTGATGCTTAAACTGCTGTATATATACATTATGTAGGCGATATACAGGTCCTTCTCAAAAAATTAGCATATAGTGTTAAATTTCATTATTTACCATAATGTAATCATTACAATTAAACTTTCATATATTATAGATTCATTATCCACCAACTGAAATTTGTCAGGTCTTTTATTGTTTTAATACTGATGATTTTGGCATACAACTCCTGATAACCCAAAAAACCTGTCTCAATAAATCAGCATATTTCACCCGTCCAATCAAATAAAAGTGTTTTTTAATAACAAACAAAAAAACCATCAAATAATAATGTTCAGTTATGCACTCAATACTTGGTCGGGAATCCTTTGGCAGAAATGACTGCTTCAATGCGGCGTGGCATGGAGGCAATCAGCCTGTGACACTGCTGAGATGTTATGGAGGCCTGGAAACTGTTACCCCGAATCAACGTCCGCCTGTGGGAGGTAACGCAGCACCGCGAAAGACATTCTGGACTCGAATCTACACCTGGGCCCGTCAACGGAGGACACCTCCTTCCCCCGCCATCAGGACTACGTCGCTGACGGAGCTTCACCATCAGGACTACGCCGCTGACGGAGCTTCACCATCAGGACTGCATCGTTGAAACAACACTGATAAGTGAACTTGGTTGACTTGTTCTTGTTAGTGGGTCACTAGTGAGGCGCTGTCGTGTTTCGCGGGTTTAGTTCAGGGTGCCTATATAGTAGATAGGATTTACTGTGAAATTGTGATCGTGTACCTAAGTTCCCTGCGTGGAAAACTGTTGTTATTCTTTGTTGGGTTGGAAGTTAAAGGAAAGTTAAAAAAAACGTTATTTGCTTTCTGACTCCTCTTTGTCCCTGCATCCTTCTTTATCTGCGGTCTCTACATTTGGCGTAGTCGGCAGGATGCAGGATCCAAAGAGGGAGCCAGAAGATACGGAGGATGGGGCTGGCCCGAGAGCGTCTCTCTCATTGGGGGCCATGTTGAATAACCTGCCCAAGTTTAATGGGAGCAACATGTTGTTGTGGAGTTGGACTGAAAGGATGCGGGGGCTGCTGAGGATGCATCCTATGACCCCGGCCCTGGAAGCAGAGGTGGCCATTATGGCCTTAGACAGAGAGGCCCGAGATTCAGTGATGTTGAGACCCCCCACAGAGCGGAATACTTTTACCGGGGTGTTAAATGTGTTAGAAGGGACGCACGGGGATCCCACCGACGTGGGAGAGCTGCGGGCCCGGTTGTTTGGACGGCGACAAAAAGAAGGCGAGACTGTCACTCAGTACATGAATGCTCTGCAAGAGCTAAACATTGCAATCGTGCGGAAAGATGGTATGGGGATGGGACATGTTGACGTGACCCTGCGCGACCAACTGGTGACGGGACTGCGAGATGAGTTGACCAAACAGGCTCTACGTGAACGAGTGCGGGTCGACCCGCGCCTGACTTTCTCCGACATAGGCAATGAGGCCCGCACCCGGGAGCAAGAGAGGGGGGTGACGGTCCTGACAGGAGAGACTCGGGTTATCCAGACCGCTGCACCAGGAGGGGGTGAGCCGTCGTGGGTTCAGGAGATGCGGCAGGAGCTCAAACAAATCAGGGACGAACTGGCTGAAGTTAAAAAGAATGCGCGAAGCCCAAGGGAGCTACCCCGGGGGCAAGGGTCTGGGAGTCCAGCTCGTGGCGCTCGTCCAGGATATTATCCGGTCCCCGGTGCTTGCTATGGTTGCGGGGAGGCAGGACATTTCGCACGGGAGTGCCCCCGGAGAGGGAGGGCCTCATCCCGTCAGGCGTTAAACTAGAGGGCTCCGAGCTAAGGGGACGACGCTCGGAGCCAGAGTCCCCGCGGATGGGTGGTGAAAGTCCCGGAAATTTGGTTGCCAGCTGCCCCCTGGTTTGGGCAGAGTTTGAAGGGCGGGCTGTCCGTTGTCTGGTGGACACCGGGTCCCAAGTCACGACTATGCCCGAGGCTTATTTTAGAAAACACTTTCCTTTGACAGTCAGACCCCAATGGGGTCCCGTAATTCGGTTACAGGCCGCCAATCAGCTGCCCATCCCAGTGGAAGGGGTCACCTGGATGCAAATATCTTTATGTGGGAAGGACCTGGGCCGCCGGGGGGTTGTGTTAACACGGGGAGATCCCGGCCCACAACATACTGTGACCTTGGGGATGAACGTATTGAAAGATTTTGGCAGTTTTCTGTTAGGGGAGACTACGTAAGAGACACTCAATCAGTGGGGGACCAGTACACCTCAGGGCTCCGTGTTCAGACAGTTAGTGAGGGAAGTCCGAGTACAAGAGACCTGTCAGGAGGGAGACATACTAGGGAGAGTAATTACTTCCCCGACAGCAAAGGTGACGTTCCCCCCAGGACAGACTGTTATATCCCTGCCCATACGAGCTCGCATCCCTCTAGAAGGAGTACAAGTACAGATTGAGCCCACCTTTACATCCCCTTTGCCCACAGGACTGCTGGTGGCCCGATCCCTGGCTACTGTTAAAAATGGAGCCGTACCAGTGCGATGTGTGAATGTGGACGAACACGATGTCGTGCTATGGGTCCGAAGTGAGATGGCCAAAGTGTTACGACCTTTAGAAGTGATGCCCCCTCCAGATACTTTGCAGTTAATGGTGGATTCCCCTGATCCCTGGATGGTCAGTGTCCGGTCTACGCAGGATCCTGAGCCAATAGCGTTTCGAAAGGGTCAAACTATTCTGGAGCACATGCGGACGGAATTGTCGGGCCTGGATCCATCACAGATCTCACAAGTGCAGCGACTCCTTGGACATTATGCTAAAGTGTTCGCACAACATGAAGATGATTTTGGCTGTACCACGGCCATCGAACATGGAATTCCGACCGGAGATACAGTGCCCATCAGGGAGCGGTACAGACAGATTCCCCCGAAGATGTACCAGGAAGTAAAGACGTTGTTAGGCCAGATGCTACAAAAGGGAGTGATCCGCGAGAGTCAGAGCCCGTGGGCTGCCCCGATCGTGCTGGTGCGGAAAAAGGACGGCACGCTCCGGTTCTGTGTGGACTATCGTAAGCTAAATGCATGCACCGTCCGAGACTCTTATCCACTTCCCCGTATCGAGGAGTCTCTCTCCGTGCTGGGTCGGGCCAAATATTTTTCCACCTTAGACCTAGCCAGCGGATACTGGCAGGTCCCGATGACAGAAGCAGATCGCCCTAAGACAGCGTTTATCCTTCCCATGGGACTATTCGAGTTCAATCGAATGCCGTTTGGGCTGGCCAACGCCCCAGGCACCTTCCAACGATTAATGGAGCGGTGTCTGGGGGATTTGAACTTCGAGGCCACTCTCATTTATCTGGATGACATCATCATCTATGCTCCAACATTCGAGGAACATCTGTGCCGACTGGAGCAGGTACTAGACCGGTTGCTGAAATACGGGCTTAAGGTGAAGCCCCAGAAGTGTCACTTGTTCCGGGAACAGATCGAGTACCTGGGGCATGTGGTGTCCGCCGAAGGGGTCCGGCCATCGCAGGAGAAGATTGCCGCAATCCAGGAGTGGCCCACACCGGAGACCGCCAAGGATGTACGGGCGTTCTTGGGCCTCGCTGGGTACTACCGGTGCTTCGTGAAGAACTTTGCTCGCCGTTCTCACAATCTACAAGTCCTGCTGAAAGGAAGCTCCCCCAAGGAACGGGGAAAGAAGATACAATGGCAGGAGCCACAAGAAGCAGCGTTCCGGGACTTGAAGACAGCTCTCATGGAGCCGCCGGTGTTGGCTTATGCGGACTTTTCGCAACCGTTCATCCTACACACCGACGGCAGCTCTCAGGGATTGGGGGCTGTGTTGTCTCAGGTTCAGGATGGGCGGGAGAGAGTGATCGCCTATGCGAGTCGGTCTCTTCATGACTCTGAGTTGAACCCGGACAATTATAGTTCTTTCAAGGTGGAGCTGCTGGCCGTGGTGTGGGCTATGACGGAGCGGTTCGCTGAGTACCTGGCCGGTTCCGAGGTGCTGATACGCACGGATAACAACCCATTGGCACATCTGGAAAATGCGAAATTGGGTGCCCTGGAACAGCGCTGGGTAGCCCGGATGGCCAAGTACAGATACCGTATCCTCTACAAGCGAGGAGCGGAGAATGTTCATGCTGACGCGTTATCTCGTCTGTGGAAGAACCCCCCGAGAACTAACCGAGATGAGGAGCTGGAGGGAGAAGAAATCCCCTACGCCATCGGGGGCGCTGCTCGGACGGCTGTGAGCCGGGAACAGACTGGGAACGGAACGGCTACAGGACTGTTGGTTCAGAGTCGGGACGAATGGATACGGCTGCAACAGGAAGACCAGGAACTAGCTCCATTGCGACAGTGGATAACGAATGGTCTATTGCCCGTGAGAACCCCTGGACAAACTCTCCCGTCGGACCTGAACCTTCTTCTGCGGCAGTGGGAGCGCCTAACTCTTCAGGACGGGCTCTTATGCCACTTAACCATGGCTCAGGCAGATTCCGAGCCGACCTGGCAGATGGTCTTACCAGGGCCCGTGGTGGCCGCAGTTGCTAAAGAAGCTCATGAGTCCGGGGCACACTTCGGAGTGAAGAGGACGTTTAAGTGGCTGCAAACTCGGTTCTATCATCCTCGGCTGCTTGCGGAAGTACAAACTGCCTGTAGACAATGTCGACAATGTGAGCTAACCAAGTCACCGGAGGAAAGGGCGCCTGTGCAGAGCATCACGACGTCTGCCCCTTTTGAAGTATTAATGATAGACTACATTACCATTGGAGCAGCGCATCAAGGCTACGAACACTGCCTCGTTATGGTAGATCATTTTTCAAAATTCGCGGTAGTCACCCCTACCCGTCATCAGACAGCTGAGTCGGCGGCGAGCGCTATCTGTAAGAACTTTATTCAAGTTTACGGCTGTCCGAGGCGAATACATTCGGATCAAGGCGCCTGTTTCTTGGGCAAAGTCATGGAAGAGCTGCATCGCCTCTATGGCATTGATAAGTCACGCACCACACCGTATCACCCCCAGGGAAATGGGGCTTGTGAGCGGTTTAACCGGACTTTGCTTCAAATGCTGCGTGCGCTAGAACAAGATCAGAAGGCCCGCTGGCCGGAGTATGTGTCTGACCTAGTGTGGGTCTACAACAATAGAGTTCATCAAGTCACAGGACGCACCCCGTATGAAGTGGTCTTTGGGCGCCCAGGAAAAGGCATGACAGATCTGGAACTGTCTTCGGAGGAAGAAGGCCCCCGAACAGGGATGGCTTCGTGGGTGCGTGATCATCGGCAATGGCTGCAGACCTTACACCGACTGGTACACACTCGAATTCGGGAAGTGGAGCATCGAAGCACCCCTACAGCAAAACCCCCAGAGTTCCGGCCAGGTGATCGAGTACTCGTTCGAGAGCAAAGACCGCAAAACAAGTTAGACCATCGTTGGGAAAAAACACCCTATCGGGTGCTTCGCCGTATAGACCCGCATGGACCTGTATATGAAGTGCAGTCTGAGGCCCCCGGAAGTACAGGTACTCGCATTCTTCATCGCAACATGCTCCGGTTGTGTCGCTCTGTTGACTCGGACACCCCGGAATCCGCAATCAGGGAAGAGCCACCTACGACTGAGTCCCCCAACAACCATTGGTGGGATGAAGAAGATGATGAAGAAGAAGAACGGCGTCAAAATACTCCCCCTATCTCGACTACTACACTACCCCTGACCAGTCACCCTTCCGCTGACGACATTCCCCCAACACCCCCTACACCAGGACCCGAGCCACGACGTTCTGAACGTTCTACTGCCGGTAGACCCCCAACTCGCTACAGTCCTGACTTACACACTAGACAGACCCAAGTGTGGAACAACCCGTCAGATGGGCGACCTGTCAGTGCGAAGGCCTCGCCCGGGGACTGGCGAGCATACAGGGTGGGGGAATGTAGGGGACAGGGACCTGGTGAGCTGTGCAGACGGGTGGAACCATGGTTGCCGGGAGTCGGGGTTCCGGGGGACGGATTTGAGGGGCGCATGGGAAGCCAGGCTCATGTGACAGGAGGCAGAGTGACGCAGGGAGAGGAGAGGATAAAAAGAAAAACGCGCGAAAGCAGAGACAGAGAAGCGCGGGAAATCTCTGAGGAGAGAAAACTGCAGCGCAGTTGTTGTGTGCATGCAGGCCGCAGTGAGACTTGCTGGAAGCAGGGGGAGAACGTGCAACAGACACTGCGGGCAATTACCAGAGCCCCCCAAAAGAGGCGCACTCGTCGTCAGCGACCCCCCAGGCAGAGGGGTAGCGCTGATCAGCTCAGGGACAATATTACCGTGCTCCCCGGGAGCATCTTGCCACAGAGTGCTCCGGGCCCTCCTGGGTTTTTCTTAGCTGTGACTGATACCGATTATTCTGCTAATTCTTCTCAAAAAGACCCCTCTCTGGACGTGGAAACTGTTACCCCGAATCAACGTCCGCCTGTGGGAGGTAACGCAGCACCGCGAAAGACATTCTGGACTCGAATCTACACCTGGGCCCGTCAACGGAGGACACCTCCTTGTCATGATCTCTGCAGGCAGAGATCATAGCAAGCCTATAGAGGGACAAGCTCTCGGAAGATGGAACTATACTGACCATGAACTAAGCCTGCCGCGCAACTAGAAATAGCCAGGTAGCATTTCCTATTTATCGCTAGATGCCCAGCTCTGGCCTAAGACCTAAATAGCTAGCAGAGGGAAATATAAGACCTGGCTCACCTCTAGAGAAATATTCCAAAGAAGACAGTAGCCCCCCACATATAATGACGGTGAGTTCAGATGAAACAACAAACGCAGCAGGAAAATAGTCTTAGCAAATTTGAGGTCCGCTTACTAGATAGCAGAAGACAGATAGTATACTTTCATGGTCAGCAGAAAAACACTAACAAAACACCATCCAGAGATTACCTTAAACTCTGGCATTAACTCATAACGCCAGAGTAGCAATCCCTGATCAACGAGAGCTTTCCAGACACAGTAACAAAACTTCAGCTGTGAACTGGAACAAATAGGCAAAACAAAACATGGACAAAAGTCCAACTTATCTAGTAGTAGTCTAGAAGCAGGAACAAGCACTGAGAGGCATCAGATAACATTGTTGACCGGCAAGAAACCACCAGAGAAATGAGCTTAAATAGCGACACCCACTACTGATGGAACCAGGTGAAACAGGAAAGAGGATGACAAGTCCAATTCCACAAGCGGCCACCGGGGGAGCCCAGAATCCAAATTCACAACAGTACCCCCCCCTCAAGGAGGGGGCACCGAACCCTCACCAGATCCACCAGGGCGACCAGGATGAGCCCTATGGAAGGCACGAACAAGATCAGAAGCATGAACATCAGATGCATTGACCCAAGAATTATCCTCCTGGCCGTAACCCTTCCAGTTGACCAGATACTGGAGTCTCCGTCTGGAAACACGAGAGTCCAAAATTTTCTCCACAACGTACTCCAACTCACCCTCAACCAACACCGGAGCAGGAGGCTCAACTGAAGGTACCACAGGTACCTCATACCTGCGCAATAACGACCGATGAAAAACGTTATGAATGGAAAAGGACGCAGGGAGGTCCAAACGGAAAGAAACAGGATTAAGAATCTCCAATATTCTATAAGGGCCGATGAACCGAGGTTTAAACTTAGGAGAAGAGACCCTCATAGGGACAAAACGAGAAGACAACCACACCAAATCTCCAACACAAAGCCGAGAACCAACACGACGATGACGGTTGGCAAAACGCTGAGTCTTCTCCTGGGACAACTTCAAATTGTCCATAACCTGTCCCCAGATGTGATGCAATCTCTCCACCACCGCATCCACTCCAGGACAATCCGAGGATTCCACCTGACCGGAGGAAAATCGAGGGTGAAACCCCGAATTACAGAAAAACGGGGACACCAAGGTGGAAGAGCTGGCCCGATTATTGAGGGCGAACTCTGCCAATGGCAAAAAAGCAACCCAATCATCCTGGTCAGCAGAGACAAAACACCTCAGATATGTCTCCAGGGTCTGATTAGTCCGCTCGGTCTGGCCATTAGTCTGAGGGTGAAAAGCAGATGAAAAAGACAAATCTATGCCCATCCTAGCACAGAATGCCCGCCAAAATCTAGACACAAATTGGGTACCTCTGTCAGAAACAATATTCTCAGGAATACCGTGCAATCGGACAACATTCTGAAAAAACAGAGGAACCAACTCAGAAGAAGAAGGCAACTTGGGCAGAGGAACCAAATGGACCATTTTAGAGAAACGGTCACAGACCACCCAGATGACAGACATCTTCTGGGAAACAGGCAGATCTGAAATAAAATCCATCGAGATGTGTGTCCAAGGCCTCTTAGGAATAGGCAAGGGCAACAGCAGTCCGCTAGCCCGAGAACTACAAGACTTGGCCCGAGCACAAACGTCACATGACTGCACAAAGACTCGCACATCTCGTGACAGGGAAGGCCACCAGAAGGATCTTGCCACCAAATCCCTGGTACAAAAAATTCCGGGATGACCTGCCAATGCAGAAGAATGTACCTCAGAGATGACTCTGCTGGTCCAATCATCCGGAACAAACAGTCTATCAGGCGGACAACGATCCGGTCTATCCGCCTGAAACTCTTGCAAGGACCGCCGCAGATCAGGAGAAACGGCCGACAAAATTACTCCCTCCCTAAGGATACCTGTGGGTTCAGAATTACCAGGAGAGTCCGGGTCAAAACTCCTAGAAAGGGCATCTGCCTTAACATTCTTAGAACCCGGTAGGTATGACACCACAAAATTAAAGCGAGAAAAAAATAAAGACCAGCGCGCCTGTCTAGGATTCAGGCGTCTGGCAGTCTCAAGATAAATCAAATTTTTGTGGTCAGTCAATACCACCACCTGATGCCTAGCCCCCTCGAGCCAATGGCGCCACTCCTCAAACGCCCACTTCATGGCCAAAAGCTCCCGATTCCCAACATCATAATTCCGCTCTGCGGGCGAAAATTTGCGAGAAAAGAAGGCACAAGGCCTAATGACGGAGCAGTCGGAACCTTTCTGCGACAACACTGCCCCAGCTCCGATCTCCGAAGCGTCAACCTCAACCTGAAAAGGCAGATTCACATCAGGCTGACGCAACACAGGGGCAGAGGCAAAACGGCGCTTAAGCTCCTGAAAGGCCTCTACAGCATGAGGGGACCAATTAGCAACATCAGCGCCTTGTCTGGTCAAATCAGTCAGTGGTTTAACGACATCCGAAAAACCAGCAATAAATCGGCGGTAAAAGTTGGCAAAGCCCAAAAATCTCTGAAGACCCTTAAGAGAGGAGGGCTGAGTCCAGTCACAAATAGCTTGCACCTTGACGGGATCCATCTCAATGGAAGAGGGAGAAAAAATATACCCCAAAAAGGAAATTTTCTGGACCCCAAAAACGCACTTAGACCCCTTCACACATAAAGAATTAGACCGCAGAACCTGAAAAACTCTCCTGACCTGCTGGACATGAGAGTCCCAGTCATCAGAAAAAATCAGAATATCATCCAGATATATTATCATAAATTTATCCAGAAAATCGCGGAAAATATCATGCATAAAAGACTGGAAAACTGAAGGGGCATTAGAAAGACCGAAAGGCATGACCAAATACTCAAAGTGGCCCTCGGGCGTATTAAATGCGGTCTTCCACTCATCCCCCTGCCTGATCCGCACCAAATTATACGCCCCACGAAGATCAATTTTAGAGAACCACTTAGCACCCTCTATACGAGCAAACAAATCAGTAAGCAATGGCAATGGGTATTGATACTTAACAGTGATCTTATTCAGAAGCCGATAATCAATACATGGTCTCAAAGAGCCGTCTTTTTTTGAGACAAAGAAAAACCCAGCTCCCAAGGGAGAAGAAGATGGACGAATATGTCCCTTTTCCAAAGACTCCCTTATATATTCCCGCATAGCAGCATGTTCCGGCACAGACAGATTAAACAAACGACCCTTGGGATATTTACAACCCGGTATCAAATCTATGGCACAATCGCACTCACGATGCGGAGGTAACGACCCAAGCTTGGGTTCGTCAAAGACATCTTGATAATCAGAGAGGAACTCAGGGACTTCAGAGGGAATGGACGACGAAATAGAAACCAAAGGTAAGTCCCCATGAATACCCTTACATCCCCAGCTCAACACAGACATTGCTCTCCAGTCCAAGACTGGGTTGTGAGACTGCAACCATGGCAATCCCAGTACCAAATCGTCATGTAAATTATACAGCACCAGGAAACGAATAATCTCCTGGTGATCCGGATTGATACGCATGGTTACTTGTGTCCAGTATTGTGGTTTATTATTAGCCAATGGGGTGGAGTCAATCCCCTTCAGAGGAATAAGAGTCTCCAAAGGCTCTAAATCAAAACCACAACGATTGGCAAAGGACCAATCCATAAGACTCAGAGCGGCGCCAGAGTCAACATAGGCGTCCGTGGCAATGGATGACAAAGAGCAAATCAGGGTTACAGACAAAATAAACTTAGACTGAATGGTGCCAATGGAAACAGACTTATCAAGCTTCTTTGTACGCCTAGAGCATGCTGATATAACATGAGTAGAATCCCCACAATAGAAACACAATCCATTCCTCCGTCTAAAATTCTGTCGCTCGCTCCTGGACAGAATTCTATCACACTGCATACTTTCTGGCGTCTTTTCCATAGACACCGCCAGATGGTGCACCGGTTTGCGCTCCCGCAGACGCCTATCAATCTGAATAGCCATTGTCATGGACTCATTCAGACCTGCAGGCACAGGGAACCCAACCATAACATCCTTAACGGCATCAGAGAGACCTTCTCTGAAAGTTGCCGCCAAGGCGCACTCATTCCACTGAGTAAGCACAGACCATTTACGGAATTTTTGGCAGAAAACTTCAGCTTCGTCTTGCCCCTGAGATAGTGCCATCAAAGTTTTTTCTGCCTGAAGTTCCAAATGAGGTTCCTCATAAAGCAAGCCCAAGGCCAGAAAAAACGCATCCACATCGCGTAACGCAGGATCCCCTGCTGGCAATGAGAAGGCCCAATCTTGAGGGTCACCCCTGAGCAAGGAAATCACAATCCTAACCTGCTGAGCAGGGTCTCCAGCTGAACGAGACTTCAGGGACAAATAAAGCTTACAATTATTTCGGAAATTCTGGAAGCTAGCTCTATTCCCTGTGAAGAACTCCGGCAAAGGAATTCTCGGCTCAGATACCGGAGCATGTACCACAAAATCTTGTAAATTTTGTACTTTCGTGATGAGATTATTCAAACCCGCAGTTACACTCTGGAGATCCATTATTGTCAGGTGCACACAGAGCCATACAGAGATTAGGAGGAGAGAGAGAAAAAAGACTGCAGCAAGGCAGACTGGAGGAAAAAAAAAAAAAAAAAAAAAATTCCAGCAGACTTCTTATAACTCTCCTTTCTCAACCTGGGTCTTTAACACTTTATTGGCCGGTCAAACTGTCATGATCTCTGCAGGCAGAGATCATAGCAAGCCTATAGAGGGACAAGCTCTCGGAAGATGGAACTATACTGACCATGAACTAAGCCTGCCGCGCAACTAGAAATAGCCAGGTAGCATTTCCTATTTATCGCTAGATGCCCAGCTCTGGCCTAAGACCTAAATAGCTAGCAGAGGGAAATATAAGACCTGGCTCACCTCTAGAGAAATATTCCAAAGAAGACAGTAGCCCCCCACATATAATGACGGTGAGTTCAGATGAAACAACAAACGCAGCAGGAAAATAGTCTTAGCAAATTTGAGGTCCGCTTACTAGATAGCAGAAGACAGATAGTATACTTTCATGGTCAGCAGAAAAACACTAACAAAACACCATCCAGAGATTACCTTAAACTCTGGCATTAACTCATAACGCCAGAGTAGCAATCCCTGATCAACGAGAGCTTTCCAGACACAGTAACAAAACTTCAGCTGTGAACTGGAACAAATAGGCAAAACAAAACATGGACAAAAGTCCAACTTATCTAGTAGTAGTCTAGAAGCAGGAACAAGCACTGAGAGGCATCAGATAACATTGTTGACCGGCAAGAAACCACCAGAGAAATGAGCTTAAATAGCGACACCCACTACTGATGGAACCAGGTGAAACAGGAAAGAGGATGACAAGTCCAATTCCACAAGCGGCCACCGGGGGAGCCCAGAATCCAAATTCACAACACCTCCTTCCCCCGCCATCAGGACTACGTCGCTGACGGAGCTTCACCATCAGGACTGCATCGTTGAAACAACACTGATAAGTGAACTTGGTTGACTTGTTCTTGTTAGTGGGTCACTAGTGAGGCGCTGTCGTGTTTCGCGGGTTTAGTTCAGGGTGCCTATATAGTAGATAGGATTTACTGTGAAATTGTGATCGTGTACCTAAGTTCCCTGCGTGGAAAACTGTTGTTATTCTTTGTTGGGTTGGAAGTTAAAGGAAAGTTAAAAAAAAACGTTATTTGCTTTCTGACTCCTCTTTGTCCCTGCATCCTTCTTTATCTGCGGTCTCTACAGCTGTGTGCATACATTATATAGGTGATAATGTGACTATACACATCAGTCACAGTATCACGTATATAATATATGCAGCAGTTGCAGCATAACATATATAATGTATATACAGTAATTTCAATGTGATATATATTCATCAGCCTCAGTGTCTACAAAGTGATATATATGTATGTCACTATGTGATGTATGCATCATAATATAGTATATACTGTAGTATAATGCTGTCTTAATTATATTATAGTGTTGTGTATGTAATGTAGAGATGTTTCTATAGTAATGTGCTGTGTACATAGTATATATAGTGTGGAATCCAGACTATATTTACTGGCACATCTCTACACTATATAGTATACACATTCATACCTCCCAACTTTTGAAGATGGGAAAGAGGGACAAAGTCAGCGGCGCGCAACATGCGCCGCAGCAAATTTTAGGCCACATCTCTGACCACACCCATTCATAACTAGTCACACCCATATCCACGTCCCAACCACACCCATTTAGCACTGCTGATCACACTGTTTCATAAAGAATGGTTTGGGGATTCATAGTTATTAATGTTGAAGGAAGACTGTAAGTCCATCTAGTTCAACCCACAGCCTAACCTAACATGCACTAACATGTTGATCCAGAGGAAGGCAAAAAAAACCCATGTGGTAAGAGTAAGCTCCACCATGGGGAAAAAAATTCCTTCCCGACTCCACATACGGCAATCAGACTAGTTCCCTGGATCAATGCCTTATCAAGGAATCTAGTGTATATAACCTGTAACATTATACTTTTCCAGAAAGGCATCCAGTCCCCTCTTAAATTTAATTAATGAATCACTCATTACAACATCATACGGCAGAGAGTTCCATAGTCTCATTGCTCTTACAGTAAAGAATCCGCGTCTGTTATTATGCTTAAACCTTCTTTCCTCCAGACGTAGAGGATGCCCCCTTGTCCCTGTCTCAGGTCTATGATTAAAAAGATCATCAGAAAGGTCTTTGTACTGTCCCCTCATATATTTATACATTAACATAAGATCACCCCTTAGTCTTCGTTTTTCCAAACTAAATAGCCCCAAGTGTAATAACCTATCTTGGTATTGCAGACCCCCCAGTCCTCTAATAACCTTGGTCGCTCTTCTCTGCACCCGCTCCAGTTCAGCTATGTCTTTCTTATACACCGGAGACCAGAACTGTGCACAGTATTCTAAGTGTGGTCGAACTAGTGACTTGTATAGAGGTAAAATTATGTTCTCCTCATGAGCATCTATGCCTCTTTTAATACATCCCATTATTTTATTTGCCTTTGTAGCAGCTGCCTGACACTGGCCACTGAATATGAGTTTGTCATCCACCCATACACCCAGGTCTTTTTCATTGACGGTTTTGCCCAGAGTTTTAGAATTAAGCACATAGTTATACATCTTATTACTTCTACCCAAGTGCATTACCTTACATTTATCCCCATTAAAGCTCATTTGCCATTTATCAGCCCAAGCTTCTAGTTTACATAAATCATCCTGTAATATAAAATTGTCCTCCCCTGTATTGATTACCCTGCAGAGTTTAGTGTCATCTGCAAATATTGAAATTCTACTCTGAATGCCCCCTACAAGGTCATTAATAAATATGTTAAAAAGAAGAGGGCCCAATACTGACCCCTGTGGTACCCCACTGCTAACCGTGACCCAGTCCGAGTGTGC
The DNA here is from genome assembly GCF_051348905.1 of Ranitomeya variabilis. NCBI lineage: Eukaryota > Metazoa > Chordata > Amphibia > Anura > Dendrobatidae > Ranitomeya > Ranitomeya variabilis. The sequence continues at coordinate 582,041,899 of NC_135233.1, forward strand.
TCCATTAATAACCACCCTTTGTTTCCTATCCCTGAGCCAGCTCTCAACCCACTTACACATATTTTCCCCTATCCCCATTACTCTCATTTTATGTAACAACCTTTTGTGTGGCACAGTATCAAAAGCTTTGGAAAAGTCCATATATACTACGTCCACTGGGTTCCCTTGGTCCAGTCCGGAACTTACCTCTTCATAGAAGCTGATCAAATTAGTCTGACATGAACGGTCCCTAGTAAACCCGCGCTGATACTGGGTCATAAGGTTATTCCTCTTCAGATACTCCAGTATAGTATCCCTTAGAATGCCCTCCAGGATTTTACCCACAGTAGAGGTTAAGCTTACTGGCCTATAATTACCGAGTTCAGTTTTTGCCCCTTTTTTGAATATTGGCACCACATTTGCTATACGCCAGTCCTGTGGTACAGACCCTGTTATTATGGAGTCTTTAAAGATTAAAAATAATGGTCTATCAATGACTGTACTTAGTTCCTGCAGTACTCGGGGGTGTATCCCATCCGGGCCCGGAGATTTGTCAATTTTAGTTATTTTTAGATGCCGCTGTACTTCCTGCTGGGTTAAGCAGGTGACATTTAATGGGGAATTTTTATCACTAGTCATTTTGTCTGCCATGGGATTTTCTTTTGTAAATACTGATGAAAAAAAGTCATTTAGCATATTGGCTTTTTCCTCATCCTCATCCACCATTTCACCCAGACTATTTTTAAGGGGGCCAACACTGTCATTTTTTAGTTTCTTACTATTTATATAGTTAAAGAATATTTTGGGATTATTTTTACTCTCTCTGGCAATGAGTCTCTCTGTCTCAATCTTTGCTGCCTTGATTTGCTTTTTACAGAATTTATTTAATTTTCTGTATTTATTTAATGCCTCCTCACTACCTACTTCCTTTAATTCTCTAAATGCTTTCTTTTTGTCCCTTATTGCGCCCCTTACAGCTCTGTTTAGCCATATTGGTTTCCTCCTATTTCTAGTATGTTTATTCCCATACGGTATATACTGTGCACAGGTCCTATCCAGGATGCTAATAAACGTCTCCCATTTTCTTTGTGTATTTTTGTGTCTCAGGATATCGTCCCAGTTAATTGCACCAAGATCCTCTCTCATCCGTTGGAAATTTGCCCTCCTGAAGTTTAGTGTCCTTGTCACCCCCCTACTACCCATCTTATTAAAGGTTACATGAAAACTTGTTATTTTGTGATCACTATTCCCCAAGTGACCCCCAACCCTTATATTTGATATGCGGTCTGGCCTGTTGGTTAATATTAGGTCTAGCAGTGCCCCCCTCCTTGTTGGGTCCTGAACCAGTTGTGAAAGGTAATTGTCTCTCATAGTTGTCAAAAACCGATTACCTTTGCTGGAACTGCAGGTTTCTGTTCCCCAATCTATTTCAGGGTAGTTGAAGTCCCCCATAATAATGACTTCTCCTTGAGTCGCAGCTTCATCTATTTGCTTTACGAGGATATTCTCCATTGCTTCCATTAGTTTTGGAGATTTATAACAAACCCCTATCAGTAATTTATTATTTTTTCCCCCTCCCCTTATCTCCACCCACAGGGACTCTACATTTTCATTAAATTCACCTATATTATCACGCAGGATGGGTTTTAAGGAAGATTTTACATATAGACACACCCCTCCCCCTCGCTTATCTGTACGGTCATTTCTGAACAGGCTATAGCCCTGCAAGTTAACAGCCCAGTCATGGCTCTCATCCAGCCACGTCTCAGATATCCCCACCATGTTATAATTATGCTCCAACAACATTAGTTCTAATTCATCCATTTTGTTGGCGAGGCTTCTGGCATTAGTATACATACACTTGATGTTACTCTCTGTACCTCTATTCTTTCTTAAATTACTAACTGTTCTAACCCCACCCCCCATGCCACCGCCACCCCCAACTTCCTCATTTGTGCCCAGGTCTCTATCTGCACTATCTTCCCCTCCTATAAAATGAATATCCTCCCCCCCAATCCCTAGTTTAAACACTCCTCCAACCTTCTAACCATTTTCTCCCCCAGCACAGCTGCACCTTCCCCATTGAGGTGCAGCCCGTCCCTAGCGTAGAGCCTGTAGCCAACTGAGAAGTCGGCCCAGTTCTGCAGGAGCCCAAACCCCTCCTTCCTACACCAATTCTTGAGCCACTTATTAACCTCCCTAATAATTATAATTATAAACAAAAAAATATGGCCACACAGTGCTCCATACTGTATAATGACCACACATGATGCTCCGTACTGTATAATGGCCACACATGATGCTCCATACTGTATATTGGCTGCACATGATGCTCCATACTGTATAATGGCCACACATGATGCTCCATACTGTATAATGACCACACATGATGCTCCATACTGTATAATGACTGCACATGATGCTCCATACTGTATAATGACCACACATGATGCTCAATACTGTATAATGACTGCACATGATGCTCAATACTGTATAATGACTGCACATGATGCTCCATACTGTATAATGACCACACATGATGCTCCATACTGTATAATGACCACACATGATGCTCCATACTGTATAATGACCGCACATGATGCTCCATACTGTATAATGACCACACATGATGCTCCATACTGTATAATGACCGCACATGATGCTCCATACTGTATAATGACCACACATGATGGTCTATACTGTATATTGGCCGCACATGATACTTCGTACCATATAATGGCCACACATAGCTACTCCTAAACACACGGCTGTGCTCTGTACACTTTGCACACACTGCTCCGCTCCATACACCTCATACACACACGGCTCCGCTCCGTACACCTCGTACACATTCAGCTCCGCTCCATACACCTCGTACACATTTAGCTCCGCTCCATACACCTCATACAAACACGGCTCCACTCCATACACCTCATACACACACGGCTCCGCTCCATACACACACACGACTCCACTCCATACACCTCATACACACACGGCTCCGCGCTCCATACATCTCATACACACACGGCTCCGCTCCATACACCTCATACACACACGGCTCCGCTCCATACACCTCATACACACACGGCTCCGCTCCATACACCTCAAACACACACATGGCTCCGCTCCATACACCTCATACACACACACGGCTCCGCTCCATACACCTCATACACATTTAGCTCTGCTCCATACACCTCGTACACATTTAGCTCTGCTCCATACACCTCGTACACATTCAGTTCCGCTCCATACACCTCATACACACACGGTTCCGCTCTGTACACCTCGTACACATTCAGCTCCGCTCCATACACCTCGTACACATTCAGCTCCGCTCCATACACCTCGTACACATTCAGCTCCGCTCCATACACCTCATACACACACGGCTCCGCTCTGTACACCTCGTACACATTCAGCTCCGCTCCATACACCTCGTACACCTTCAGCTCCGCTACATACACCTCATACACACACGATCTGCTCCATACACCTCATACACATGGCTCCGCTCTGTACACCTCGTACACATTCAGCTCTGCTTCATACACCTCGTACACATTCAGCTCTGCTCCATACACCTCGTACACATTTAGCTCTGCTCCATACACCTCATACACACACGGCTCTGCTCCATACACCTCATACACAGACATGGCTCTGCTACATCCACACTGTACACCTCCTGACCCCACACAAGGCAGCTTACTTACCTCATCCAGCAGCACCATGTGGCAAGTTGGCAACCAGCACAGCCGAGTCCTGCAATCCACGGAGGTCCCGATCATGTGACCCCTGACTCCTCCACTCCTGTGACCTCATCACAGGTCCTGTGCGCACAGAGCAGGCAGCCAATATGTGGTGTAAGGCTCTGCGGGTGCAGCGATGACCGGCTGATACATCGCATACGGAAGGGTAAGGGGCATGGCTTAACACAAGGGGGCGTGTCGGCTGCTTCTCCTGCTGTCTGCGGGCCGGGAAGCAGAGCATCCCGTGCAGGAGTGTGGGGCACAGGCTCAAAAACGGGACAGTCCCGCAGAATGAGGGACAGTTGGACGCTATGTACATTGCTCCACTCTATATTCCTTACCATGGTATATAATATCTGAGTTTTGTATATAATTGATTGCAGCATAGATTGTGGAGCTGTGTATACTTTTCCTGTCCTGTATACATAGTGTAATTTTCAGCATCTACTTGTATCATATTATGTATGTGTGTGTGTATTATATATATATATATATATATATATATATATATATATATATATACACATATTGTAGCAGAGTCAGTGGTGAAGTGATGGAGGGGAGTGTTATGTTGGGCTGGTGGTTAGGAGCACTAGAAATGACCAGATGAGGAAACTAGCAATACAGGACGAGCTCTGGGAAGTGGGAGCTCTGCTGACCGCAAGCCCTAATCCTATCAAACAACAACTAGAAATAGCCGTGGAGCGTTCCTGACTCTGCCTAGACGCCTCTTCACAGCCTAAGAGCTAACTACCCCTAAAGATAGAAAATACAGCCTACCTTGCCTCAGAGAAATTCCCCAAAGAAATAGGCAGCCCCCACATATATTGACTGTGAGTTAAGATGGAAGTCACAAACACAGGAATGAAATAGGTTTCAGCATAGGAGGCCAAACTAACTAAACAGACAGAGGATAGAAAAGGTATCTTTGCGGTCAGCATAAAAAACTAACAAAAAACCACGCAGAGTGTGCAAAAGAAACCACCGCACCGACTCACGGCGCGGTGGTGCCACTCTGCATCCCAGAGCTTCCAGCTAACAAGATTAAATCATAATAGCAAGCTGGACAAAAACACAATAGTAACAAATAAGCTAGCAGGGACTTAGCTTTTGCTGAGATAAAGAGGTCATCTGAAAGATCCAAGAGAACTGAACCAGTACTAGGACATTGACAGCTGGCATCAAGTAAAGATCTGAGTGGAGTTAAATAGAGCAGCCAGCCAAGGCCTGAACGAGATCAGCTGGAGAAGGAATCTCAGAACCAGCAGCTCCACTCACAGCCACCAGAGGGAGTCCATGAACAGAACTCACCGAAGTACCATTCATAACCACAGGAGGGAGCTCGAGAACAGAATTCACAACAGGGGAGATACGTGTCACTGCACATGTTGGCGTCAGTGATGTGAAATCAGAGTAGCACACTACGTGTTGAGAGGATGAAATGAGAATTATGTTATGGGCAGGTTTTAGTAGATCTCCATAGAGCGAGTGGGAGGTGCTCCACCATATCTCCACCTGCAGTGTCCTGATAGGACCTGTGTGATGTCAAGATCATGTGATCAATCACATGATGGAGGAATCACATGGTCTGGGCTTAAATGGCTGACTGACAGAGCTTTCAGTGCTCAGTGTGGGCCTGGAGAGAGAGCACAACAGGAAGTTGTGTGCTCAATCTGAATCATGGACATTGCTGCCTGTTAGTTGGCTGATCCCCACTAGGAAGCGGACTGTTTTTTTTTCCCTTCTTTGTTTTGCTGTTTTGCCCAGAAGGCCATATTTACTTTACCACCTTGGTTTATGCTGCTACAATAAACAAAGCATTTTCTTAAAGAGATAGTGTTCCAGTTATACCTCCTTGTCCAGCCGAGTGAGCCACTCTACCACAATAAATAAATATATATATATATATATATATATATATATATATATATATATATATAGCAGCGCTCAGATTAATTGTGAAAAAAGTGGAGGACTCTTTATTAGGCCATGTGGCAGAGTTTTGGATCCATAATATTTCTCTGCTATGGAATGAAGTATCTGTATATACACTGCACATTACCAATTATTTTGTCCTGTATATATACACTGCACAGTACTGCTTCTCCAGTCTTCTATCTATACTCTGCACCGTACCGCTTATCCTATATAAACCCACTGCACAGTACCACTTTTCCTGTGTATATACACTGGACAGTACTAATTCTGTATATGTACACTGCACAGCGCCCCTTCTCCTCTCCTGTATATATACACTGCACAGTACTACTCCTCCTGTCCTGTATATATACACTGCACAGTACCACTCCTCCTGTCTATATATATATATATATATATATATATAGTACACTGCACAGAACCACTTCTCTTGTCCTGTATATATACTGTCAGGAAATAGGAAGAATTTCTTGCTGTCTCAATTACACTTCCGGAACTGTCCACTGCATTCATTGGCACACACAAAGCCCTTTGCAGGCACATGCCTGCGTGTAATTCTGTCTCCCTCTACCCCTCCCATTAGGTTTGTGTAAAGCTTTCCTTCTCACCCCTTCCTCAGGAATGTATGAGTTATCAGAAACCAGCCCTTTGATTGAACCATGTGCTTTTTTTGTGTATGAGAGTTATTCCAGATGAAATAACTTGACCCCAAGTAGTCATATAGGTGCGAAACTTACACTTTGATATGTGCCCCAGCAGAACCACACACCAGTGAGTTTTCTAGGTTCCAGAACCAGCAGAATCTGAGAAATGGATTTCTACTTAACCGAGTCATACAGCCACCCCATGTTTAGACTTAAATGCAAGCTAATCTCGTGATAAGACATGTAATACTTTTGTTGTCCCTCTGCAAGCTTCCCCCCAAGAGTTATGTTTAATAGAAGGTTTTTCATAACTTTCCAAGGAGGGAGTATCCAGCCCCTCAGTGATGTCACGACCAGAGGGTATAAGATATTGAACCTCATTTTAGGATAGAGTCTTTGCCCAGGAAGTCAGCTACCAGAGGCTGGATAAATTTGCCCTGATGCATTGGGATGTCTCTCATCCTCTCCCCAACCACATGGCTTACCATTGCCTGAGATAACTGTAAGTGTTTTTCTTCTTTAATCCCTTTTTATTTGTAATTGTGTGTACATACTATAATTGTCTCATTTTGTAACATCTTTTTATACTTTTGTGAACACTGCCTATTCTTTTTGGAGTAAAACATAAACCTTTACTAGCTTTGATTTCCTTGCTCTAAAATGTACCCCTAAGTTCTCCGAATTAAGTCAATGTTACTGATTGTGTTGGCCCTGACCCACTATTAATCATAAGTAATAGGAGCTGTTGGTAGTGAAGTGTCCTGAGCTTTTGAGGAGACTGGCAGCGACGGACGGCGTTTGATAATTGTATTTCCCGCCCGAGAGTGGGAGTAATTATATCGCCCTCACTGCAGCGTGCCCAATAGCCAGTACATAGCAAGGCAGCCTTTCTGGGGACTATTTATCCTAGGTGCAGTTCCCTGACTGACCTGAGGGTAAGGGGGCGCTAGAGAGCTGCATGTTCCCACCTGGAACTGGGAAGTGGGATATAATAAATCTCTGATGAACCAGGGTAACCAAACACCCCCGGTTCATGACATATACACTGCACAGTACCACTTCTCCTGTGTATATACACTGGACAGTACCAATTATGTATATACGCACTGCACACTACTCCTGTCACTTCTCCTGTCCTGTATATATACACTGCACAGTACCATGTCTCCTTTCCTGTATTTACATATTACACAGTATCACTTCTCCTCTCTTCTAAATATACATTGCACGCACAGTACCAATTCTGCATATATACACTGTACAGTACCCCTTATCCTGTCCTGTATATATACACTGCACAGTACCACTTCTCCTGTACTGTATATATATATATATATGCTGCACAGTACCACTCTTCCTGCCCTGTATATATACACTGCACATTCCCACTTCTCCTGTCCTGTATATATACACTGCACAGTACTAATCCTCCTGTCCTGTATATATACACTGCACAGTACCACTCCTCCTGTCCTGTATATATACCCTGCACAGTACCACTCCTCCTGTCCTGTATATATACCCTGCACAGTACCACTTCTCCTGTACTGTATATATATGCTGCACAGTACCACTCTTCCTGTCCTGTATATATATGCTGCACAGTACCACTTCTCCTGTCCTGTATATATACACTGCACAGTACCATTTCTCCTGTCCTGTATATATATACTGCACAGTACCACTCCTCCTATCCTGCATATATACACTGCACAGTACCACTCCTCCTGTCCTCTATATATACTGCACAGTACCACTTCTCCTGTCCTGTATATATATACTGCACAGTACCACTCCTCCTGTCCTGTATATATATGCTGCACAGTACCACTTCTCCTGTCCTGTATATATACACTGCACAGTACCATTTCTCCTGTCCTGTATATATACACTGCACAGTACCACTTCTCCTGTACTGTATATATATGCTGCACAGTACCACTCTTCCTGTCCTGTATATATACTGCACAGTACCACTTCTCCTGTCCTGTATATATATACTGCACAGTACCACTTCTCCTGTCCTGTATATATATGCTGCACAGTACCACTCTTCCTGTCCTGTATATATACACTGCACAGTACCATTTCTCCTGTCCTGTATATATACTGCACAGTACCACTTCTCCTGTACTGTATATATATGCTGCACAGTACCACTCTTCCTGTCCTGTATATATACTGCACAGTACCACTCTTCCTGTCCTGTATATATACTGCACAGTACCACTTCTCCTGTCCTGTATATATATACTGCACAGTACCACTTCTCCTGTACTGTATATATATGCTGCACAGTACCACTCTTCCTGTCCTGTATATATACTGCACAGTACCACTTCTCCTGTCCTGTATATATATACTGCACAGTACCACTTCTCCTGTACTGTATATATATGCTGCACAGTACCACTCTTCCTGTCCTGTATATATACACTGCACAGTACCACTATATATATACACTGCACAGTACCACTTCTCCTGTACTGTATATATATGCTGCACAGTACCACTCTTCCTGCCCTGTATATATACACTGCACACTGCCACTTCTCCTGTCCTGTATATATACACTGCACAGTACTAATCCTCCTGTCCTGTATATATACACTGCACAGTACCACTCCTCCTGTCCTGTATATATACCCTGCACAGTACCACTCCTCCTGTCCTGTATATATACCCTGCACAGTACCACTTCTCCTGTACTGTATATATATGCTACACAGTACCACTCTTCCTGTCCTGTATATATACACTGCAAAGTACCATTTCTCCTGTTCTGTATATACAGGTCCTTCTCAAAAAATTAGCATATAGTGTTAAATTTCATTATTTACCATAATGTAATGATTACAATTAAACTTTCATATATTATAGATTCATTATCCACCAACTGAAATTTGTCAGGTCTTTTATTGTTTTAATACTGATGATTTTGGCATACAACTCCTGATAACCCAAAAAACCTGTCTCAATAAATTAGCATATCAAGAAAATGTCCTCTAAACGACCTATTACCCTAATCTTCTGAATCAACTAATTAACTCTAAACACATGCAAAAGATACCTGAGGCTTTTAAAAACTCCCTGCCTGGTTCATTACTCAAAACCCACATCATGGGTAAGACTAGCGACCTGACAGATGTCAAGAAGGCCATCATTGACACCCTCAAGCAAGAGGGTAAGACCCAAAAAGAAATTTCTCAACAAATAGGCTGTTCCCAGAGTGCTGTATCAAGGCACCTCAATGGTAAGTCTGTTGGAAGGAAACAATGTGGCAGAAAACGCTGTACAACGAGAAGAGGTGACCGGACCCTGAGGAAGATTGTGGAGAAGGACCGATTCCAGACCTTGGGGAACCTGAGGAAGCAGTGGACTGAGTCTGGTGTGGAAACATCCAGAGCCACCGTGCATTCCCCAGGTAAAGCCACTTTTGAACCATAAACAGCGGCAGAAGCGCCTGACCTGGGCTACAGAGAAGCAGCACTGGACTGTTGCTAAGTGGTCCCAAGTACTTTTTTCTGATGAAAGCAAATTTTGCATGTCATTCGGAAATCAAGGTGCCAGAGTCTGGAGGAAGACTGGGGAGAAGGAAATGCCAAAATGCCTGAAGTCCAGTGTCAAGTACCCACAGTCAGTGATGGTGTGGGGTGCCATGTCAGCTGCTGGTGTTGGTCCACTGTGTTTCATCAAGGGCAGGGTCAATGCAGCTAGCTATCAGGAGATTTTGGAGCACTTCATGCTTCCATCGGCTGAAATGCTTTATGGAGATGAAGATTTCATTTTTCAGCACGACCTGGCACCTGCTCACAGTGCCAAAACCACTGGTAAATGGTTTACTGACCATGGTATTACTGTGCTCAATTGGCCTGCCAACTCTCCTGACCTGAACCCCATAGAGAATCTGTGGGATATTGTGAAAAGAAAGTTGAGAGACGCAAGACCCAACACTCTGGATGAGCTTAAGGCCGCTATTGAAGCATCCTGGGCCTCCATAACATCTCAGCAGTGTCACAGGCTGATTGCCTCCATGCCACGCCGCATTGAAGCAGTCATTTCTGCCAAAGGATTCCCGACCAAGTATTGAGTGCATAACTGAACATTATTATTTGATTGTTTTTTTGTTTGTTATTAAAAAACACTTTTATTTGATTGGACGGGTGAAATATGCTAATTTATTGAGACAGGTTTTTTGGGTTATCAGGAGTTGTATGCCAAAATCATCAGTATTAAAACAATAAAAGACCTGACAAATTTCAGTTGGTGGATAATGAATCTATAATATATGAAAGTTTAATTGTAATCATTACATTATGGTAAATAATGAAAATTAACACTATATGCTAATTTTTTGAGAAGGACCTGTATATACTGCACAGTACCACTTCTCCTGTACTGTATATATATGCTGCACAGTACCACTCGTCCTGTCCTGTATATATACACTGCACAGTACCATTTCTCTTGTCCTGTATATATATGCTGCACAGTACCACTCTTCCTGTCCTGTATATATACTGCACAGTACCACTTCTCCTGTACTGTATATATATATATATATATATATATATATGCTGCACAGTACCACTCCTCCTGTCCTGTATATATACACTGCACAGTACCACTCCTCCTGTCCTGTATATATACACTGCACAGTACCACTCCTCCTGTCCTGTATATATACACTGCACAGTACTACTCCTCCTGTCCTGTATATATATGCTGCACAGTACCACTCTTCCTGTCCTCTATATATACACTGCACAGTACCACTCCTCCTGTCCTGTATATATACACTGCACAGTGCCACTCCTCCTGTCCTGTATATATACACTGCACAGTACCACTCCTCCTGTCCTGTATATATACACTGCACAGTACCACTCCTCCTGTCCGGTATATATACACTGCACAGTACCACTCCTCCTGTCCTGTATATATACACTGCACAGTACCACTCCTCCTGTCCTGTATATATACACTGTACAGTACCGCTCCTCCTGTCCTGTATATATACACTTCACAGTACCACTCCTCCTGTCCTGTATATATACCCTGCACAGTACCACTCCTCCTGTCCTGTATATATACACTGCACAGTACCACTCCCCCTGTCCTGTATATATACACTGCACAGTACCACTCCTCCTGTCCTGTATATATACACTGCACAGTACCACTCCTCCTGTATGCATACACTGCACAGTACCACTCCTTCTGTCCTGTATATATACACTGCACAGTACCACTCCTCCTGTCCTGTATATATACACTGCACAGTACCACTCCTCCTGTCCTGTATATATACACTGCACAGTACCACTCCTCCTGTCCTGTATATATACACTGCACAGTACCACTCCTCCTGTCCTGTATATATACACTGCACAGTACCACTCCTCCTGTCCTGTATATATACACTGCACAATACCACTCCCCCTGTCCTGTATATATACACTGCACAGTACCACTCCTCCTGTCCTGTATATATACACTGCACAGTACCACTCCCCCTGTCCTGTATATATACACTGCACAGTACCACTCCTCCTGTCCTGTATATATACACTGCACAGTACCACTCCTCCTGTCCTGTATATATACGCTGCACAGTACCACTCCTCCTGTCCTGTATATATACGCTGCACAGTACCACTCCTCCTGTCCTGTATACTGTATATACACTGCACAGTACCACTCTTCCTGTCCTGTATATATACACTGCACAGTACCACTCCTCCTGTCCTGTATATATACACTGCACAGCACCACTCCTCCTGTCCTGTATATATACACTGCACAGTACCACTCCTCCTGTCCTGTATATATACACTGCACAGTACCACTCCTCCTGTCCTGTATATATACACTGCACAGTACCACTCCTCCTGTCCTGTATATATACACTGCACAGTACCTCTCCTCCTGTCCTGTATATATACACTGCACAGTACCACTCCTTCTGTCCTGTATATATACACTGCACAGTACCACTCCTCCTGTCCTGTATATGCACTGCACAATACCAATCCTCCTGTCCTGTATATATACACTGCACAGTACCACTCCTCCTGTCCTGTATATATATACACTGCACAGTACCACTCCCCCTGTCCTGTATATATACACTGCACAGTACCACTCCTCCTGTCCTGTATATATACACTGCACAGTACCACTCCTCCTGTCCTGTATATATACGCTGCACAGTACCACTCCTCCTGTCCTGTATATATATGCTGCACAGTACCACTCCTCCTGTCCTGTATATATACACTGCACAGTACCACTCTTCCTGTCCTGTATATATACACTGCACAGTACCACTCCTCCTGTCCTGTGTATATACACTGCACAGCACCACTCCTCCTGTATATATACACTGCACAGTACCACTCCTCCTGTCCTGTATATATACACTGCACAGTACCACTCCTCCTGTCCTGTATATATATATATATATATATATACACTGCACAGTACCACTCCTCCTGTCCTGTATATATATGCTGCACAGTACCATTCCTCCTGTCCTGTATATATACACTGCACAGTACCACTCCTCCTGTCCTGTATATATGCACTGCACAGTACCACTCCTCCTGTCCTGTATATATACACTGCACAGTACCACTCCTCCTGTCCTGTATATATACACTGTATAGTACTGCTTCTCCTGTCCTGTATATATACACTGCACAGTACCATTCCTCCTGTCCTGTATATATACACTGCACAGTACCACTCCTCCTGTATATATACACTGCACAGTACCATTCCTCCTGTATGTATACACTGCACAGTACCACTCCTCCTGTATGTATACACTACACAGTACCACTCCTCCTGTCCTGTATATATACACCGCACAGTACCACTCCTCCTGTATATATACACTGCACAGTACCACTCCTCCTGTCCTGTATATATACACTGCACAGTACCACTCCTCCTGTCCTGTATATACACCGCACAGTACCACTCCTCCTGTATATATACACTGCACAGTACCACTTCTCCTGTCCTGTATATATACACTGCACAGTACCACTCCTCCTGTCCTGTATATATACACTGCACAGTACCACTCCTCCTGTATATATACACTGCACAGTACCACTCCTCCTGTCCTGTATATACACTGCGCAGTACCACTCCTCCTGTCCTGTATATATACACTGCACAGTACCACTCCTCCTGTCCTGTATATATACACTGCACAGTACCACTCCTCCTGTCCTGTATATATACACTGCACGGTACCACTCCTCCTGTCCTGTATATATACCCTGCACAGTACCACTCCTCCTGTATATATATACTGCACAGTACCACTCCTCCTGTATATATACACTGCACAGTACCACTCCTCCTGTCCTGTATATACACTGCGCAGTACCACTCCTCCTGTCCTGTATATATACACTGCACAGTACCACTCCTCCTGTCCTGTATACATACACTGCACAGTACCACTCCTCCTGTCCTGTATATATACACTGCACAGTACCACTCCTCCTGTCCTGTATATATACACTGCACAGTACCACTCCTCCTGTCCTCTATATATACACTGCACAGTACCACTCCTCCTGTCCTGTATATATACACTGCACAGTACCGCTCCTCCTGTCCTGTATATATACAGTGCACAGTACCACTCCTCCTGTATATATACACTGCACAGTACCACTCCTCCTGTCCTGTATATATACACTGCGCAGTACCACTCCTCCTGTCCTGTATATACACTGCACAGTACCACTCCTCCTGTCCTGTATATATACACTGCACAGTACCACTCCTCCTGTCCTGTATATACACTGCACAGAACCACTCCTCCCGTATATATACACTGCACAGTACCGCTCCTCCTCTCCTGTATATATACACTGCACAGTACCACTCCTCCTGTCCTGTATATACACTGCACAGTACCACTCCTCCTGTCCTGTATATGCACTGCACAATACCAATCCTCCTGTTCTGTATATATACACTGCACAGTACCACTCCTCCTGTCCTGTATATGCACTGCACAATACCAATCCTCCTGTCCTGTATATATACACTGCACAGTACCACTCCTCCTGTCCTGTATATACACTGCACAGTACCACTCCTCCTGTCCTGTATATGCACTGCACAGTACCACTCCTCCTGTCCTGTATATATACACTGCACAGTACCACTCCTCCTGTCCTGTATATACACTGCACAGTACCACTCCTCCTGTCCTGTATATATACACTGCACAGTACCACTCCTCCTGTCCTGTATATACACTGCACAGTACCACTCCTCCTGTCCTGTATATATACACTGCCCAGTACCACTCCTCCTGTCCTGTATATATACAGTGCACAGTACCACTCCTCCTGTCCTGTATATATACACTGCACAGTACCACTCCTCCTGTTTATATACACTGCACAGTACCACTCCTCCTGTCCTGTATATATACACTGCACAGTACCACTCCTCCTGTTTATATACACTGCACAGTACCACTCCTCCTGTCCTGTATATATACACTGCACAGTACCACTCCTCCTGTTTATATACACTGCACAGTACCACTCCTCCTGTCCTGTATATACACCGCACAGTACCGCTCCTTCTGTCCTGTATATATACACTGCACAGTACCACTTCTCCTGTCCTGTATATATACACTGCACAGTACCACTCCTCCTGTCCTGTATATACACTGCACAGTACCACTCCTCCTGTCCTGTATATATACACTGCACAGTACCACTTCTCCTGTCCTGTATATATACACTGCACAGTACCACTCTTCCTGTCCTGTATATATACACTGCACAGTACCACTCCTCCTGTCCTGTATATATACACTGCACAGCACCACTCCTCCTGTCCTGTATATATACACTGCACAGTACCACTCCTCCTGTCCTGTATATATACACTGCACAGTACCACTCCTCCTGTCCTGTATATATACACTGCACAGTACCACTCCTCCTGTCCTGTATATATATACACTGCACAGTACCACTCCCCCTGTCCTGTATATATACACTGCACAGTACCACTCCTCCTGTCCTGTATATATACACTGCACAGTACCACTCCTCCTGTCCTGTATATATACGCTGCACAGTACCACTCCTCCTGTCCTGTATATATATGCTGCACAGTACCACTCCTCCTGTCCTGTATATATACACTGCACAGTACCACTCTTCCTGTCCTGTATATATACACTGCACAGTACCACTCCTCCTGTCCTGTGTATATACACTGCACAGCACCACTCCTCCTGTATATATACACTGCACAGTACCACTCCTCCTGTCCTGTATATATACACTGCACAGTACCACTCCTCCTGTCCTGTATATATATATATATATATATATACACTGCACAGTACCACTCCTCCTGTCCTGTATATATATGCTGCACAGTACCATTCCTCCTGTCCTGTATATATACACTGCACAGTACCACTCCTCCTGTCCTGTATATATGCACTGCACAGTACCACTCCTCCTGTCCTGTATATATACACTGCACAGTACCACTCCTCCTGTCCTGTATATATACACTGTATAGTACTGCTTCTCCTGTCCTGTATATATACACTGCACAGTACCATTCCTCCTGTCCTGTATATATACACTGCACAGTACCACTCCTCCTGTATATATACACTGCACAGTACCATTCCTCCTGTATGTATACACTGCACAGTACCACTCCTCCTGTATGTATACACTACACAGTACCACTCCTCCTGTCCTGTATATATACACCGCACAGTACCACTCCTCCTGTATATATACACTGCACAGTACCACTCCTCCTGTCCTGTATATATACACTGCACAGTACCACTCCTCCTGTCCTGTATATACACCGCACAGTACCACTCCTCCTGTATATATACACTGCACAGTACCACTCCTCCTGTCCTGTATATATACACTGCACAGTACCACTTCTCCTGTCCTGTATATATACACTGCACAGTACCACTCCTCCTGTCCTGTATATATACACTGCACAGTACCACTCCTCCTGTATATATACACTGCACAGTACCACTCCTCCTGTCCTGTATATACACTGCGCAGTACCACTCCTCCTGTCCTGTATATATACACTGCACAGTACCACTCCTCCTGTCCTGTATATATACACTGCACAGTACCACTCCTCCTGTCCTGTATATATACACTGCACGGTACCACTCCTCCTGTCCTGTATATATACCCTGCACAGTACCACTCCTCCTGTATATATATACTGCACAGTACCACTCCTCCTGTATATATACACTGCACAGTACCACTCCTCCTGTCCTGTATATACACTGCGCAGTACCACTCCTCCTGTCCTGTATATATACACTGCACAGTACCACTCCTCCTGTCCTGTATACATACACTGCACAGTACCACTCCTCCTGTCCTGTATATATACACTGCACAGTACCACTCCTCCTGTCCTCTATATATACACTGCACAGTACCACTCCTCCTGTCCTGTATATATACACTGCACAGTACCGCTCCTCCTGTCCTGTATATATACAGTGCACAGTACCACTCCTCCTGTATATATACACTGCACAGTACCACTCCTCCTGTCCTGTATATATACACTGCGCAGTACCACTCCTCCTGTCCTGTATATACACTGCACAGTACCACTCCTCCTGTCCTGTATATATACACTGCACAGTACCACTCCTCCTGTCCTGTATATACACTGCACAGAACCACTCCTCCCGTATATATACACTGCACAGTACCGCTCCTCCTCTCCTGTATATATACACTGCACAGTACCACTCCTCCTGTCCTGTATATACACTGCACAGTACCACTCCTCCTGTCCTGTATATGCACTGCACAATACCAATCCTCCTGTCCTGTATATATACACTGCACAGTACCTCTCCTCCTGTCCTGTATATATACACTGCACAGTACCACTCCTTCTGTCCTGTATATATACACTGCACAGTACCACTCCTCCTGTCCTGTATATGCACTGCACAATACCAATCCTCCTGTCCTGTATATATACACTGCACAGTACCACTCCTCCTGTCCTGTATATACACTGCACAGTACCACTCCTCCTGTCCTGTATATGCACTGCACAGTACCACTCCTCCTGTCCTGTATATATACACTGCACAGTACCACTCCTCCTGTCCTGAATATACACTGCACAGTACCACTCCTCCTGTCCTGTATATATACACTGCACAGTACCACTCCTCCTGTCCTGTATATACACTGCACAGTACCACTCCTCCTGTCCTGTATATATACACTGCCCAGTACCACTCCTCCTGTCCTGTATATATACAGTGCACAGTACCACTCCTCCTGTCCTGTATATATACACTGCACAGTACCACTCCTCCTGTTTATATACACTGCACAGTACCACTCCTCCTGTCCTGTATATATACACTGCACAGTACCACTCCTCCTGTTTATATACACTGCACAGTACCACTCCTCCTGTCCTGTATATATACACTGCACAGTACCACTCCTCCTGTTTATATACACTGCACAGTACCACTCCTCCTGTCCTGTATATACACCGCACAGTACCGCTCCTTCTGTCCTGTATATATACACTGCACAGTACCACTTCTCCTGTCCTGTATATATACACTGCACAGTACCACTTCTCCTGTCCTGTATATATACACTGCACAGTACCACTCCTCCTGTCCTGTATATATACACTGCACAGTACCACTCCTCCTGTTTATATACACTGCACAGTACCACTCCTTCTGTCCTGTATATATACACTGCACAGTACCACTCCTCCTGTCCTGTATATATACACTGCACAGTACCACTCCTCCTGCCCTGTATATGCACTGCACAGTACCACTTCTCCTGTCTACTTTATTCCCTAGCAAACAGCGACCCTCCTGACCAATGGCTGCATATGTTATTGCAACTTATACGATCTGTCTTGTTCTGTTAGGTTGAAATTGCAGAGCAATACCCAAACTAACATCCTATTATAACCATTAATACTACTTAATTGGAGCTCGTTATAGCATGCAACAAATCTTTAATTTGACATTGCAGTGGTCAAGCGCCAAGCCTGGAGATCTAAAGTAACTTTGGTCAGACTCGTACAAGGAGCAGGAACTGAGCAGATACAACTGAACATGGGATCAGTTCAACTCCATGATGGAATTTTCATTTCCGTGGTTCTCAAGATGAAGACGTTGGTTGCAGAGACTGGTTTGCTCTCCAGGTAACCTATGCGATGTAAGCAGGCTCCTGAGATGCTGCTGGTAAACCTATTATTTTTGACACTGAGCGATGTTGATTGTTTTTGGAATCAGTGAGGGTCCCAATAGTTGAGCCTCCGCTGATCATAGATTAATCAATGTAGAGAGATGATGAGTGTATTTAGAGAGAAAAACCCCCTTTACAATGAAGAAGGGTCCTTAACCAACTCTACTTATTTCCATTAATTATAAAGGAACGCTGATATTCTGGTTTATGCATAGTGCAAGGCCACTTTATTAAGGATTTTGTTTAAAATAATTTTTAATGTACAGTAAGTGGCTTCCAAACCTCGGCTTTTCTCCACTTTACTCCCCTGCCTTCATTTTTCTTGGTATTAGAACGTATTCATTAGGGGTACAGCTGATGGCAGTGATTTGTCAGCCCTTTTCTCCTCCTCTGAGAGTTTTGCTTATCAACTTTTCCCCAGAGTTAGTGACACACAGTAACTGACCCATCACTGCCATCATCTGTACTCCAAGATAATATGTTCCTATATCAATGCAGCTGAAGGCAGGAAAACAGACCGGGGCAAAGCCAGGGGTTTGGAAGCCACTTACATTCTATTTATTATGGGATTTGTCTTTATTTCTGTCAAAAAAATCTTGTTTTGAAAGTTTTTAAACTTTCCAAGCTGCACAAAATTATTACAAAAAAAAAGTTACTCTTCGATACAAGGATATTGCACCAAAATTGTGATATATCGGTAGCAGAGGGCTGTAATTTAGTTGTTTCTATCGGATGAGCAGAACCCTCTGAGAGTTTCCCCAAGATTTAAAGTTATCCTTTATCTGCAGGATAGGAAACAGCTTACTGATCTGGGTGTCCAATTTTTGGGATCCCATAAAAAGCGAAATGAATGAATGAATGAAGAGAAAGTCAAACATACAAATTTCCCGTTATTCATTGACTATGGGACTACTGGGAAAGACAAGTCTTGTACTTAACAGCAGTCCCATAGACAATGAATGGAGGGGAGATCCTCGCGCACAATCTGTTACGTTCTTGGCATCGCTGATGGTCACTGCAGTAGGAGGCAATTTAAACTTGGGAAAAAAAACCCTTTTTAAAGAGTAGATGAACCAATATCTAGGTTAACATTTCAATTCATCAAGTAGAAATAGACTAAAAAAATGAGTCAGACGTAGTAGAATAATCTCATATTTTATTTAAATCACATTATTAGTAGAATCAAACTGGTGTCAAAATCACAAGTACAGACACAGAAAGCAAATTGACAATCTCCGGTATCTAAGCAGAGTCCTAGTCTTGTGCGGATATGTGTACAAACATTGCAATCAACTTTCTGCTACTTTTTGGGAGGAATAAAGGCAAAATGCGGATTGGAGCTTGATGTGTGAAGTCATCATCACACTCATGGTAAATGGGTATTTGCAAGTTTGGAAGTTATCCCCTATTCTTTGGATTGGGGGTAAGTTCCTGATCGCTGGGATCTGTGTGTATGGAGCGGTGGTCCATAATGTGCGTTGCCGCTCCACACATTTTTATGTGAGTGCGCAAGACCAGGCGAGCGCAGCGCTTGGCTATCTCCAGTCGGACACACAACAATCATAAAGTTATACCCTATTGGGCAGATAGGGTCTAATTTGTAAAAGTGAGAATACCCCTTAAATCTATTGACCTTGAGTTGAATACAATTTAGGTTTTCATCCAATGGGTCTTTACAGTCCTTAAAAAGGCAAAACAAAACACATTTTGTGTTGGCGAGAATGAAGGACCAACTTATAATCAAACATTTTTTTTTCTTAGTATCAAAGGGGATATAATTATTGGATGTCCATCAGAGCTAATCACATTGGTTTATCCTCAAATCATGACCTGTTGGGGTTACATGACAGCGGATTCCAACCACGGGCAGCATAAATCAGTGATTGGCTATGTTATTGAAGCATTGTACGGTTTACCCAGAAGCACTGCTGCGGGGCTCCAGAACAAACTTTTAAAAGGCGGAGGGGAAAATTCAGTGGTTCCTGCTGACATCACGTCAACAGAGAAGCTCTTCCTCTTCTGCTCTGTTGATTGGACGTGACTGCTCCCCACTGCCTAACTGCGGGGAGCCAAATGTCATTCGGCATCATGTCAGCAGTAACGCCCAATAAACCAAACCGTAGAAGAAGAGCTGCTCTGTTGACATGGAGAAGCTGAATTACCGGCATGAGTGGTGTCGGATAGTGCAGGTGGGTATTTAGCAACTATCTGCCTGTTAGGCCGGTGTCACACTTGCGAGTGCAATGCGAGAAACTCGGCTCAATACTCAGCACTCGGGACCAGAGAGTTCAGCTGTATAGAAATACATGCAGCAGCACGCTCCGGTCCCGAGAACCGGCGGCAGTGCCGGGTAATGAGGCGAGAGACACGTGTGAGTTTCTTGCATTGCACTTGCAAGTGTCACCCCTGCCTTAGCTTTTAGACCGATTATTAAATCTTTGACAAATGAAATAAGAGCGAATCCATTCTAGATGATAACAAATTGTAATAAGTTTACCATTTTCCAGACCCAGATCGATGTTTTGTGGAGGAACTGCCATAGTTTATGATCGAACGTTATCTTAATATTCGGAAGAATTTGAAATCAGACAAAGGAATTCAGCTAAACTACCCACAAGGAAGAGATATTGTCCCTTTAACCCTGCAGAATTCCCCATTTCCCACTAGTACTTAACATTTTTCACTATGTTGTGACTGCTATTATTCCATTTAACACTAGTTAATCTGTATCAGAGGTATATAGAAACCCTCTTGATGATAGGGCTGGAAAGCTTCCAAAGCTGGCAGGTTCCTAACGCGCACACACTCCGTGTGTTTAGATCCTAACGGCGGCTCCCTGCTATTTGGACTGGCTGCCAACTCGTTCTTGGATAAGCCTCTCGCTCAGCTCCCACAAGGCCTCCGCCGTGTCCTCTCTCTGGGCCTCCTGCGAAGGCAGGCATCGGCAGCAGTTGTTGAAGTACATCCCTCCAAGGCCTTCCAGGTCTGGAGAGACCGCGCAGTAGACAGATGTGGCAGCTCCTTGTTGCTAGAAGAGAAAAAGATACATGTATCAATTGAATGGTATTGTGTTAATTATATCCAGAATTGACGAACATCAGCGCGGTATTAGCATCAGTGGCTCTGCTGAGCTTTCAGAAATGAGCCATGCATGCAATACAATTTTATTGTAAAGAGACTTTAGAAAGAAGCCCTTGAATTTCTAGATAATTTCTCGAATTGTTTGGGTTGTACTGGTCCCAATTACCATTGGAATAATATTTTCCATGCAGTTGACTAAATCAATGTCGACTCAAATAGGACACTACGTTAGAGACATATACTCTGGACCTAGAATTGGATTTGGAAAAGGGAATGTTATGGCAGCTCCATTTCTCAACAGACCCTCAAGAAAACCCTAAATCTCTTACTACCCTTTAAGACCAATGTGGGTGAAAACTGTCCACCCGATTAATTGTTCAGAAGGAAACAAATCTGGGCCTAAAATACAAAGGTGTAACTTAAAGCGATCCTCCACCTTGGAACTATTTGTTTTTGGCTTCCTCCTCCTCCAAGTTTGGCCTTCTGTTGTTCCTAGCTCCCGTGGTGGCAAAAGAAGTGCAGTGGTAAGTCTAAGACATGCCTTTCCCACAGAACCAGGAATGTGGTTTAGACTAATCAAGGCGCTCCCCATGCCACGGAGATCTTTATTTTTTAAGTAGGTGAAAAGGGCGACCTGAGATAAAGAGGCAGCGCAAGGCCAATAGTTAGGGTGATTGGATGTGAAAAATGTATAGTTACTTCTCAGTGCCAGGGTGGTGGGTCACTCTAAAGCTAATGATATCCAATACAAAATCTATCACTAGTGCAACCACAAACTGGGCACCCCTCCATAATTAGACTCCAGTATACAGTGATATACAGTTCACTGAAGGGCTAGTGAGGACCTGTCGCTGGCTGAAAAAATAAAAAAAATCTTGTAAAGATCCCTGAGCTCCTCTGATTCTGCAGCTCTTTTCCATTTGGCGATGTGTTCCTTAATTGCAGAGATATTCACAATTTTTTCTTCTGGAGCACTGTATGTGAAATCTCTATCAGTCCAACTGAGCATTTCTTCAGCGTTTTCTCTGTGGCGTGTGCTTTCACCCCTACCTCCTAGCTTGGCCACATTTTGGAGGGAGTGGTGGAAGTTCAGGCCCACAGAGAAGACTCTGAAATTTAACTGGGCGATTCTTTAATTGGAGATTTCACATAGTGCGCTCCAAAAGCAACAAATGTGAATATCTCTACAATGGAGCAATGCATCACGAAACAGAAACAAAAAAATAGAATCAGGTGAGCTCAGGCATTTTTACAAAGTACTTAGCTCAATTTTTTGAGCAGATAATGGGTCCTCTTTAAATTGTTCTTCAGTCAAAATATAAGCTTTGTAGACAAATGGCCTTGTCCCAGTTAAAACCTGATTCTTTTAATCATTTAGCTGTTCTACTGCTTCCATGGAGAAACACATTGCAACACAGGTTAGTTTTTATGAAGAACCGTAGAACACATCCCATAATCTCATCCCCTCATATGTATGATGGAAGTAAGGATTATTGTCTTAGCCTGCACTTTATTCTGAACCTCCAGATTACGAACGTTGACCGAAATGAATGAAGAGAGACACGCATGCATGGCCACCTCTCCATTGCTGATAGTGAGCAGCCATGGCTCCGTTATACTGCATGGTGCCCTTTTTTGTGATGGCTATACAATGTAACATCTCTCTATACTTACGTGACCATTAGTGATGAGCGAGTATACTTGTTGCTCGGGTTTTCCTAAAGCTCGGGTGATCTCCGAGTATTTGTTAGTGTTCGGAGATTTAGTTTTCATCACAGCAGCTGAATGATTTACAGCTACTAGCCAGGCTGAGTACATGTGGGGGTTGCCTGGTCCAAACATGTAATCAAGCTGGCTAGTAGTTGTAAATCATTCAGCTGGGGTGATGAAAACTAAATCTCCGAGCAGTCATAAATACTCAGGAAAACCCGAGCAACAAGTATACTCGCTCATCACTAGTGACCAAATGTGACAACTTTTAAGGATCGATGTGTAGGAGATCCACAAGAATTGCACATGGAGCGCCCAGTGAATTTTTTTCCAAAATTTTTGCCCAATATCAGGCTTCCTTCACTTTCTACTCCTCAGACCCAATGTTTAGACTTCTGAGCTAATGATGGAGTGACATGGCAATTCTCCTGACTGCTATGGTGTAATGCCAAATTGTTCGGGAGGTTTCACCATTCTCTGAGACCTTTTTCAGTGAGTAGACAAGTGTGAAATCAGTGCCTCCTATGCATTTCTGCAGCAGGCTGTCATGGAGGAGCCAGCTAAAGTCCAACATTGGGGCTGAGCCCCACGGTTACTTGTTACACCCCAGACAGGGGCATTACTATATACCATGCCAATATACTGCAGCCTCCATCACTGGTGGACATTGGTAGAACAGGACCCTTGTGAAATAAGAGTAGAGGCCCTTTCCAGTCCAATAGCTCATCATAATGCACAATTCCCCCTGTTTTGGACATGGAAACGGGTCCCCTTACTTCTTGTCCTTCTGTGGCGCACCAATGGTACGTCCACCCCTGGCATCCATACACGTTAAGCACCTACGAGATAATGTACGTCACCATCACATCTGCAGATGAAAAGCACAACTCCACCGTTCCTGCCTTTTCTATTGTTGCAGTCATTTGGCCATTTGTATAGATCTTCTCTCCTCCCTTTCCAGAAATCAATTGAAGGCTCTTTATTTAAAGGTATTATGTTTAACATCATTCCTCTGAAGGATGGACTCTGCCTCTTCAGAATCGCAGCCGGCTAATGCCGAGGAGCAATATAGTCTGACACATCTGATATAAAAAAATATGGCTCAGAATTAACCCAGGCACTCCAATTAAGCCCATCACGGAAAGTGCAATTGGGCCGCCGGCCAACAGCGACCATACATTTCTGGTCAGGAGTATTTCACGCTGGCAAACGCTGCTGGGAACATAAGTGTTTAAAGAGATCTCCATCTCCCCAGCCTTCCACATACTGCAGGGAAGCCCAGGAAAATTTAACCATTGCCCTGCCACCAAATGGGCATCGTAAGAGTTACGCCGGGTCAGGGCAATGCTCACCGGTCTCCGGTCGTAGAAAATCCTAACAACAACATTTCTCTGGCAGCCGTCATAACTGTATTAAAGAAACGAAGGGGAAACATTATAGATTTAGCTGTGGTTTTATTCACATTTTTGCCAGTAAGTTAATTAGCGAATTACCAGGAAATATTTTGGCAGGTATGCGCTACTGTAAGGTGGAGGGGGAGTTGGGAGGTCCGGCCGCTCCTTCCCTTGTCGTTCGGACTATGTAGTAACATAAGGTATGGCCCTAAATTCTAAGCACCGAGTTTTATTTTTAGTCCCAATCCATCTTCCTACAGATAATATGAAATTATACTAAATTTCTCACCCCCCGATTCAGGGCGAAAATGGCCGCACAACGTCTGCGTCCCATTGAGGAATTTGTGATCAAACATGTAAAAATATTTGTTACTTCTACATTCGTTTTTTCTAACAGGTCAATGGCTCCTGAGCCGGCATGAAACTACAACTCCCAGCATGCCCTGGCAGCAATAGATCATAGACCACCGATATAGGTAAATTGGGCATCATGGCTTCCTTTTATACTCCTCTAGAGCCATAACTCCTTTTTAGCGTTCCACCACCAACATAGCCGTACGAGGGCTTGTTTTTTGCCGGATGAGGTTGTAGTTTAGATTGACATTATTCAATGTATTGGTAAAAGAACAAATTCCAAGTGCAGGAAAGTTGTGAAAAAAGCCCAAAATGTAATTCTTCCTTTTTTTTTTTTTTTTTTTTTATGGCTTTGATGAAATGGTTAAAAATACCTAACAACATGATTCTCCCAGTGAGTACAATTC
Organism: Ranitomeya variabilis; assembly: GCF_051348905.1. Taxonomy (NCBI): domain Eukaryota; kingdom Metazoa; phylum Chordata; class Amphibia; order Anura; family Dendrobatidae; genus Ranitomeya; species Ranitomeya variabilis. The sequence continues at coordinate 582,067,478 of NC_135233.1, forward strand.
TGGCAATACTAAGCTTTCCAAGATTTTTTTTTTTTAGTTTATGTAACTGGTTTTTAAAAATCAGACTTTTTTTTTCCAAAAAATTGTATTCTGTCACCATTTTTGTGAGACCTATAATTTTGTGTTTTACTTTTTTTTTAAGCGGGTTTTTACTTTTTTTGAAGGGCAATGATGTTTTCCTGGTACCATTTTGGGGTACATGTGATCATATGATGTTTGGATGAGTTTTTATTGCATTTTTGGAATGAGATGTGGCAAATTAATCCAATAATAAAAAAATCAATGTGGGCGCTTTTTTTCTATTTTTATTTTCTTGATTGTACTTTTTGAAACAAACCAATATGCTTTAATTTGTTGTATGTATACATTTTTAGAATCTATATAATTTTTTTTGTCATTTATTTAATTTTTTTGTCTTTTTAGTGGTTTTTGAACCTGTGCTTCTTTTGATCGCTTCTCCTATGACTGCAATACCATTGTCTTTCGTAAGTATTGAAAATAATGTTCTCCTAAGAAGGCCAGCCAGAGGCTTAGATTCCCAGGACTACCAAGATGGAAACCATGGTGGCCATCAGCATCCAATTGGCGCCCTGCAATTGTGTCACATCTGAATTGGCACTCACTTTTAGGTAAGGTACCTTTAATGCACCTGTAAGAAACTGTTAGTCATTTAAGGGGTTAAACAGCGAAAATCTGAATTTGGCCGGCACCCACCATGTGTGGAGCGGGCTCAGCTTAGACGTACGGGTATGTAGGAACTTTTGGCAATCTATTGGCAGTAAGTCACAGCGTAGGAGAAACTGAGCTGTTGATATCAAAAGATTCCGTAGAACTTGTATTTTAATCTGTAAATATTTGCACCTAAACAGAGAAGGCTGTCAATCAATGTTTGTTACCGCCCACCGGACTCCTAAGCATAGAGTGACTAAACTACAAGTTCTACTGAATCTTTCCCCACAAAGTTATATATCAATCTGTTCAGCACCTCCTGCTCTATAACATGTTACTGACATGTTCAGTGTGACAGGTTTCCCTTTAAAATTTCCAGAAACGTATTCTCAATATTGATAGCGAATTATAGCGAATTATAGCAACTGGTTCTGATGATAATTCTAACCCCCAAAGCGTTATTTTCCCGGTTTCCACCTTTATTTACAAAAGTCTCAGAAATCACATCCAGCCACAGAGTATGAAGGGAGCCGAAGAGTTAATAACAATATATGGCGCCGCAGTTCCTCTGCTGTACCCTGAGACCGCACACTGACAAAGAAGCGTCATGGAGGTGAGGCATGTTGCTGGATAGCGGTTTTATCTTACACTGGTCACTGCACTTGCAAGTATTATGGGGCTAGAAGAAATCTTGAAAAAATAATTTAAATTAAAAGATTCCAAAAAGAATACCTTTAAAAAAAATGTTTAAAAAAATCTTTCCCTTTCCAGATCCTGCAGATGAGTGGGGGGATCCAGGTTCAGTGGTGTATGAACTCAATAGAAGACCTACGAGAACCTAAAACAGTTGGTGGAAACTCTGTACTCTGCCAGCTGAGCATTTTGCTTCAGAGCATTTTTTGCTTAAGAATTAGTGGGGGTCTTACAGGACAAAAAAGGATCTTTCAAAAGCTCAAAGTGGTGTGTTGTGTTGTGTTTAAAGTGTTGTTAAAAACAAAATGTATTACACCTAGTGCAGGCTCTGAAGGGGTGGAGCAGAGGTTGTACTCCGCCTACTGCAGGCTCCGAGGGGGTGGGGCAGAAGCTGTCTTTCACCTACTGCGGGCTCCGAGGGGGTGGGGCAGAAGCTGTATTTTGCAGAGGCTCTCAGGCTGGATCTAACAAAGTATCAATTTTTTCTAGAATGTTCCATCCTTGTTGGTTGTCTTCGTTTTTACGACAAGTTTTTGACAATTTGAAAACTCATATTTTGATTTCTATCGGTATAAGATATAAGAATAGTTAAGAACACTCTCTTAAGGGGATCCTGTCATCAAAAGTGCACAGTTTTTGCAGTTATTTTTACTCCTGCTGCCCTCCTGTTTTTTTTTTTTTTTGTTTAACTCTGCCATACGGCTGTAGAGCTAATTATTATAGACTTTAATAAGCCGGCGTGGCTCACAGGGTAATAATACAAATCAGCCAAAAGCTACGCCCCTGAAGAATTCTGTAAGCACCACCCCCTAGGAAAAGACCATCAAAATTGGCAGTATAAAAAAAGTTCCATATCTTGTATCCATATGGTGGATTCAAACAAACCAAAAAACAGAATAATCAGGGGAGCAGCGGGAAGAAAATAATACCAAAAGCTGTCCCACTTTTGATTGTATTCCAGGTATGCAGACGTTTCCCAAGATCTTCTCTGTTAGAAACTATCCCTCCATAGAATGGCGGTATTACAATATTGACACACTGTGCCGTATTATGGACAGGAATGGAGCCATAATAAGTACTGTTAGTCGGTACGTAATGCCTGCCAATGTGAATTACCCAGAACCTAGCATGTCTCTTCTCATATTTCAGGAGAGGAGCAGGTGGGTGGTGGTGGGCTTTCAATACTATCTGAACCCTGAGTGACATTTTTAATGTTTTGAGCTATTTTGACAGTGTAATAACAAAGTTTTAAGTTTTCACTGATCATCCTTCTTCCAGGTCAGACATGGCGACAGCGACTTCGAGGGGTTGTCAGGCACCTAATTAGTGCAGCATTCTGCGCCGCCGCTAGGAACTGAAACCTTTGCAAATGCTGCTAAAGCCGAGAGCCCTTTAATCACTTCCTCATGACTTTAAAATGTCAACCGGTTTGTGTCGTGTCAGTCCGTCATGTGACAAGGACACAGCGCTGAAAAGAATTAATGCTAACAAATTCAGCACAGAAGAAAACGGCTCTAACAATGGACTTGTCACCCACCTTCCTGTATCCACTTTGGTATATGAAAGGAAACAAGTTGTCTTATAAATACCATGGAATATGCGGAAAACCAATTCTGAACCAACTGGTAAATTGTCTGTGATTCCATCATATCATGTTGATCGGAGGCCGATAATAATTTATGTTGAGGATTTGGCTCAATGGAGGTTTTAATATTGAAATGTGGTGAATGTTGATCAAATAGTCCATGTAGTAAGTGACCTGGGTGAGCGGGGGTGGGACTGGAAGCTCAGGGGCGGAGTCTAATGCTGAATCTATAAAAAGGCCCATCTCTCTACTATGTGCCATTTCTAATACTAGTGTTATCTTATGTGATCTAGGGGTATTTGGGTTCCTCAAAATCCCAGAGCCCAAATGTGACCTCACCTTTGATGCTCCTGTCCAATATAATATGGGCCTACAGCATACTCAGAACATCTATGCTGTGCAGTTTGATTAAAAGCCATGCTTGCTCAGGAATTTTCTGAACACCCCTACAAGTAAAAGGCGAGAGATGCTCTTGTGTGACGACCCCCCCCCCCCCCCCCCCCAATTTAGGCTCATTTACTACTACTCAAAGAAAAAAAATTGTTGCTCCAGTATCTGGTAAAATAGTTATTTCTTTATTTTAAGTCCAGTAAAAATGTACAAAAATTACAATGGTTGCCTATATAGGGCAAAGGGAGCAAGGCGCGTTTCTAATGCTCACTTGCGTTTTTTATCAAAAGGATTTACTAAAATACTCCAAAAGTGCCAATGAAAAAACAGTTGGAACAAGTCACATGACAAAGTTACATCAATGAATACATTTCTTAAGCAACAGGTGTGTGAAAACAGTCAATAGCGATTCATGGTTTGTCTCTTTAGCTTAAAACCTTTCGGTCTTCTTGACTCCAGATTAAATATCCAACGCGCTTCTTTCGTTAATTTTTTGTGTTTAAAGGGAACCTGTCACCTGAATTTGGCGGGACCAGTTTTGGGTCATATGAGCGGGGTTTTCGGGTGTTTGATCCACCCTTTCTTTACCCGCTGGCTGCATGCTGGCCGCAATATTGGATTGAAGTTCATTCTCTGTCCTCCGGAGTACACGCCAGCGCAAGGCAATATTGCACCAAAACTGGTCCCGCCAAATTCAGGTGACAGGTTCCCTTTAATATCTCTGCCTTTTGTATGTGGAACTAGTTTTTCTCCACCTATAACTTGCAAAGAAGACATGTCACAATGTTTGTTGTTCAACAATCAAATGCTTTGCAATAGGCGAAACGTTTCCACTGGTATTATTTGCATTGAGTATGTTATTGTAATGTTTATGGAAGTTGGTTTTTAATTTACGTGTAGTGCATCCTATGTGGAATTTATCACATATGGTGCAGTTCATTTTGTATACCACGTTCTCGGAGTCTCAATTATTTATTTTATTAAATGCGTATGCCGTCACTTTCTGATTCTGGGGGTCCGACCTACTTATCATTTTGAGATTGAAGGGGCTGCAGCGCTGAGGTCCCTGCACAGCCTTTTTGTAGCTTGGCGCTGTGCAGAAACCACTGAACTGAGGGGGCAAACGTTATGTCTCCTGGCACAACTTTGTGGTCATGAGTTCTACTGTGCTGGGCAAACTAATTCTTAGGATGGTAAGGGTCCGAGAGGTCGGATCGGCCCAAAATCAATCATAAAGTGATGGCCTACCCCTTTAATAGGATGATAAAATCTACAAGCACAGGAGAAGTACATGTTCATGGTAAAAACAAGATTCAAATGTTCCCTTGATGGAGCCATTGAATTAAGGTCTTTGACTTTTTGGGCAATTTTGGCAAATATGTTGAGACAGGCACAGGAATGTAGCCTTCCAGGGATAAAGGGCAGGACATTAGAAGAAAAACTTGCTCATTGTGCTCTACCGGGATGGTCCTAATGTCACTCATGGGTGAAGAAGATGAATAAAGACCATCAAGAGGTACATGATGGGTATATATCAGCCTACAGTATTCTCCATCACTGCAGTAGGAGGATCGCCAAGATCTGGCACAATTCGTCTACACTAACATCAGGGCATGTCCCTATGGAGCCGGAGGTTCCCTGGCAAGGATTTTCTTCCGGCTGTAGACTACCAAGCCATAGATTATGTGGTGGAAGACCAATGTAGCTCTGCTACAGTTGTCTGATCAGGAGCTATCTTGTCATCTTTTCCACCCTATTGCTCACGTCAAATAGAAAATCTCGGCAGTAGTCCCAATGAATCATGTGTCCTTCTGCATCTCGGGGAAGGAGTTAAGTGAAATGTTGCTGTTGACGAGATGAGATTTCTTATGTCGACTCCACTCAAACTGGGGCCTTCCACCAAACGATGTGTGGTGTCTGAGAAACACGTTGTCACAGTGATGGAAACGGCTAAATTGATGTCCTCGGTTGTTCCCCCCCACCTCCCATCTTTAAACCATTTAACTTAAATACCATTAGATCTCGTCAGTTTTGTGCAAGCGAGCAACGGGAAAGTTAACAAGCAAGTGACCTTTCTGGAGAGAAGCGGTAATAAGATATCACTGCTGTCCTCTGTGTCTCTAACCAAGATCCATCTACTTAGTCCAGCGTAAGAGCGGGCTAATGATGCCAGGGAGCGCCTCCACGTATACAGCGAGAGATGATTAGGGCTGACATGGTAATGATGATCCTGCATACTGAGGTGGCAGAGCTATGCGATACGTGAGGTGTCCTTCAGTCAACATCAGTACCAACATGTGCAAAGTTGCTTAAAGGGAACCTGTCACCTGAATTTGGCGGGACCAGTTTTGGGTCACATGGGCGGGGTTTTCGGGTGTTTGATTCACCCTTTCCTTACCCGCTGGCCAATATTGCCTTGAGCAGGCGTGTACTCCGGAGGACAGAGAATGAACTTCAATCCAATATTGCGGCCAGCATGCAGCCAGCAGGTAAGGAAAGGGTGAATCAAACACCTGAAAACCCTGCCCATATGACCCAAAACTGGTCCCGCCAAATTCAGGTGACAGGTTCCCTTTAAAGGACTGTTCCCTTTTTTTTTTAATTGATGAGTTGTGTTCTGATTCCTGACACCTTTGATGATCAAGTGCTTGAAGAAGCAATTTGTAGAGTTGAGGACAGGATCCTGGTCTGGCGCCCATGCACACAGCCTAAACAGAATATGGCGAATGTCCTCCAAACTGATTAGCAGACCCCGTGACGACATGATGTTACAATGGACGTCATGACATCACAGGGATGTGCTAATGGGTAGAGGCACCCATGACGCCTGCAGATAGGAAAAGGTTTGCAGGGCTCTGGTCTAGTGATGAGGCCACTGGACCACGGTTCTGTGAATCATTGTGCTCAACCTTGTTTGTTAGGTGCCGTCTTTTTTTGTAATTTAACTGCATGATTTTTTTTTTTTTATCTCTGTAATTGGTGTTTGTTTGAAAACTTGGTGGTGTTTGCCTTCTATAGCCTTTGTGTTGTTTGGTCTATTGCTGGAGTTAACTGTAAATGAGTCGGTGAGTTATTTCTGACCAGAGAGAGTTGTACCTCTTAAGTGGCATTCAAACATCTAGATATCATGTTCTGAGTACAGATCCTGGGTCTCCTGACCCGCCTTACAATGTGAAACTAAAAAATGATCAGTAGTACCTGGATGTAGCTAAATGTTCTGCCAAAGTTGTTTTTTTTTTCCATTTTTTATTCAGTTACCGTACTTCTTTACATATGATGAAATTGTGAGCACACCTACTATTGCGTGACGACCTCACTCCTTAGAAGAGCTGCTTCACTGTCTTGGGCTTCAGTCCTCCTTAATTTTGTAGGCCAGCACTGAAAGTTGTCTATAGTATGTACATTGTTTAGCGTATGGAGCTATCTGAGTGAGGTTGAAATTTGGTTGCAGGCGGGTTGTCAATTTTATCAAATGTCTGAAGCTGAAAAGTCGAAGTGTTTGATGTCTTACTAATCTGACTTGAGCTTTGCACATCTTGGTTCACTCCTGCACCCTCTTTGAAGATACTTTGGAGTTTAGCATATTTTGTATAGAAGGGATATGAATATTGGCTAGCATCATCATGATGGGGGCAATGGCTTAAAATATGATCTGGCATGGCAGGACGAAATTTTGAATATTTGTCATATGGAGGATCTATCGACAGAAGTCACGGGTGACAACATAAAGTTTGTTTGGTTGTGGCAACTGTGGATTCTCTTTATGAACTCACCTGAATTATGTTCCTTATTTTCCTGAGCGAAAAGATTTGACAATCCTGGGATATAATTGATTTGGTCATCCCTCTTAGACAATTGTTTGATTCCTACTATTTCTCCTTCTGAATCTGGAAAATATGGAGGTTAAATTTCCACCAACTCCCCTCCTTACTTCTCTCCACCCTGTCCTCCCTGTGTTTGTGTTATCTCTTGTATGATCTTCTTCTTCTTTTTCTCCTACCTCTTCCTACTTTTCTATCTAATTGAATTTATATATCCTTCTTAGGTAGCGGTCTTCACCAATGTTTTTTTTTTTCTACTTGATATATGTTTAATATAATACATAGAACAGAGTATAGTGTCTAAATTATCTTAAATGTGTCTTTGATCAATTTTGATATACAAGAGCGATATTATAATTCTCTGATTATTGCATGCAATGAGGCCCTGTGTGGCCCAAGTGTAAATGTGTTTTTTATGTTATGTTTTGTTATGTTTAACCAATAAATTATGATTAAACTAAAATATGAGGTGGTATATATTAATGAAGACATATCTCAATTTGTGTGTACTGCCTCTTAGCCAAAAAACTGTATTTTTGATGATCCAGACTTATGCTTCTTTTCAGTACATTGTCCATATATGTAGATTGTATTGTTTTTGTAGTATATGTATTTAGTGATGCTCCTCTGAAAGTACCTTAAAAGTGTTAAAAGGCTCATTCTGTAAATCCTAAAACTGAATCCATAGAAGATCCCAACTCTTACAAAGGACCAATCAGCAGGTCAATAAGTGGTCATGTATTTGCTTTTATTTCATTCCCACTGCTCCCTTGAGTCTTCTGTTTTTTGTGCTATCCAAATGCGCCATATGGTTCCTGAGATATGTTTATTTTTATTTTGTGCTATTTTTTATAGTCTTTATGAAGGGAGTGTGGCTCTTAGAGAAATTCTGCTGAGCGGCCTAAAGACACGCCCCAGAGGATCCTGTGAGTCACGCCCCTTTTTAAAGATCATAAAAATTAGCATTAAATTATTATTATTTACTATTATAGAGACATTTATTCCATTTCACTTTACATGTGTGGAGGGGTATACATAATAAAAACAGGTACTATAATCTTGAACAATACAAGTCACAACTGGTACAGGAAGAGAGAGGACTCTGCCCACGAGGGCTCACAATCTTCAATAAATAAAAAGGTCCATATATGTGAAAATGTATGGTGGATTTAGAAGAAATCAAACAAATGAATACTCAGATGAGCAGTGTGAATAACATAAGTGTTAAAAAATTGGACACTTTTGAGCTGGTGATGGGTCCTCTTTCAAAAAAGGTTTAGATAGTGAGGGTTTTGCTTGTTGTCTAGGTGTTGCCTAATTTTGAAGATTAGCAGACTGAGTGTCTAATAAAACCCCTTTAGGGATGAGAAATGATACTAACAGATTATCCATAGAGTAAATGGATTAAACTTAAGGGATAATGTGATTAATGCTTAACAATGTATTGTAATTAATCAATACGGTCAAACAAGTAAGGCTTAAACTAACTCAGGTTGTATTGGCGTGTAGCATTTTGTTGAGGCTCCTCTATGGGATATCACTTTCTTAAAGCTAATATTTCTTCTACCTAGATGAATGGCTGCAGTCCCCTTTTTTCTTGAGAAACTTTAGCTTCAGGCCCCTGATGAAGCCAGTCATGGTGAAACATGTTGGGGAGGCTATGAGCAATTTGTAATTAGAGATGTACTGCAGTCTCAGCAGTGAAACTTGCATTTTTTTGTGATATTTATGTCATACCTTGACAATATGCTCAAAATTTTTCCAGATGGGACAACCCCTTTGAAATTATGTGTACATGGCCCTGTGGCATTCCAATCACAAATGTTGTGCTGTTGTTTACAGCTAATGATGGTGAATGAGGTCCGGCAGAAGGTTTTGATTTCTATTAATTACTTGGTCACAGCATGAGCACATTAGTTGTCACTGGTTGAAATGTAAGAGGTGGACTACAAGTTCTATGTGGTCATAAACTAATAGCATTGTCCCGGTTTTGACAAACTTGGCCACAGCTTTTATTTTGTGGTGAAAATCAGTTTCATTGACTTAATTGAAGCCAAGTTGCAATAGCGGATGTGACCAATGGGCAGGTGTGGCGCTGTTTTTGAACTAAAGTTTAGTGATTTTCTTCCTGTCCATCCTATTTAACCAAGGCTGCGAATCCTACCTAGATTGTGGCAGGAGCCTACACAGAGTCATCTTTGTGTGGGAGCTTTCCCTCTTGAGCCTGAAAGGAACCTATTAAGTTGAGTGTTGAAATATTAAGCCGACACGGTCTTTGTGTTCAAGTGCAGCTGGACAATTCTCTCAATTGGAAGGGTCGAATGCTTGAGAGGATTGTTATCTTTTTCTCCACAAAACCAATTCCTGTCACACTAGGAGGGGAGTGCACTAGTTGCAACCGCTGCTGAATGAACGAGTGCAGTTTACAAAGATCTATGCTGGAAGAGCTGCGTATGCAAGTGTAAATGTGAACTCACTAACTTGACACACAAAATCACTGCCATTCATTGCAATGTTGTTTTATTTGTGGCAAATACATGGATATTTGTAAGACAGTCACAGATAAATCAGCAATAACTGGCACGTGTGAACATACGTATAAAAAAATGGCACGATCTCACCCATTTGTCGCCTCTCGATTTTCTGAAGGTTCCTGTGGCCTCAGGATCCGTGAGACTTTTAATCATGGGGAGAAGAAAATACACCAGAGGGGGGAGAGGGGACAGGACCTACTCTCCCTGTCGTGCCCTGTGTGAAAAACTCCCGCCCTCACAAGGGCAGTACCCAAATATGAGCCTGTTAAAGTGATATCCTTGGCAAATGTAGCCACCCTGGAATTGTGTTTCCCTAACTCTTCCCAACGCGTTTCCTCCCCTGTTCAGGGGGTTCATCAGGGGAAGTTGCCCAGGTTAGATGGAGTATTCTGCAGTGGCAGACATAACCTCCAGTAGTAACAAATGTAGTAACAGATTCCTCAGTGTGAGGAGCAAAATGGTCTCGAGATGGTATCGAGAACAGTACTACACAGCAGAACAGTACTACACAGCGCAGGCGCCGGTTTGAAAACGTAAACAGCGCTGAGGGGGCGGCACAGAAAGACCAAGAAGATGTGAGTGACGGCAGAGGAGCGTTTCGAGCTGGGGAGGGAGGACCAGCCTACGTGGCTAGAGACACCAATTATGGCTAAGTATCAAATCGCTTTTTTGGGGGTATACTTGAACCTAAAACTAAAAGAGCCACCTTGTTAGAATGCAGCATTATTGCTGCACAAGGTGGCTCTTTTAGTTTATAACGGCTGGAGGGGGGTGACAGTGGCCCTTTAAGTCCTTGTTTGTAATCACACATGTGGTTTAATTTGTCCATTAGGATTGGACTATTTAGTGTTTGCATTGTACTGTGTAATTAGTAATTGTCCCCTCCTGTGTGTAATTGGACTTTCTGTTGAGTCTCCTCCTCCTAATCCCAGCTGGTCTGCATTTCCTGTGTCTTTAGTTTAGTATAAATGTAGTGCACTAGGTCTGTTTGACCGTGGTCTGAAATGTAGTGCACTAGGTCTGTTTGACCGTGGTCTGTCATGTTAAGTATGTTGTATAAGTATGCAGCAGAAATATTACCAGAAAGAGAACCAGGAGAGAACAGGTAAGAGCCAACTCGGTTTAATACATGTACTCAAGTTCCTTCACTATCATTCACACTGCCTCATCTCATGCTAACACTAACAGCTTAGCCTCAATTACTCAACACCCTCGGACTCAAACACAATCTCTCTCTGTTTCTCCTCACTGCTGCCAACCTATCTCCCAATCCAGGAACACCACAACTCATATCTCCCATTACTAACTCCTCCTATCAATGCCAACACAACATAAACAACCCAAAGTACACAAACTACTAATGCATGCCCTTCACAACCACGATCCAAATACCTTGGGAATGCTCACTATATCTGCAATCAACTCTATGTAATTCCCAAACACCTGGCTCCTTCACTTTCTGTCTGCTGACATTCCCACCATCATCATGGGTGACTTCAAAAACACCATTAACACTTGCAAGTCAGCAACTTCCAAACTCCTCTCACTCACATCATGTTTTGGACTTGCTCTAAGGTCCTCCTCAGCCAACCACACAGACACACATACATTACACCTACACTGCACCCTGCTCTGCTCTCTATCTAACTTCACAACCTCACCACCACACTAATCCCATCCCTAACCCATCTCTTCAACCTATCACTAACTTCTGATACCTTCCACTCTGCTTTCAAACATGCCACAATCACACATATCCTTAAAAAGCCATCGCTTGACCCAAACGCTATGTCAAACTATCACCCCATATCTTTGCTCCCATTTGCTTCCAAACTCCTTGAGCAACACGTCCATACTGAACTTTCCTCGCACTTTGCATCTAACTCTCTCTTCAACAACCTACAATCTGGCTTTTGTCCCCACCATTCCACTGACACTGCCCTAACCAAACTTACCAACAACTTACTTACAGCCAAAGCTAACAGACAATTCTCTATACTCCCCCTTCTAGACCTGTCCTCTACCTTTGACACAGTTGACCACTGCCTCCTACTACAGATCCTCTCTTCCTTTGGTGTCTAAGAACTTGCCCTATCTTGGATCTCCTCATACCTTACCAACTGCACATTTAACATTTCCTAATCAAAAACTAACTCCTCACCTCACCCTCTCTCTGTTTGTGTCCCTCAAGGCTCTGTCCTAGGACCCCTTCTCTTCTCTTCCCAATCTATACCTTTGGCCTGGGACAACTCATAAAATTCCTATGGCTTCCAGTACCATCTATATGCTGATAACACTCAGATCTACCTCTCTGGCCCAGATGTCACCTCTCTGCTCTCCAGAATCCCAGAGTGTCTATCAGCCATATCCTCCTCCTTCTCCTCTTGCTTCCTCAAACTCAATGTGGACAAATGTCATTATCATTCCTCCATCTCACATACCTTCCCTACCTGATCTATCACAAGAAATGAAATCACACTTTCCCCTGTCCAGGAAATCTGCTGCCTTGTAGTAACCCTGGACTCTTCCCTGTCCTTCAAACCGCACATCCAAGCTCTCGACACATCCTATCGCCTCCAGCTCAAAAATATCTCCAGAATCCATCCTTTCCTCAACCCTCACTCTACCAAAATGCTTGCACACGCCCTAATCATCTCCTGCCTCGACTACTGCAACATACTCCTCTGTGGCCTACCTTCTGACACTCTTGCACCCCTCCAGTCCGTCCTTAACTCTGCTGCCCGACTCATTAATCTCTCTCCTCACTACACTCCTGCTTCCCCTCTTTGCAAATCCCTTCACTGGCTCCCAATTTCCCAGCATATCCAGTTTAAACTACTAACACTGACCTACAAAGCCATCCATAACCTTTCTCCTCCGTATATTTCCAAACTAATCTCTCAATATCTTCCCTCACGTGATTCTCCGGTCCTCTCAAGACCTCCTTCACTCCCCATCCAATCATATCAAACACTTCACCAAAATATCCCCCATCCTCAGAAATTATGGACCCCAACATGTCCACTTATACACCGCATTTGGATCCTTTACACAGAACCTGAAAACCCATCTCTTCAAAAAGCTTACAACCTGTAATGACCACACAGCCACCTCAACACCATCAAAGCTAATGCAACCACAGGCCTACTGTCTCCTTGGAGCACCAGTGTGTTTGTGCCTAGTTTCCCCGGCGTTACTCTGCATTTCTGTGCTCTTACCCTTTGCTCTTTTCCCCCTAATCAACTGGGATACTGTTACCTGTATGGATGCTGCTCAGTTCCCTGCTCTGCTGCATAGCTGTTCATGTGTTGTAATGTCTTTACTCCGCTGCACGACCATCCACATGTGCACTCCCCCCTGGCTGCAACTGTAGAAACTATCTGCAGGTTGCCAGGATCTCTGCAGCTAGTGCATGACTTTCCATGTGTGTCCAGCCTTGCTAAACTGCCAGCTGCCTTAAGCCTCAGTTCCTGTGCTGACTATGCTGTACTGGTTTCTGTCTGTGCTTAAGGTACCGTTACACTAAACGATTTACCAACGATCACGACCAGCGATACGACCTGGCCGTGATCGTTGGTAAGTCGTTGTGTGGTCGCTGGAGAGCTGTCACACAGACAGCTCTCCAGCGACCAACGATGCCGAAGTCCCCGGGTAACCAGGGTAAACATTGGGTTACTAAGCGCAGGGCCGCGCTTAGTAACCCGATGTTTACCCTGGTTACCATTGTAAATGTAAAAAAAACCCAAAAAAACAAAAACAGTACATACTTACTTTCCGGTGTCTGTCACGTCCCTTGCCGTCAGCTTCCCACACTGACTGAGCGCTGGCCGTAAAGCAGAGCACAGCGGTGACATCACCGCTGTGCTCTGCTTTTACTTTACGGCCGGCGCCATAGTCAGTGCGGGAAGCTGATGGCGAGGGACGTGACAGACACCGGAATGTAAGTATGCACTGTTTTTTTTTTTTTTTACATTTACAATGGTAACCAGGGTAAACATCGGGTTACTAAGCGCGGCCCTGCGCTTAGTAACCCGATGTTTGCCCTGGTTACAAGCGAACACATCGCTGGATCGGTGTCATACACACCGATCCAGCGATGACAGCGGGTGATCCAGCGACGAAATAAAGTTCTGGACTTCTAGCTCCGACCAGCGATGTCACAGCATGATCCTGATCACTGCTGCATGTCAAACACAACAAGATCGCTATCCAGGACGCTGCATTCTCACGGATTGCTGTCGTTCTCGTTGGAAAGTTGCTCAGTGTGACGGTACCTTTAGGGTACACAAGGCCACACCTTCTCTGATTTTATTAGGGGCAGTGTGTGCCGTTCAATTGCAGTCCCCAGCCTGTTGTTGAGGGGCAGCTCCTATTTAAAGTTCCTCTTCCCTGTTGGGCATTGCCAGAGCTTCTCATTAGGTTTCTTAACGTAGCCGTGTGTGTTTGGTCCTCCATGTTGCTCTTGGTCTGCCTAGTTTTCAGCTCCTGCTCTGCTTGCTATCAGTTCTAGGAAAATTGATGTCTTGGTCCCTGGACCTGTCCTGTGCATGTGCTGGTACCAAAGGTCTTCCCTTGAATGTGGATTCCTGCTGTGTGATGTTCCTGAAATCCTTCTGTGTCTTAAACACTTACCCCGTGACTGTGAGTTTCCTGTAACCTATATCTTGAGAATAAACCTGTGCTCGTCTTCTGAATATGGAGTCCAGTGTTCCTGCTGAGCATCTACTATGATGTGCTAGCTCCGTCCAGCTTCAGTCCGATGCTGTGGTGCTTGTACCATACCACCTGAGTTAATTCCTAGGTCATGTCACATGTCTGGAGTCTGCCAACCACTGTCTGGTACCTGAAGCCGTGTCTGTTGTCCAGAGACCAGATATCCATCCTGTGTCCTGATATCCAGTCCATGGTCCAGCTGGTGTTTCAGAGTCGGTCCCACTTGTGTTCCTGGACAGGCTACTCCTCCGTGTTCCTGAGGAGTCTCCAGTCTTGTTTCCTGGTGACGACTCGGCCAGTGGATCCTGAATCTGACCAGCCAATGTCTTGAGCTTCCATGTCGGTGTTCCAGGATCCATGCTGTCTGTGCTTTGCCTGTGCCCTGGGGTCCATCCTGTAATGACATCTGTCTTAGGTTGGTGTCTAATGTTCTCCTGCTGTGCCAGTGTTTCGCCTGAGAGAGAGGTTCTCCTGATATGACCGTGCCAGATGACCCTGGACTGCATCAACCCGTGATGACCTCTTGCCATCGTGTGACGTCTGCTGTCCTGTGATGTTCACCCTTCCTTGATGTGCAGAATCAGAAGCCAAGCGTTATGTCTGATGTTCTGTATCACGACTTTGTCTAAGTAAACTTTGTGTCTTCATACATAAAATTGTGCCATGTCATCTATTCCTGCATGTCACCGCCTTGCCCACATGCTCAGCTGCCACAGACCTCGGACCCCCCTCTGTGGTCCAGTGGGTCCACATTCCATTACCACCTGGGACAGCAGACACCCAACATCATCGTGGACTGGTGGCGTGGGAGCATAAGTTAAGTCGCATCTCCTCCGTCCTGATTGTGACACTCCTTCCCCATAATCCTAAAAAAAAAACATGTGTAACCGTAGCATTTTAAAGATATAAACATGTATTCATATGTCAAATACTAACATTAGTGATGGACAACAATGTGGACATGTCGTCCAACATAGAGACCAGAGAGGGGGGTGTAAAAACACAGAAAGACAACGGAAAAGTCCATAAAGAATGTAAAATATCAAACCTTTAGTATACAATATACAAAAACAAGTATAGTAAAACAGTAGTCAATTCCACAGAAAACCAAGTGCACAAACGCAAAATGACTCACAGGACCGGTGAGACAGAGCAATCACACGTGCTAGCCACAGTGCCATCACTTAAACAGAATGAATGGGAAGGGCAAAGTGAAGAGGAAATTAATATGGAAAGAAATGACGTGTAAGTATTGAATAATATGCAAAAAAATTATAATGATATGGTTTCTGTGACTAGTGTGAATTGGAGGGAAACAGCCACATTAAAACAATAAAAAAAAAAAAAAAAAAGATGAGTAATAAGGCTGAAAAAACTAAAAGGGAACATAGTGAGGGAAAAACAATTCATACTCAATTAAAGAATCCTAATAAAAGGCAATATTTGTAGTAAAGTTATGAGCTAACGTATTAAACAGAGACTTGACATTCTACAGCCAATGAGGAATGAATTATTTATACCATCAACAATGAACAATTAGTGTCTATTTACTGTGTTTAGCACAGATCTCGCTCTTGTGACACCCCAGGAGTCCGGTTGCCACAGTAGCATTGCCTCCCTCACAGAGGATGATGTCATACCTGGAAGCAAGGAGGGGTCCCCTTACCGGATAACACCAGCATCCAACTCTTTTTTCTTACTCCAGACCAGAAGGGGGAGCTCTAACATCTGGTTTCAAGGGAGCTTCCCTATAAGTTCTGGCCTGGAGATGGGGTTAGTGAGTCTGAGACAGTGAGAGGAAAGGAGAAGAGAACCTGGGGAGTGAAGCTGTAACCAAGCTCACCCCAGAGCTGAGCACTAGAAACCAGAATCCATGGTTGCACAGGTACTGAAGTCCCAGCAGCTAAATCCGGAGGGCAGGAGACTGCAGGTCTCCTGGCCCATCTAACACGCAGCAGCACAGCAGCTCACCCCAGAGACACCACGAAGGAGTGACACTTGTAATAGGCTCAAGCGGCCAGCCATGTGGGTACTGTTTTATTTGAACTGCCAGACAGTGAGAGGAACATGAGCAGAGGTTAAAGCAGCAAAGACCTAACAGGACAGCACAGTAGAAACACCTCTAAACCCACCTGGCTAGGTGAATCCTAAATTGCTTCCAGGCTGCCCCAGATCTCCATTACCATCTGTTACCCGTGCCCCAGATGGCACCTTCTGCCATCGAGTAAAGGTAAAGAAAACTACAGACCTTGTGTCCTCCAGTCATTTCTTACACCCTCAGTCCTGCACCCCAACGTACACAATCCCTTACAACAGTACCAGTAGCCCTGAGGCCCCGCTCAACCTGTGGAGAGCAAAACCATTCCAGCTTAAACCCCCTTAAAAACTGCCCAACCCAGACAGAGTACCCCATGGCCCAAGCAGGCGTCGCACTCTTGCAACAATGGACTATAAAGCCAAGGAAAAGTCCTGGTTGGGACAAATGGACCAGGGTTTTGGGGATAATGTGGTCAATGCACAGCAGAGTGACAATCACAAGTGGGTTGATCTCTTCCCTTCTATACAAAGTATGCTCATTAAGGGCAGCAGGCTCTGGTGAAATAGCATTTTTTGAAAAATATTTGGGGCAAAAACTTATCCTTAGGGGCCTACGAGTGAGGGTCACCCCTACTTTCCCATTGGATGATGAGATGCTTATGGCTAACTGGGAGGAGGCATAAACTGGCTGCTCTAATATCCTCATGCAGTTATTGATCAAAGTTAATACTAATTCGATATGTGACCTTGACAAATGTATTGATGCTGCTCAAATGTAACTTAGTGTCGGTTGTGCCCCTAAGAAAGTACAAACTTAGGAAATAGAGTTAGAAAATGCAAGAGATTACCAATTGAAAAAAGTTTCTTAGGGTACTGTCTCACAGTGGCACTTTGGTCGCTACGACGGCACGATCCGTGACGTTCCAGCGATATCCATACGATATCGCTGTGTCTGACACGCTACTGCGATCAGGGACCCCGCTGAGAATCGTACGTCGTAGCAGATCGTTTGAAACTTTCTTTCGTCGTCAAGTGTCCCGCTGTGGCAGCATGATCGCATCGTGTAACAAAGGTTGTATACGATGTGCGCACAGTAACCAACGGCTTCTACATCGCAAATACGTCATGAAATTATCGCTCCAGCGTCGTGCATTTCAACGTGTGACCGCTGTCTACGACGCTGGAGCAATATTGGAGCGACGCTGGAGCGTCACGGATCGTGCCGTCGTAGCGACCAAAGTGCCACTGTGAGACGGTACCCTTATTGGAGAAAGGTAACACCTCAGCCTCATCGTATACAACGGAACACCTCACATGCATCCATCTCTTCTCTAAGTGAACAGTCCGATACATCCGCTTCATAAATAGTGACACGCTCAGGGGCAATGAATAAGAAGTCACCAGATTTCAGCTACCATCCCTATTGACATCACAAATTTCGCTCCCCTGAGAGAGGTTGTAGGGATAATAAGGTAATTAACCTGAGTAAATATGCACTTTGTACTGCTGACCTGTCTCTATTATGTAAGGGCCTTTCCTTTTCTCCATCTGCGACCTTTGACACCTTCACTGCCATCAAGGACCTCCACATTTTTGCACAATCGTTACTGTTCAAACATCATTTTTTTAATTTGGATAATTTACATTAATTAGTCCTCACAAAGGAAGAACAATCAGAGCTGAGAGTTTTGGAGGAGTTGTGCACCGAACACAACACCCACAAAGGAGGTAAGATACCTCAATCCATTAGGTCACACTCCAAGAAATTATCCCCTCTTTCCACATGTGCTAATATCAATCTATTTGTTCAGGTTGTTACTAATAATTTCTTAGAATTCTCACATCGTATACATCGTGACAAACTGACGGGTGAGAAGCGTCTATCGTTACAATACCTTCAAAATCTGCCTGATGTAGTGCTGAAGCCGGCACACAAGGAGGGGAACATTGTCATAAGGTACCTTCACACTAAGCGACTTAACAACGATATCGCTAGCGATCCGTGACGTTGCAGCGTCCTGGATAGCGATATCGTTGTGTTTGAAACGCAGCAGCGATCAGGATCCTGCTGTGACATCGTTGGTCGGAGTTAGAAGGCCAGCACCTTATTTCGTCGCTGGATCTCCCGCAGACATCGCTGAATCAGTGTGTGTGACACCGATCCAGCAATGTCTTCACTGGTAACCAGGGTAAACATCGGGTTACTAAGTGCAGGGCCGCGCTTAGTAACCCGATGTTTACCCTGGTTACCAATGTAAATGTAAAAAAAAACAAACAGTACATACTTACATTCCGGTGTCTGTCCCCTCGCCGTCAGCTTCCCGCACTGACTGTGAGCGCCGGCCGGCCGTAAAGCACAGCGGTGACTTCACCGCTCTGCTGTTAGGGCCGGCGCTGAGACAGTGCAGGGAAGCAGACGCCGGGGGAAAAACACCGGAATGTAAGTATGTACTGTTTGTTATATTTTTACATTTACCCAGGTAACCAGGGTAAACATCGGGTTACTAAGCGCGGCCCTGCGCTTAGCAACCCGATGTTTACCCTGGTTACCCGGGGACTTCGGCATCGTTGGTCGCTGGAGAGCTGTCTGTGTGACAGCTCCCCAGCAACCACACAACGATGAAACAGCGACACTGCAGCGATCGGCATCGTTGTCTGTATCGCTGCAGCGTCGCTTAATGTGACGGTACCTATATGGTCTAAGACAATGTATGAAAAGGAGGCATTTTGCCAGCTCAATAACACCGTATGCTACAAAAAGATGACATACAACCCTCTGTCTGCCTATAGTTCACAATTGAAAACCAATATCGCATATCGCCAAAGCCTCTGAAGGTGAGCTGATTACTAAAGAACTAGCTTCAGCAATAATAGTCAATGAACCCATCATACACACATTTTATTTAACCCCTTTACCCCCAAGGGTGGTTTGCACGTTAATGACCGGGCCAATTTTTACAATTCTGACCACTGTCCCTTTATGAGTTTATAACTCTGGAACGCTTCAACGGAACTGATTCTGACAATGTTTTCTCGTGACATATTGTACTTCATGATAGTGGTAAAATTTCTTTGATATAACTTATTTATTTGTGAAAAAAAGGAAATTTGGCGAAAATTTTGAAAATTTTGCAATTTTCCAACTTTGAATTTTTATGCCCTTAAATCACAGAGATATGTTACACAAAATACTTAATAGGTAACATTTCCCACATGTCTACTTTACATCAGCACAATTTTGGAACCAACATTTTTTTTTGTTAGGGAGTTATAAGGGTTAAAATTTGACCAGCAATTTCTCATTTTTACAACACCAATTTTTTTTAGGGACCACATCTCATTTGAAGTCATTTTGTGGGGTCTATATGATAGAAAATACCCAAGTGTGACACCATTCTAAAAAATGCACCCCTCAAGGTGCTCAAAACCACATTCAAGAAGTTTATTAACCCTTCAGGTGTTTCACATGAATTTTTGGAATGTTTAAATAAAAATTAACATTTACATTTTTTTACACAAAATTTATTTCAGCTCCAATTTGTTTTATTTTACCAAGGGTAACAGGAGAAAATGGACCCCAAAAGTTGTTGTACAATTTGTCCTGAGTAAACCGATACCCCATATGTGGGGGTAAACCACTGTTTGGGCGCACCGCAGAGCTCGGAAGGGAAGGAGCGCCATTTGACTTTTCAATGCAAAATTGACTGGAATTGAGATGGAACGCCATGTTGCGTTTGGAGAGCCCCTGATGTGCCTAAACATTGAAACCCCCCACAAGTGACACCATTTTGGAAAGTAGACCCCTTAAGGAACTTATCTAGATGTGTGGTGAGCACTTTGACCCACCAAGTGCTTCACAGAAGTTTATAATGCAGAGCCGTAAAAATAAAAAATCATAATTTTTCACAAAAATTATCTTTTCTCCCCCAATTTTTTATTTTCCCAAGGGTAAGAGAAGAAATTAGACCACAAAAGTTGTTGTACAATTTGTCCTGAGTACGCCGATACCCCATATGTGGGGGTAAACGACTGGGCGCATGGCAGAGCTCGGAAGGGAAGGAGCGCCATTTGACTTTTCAATGCAAAATTGACTGGAATTAAGATGGGACGCCATGTCCCGTTTGGAGAGCCCCTGATGTGCCTAAACATTAAACCCCCCACAAGTGACACCATTTTGGAAAGTAGACCCCCTAAGGAACTTATCTAGATGTGTTTTGAGAGCTTTGATCCCTCAAGTGTTTCACTACAGGTTATAACGCAGAGCCGTGAAAATAAAAATTCTTTTTTTTTCCACAAAAATGATGTTTTAGCCCCCAGTTTTGTATTTTCACAAGGGTAACAGGATAAATTGGACCCCAAAAGTTGTTGTCCAATTTGTCCTGAGTACGCTGATACCCCATATATGGGGGGGAACCACTGTTTGGGCACATGGCAGAGCTCGGGAGGGAAGGAGTGCCATTTGGAATGCAGACTTAGATGGATTGGTTTGCAGGCGTCACGTTGCATTTGCAGAGCCCCTGATGTACCCAAACAGTAGAAACCCCCCACAAGTGACCCCATATTGGAAACTAGACCTCCCAAGGAACTTATCTAGATGTGTTGTGAGAACTTTGAACCCCCAAGTGTTTCACTACAGTTTATAACGCAGAGCCGTGAAAATAAACAATCCTTTTTTTTCCCACAAAAATGATTTTTAGCCCCCCAAATTTATATTTTCCCAAGGGTAACAAGAGAACTTGGACCCCAAAAGTTGTTGTCCAATTTGTCCTGAGTACGCTGATGCCCTATATGTTGGGGTAAACCCCTGTTTGGACGCACGGTAAAGCTCGGAAGGGAAGGAGCACTGTTTTACTTTTTCAATGCAGAATTGGCTGGAATTGAGATCGGACGCCATGTCGCATTTGGAGAGCCCCTGATGTGCCTAAACAGTGGAAACTCCCCAATTCTAACTGAAACCCTAATCCAAACACACCCCTAACCCTAATCCCAAAGGTAACACTAACCACACCCCTAACCCTGACACACCCCTAACTCTAATCCCAACCCTAATCCCAACCGTAAATGTAATCCAAACACTAACCCTAACTTTAGCCCCAACCCTAACTTTAGCCCCAACCCTAACCCTAACTTTAGCCCCAACCCTAACCCCAGCCCTAACCCTAGCCCTAACCCTAATGGGAAAATGGAAATAAATACATTTTTTTAATTTTATTATTTTTCCCTAACTAAGGGGGTGATGAAGGGGGGTTTGATTTACTTTTATAGCATTTTTTATAGCGGATTTTTATGATTGGCAGCCGTCACACACTAAAAGACGCTTTTTATAGCAAAAAAGTTTTTGCGTCTCCACATTTTGAGACCTATAATTTTTCCATATTTTGGTCCACAGAGTCATGTGAGGTCTTGTTTCTTGCGGGACGAGTTGACGTTTTTATTGGTAACATTTTCGGACATGTGACAGTTTTTGATCGCTTTTTATTCCGATTTTTGTGAGGCAGAATGACCAAAAACCAGCTATTCATGAATTTCTTTTGGGGGAGGCGTTTATACCGTTCCACGTTTGGTAAAATTGATAAAGCAGTTTTATTCTTCGGGTCAGTACGATTACAGCAATACCTCATTTATATCATTTTTTTATGTTTTGGCACTTTTATACGATAAAAACTATTTTATAGAATAAATAATAATTTTGGCATCGCTTTATTCTGAGGACTATAACTTTTTTATTTTTTCTTTGATGACGCTGTATGGTGGCTCGTTTTTTGTGGGACCAGATGGCGTTTTCAGCGGTACCATGGATATTTATATCCGTCTTTTTGATCGCGTTTTATTCCACTTTTTGTTCAGCGGTATGATAATAAAGCTTTGGTTTTTGCCTCGTTTTTTTTTTTTTTTCTACGGTGTTCACTGAAGGGGTTAACTAGTGATATAGTTTTATAGGTGGGGTCGTTACGGACGCGGCGATACTAAATATGTGTACTTTTATTGTTTTATATTTTTTAATTTAGATAAAGAAATGTATTTATGGGAATAATATATATTTTTTTTCTTTAGGAATTTTTTTTTTATTTTTTTTTTACTTATGTGGAATTTTTTTTTTAACTTTTTTACTTTGTCCCGGGGGGGACATCACAGATCGGTGATCTGACAGTTTGCACAGCACTCTGTCAGATCACCGATCTGCCTCACAGCACTGCAGGCTTACCAAGCGCCTGCTCTGAGCAGGCACTCGGTAAGCCACCTCCCTCCCTGCAGGACCCGGATGCCGCGGCCATCTTGGATCCGGGCACCTGAAGCGAGGAGGAGGTAAGAGACCCTCGCAGCAACGCGATCACATCGCGTTGCTCTGGGGGTCTCAGGGAAGCCCGCAGGGAGCCCCCTCCCTGCGCGATGCTTCCCTGTACCGCCGGCACACTGCGATCATGTTTGATCGCGGTGTGCCGGGGGCGGTCCGTGACCACTCCTGGCACATAGTGCCGGATGTCAGCTGTGATAATCAGCTGACACCCGGCCGCGATCGGCCGCACTCCCCCAGTGAGCGCCGCCGATCGCGCTGGACGTACTATCCCGTTGGTGGTCATACGGGCCCACCCCACCTCGACGGGATAGTACGTCCAATGTCAGAAAGGGGTTAATTCCAAAATCAAAAAAAATTAAAAAATCCAACCTCAACATCCCATCATTTCAGGAAGGGGGAATTACTTTGAGCATGTCAACCGATGGATTGACTCCAAATTACAACCTTTTGTGGCCGATTTGCCATCCTTCCTTAAGTTGACAGCCTTTTTTTAGAGCCTGACACCTTGCTGGCCAGTGGAGACGTCGAATCCCTTTAAACTAGTATTAGGCATTGTGATGGCATAAGGGCCACTAAATCCTTCCTTGATATGTCTTATCTATCTTTCAGTATGAGGGCTCTCATACTTGAATTACTTGAATTTACCCTTACTCACAATTTTTTGGTTTTCAAGGAGTCCATTTTCTGACACCTCCAGGGAACAGCCGTGGGAGCGGCCTTCGCCCCCTCCTATGCAAATCTGTTCCTCAGACTGTGGGAAAGGGACCTCTTCCTGTCTGGTCCACAGGCATCGATGGACCGCATCCTCTCTTGGACGCGGTACATCGATGACATCCTCTGGTACTCCATCTAATTTGCAAGACTTCATCGATGATTTCAACAGTAACAATCTTAACATGCATCTTACTTTTGTTTGTGACCCAAACAAAATTGAGTTCCGTGATGTCACTTTAAGGAGGGATGAGTTGGGTGGTATTCAGACTAACATCTTTAGCAGTGTCTCCCAAACTCCAGTCCTCACGGACAACAACAGGTCATGTTTTCAGGATTTCCGTAGTATTGCACAGGTGATGGTGATGGAAGTATCAGGAGTTCTCCCACTTTTGCAGCACCATGAAAATCCAGAAAACATGACCTGTTGGGAGCCGTGAGGACTGGAGTTTTGGAAATACTGATCTATAGGAAACTAACATCTACCAGCTTGCTTTTGCATGCCTCCTCATCCCATCCTAGCTACATGATAAGATTGGTCCCGATAGGGAAATTCTTTCGACTCCACCGTATCTGTTATGAACGCTGATACAGTCGTCGCATGATTAAAAGGGCTTATAATCATGCCAAACATACATCTAGGAAGAACCTTCTGTATAATACCAAGATTACGACCAATAAAACCAAACATGTTAGGTTTAGCACTAATTTTTGGATTCTCAATCTGAACAGATGCGTGCGGCCCTTCAGAAATCTTAGCCCATTTTGAAAATTGACCCCACACTTTCTAAACAAAAAGCAGATAAACCAACAATAACCTTTCGACGGGCAAAGAACTTATGGGACCATTTAGTGCATAGCCACTACATTGGTGAATCTTTGAGGACCTTTTTGGATTATGCAAATGCTAGGCATGGATGTGTTCCCTGTGGCCACTGTGTGGCATGTTGTAACATTGGTCGTGATGAGTCCTTTTCCATTTCAAATGTTTCTAGAACCTGTAAAATTAAGAAGTTCAGCGCATGTACATCTAAAAATGTTAGATACTAGGCTACATGCCCATGCTCGTTAATTTATGTTAGTCTCACCTCACGCCAGGTTAAGGGTTGCGTGAGGGAGCATATGCTTGGGATACAAGCTGCAGTGAGCCACAAGGACACATCCACGCTCCAGACCATCCCACATAATTTCAAACTGCATCACCAGTGTAATATCAAACTATTGAGATAGGGGTCAGAGGAGATAGAATATCACAACGTATTGCTCAACTCGAGGCGAGATGGATATGGACCCTTGATACCGTGCATCCACGCAGTCTCAATGAGAATTTGAGCTTTGCCCCTTTCTTGTACTCACCATCCTGCTGTGTACATGTGGATCTATGTGCACTTCCGCTGTTGTTTTTAACTTACTTCTGTCATTTTAGGTTTTCCACACATTCTCACCTGATGCACTTTTCACTTCCTTTGACCACCTGGAACTGGATACCATCTACTGTCACTTGCGCTAACAAATTTGTGATTGTATATGTCCTGTAGTTATGGTGTAGGATATGTGCTGGGATTGTTCCATGTATATCTGCATGTATTAGTATTATTCTTTCCTATTTTGATTTTTTTGTATGTATTATTATTTTTTTAAATTATATATATTTTTTTTAGATTTTTTAATTTTATTCTGTTCAGTAAAATAATGAAGGCATATTTACGAGTTGTCCTCAACTTGGTTTGCCTCTCTATACCTTCTCAATACATGCTATGCAATGTCAGTTTTCTATATATCAGTAAACTCTGTCCAGTACTAATATGTCATTAATTATCATTTGTTGATATTATATGATTATGTCTCTTGCCATTTTTTGGACGTGTTTACATCCTAATGACATTTTATATTTTGTGTTTAAGAATTTGAACAGGACCAGCCAATGTGGGCATAATTGTATCAAAATTATTAATAATTGTTCATTGTTAAAGGTATAAAGAATTCTTTCCTCATTGCCTGTATAATATCAAGTCTCTGTTTAATACTTTAGCTCATAACTTTCAGACAAATATTGCCTCTCATTATGGTTCTTTAATTTAGCATGTATTGTTTTTCCCTCACTATGTTCCCTTTTTCTTCCCCCTCATTACTCATCTTTTTTCATTTTTTAATTTCTTTTTTTTTATGTGGCTGTTTCCATCCAATTCACACTAGTCCCAGCAACCATATCATTAGAATCCTTTTGCATATTTTTCGGTACTTACACTTCATTACTTTCCATATTAATTTCCTCTTCACTTTGCCATTCCCATTCATTCTGTTTAAGGCTACTTTCACACTAGCGTTTTTTAAAATCCATCGCAATCCGTCGTTTTGGGCAAAAAAAAGATCCTGCTAATGTTCCTGCAGGATGCGTTTTTTGCCCATAGACTTGTGTGGAGCGCCCCCACGTGTAAGGGCAATGGGGTACTCGGTACTGGGTCTTTCTCTCTAGGTTCTGTGGATGTCACGGTGGCCCGACCCGGTCCGTGGCCCTTCTGAGGGATGTCCACTTAAAGGTGTAGTTGTTTGTACGGTGTTCGTGACACCACCTGTGGTATTCGGTCAGGGTGACTGACGCTGCTAGGGGTCCGCTGGGGTGATGGAATTGCAGCTAGATGGTGTAACTTCCCACAGGTGAAATATGTCCACAGCGCTTCCCAGATGTGTAGGTGGTGATAGTGGACGTCGTAAGGCGCAGTGAATAACGAAGACACAAAGGTTGCAGTCTCTTTACCTTTTACTGAAGACTTCAGAGTCCGCAGTCCAGAGTACTGTTCACAGGGCAGGCTAGGTCTGGCCGGTCCGAAGGCACATCCAGAGTTCCCTTATCCAGGTGGAAATCAGTAGCCTTCCTACTAGCGCCTGTGTGTTGTAGTACCTCCCTGCTGAGCACCACGGGATAGTCCTCACAACTTTCGTGGATGTTTCTGATGTTCTCTCTCTCTCTGTCCCCCAGATGATATGGATAGGACAACCCGTATGACGGGGTAGGCCTGGAGTTATTTTATAGGTACACTAGAGACGCCCCTCTCCCACAATTTGCCTCCGTGTCTTCATAGGTATTAAGGTCGGGCAGCCAACTTGGAATCAACTGTCCTTCTGGTCTCTGAAGTAATGCGTAGAGCCTATGACTCCCTCGGTGTTCCGGCCACCGGCTACGCGCCTCAGAAGGAGGCTGCCGATCTCGGGGCAGAACTCCTCCCGGTATTACCTCCTTGTGCTGTGACTTCGTTTCTCACTCTCCACAATATACTTCACTTGGTGTCCTTTCTTAGGATACTGCCGCAATGAAGTGCAGGCGCAGCTCCGTAACATTCTATCTTGTGCTTGGCCTCTGTCAGGATCCCACCCCTGACAGGGACCCTCTGTCTGCAGCTCAGATGTTCCTCCTTCTCCCCCTGTCTGCCTGACAGGTCCTCTCTGGGTCGAACCCAGGTATCTTCTCACTGACTTCCTATCCAACCCACCAGTTTTACCCGTGTGTGAGGAGTGGCCTAGTAAATAGAACCTTTGCTCCCCCTGGTGGACTGGAGTGTGAAGTGTAGTGTGTGACTGTGATACCTGGTCAGGTGAACTCCTTTAGTACAATCAGACATAACATCACTCCCCCTGGTGGAAGAGCGACATTACTGCAACGACCAGGACTCTGGGGCGCTGCATGTATAAGCGACGGATTGCGACAGATGGCCACACGTCGCGTCCGTCGTGCAACGGATCCGTCGTGTTTTGGCAGACCGTTGGTACGAAAAAACGTTCAAGTAGACATTTTTTATCTGTCCGCCATTTTCTACCGCGCATGTGCAGCCCAAACTCTGCCCCCTCCTCCCCGGACTTCAGAATGAGAAGTGGATGCGTTGAAAAACTGCATCCGCTGCCGACATAGTGCACAAATTTCACAACATGCGTCGGCCCGATGTTACTCCATCCAGTAGGACGAATCCTCCTTTACCGTTCCCTTCAGGGTCTCCCAGGGTGCTGATCATGATTTCCCCACAGCCAAGGCAGTGAGAGGTGTGCAGATTCCCCAGGCCACACTTCTTCATCCACCACCTTGTGGAGTTGAGGGGCCCGCTGGTCAGTACCCACTGACCTAAGTAGCCTAAGTGATGGCACCGTGGCCAGCACGCATGCGTGCCCTGCCCCACCATGCCGGTCAGCTTTCCGCGTCTCTGTGGAGGGGTTGACATCATGGCATTCTTCTCCGATGCCTGTCGTCGCCCACTTCATGATGCAGACGCTGGTTTGTTGTCTCGTCGACATGCGTCACTTCCAGTCTGCGGTATGCCACTTCCGTGCGTAGTCTGTATTTAAAGCAATCACTCATGTCCCCCATGCCCACTGACGAAGCAGCAGCATCTGAAACGCGCGTTGGGGTGGAACCACGCACCCGGTGACCTGCGCTTGTCCATCCATATAGGTAATATGCCTCTTCCCAAAATTTAAAACTCTTCTTTACCAGATCATCGATTTATTTATGCATTCTTGGTATACTATATATGATATACAGCTCTAGTGTGACTGGTTCAGTTTCTATGGTTGGACAGGCTGCCCACTTTTACCTAGAAATATTGACTAATTCACATCCTTGGCTAATAAATCCTTGATTTGTGATATAATCAGGCCCATGTCTCACCAGTCCTGTGGGTCCATCTGCATTTGTGCCCTTGGTTTCATGTGGAATTGCCCACTGTTTTCCCATACCGTTTTTTGTATAATAAAGGTTTGATATTTTACATTCTTTATGGATGTTTCAGTCGTCTTTTGGTGTTTTTACACCCCCATCTCTCTTCCCCATAGTCCTGTAGAATGTAAGCCCGCAAGGGCAGGGTCCTCTTCCCTCTGTATCAGTCTGTCATTGTTAGTTTGTTTACTATAAATGATAATATTTGAAGTTTGATGTCAACCCGTCTCATGTACAGCACCATGGAATTAATAGTGCTATATGAATAAATAATAATAATAGATAGTGCTTGTAAAAACAAGCACTTTTGTAATTTACTCCTTACAAAAATTTGCAACCGTTCAAGAGATATTGACACTTATTTATAGTCCGTTGTCTTAGAGACCGACCACTGCTGCTAGACAGCAGAACACGCAGCGTGCTTACAAACTATTGAGCTTGTAAGCACTGGTTTGAAGCTGTCAGGATTGGTTGTAAGCGTTGTTACTAGAGATGAGCGAATTTGCTCCGGTTCCCTCTTATTTGGCGAGCTATAGCTCTTGGCAAATAAGCTGCAGAGGAAACCCAGCTTCCTCGATCGCGCATGTGTCGCGGCTATGTGACAGTCACAGCGCATGCATGGAGAGCCCAACAAACAGGATCTCCATACATGTGGCATAACTGTGACACAGCTGTCATTTACACCACTTTCATAGTGTGAATTATGGTTCATTTTAGGAGCTGGGCTCAGTCATGCTGCCTCCGAATGTAAAATGCCAAAATATTAATATGGGTAATAAAATTAAAAACTTGATGTAACTTTCCCCTGTAAATAGCGCCACCACTGTACATGGGTCATAACTGGCATTGCAGAACTTCCTGACTGACCGTATGTGAGCAAAACTCAGCACCTAATATACAAGGTGTGAACTTAGCCTGAAAGTCAGACTAACCTTTTAGAGGGTTTTATAGTTTTAGAATGTTTAAACATCCTAAAACTGTAAGACCACTTTAAAAGGTAATCCAACTTTAAAAAAAATATGAAGAAAAGTTCTGCAACTTTGCCCAAAAAAGCTTTCAATAGTCAGAGTAGTGGTTAGGTTTTATAAGGGGCGTGTCAATGTACTCAGTGTATGGATACGCCCCAATGCACTTCCAGTCTAATTTGCATGTGTTTTTCAAGTCTTGATTTCTCAGTGACGGAACATCAGAGTATTACAAACCAAGTATCTGTTTTTATTGTAGTTTTTCAAGCTATACAGCCATAACACACTTTTGACTAGTAACATCGGACTACTGAATGACAGAGAGCAAGCCGAGATCGCCAAAAGAAAATGTGAGAAATTGATAAAGTGTAATGCAAAATTAAATTACATTTTTATTACACAAAGAAGACGCTTTGATAAAATGTCCTATGAAATTTAATAGGTAATCGGAATGCAGGGCAAGGATGGGTTAATTCCAAAGCGTTAATGAGGGAAGTATTCTACTCCCGACTTTTACGCATTTTGGACCATTTGCCATGTTAAAAAAGAGCAGTAATTAGGGTCTAATCACTTTCCTTGTTTCTGGGATGTGCGCGCCTCATAATGATGAATTGCCCATTTGCAAATGATATCATGAAGCTTCTAACAACCTGCGATTCTCAATGACTTTGAGTGAGAGCAGCGAGACTGGGCTGTTACTGTCTGTCTGCCAGATGACTGCTTCACTTTATGGGGGGCTTAATAAAGATGGCTAACGAGGCTTTAATAAAACATAGACAACTATCTTACCACTTAAAAAAAGGAGTTTTCCTAATGGACCATAATATAAGAACATCTGAATTTGACCTGAGAAGTACCATGACTTCAGGACCTACCGGAGGTCTTCTGGACACAAACTCAACACCCTCGCATATGCCGATAAGGCCGTGAAATTGGGCTCAGGAGACCCACAGTTTGTCCATTTCACGGATGTCTGAGTTCGGCCTAAATCTCCTAATACCCTTTAGAAAACTGTTGGCCAAATGATGATTTGCCCCACAGCTATATAGGCCGTTTCTCCCATAAGGAGGAGCGCTCACTCTACTGAGATCTCCTGAGTAGGGTTGAGCGAAACGGGTCGTTCATTTTCAAAAGTCGCCGACTTTTGGCAAAGTCGGCGTCTCATGAAACCCGACCCGATCCCTGTGGGGGTCGGCCATGCGGTACGCGATCTTGGCGCCAAAGTCGCGTTTCGTATGATGCGATTAGCGCCATTTTTTCAGCCAATGAATGAGCGTGGGCAGAGTGATGACATAGGTGTTAGGGGAGTGAACGCCTATCGTCATGTTATCGCTTGTGCGCAGTAGCGATTTGGAATGTGCAAAGAGAGAGAGAGAGAGAGAGAGAGAGAGAG
Source organism: Ranitomeya variabilis (assembly GCF_051348905.1). Classification (NCBI taxonomy): domain Eukaryota; kingdom Metazoa; phylum Chordata; class Amphibia; order Anura; family Dendrobatidae; genus Ranitomeya; species Ranitomeya variabilis. The sequence goes on from NC_135233.1 coordinate 582,097,992, forward strand.
AGAAAAAAAAAAAAATAAAAAATAATAATAATAATATCTTCACTGGGTTTCGTGTTTTGGCCGAAACCCGACTTTTCACTGTGGTCGGCCGATTTCACTCGACTCGACTTTTAAGACAGTCGGGTTTCACAAAACCCGACTCGACCCTAAAAAACTAAAGGTCGCTCAACCCTACTCCTGAGTTCTCCATGAGAGAGCTTATGTCAGACATCTCTGGCGGTGGCTAATCTCTTAGAGAACAAAAAGATCGGCAGTCAGAAATCAGATCCTTATGTCCCCCTTATCTATCGGGGGCCTCCATACACATTAGACTTTCGGCAACATTGGGATGACATCAGTCTAATGTGTATGGAAGGATTTATAGAACGTGATGACATATTGCTAGGATTTTCCACCACTCGCTGCTCAATAGAGGTCCAATCGCCGGGAGCCCCATTCCCTACATTGTGCTACCATACACAAAAGCACTAGGAGAAAGGCTAAAATTACTGTAGGTCTACCAGATAGCAAGCCATCCCAAGGGTTCGACCGCCCCACCAATCATAATGCTATGAGATAGGGTTAGGATACGCCATGAATGGCTAGACCGATGGATCGGAGTGATGGCCACTGTTCCATTTATTTCCTGTGGGACTCCTTGAGATATCCAAGGAAAGCTAAGAAGATAATGAAGCTTATTATTGTAGGAGTGCAAGCAGAGATATTGAAAACTACAAGTTACTGATACAGAAAGTACGTAGGAAGATAGTACCATTATATAATGAAGACATGTGAAACCCCTTGAAATTCTCATAAGTGATAGCAGAAGAGCCTTCCCATGAGTGATTCATAGACCCAGTCTTCCTCATTATTACCCTCCTTTATATAATACAGTGACCGATTATTGAGATTTCGGCTATCATACGGACACGTAGGCGAACACACACACACCTATAACCACTTCTGACAAGTGAAGACACTTGAAAGTCCGTGGGAGGTACTCACAGCATGTCGTGTTAGTAAAACGTTCTGACACTAACCACAGCAAATGTTTCAGATGCGGAGATGCCCATTTCAGATCGAAGTAAAATAATTCTCGACACCAGGTAGTTGATGAGGATCCCATCCTTTGTTTATATCACCACCAGCATCGGACAGGGTTCATATAATACTCTCCCAAAATGTTGGGGAAGCTCCCTGAAGAATGGGTAGACAGCTCCTACTTCTGGAATAGTTGGGAGTACGTCAAAGACTCTGGAAACCTCCCATAAAGAAGCACTTCATGGAAGGTTAATTGTTTATGATGCCAGGAGGCTCCCTCATCAAATAGAGCCCTAAGAGCCAAACACACATTCATAGGGTGGGAAGCGGGGCAATGAAAACTTGGCTGTGGTTATGCAACATGGTCTGCTCATGCTGCACTCAAGCATGGACAAAAGTTTATAAACCTGACTCCTAATTTTGGGCATTTTAGAAAGCCCCTGAAATATGCTAGATAGTTGCTGGCTAAAGGATGATTTGGCTGGCAGCTATCTTGCCCGTCTATCCCATATACAGGAGCACTCCTGTATGAATACATAGTGTTCACTATGGGGTGAGAATCACCTTCCATATAACAAAACAATTGGACATGCCGGATCCTTCTATCTGCATACACATTAGACTGTTGGCCCAAACCTATCGATAGTGGCGCATTTGGCCAATGTTAGTCTAATTAATATGGTGGACTTTCAGAGTCTTACAAACAGTTGCATTATAGCTTTGTTTTTCCCTACTATGGACCTCTCATTTTATATAAAATACTTTTATACACAAATCACATCAGATATGCTACAGTATGACCTGAGAGATTTTACAACTCTTCTGTCAATCTGGGTCATTTCGGGAGAGTAGGGAATAAGCTGATGATTTAAGTCCTTTTTAAAAAAAAAAAAAAATTAATATTATAGAAATACATTTTTGAATAAATTCATAAAAAAAGACTGACAAAATATTCGTCAGAAAGGACAAAACGTAACAGATCTCCATCGAGGTAACTACTAATGGAGGCCTCCATCTGAAGTCCAGGACAATAGCTGGCGAGGAGCCAAGTAAGGAGTCTCTTTGTGTCTCCACCTGATGCACCAAGGTTCGCTGATCTGCGTTGTGGCCACGGCATTCCGGCGGTTTTGTTTTGCTTCTCATCAACAGACTCTGCTTTTGTGAGCGGACAAGTGATTTCAGCGTGCGAGGCAGCTATAATGGCCTGACTGACAGCTCAGCCAGATAAACACCATAGAATAACAGACATGGGAACAATCTAGGTATTCATGATCTCCACTCGACCGGGTTAAAAGGATTTACCAGCCAAGGGCACAACACTTCAGGCTAATTTGCTCAACCAGAAGCACTGCCAAAGTATGACTAGAAAACAGATGATGAATAACGAGGAGCCACCGGCCAATGTTGGGACCGTCGTCCGCTTTTCCAAGGACAGGAAGAAGAGTGCAAACTTATTTTTTGGGATCAATAATGAAACAATGCAGTGGCGCAACATAATCTCTGTCTTCACACCTTCCAGATACGAGAGGACATTCCTGTCGACAGAGGAAACCACAAGTGTGCATAAGAGATCTGGCCTAGATTAGGCAAAGGGACAGATAGACCTGTCTATGGTGTATCAAATAATGCACAGCTTTCCTGTAATCAGCTGTACAATAAAATAATATGGAGGCCAATGTTAACCATGACTTGTGTAGTAGCAAGTCGTCAAACCCGACTGTAAACCACAGATTGGCCACGGTTCTCCTTATAGGCATATATGAGGCCATCATGTTGGGATGAGGCTGTCAAGTTCTGATCAGGAGACCTGTGGCTGATCTGTGCATACTTGGACCGTGATACACGAACGTCTGAATTCGGCATAAGAATGGCCGAAAAGTGTGGGACAGATTCTAACTAGGATCCGTTCTCCACCATCTGTCCGGCACAGTCACCAATACATAGATGAAAAGTATTGGCATGTGTGTGGGAGATTTAGTCTAGACTCGTGAAGCCTTGAGAAGATGTCAATCAACGCCTCTATCTTCTGCACACCTCCATCTTAAGCATTAGCCATTGGCTCACAGATATTAAAGGGTAGTCTGGTTTAGAAAACTCATATTCTGGGTTAATAAAGGGAGTCCTCCTCCCCATTATTCTGGTGGCAGGATGGAAAGCCAGACATTGTATGCACAGGCCTTGATTTCTGTAGGTAACACTTCATTTTTCCTGAGGTGGTGATGCATGGGAATTGAACAGTTGCTGTTGAATTTTCAGGCCCTACATATTACAAAAGCAAAGCAAGAGCCCAATGATCAGATTATTCTACTTTAATTATGTAGATGGTGTGTGCAAGTGGTGAACTAGTGGTGGGTTCATAACAACAGGTGGCTTTTGGGTACATCCACATCATAATTACATAGCATGATGGAAAGCAAGTAGGTGGGAAGATTTTTGAAATTCTGTACAGTAACGACAGAAACAAAACAAATCTTATGAGATTTGGTCTGGTACATCAGACCTGGATCTAGATAGAGACACAAACTATATGACTCTCGCAGATTTGCTAATGACAAAAAAAAACAAAAAAACAGACTGCTGAGCTCGGACTTAGATATTGCTTGTCGCCAAAATCCCTCGGCTACCTTTCTTCCTCCGAACTACAGAGATTGCAGAATAGGGGCTAATCAATAATTCACTACAAAATTGCTATTTCTTTTTCCAGAGAGAAATAAAACAAGAAAAAAATTGGGTTTTATTTTCCCTTTTGAGAATTCAGTGCACCAGCAATTATAAAACATAAGTGCCTCATTAACGACTGGCTGTTCTCTTAACCCTACCTGCCCATAAAACCACCAAAGGAGCCGCATCGTGACTCAAGATATACAGATGTGCTTAACAGCATTCGCCGGTGACCTTTAGTCAGACAAGAGTATAGGGCGAAGATGAAACTTTTAGGCTATTGGGCGAAATTGGGACAACGACAAAAACATTTACAGTAAGATTCAAATTAACATCATAGGCGAGATGCCCTGAAACTTCTCCTGGTCCAAGTACGGACCGGCTGTGGGTCTCCAAACTCAACAGCCTTATGGAAGCCTACAAGGCTGATGAGTTCATGTCAGGAGAACCACGTCATGTCTGTACCCGGACCATGATACACGGACACCTGAATGAGGCCTTTGGTTCTAGGTATTCTGGTGCAAGTGGGCCAAAATAACCAGATGTGAAAAAATGTTTGCATTACTCAAAATGCTGAACACAGTAATGCAAAAGGGTTTTTCCAAAGCTGGCTATCTTGTGTCAATTACCTTGAAAAGGAGACATCTGTATATTAACTATATCCTAAAATATGCTGTTATCATTTGCAAATAAGCTCCATAACTGTGTCTAAAGCCAGCCATACAAGTAAGATGATCAGCAGTGCTCAATGTCAAGCAGCAGCAGCAAAACCAAACAAGATTTTTGGATGTATAAAAAAAGAGATAAAATCCCGTTTTGTTACCCCTTTATAAATCACTTGTGAGGCCACATCTAGAATATGGGATACAGCTTTGGGCTCCACATTTTAAAAAGGAGATTTAGAAGTTATAGTCGGTACAAAGGCGGGGAACTAGATTATTACAAGGGATGGAAGGACTCTCATTTGAGGAGAGGTTGGAAAAGTTGGGATTGTTTAGTCTAGAAAAAAGACACCTCAGAGGAGATCTCATTTACATGTATAAATATATGTGTGGTCAGTACAAAGGACTGGCGCATGACTTATTCCATCCAAAGACCATACTGAGGACTAGGGGGCACTCATTAATGGGGGAAGAAAAGCGATTCCGGCAGCTAAATAGGAAAGGGTCCTTTACAGTTAGAGCAGTAAGACTGTGGAATGACGATCACAAGAGGTAGTAATGGCTGACACTATAACAGTTTTTACAAAAGGACTGGATAATTTCCTCAATACACATAAGATTGTAAGTTAGAGTTAAATAAATGAAAAAATTGTTGGAGAAAGGTTGAGCTTGATGGACTGAGGTCTTTTTCCAACCTATGTAACAATACGACCTTCAGTCCAAAATCAGACATGCAAGACTGACATCTCCCGTTGGCTGGTGCCACCACAGACATTAGACTGTAGGCTGAACCTCTCGATTTCTACATATTATTCTGTGTATGGGGGCCTTAATGTTGTGTGAACCCTAACTGGTGACTGGTCCCAAATTACTTTCAAATGGGGTTGTTTTCTGCTGGATCCCAAAAGCACACAACAATATCTGAAGCTGAACCTGTTACTGACAAGTCTGACCCCGTTTAACACCTCCTATAAAGCTCTGTACTTGGTTGGACTGTCATGAGTAGAAATGGGCGAACCCAAACAGTAAAGCTTGGTGTCCATACCAAACACCTACTCTTCTGGCACGGACACCGAACACGACTTCACCAGGAAGTCCGTGTCACTGTTTGGGTTCGGCTGCCCAAACACTGGGTGTTTGCACATGACAGGGCAGCAAACACCGCTTCTGATCGGCAGTGTAATCAACCCCACCGGTCAGAGAGCCGCGGTCCCCATGCTGTCAAAAGATAACGAGCCCGCAGCTGTCATCAGGTATAACGTTCACCGCCAGTCACTGGTGTCAGCTGATGGGACTACCCCTCCCATCAACCGACGCATGCTGCCGCTAATAACAGTGACAGCAGGAGTGGCTGATGGGAGTATTCATCAGCCAGCTCCTGTACGGTAAATAAATAAAAATGGCATGGGGTCCCCCCATTTTTTACAACCAGCCTTGCTAAACCAGACAGCTGGGAGCTGGTGTTCTCAGTCTGGTAAGGGGCCATGGATATTGGACCCCCCCAGCCTAAAAAGAGCAGCTCGCAGCCACCCAGAAAAGGTGCATTTATTAGATGCGTCAATTCTGGAGCTTTGCCCAGCTCTTCACACTTGCCCTGTAGCGGTTGCAAGTGGGGTTCAAATTAGCTTCAGTGATGTCACCACTAGTCACCCAGGCTACGCTCACAGCAGCTCATTCCCCAGGATGGCAACATCCAGGTTGAAAATGGTTTATTCTCCAGATATGGATTATGAAGTGGGACAGAATGACAGAGAGACAAGGAATATTGCTGTTTTTTGTTTTATTACAGGAGATGAGGGATTCAGTGGAGTTAGGTGAGTATAACTGTGTTTGAAATTTTTTGAGCGTTGATCTATTGGAGGTAAAGCCAATATTAATAGAGAGATCCAGACATGAGTAGCAAACAATCAGTAAAGGAAACCACAGAACGCACAAAATTTAACCCACCATACATCAAACTCAATTCATTTGTTGTCTGTTCTAAAGGATCCTGATACAAATCAGATGGTTGGACGGTCTTGCCAAAATTGGCACATTTGAATGGCATTTGTCTAATGTTCATGGGTACAGAGTGTATTCAGATGTTCATGTATTATGGTCCAAGTATGGATCATAAGGCACGGACTGGCCACTGGTCCATTGACCTGAATTTGATGGTCTCATAGATATATATGAGACTGTAAAATTTGAGTCATGAGATTCAAGGCCAATATGTGAATTGTGGTCTGTACTCGGACAGTGATACACAGACGTCTGAATGAGGTCTAAGTGAGAATTTAATTACATTAGTCAGTGAGGATTAATAAAATCATACCGTAAGGTTGCCTTGTTCATGTATGTTTTCAGTCATGGGGCAAGTAAAGATAAAGCACATTGTTTGTATCTGCGCCACCTGTGCTGGAGGAACGTCCGAAAACCACTGTGAATCAGAGCAATTTGCCTAAACTATGAGGTTTTTGCCCTGCGGTTCTTGGCTACATGACAAAAAACTACATCCACACATACCTGAAGTCACATTAACTGTGAAGTCTGGAATTATCTAGATCAGTAGTCTCCAGACTGTGGCCTTCCAGTTTTTTGCAAGACCAGAAAACGTAACATTCCGGGAGATGCAAGAGAACCCCAAGTTGGTGACCATAGATATAAATAAAGGCAAGGAACAATGGGCTTTGATGAAATAATGAAAAAAAGCACTAATAGCAAATACATATTGCCAAGATTTCCATGCTAGACCATGTATGTTTCTAGATAATGTTTTCCAGACAAGTGGACAGAACAGTCTGAAATATTACAAAATAGGATGAAGACGTGGGGTGGGGGTGGGGGTGGGGGGCAAATTATCAGAATGAGAACTTCACAGAATGAAATATTATTTGTACATGTGGATCCAACATCTTATTCTAATTAGATTACCTCATTTACATAGCAGAAATTAACATAATCAGTACATGGTCTTGGAGACAGTGCGGCAAGAGAACGATGCCTAGAAAGCTTAAAAAGCCAGATAATTGGGCCATCCAGGGTTTTTATAGGATGGAAAGGGTGTTTCAATTGTATTGTCACTCATTTAAAAATTTTAAAAAATTATGTTTTAGACCCCCTACCGTAATTGTACTTGCTTACAAAAAGTGTAAGACCATGCACGTAGAAAGATGGCACACGGTGGTGTGAGGGTTAGTGATGGTATTTCTGAAATACGGTAGTTCTAGATATCTAAAGTGGTTTAACAAGTAATATTTACTACTAGGGATAAGCAGACCCAAACTTATAAGTTCGGCGTTCGTACTGGACTTCACTGTCTGGTGCTTAATGTCGAACACAGACTTTCCTCAGAAATCGTCTGTAATGTTTGAATTCTGGTGGAAAGAGAGATTCCAATGGGGTTTGGGAAGAGTTCTGGTACCCAAATCGTATTTTGGAATAAGGTTCAGGTCGGGTACCAGAACCTGAACATCCACAGGTCCGCTCACCCCTATTTACTACCCCTGGTAATTTAGAATGATGAAGGGGCTAATACAGATATTCATGGTGGTCTAGGATGGTTATGGGCAAATATTGTATGTGGTATCATCTACCTGTATGTCTACAATGCCTGCTTCAAACAGTTTTCTTCAAAACTGCTTGAAAAAGCTTTAGGGTGTTAGGAAAACTTCAAAAAGTTTGCTTATGCTAAGAAGATCATGTATGTTGTATTTGTATAAGTATGTATTGCATAACTTTGCATATATATATACTTGCTGAATTTTGAGGGCAAGTGTCCAAGAGGGGTGTTAATGGGGTCTGGTGAAAATAAGTTTCACCAACCCACAGACTAAGTAATAACTTGTTGACTGGTGAGGGTCCAATTGTTGGGACTCAAACAGATTGGCATCCTGCCTGGAATGGCGCGGCAGTCCGTTGCTCCATTCATTCCATATGAGGCAACTCAGATTTTTCTGGTAGCCCTACAGAGAATGACTGAAGCAGCATTCAGGCGTCCAACCTGCTGTTCCATTTTGTAACAGGGATAAAAGTTATCCAATCTGCCAATCAGTAAAGAACCCCCACCTATCAGCAAGTTACCTACCCTGCGGAGACCTGATAAATTGTGAAGCGTGAAGACACACCCCATTTATGCAGCCACAACCCTGCTTCCCCTGAAATCTGCTATACTGGCAGGTCTGGGGCTGGTCGACAGGACCCAGATGATTCATTGACTACTCCGCAACTTCAAGAAGTCCTCCTTTATTCCTGGATCCCCCCAGTTGTCCCAGGAGAGTTTGTTGGTACGAGACCCCTTCCAGTTTTGTGTGGGACCAGCAGTGGGATGTGTCGCCCCTTTGGACATGCAAAGGAACCAAAAATACACTTGGGTTCTAAACGAGACAAGAGTACAAACACCTCTAAAGTGCAAGTAGATAAGAGAATGATGGTGTCAATCAGCTCCTGAAAGCAGCCCGGTTTTTATCGTTCACTCATCTATAAAGTTTCACCAGTGATATGGCAAACCAAAAAATCCAGATAGTATGTATAGCATATAAAAAGTAAAAAAAACAAACAATAAATAATGAAAGCCACTATACAAATGACCACATTGCATCTTCTAATATCTACCGAGGCATAAAAGTATCAGGTAACACTTGGAAAAATAAATTCCATAAAATGCAAACTCCCACACTGGATCATGTAGGCGGTTTCATATATTAGACCACCAAAACTAATATTACAGCAACGGCTTCATTACTTTCATATTGAGTAGCTTATTATCCTTGTAGATCCCCCGGGCCCGCACCGCAATAAACACCCCTCGGAAAAAAAAAAACAACAACTCGTAATACCGGGCTGCAAATTCTATTATCCATCTGATCTAAAAATAAAAGTTAATTGTTATTATATAAGAATTAAAAAAAATGTTTACGGTTAGAGAGGAGCTGACCCCGCATGTTTTCCACCTGCAATTATAAGTCAGCAACCCACACACAGTCACACACCACACTGCCGGTGACAAGAGGGATCAGCTCGGTGACTAACTGCATTTACAAGAAATCACTAGATTTCTTCTGGTAAGTCTGCTGTCATTGCACCAACATGCAGGATACGCAGAATCCATTCTGGTACATGAAAACAAAATAATCGGTGCCGCAACCCAGGATTTTGGAGGATGCTTCTGTCATATTGGTTCCCAGTGAGTTCTGTTTGGAGACCACCTGCACCACAAATGTCCTCTAGGCTGTATGAGATATAGCTACACTCAAAACTATTCACCACCCATTGCACTTTCAATTTATTAGCAAAATGTACACGAGCATGCTCCGATAACAACTTATCAGAGCACGTACGCTCATCACTAGTCAGCATGTCTGAAGCCCTAAAAAATGGGATTGCAGACTGCAGGACTCTGTCCGACCTCATTTTCAGCTAATACATTTTTTTAGGCAAACATAAAAAATATGGTCGACTGCGGTTTTAAACCCACTTGAAAGCCGCAACAGAGACAGTGACATGTGGCTAACACGTGACATGAACACGACATTATATAATAAGTGGATGTTCATAAAAACAACAAAAAAGACATTTTTTCTTACGGACCACTCCTTTATTGAGTGTGTCTTGATAATTGCCAATAATTTCCATCTGTTGTCTATTCCATTTGCACAACAGCATGTGAAATTGATTGTCAATCAGTGTTGCTTCCTAAGTGGACAGTTTGATTTCACAGAAGTTTGATTTACTTGGAGTTATATTCTGTTGTTTAAGTGTTCCCTTTATTTTTTTGAGCAGTGTATATACACAATGTTGTTATCAAGCACACCATAACACTTAAGGTACCGTCACATTAAGCGACGCTGCAGCGATAGCGACAGCGATGCCGATCGCTGCAGCGTCGCTGTTTGGTCGCTGGAGAGCTGTCACACAGACCGCTCTCCAGCGACCAACGATGCCGAGGTCCCCGGGTAACCAGGGTAAGCATCGGGTTGCTAAGCGCAGGGCCGTGCTTAGTAACCCGATGTTTACCCTGGTTACCAGCGTAAAAGTTAAAAAAACAAACAGTACATACTCACCAGCGCGTCCCCCAGCCTCTGCTTCCTGACACTGACTGAGCTCCGGCCCTAACAGCACAGCGGTGACGTCACCGCTGTGCTTTCACTTTCAGTTTAGGGCCGGCGCTCAGTCAGTGTCAGGAAGCAGAGGCTGGGGGACGCGCTGGTGAGTATGTGCTGTTTGTTTTTTTAACTTTTACGCTGGTAACCAGGGTAAACATCGGGTTACTAAGCACGGCCCTGCGCTTAGTAACCCGATGTTTACCCTGGTTACCAGTGTAAAATATCGCTGGTATTCTTGCTTTTGCTGTCAAACACGGCGATACACGGCGACCTAGCGACCAAATAAAGTGCAGACCTTCTAGCAGCGACCAGCAATTTCACAGCGGGATCCAGATCGCTGCTGCGTGTCAAATACAGCGATATCGCTATCCAGGTCGCTGCAACGTCACGGATCGCTGGCGATATCGCCTAGTGTGACGGTACCTTTACAGCAAGTTCTCTATGCTATCTGACTAATCTCTGATGAGAGCAGTGTTCAAAGTCATAAGGGTGTCAATACAATGTTTCCCTTTTAATTACAGGCCCTAACAGGGGTCTTTGTTTCTTCATGCTAGGCCGCAAGTCCTTCTGACAAAGTTAAGCAATGCTCTCTGGACATTTCTCACACTGGCCGGTTCCCGTCCCATTTGCTGCACTACCCCAGACTGAACTCTGTACCGTACATCAGTGCTGAAAGTAATGCCCAGCTCACCCGCGCCCCCGGTACATCACTGCAGACGTAAACTTTTGTATTGGGGTCTGCTCCATGTCTTCAGTGTTTGACCTGTGACAGTTGTCTATCGGGCCTGGACGAGCGAGGGCTGGGTCTCATGTCTTGACTGGCGCAGTCTGATTCAATGACCTGGCTGGCTCAGATCTAGCCCTCAAATCTGGACTGGCGTGGTCTGGACCAGGGATCCTGACTGGCATCATCTGGACCCCGCTTGCAGGTACACAACAGTCCACTAGTTTGGGCCTCCTGGCATGTTCCGGTGTCTCGGCATCCCTCTTTGTGCACGTCCTGCTCGTCTCACCAGATGGCACCAAATCCCTTCCTTCCTTGCCACTCTGGCTTCTTTCGGCGGGAAACAAAGGTCATGTGACCTGGTGCTTTGTCTAGACTAATACTTCCAGAAACTCTTCCCCTTCCTGTTGGTTATGCAGAATATTGATTGGACAGTAGGTGACACTCTCCAGACAAAAATGCTGCAGAGTGCTTGGGAATCTCACCTTCTATGGCACACCCTCTTACACCCTGTTTGACACGCTGCATGACCACAGCCAGGGAGCATTGCAGGACAGTTATGACACTGATGATGGATAGTCTAACGTAATGTCACAAACATGGTGTCTGGCTATGCATCATGTTTTCAGCAGGTTATAACAGTCAGAGGGGCAGCAAGTCATAACAGCCAGAGGGACTCTACTAAGTACTGAAGGTACTTCACAGTTGTTATGAAGGGCTTGAATGATTCTTACACTGCAGTAGTCAGTAACTGTGCCATTTTGTGTTATCTTAGTTGTATTGAACTCTTTACATTATTTTTATTGCAAACAGTAGAAACTTTTGTAAATTTTGCTAATAAACCTAATTGGGGGGATGTTTGAATTATTGTGATTGCAGCTGTATACCATGTTCAAAATTATTACGCAAATTGGATTTAAGTGTCATAAAGATTTAATTGTTTTGTTTTTCAAATAAACTCATGGATGGTATTGTGTCTCAGGGCTCAATGGATCACTGAAATCAATGTTAAACACATGTGATAACTAGTTTTCCAGGTGATTCAAATTAAAGAAAAACTACTTAAAAATGATGTTCCACATTATTAAGCAGGCCACAGGTTTCAAGCAATATGGGAAAAGCGTTAAATAATGCCTTGGACAAGGTATGAATACATTAGATATTTCAGGAAAACTTAAGAGTGATCATCACACTGTGAAGAGATTTGTGACTGAAACAGAGCACAGACAGAGTTCATGCAGATAAAGGCATAATGAGGACGGTTTCTGCCAGAAAAATTCATTGGATTAAGAGACCAGCTGCCAAAATAACATTACAAAGCAGCAAACGGTTATTTGAAGCTGCTGGTGCCTCTGGAGTCCCTCAAACCTCAAGGTGTAGGATCCTTCAAAGGCTTGCTGTGGTGCATAAACCTACTATTTGGCCACCCATAAAAAGTGTTCACAAGCAGAAATGGTTGCAGTGGGCCCAGACATACATGAAGACTAATTTCCAAACAGTCTTGTTTACTGATGAGTGTCGAGCAACCCTGGATGGTCCAGATGGATGGAGTAGTGGATGGTTGGTGGATGGCCACCATGTCCCAACAAGGCTGTGACTAGACATGAGCGGTGTTCGAGTCGAACTGTTCGCCAATTTCAAATTCGAGCTGCTTTGGGCGGTGTTCGAGTCGTTCGACGAATCCGAACAATTTGCTTAAAATTCGGCTGTTCGAGTTTCTGTTCGATAACTGTTCATTCACCAAAGCCTAGCTTGATTTGCACATTAAAACTGTTTATCATTGTTAATGGACTGTTTCAGTGTATAGTGGGCGGGGGGGGGGGGGGGATAGATCTGTGCTGAAATAACGCCGATCTCCTTTTTTTTCCCCCACATTTACAGAGGGGCAGTGCAGTCTCTCAGCCTATCAGCAGTGCACACACAGCAATGTGCATGTGATGCACACAAGCAAGGGTATGTGTCATTGGCTGTGTATGTCACATGTCCTTGCCCTATAAGAACCAGCCATTTGCCCCGTCGCCACCATTTCCTCACTGCTGCAGCTTAGTGTTAGACGGCACCACTGTTGCTGTGGGTGCTATACAGACTAAGAGTGTTATTTTGGAGCGAATTGTCAGAGAGATAGGTTTAGGGAGTTGGGAGGAGTCGGGACCAGTTGTAATATCAGCCCTTTTCAGGGTAGGTTACAGCAGTTCATAGCACTGTTTGCCAGGCAGGTCTGAGCCAGTGCTGTGCAAGTGTTAGTCACAGCATTTGGTGTAATCTAGCTCAGCCAATCCTTTTGGGCTAGTAGCATTGTCTGATAGTCATCTGAGTAGCCCGCCTGTGAAGCTAGCTACACCGCCTGTGTATCTCAATTTTTACTGCATCTAACCCAGTAAATCGTTTTGGGGTTTTGGGCTTAGTAGCAGTGTCTGCACGTCAGCAGAGTAGCCCGCCTGTGAAGCTAGCTACACCGCCTGTGTATCTCTATTTTTACTGCATCTAACCCAGTAAATCGTTTTGGGGTTTTGGGCTTAGTAGCAGTGTCTGCACGTCAGCAGAGTAGCCCGCCTGTGAAACTAACTACACCGCCTGTGTATCTCTATTTTCACTGCATCTAATCCAGTTAATAGCTTTGGGCCTAGGAGCAGTGTCTGAACATCAGCAGAGTAGTCCGCCTGTGAAACAAACTATACCGCCTGTGTATCTCAATTTTTACTGCATCTAACCCAGTAAACCGTTTTGGGGTTTTGGGCTTAGTAGCGGTGTCTGCACGTCAGCAGAGTAGCCCGCCTGTGAAACTAACTACACCGCTTATGTATCTCTATTTTCACTGCATCTAATCCAGTTAATAGTTTTGGGCCTAGGAGCAGTGTCTGCACGTCAACAGAGTAGCCCGCCTGTGAAACTAACTACACCGCCTGTGTATCTCAATTTTCACTGCATCTAATCCAGTTAATAGTTTTGGGCCTAGTACCACAGTTTGGCCACTCAGTTTTGCTCGGTTTTCATCCATCGGTTGTTGTGCCAACAACTACAGATACAGAGTTGCCAATTAGTTAAGCACTAAAATGAGTGGCAAAAGGCCTGCTGCTGGTGGAAAGGGGAATAGGCGTGTTGGAAAGGAAAAAAAAAGGTTGTGTCCGTGGGGTAGGTGGTAAAGCAACAGTAACATCTACAGAAGAAAGACCATCTTCCAGCCAAAGTAAGATGTCTACTTCTTTTCGTGGACAATCTGATATGATCCCTTTCTTACGACCATCGCTACAAGCATCGCCAAAAATTCCAGATGAGGCACAAAAACAGCAGGTGCTTGAACGGATATCAAGTGCTCGTTCAAGTGGGCTCTCCTCCATGTCAACTTCAACATCACAACTAGGGTTGAGCGAAACGGGTCGGCCATTTTCAGAAGTCGCCGACTTTTGACAAAGTCGGGTTTCATGAAACCCGACCCGACCCCTGTGTGGGGTCGGCCATGAGGTCGGCGATCTTCTGAATCTGGTATCGGAATTCCGATACCGAGTTCCGATATGTTTGCGATATCGGAAATCGGTATCGGAATCCACATTTAAGTGTAAAATAAAGAATTAAAATAAAAAATATTGATATACTCACCTCTCCGGAGGCCCCTGGACATCGCCGCTGGTAACCGGCAGCCATCTTTGCTTAAAATGAGCGCGTTTACGGCCTTCCATGACGTCACGGCTTCTGATTGGTCGCGTGCCGCTCATGTGACCGCCACGCGACCAATCACAACCCGTGACGTAATTCTCAGGTCCTAAATTCCTCATTTTAGGAATTTAGGACCTGAGAATTACGTCACGGCTTGTGATTGGTCGCGTGAGCGGTCACATGGGCGGCCGCGACCAATCACAAGCCGTGTCGTCATTTAAGGCACTTCACGCGCTCATTATTAAGAAGGAAGGCTGCCGGAAAGAAGCAGGGCGCATCCGAGGGTGAGTATATACCTAATAGGAATATACTCACCCTCGGCTTCTTTCCGGCAGCCTTCCTTCCTAAGAATGAGCGCGATCAGGGCCTTAGATGACGTCACGGCTTGTGATTGGTCGCGGCCGCCCATGTGACCGCCACGCGACCAATCACAAGCCGTGACGTAATTCTCAGGTCCTAAATTCATAGAATTAGGAATTTAGGACCTGAGAATTACGTCACGGCTTGTGATTGGTCGCGTGGCGGTCACATGAGCGGCACGCGACCAATCAGAAGCTGTGACGTCATGGAAGGCCCTGAACGCGCTCATTTTAAGCAAAGAAGGCTGCCGGTTACCAGCGGTAAGGTCCAGGCTGCGTCGGAGAGGTGAGTATATCAATATTTTTTATTTTAATTCTTTATTTTACACATTAATATGGATCCCAGGGCCTGAAGGAGAGTTTCCTCTCCTTCAGACCCTGGGAACCATAGTATCCCATTGCACTGCATTGGGTTTCATGTTTCGGCCGACCCCGACTTTTTTATAGGATCGGCCGATTTCACTCGACCCGACTTTTGAGAAAGTCGGGTTTCGTGAAACCCGACCCGATCCTACAAAAATAAAAGTCGCTCAACCCTAATCACAACTACTCCAGTCCTCAGAGTTGTCACCCCAATCGCACTTGCTTCCTCACAGCTCCCATGTCTCCAGCTGCCCATCTGAGCATGGGGTAACACACATGGTTGAGTCTGTAGAGCTGTTTACGCATACTCCTGGAAATCAGAGGTCTGCTCCAGAGCTTCTGTGAATCCAGACGAGGAAATGATCTGCACTGATGCCCAGAATCTTTGTGAGTCAGATCCAGGCCCAGATGAAGAAGGTTCTGAGCATAATGTAGACCCTCGTTCCCAAGCTGTAGCTCCAGTTGGTGGAGACAATGAGGAAGATGATGATGAGACTGAGATACCTGATTGGAACGAAAACTTGACTTTTCGGTTGGGGCAGGAAGAGGTTGGCTCTGAGGACGATGGGTGTGAGAGCACACAGGATGATGATGACGAGGTTGTAGACCCCACTTATTGTCAACCCCCAGTCCGCCAGTCCATGAGGTCAGCAGAGGAGGTGGAGGAAGATGCTAGTGACAAGTCTGACGACGAGGTAACGGTGCACCTTCCTGGACAGAGACGGAGTACTGGAAGCACGTCAACAACTGCATCCTCAACCCCAACTGTGCCTCAGACCAGAAGTCGTGGTGGCTCTTCAGGTCGCACAGGCTCTAAGCCTTGCATAGCCTGGGCATTTTTTGACATCGCAAAGGATGACCCAACTCATGTTGTCTGTAAGATTTGTCAACAAAATCTCAGTAGAGGCCAAAAAATCACTAGCTTGAGTACTTCATGCATGAACCGTCACATGGATATGAGGCATAAGTTGCAGTGGGAAGCTCACTGTGATACAATGCGGCCTAGTGGGCCGGGTCAACCACCGTCTGTTTACCTAAGTACTACTTTTAACAGCATCTGGCCCAGGAAATCCTTTTGGGCCTAGTAGAATTTGGTGCTACTCAGCAGCATACCCCACCCATGAACCAAGCTACACCGCCTGTTGATCTAATTACTAATTTTTAACTGCATCTAGCCCAGGAAATCATTTTGTACCTAACAGCATTTTGTACTACTCAGCAGCGTACCCCACCCATGAAGCAAGCTACACCGCCTGTTTACCTAAGTACTATTTTTTAACGGCATCTAGCCCAGGAAATCCTTTTGGGCCTAGTAGAATTTAGTGCTACTAAGCAGGGTACCCCACTCATGAAGCAAGCTACACCGCCTGTTGATCTAATTACTAATTTTTAACTGCATCTAGCCCAGGAAATCGTTTTGTACCTAATAGCATTTTGTGCTACTCAGCACAGTACCCCACCCATGAAGCAAGCTACACCGCCTGTTTACCTAAGTACTATTTTTTAACGGCATCTGGCCCAGGAAATCCTTTTGGGCCTAGTAGAATTTGGTGCTACTCAGCAGAGTACCCCACCCATGAGGCAAGCTACACCACCTTCTTTCTTTCTCAATCTAACCCCTCGGCTCTGGGGTGTCCACTCTCCCTCCATCTCTCTCCTTCTCACAGGTGGACTACCGCGTGTTTTCACACTGTGGCGAATCTTTTGGGCCCAGGCATAAGAAGTCATCGAGGTAATGGATAATATGTGCCGCCTTACAAACGTCCATGACGACACATTCGAGGAAGCAACTAAACACCTCAAATAGTTAGCAGGATATGGAGCACCCCATGGGCAAACAGCGATCTATGTAGTATGCTCCTTCACAGAAGCAGCCCAATGGGAGGACACTATTCGGAGGCACAGGTAGTAACCGGAACGCCCCCTCAATGTCTGTTTTGGCCATTAGGGTGCCCCTTCCCAACTTCTTGACCCGCCTGATTGCCTCGTCAAAGGAGGTACAGTACATTGTACTGTATTTGGTTCCGCGTCGATGTTGTCGTTTACTGACCTGTCCCTTGGATATGACAAATGGTGGATTAGTCTGAATGTATTGGGTTCATTTTTTGTTACAACTCCCAACGTGGGTACCACTACGTCTTCTAAGGAAAGTGTTCTGAATGGACCCGCTGCCATTCTACCTAAAGATATTTCTTTTTTTTCTTTTTTTTGTCAAGACGTCTGGGTGTTGGTAGAGTGAGTTTAGATTTTTACTCCAGCCTTTCTTGATTTTAGAAGGACATGACATGCCTATATCTGTGTCTCCTCCTCCTTTTACTCCTCCACCTCTTTTCTTTTCGCATGACTATATGTATTTGTGACTTTTCTATGTGTTTCTTGTGTCTTCTGAGCAGTTTGTCAGCTTTTGGACACCTTTTAAGGTGTTTTCTATGTGTTTTCCATGTGTTTGTATGCGTTTGTGTTTGCCTGCCATTGGTTTCAATGGGGTTCGTCGAACATTCGACGAACAGTTCGTCGAACACATCTCTGTTCGACGAACTGAACCGAACGCTAGGGAGGTGGCTCATCTCTAGCTGTGACATCAGAAAGGAGGTGGAGGAGTCATGTTTTGGCCCGGAATCATGGGGAAACAGCTGGTAAGGCACTTTAAGGTTTCTGGAGGTGTGAAAATGACCTCTGCAAAGTATATAGAGTTTCTGAGTGACAACTTCAGTCATTGGCTGCTATGGGAATAAAAGGAGATAAACTCATGGTGTGGCCACCACCATCTTCCCCTGACCTCAACCCTATAGAGAACCTTTGGAGTATCATCAAGCAAAAGATCTATGAGGGTGAGAGGCAGTTCACATCAAAACAGCAGCTCTGGGAGGCTATTCTTCATGCAAAGAAATATAAGCAGAAACTCTCCAAAAACTCACAAGTTCAATGGATGCAAGAATTGTGAAGGTGATATCAAAGAAGGAGTCCTATGCTAACATGTAACTTGGCCTATTAGGATATATTGGAGTTAAATAGCTTTTTTGTTCAGTGAATGTGACCTCCTAATGCTGCAAATTCCACAAATGAGCATTTTCAGTTTTTTTAAAACATATCAAATGTTTGGAAATTCTACTGTGCCTAATAATTTGGAACAGTGCATTTTGAGTTTTTAGTCATTTTGGAGATTACACTGTTATCATTGTGAGGTTTCATCAATAGTGTTGAGCAATACCTTCCGATATGCAAAGGTATCGGTATCGGATTGGATCAGCCGATACCCAAAAAGTATCGGATATCGCCGATACCGATACCCATGCATATCAATGGGACACAAAATATCGGAATGGTTCCCAGGGTCTGAAGGAGAGGAAACTCTCCTTCAGGCCCTGGGATCCATATTCATGTATAAAATAAAGAATAAAAATAAAAAATATTGATATACTCACCCCTCGGACGGGCCCTGGCTCTCACCGGTCCAAGCGTCTGCCTCCGTTCCTAAGAATGCTGAGTATGAATGCTGACCTTCGATGACGTCGCGGCTTGTGATTGGTCGCGTGACCGCTCATGTGACCGCTCACGCGACCAATCACAAGCCGCGATGTCATCGCAGGTCCTAGACTCACTGCATTCTTAGGAACGGAGGCTGCTGGTTACACCGCTAAGGTCCAGGCTCCGCCGGAGGGGTGAGTATATCCATATTTTTTATTTTTATTCTTTATTTTTTACATGAATATGGATCCCAGGGCCTGAAGGAGAGTCTCCTCTCCTCCAGACCCTGGGAACCATACACTGGGAACTTCCGATTCCGATTTCCGATATCACAAAAATATTGGAACTCGGTATCGGAATTCCGATACCGCAAATATCGGCCGATACCCGATACTTGCGGTATCGGAATGCTCAACAATATTCATCAATAAAATTCGATGTATAATCTAACGGGTGATGACTTTAATTAGACTGACTGTCATTTGCACTGACCATTTTGGAAAATCTGAGAAAAATATAATTTGCATAATAATTTGGAACACGGTGTATATAATATCACAGCCTTCAAAAATACCTTATATGTGAAAAAACTAAAAAACACAAAACTTGACTTTAGTGTCAGGGTAAAAGTAACTAAACTTGAGCAAAAGATTTGCAGGACCCTGGCCACTGTCCGGCAGTAAAGCCCAGCATTACACATGGTTAAACCATTGGAAGGACCAGAGGCACTCCATTTACTACTGTATGGTCACTCCATGCTAATCCAATATTTCTAGGGAAGAATACTTCTCTAAATCTGGAATCCAATGGATCTTCCAAGGAATGGACTGGGCTTTGTTTAATTGAATGGGGCATCTGCGTAGAGATGTAGTGTTGTGGCTCCTTTGGTCTCAGGATCAGTAAAAGTCCCAGATGTTAGATCCCCATTTTCCAGCTACCCTACCAATAGGCTCTCACTTACTGAGATTGGAAGAACCCCTTTAAAAATATTATATGGTTTGCTGTTAGTGAATGAAAGCATTAACAGGCTGAAATCCTATAATTTAATTACCGTAAGACAAAAAAATAATAAGAAAGTAAAAAAAATGACACATCCACCTCCAGTGGAAACAAAAACTAGTGATGTTGGAACTTCCATGGCGCTATCTTACACCATCAGTGTTGTGTTGTATGCAGGCCTTTATTGATCGTTGGTGATCTATCATCTATATACATGTCTCTGTCTGGTGTGAGATAAATCTTTGTATTCTCTTAAATATATGTGGATATGGCTTTCCTTACAATGTATAACTCATTGACTTTTTGTACTTGCTATGTGACTGGGATGAAAGTGAGTAGAGATAAACACCACTCATACACTCCATGCACAATATATGCTGTGATGATTCTTATGATGCCTTTAAACTTTGCTGACTATAACCAGAAGTCTTAACTTTATTTTTTTGGAAATAACCATTATTTTTTTTTCCATTGGATAGGAGATGATTGTTGGGGCATCTGACATTTCGGACGCCCTTCGATCCTGATATTCGAACCCTACAGCCTGAATGGAGAACTCGCGTGGCATCTGCTCCGTTCACTGTATACGGGACTGCCAAAAACAGAGCTTGGTGATATCCAGCAGTCCCATAGACAATAAAGAGCGCTTAGGCTATGCATTACACCTCCTCTTCCTTCAGGACAGGACTTCAGAGCCCCGCTATCAGGATCACAAAGAATTCCAATGGTCGGAGCCTCAGATATCAGCAAGTTATCTCCTATGGATGGGGAATATGGTGGACTACAGTACCATTGTACAACTTCATGTCCCTTTTAATGCCACTTTCAGGGGCCTCGGACTATGCTTACAGAAGCATACTGACTATGGGGTCTTACTGGATATGTATCATAAAAAACAAGCAATGGGAACTAAATCTTGTAAATTCTTGTAAGTGCCACCAATAGAAGGAAGCTATTCTCTTCTGTACTCAATGTCCTTTAACGAGCCTCTAAATAATATGGCTTGACTAATACCCTATTTATGTTGTAAGGCTCCATAAAGGGTCAGACATTGACTTACAGGGAAGTTATCTCTTAAGTATCAATGATACAGACAGCCATGTTAGTGTTGTGATGGGCAGATTCGTGGACAATCTGTGACAGGCCCTAGGTGGACCTCAGCAGTACGTGACCCTCTCCTTCTGTAGGCTTCATGAGCAGATGACCATTAATCATCATAGCTTGTACCACTAAATGATCCTCAAGGGGCTGTAGGCCACCCTTGAATAATGCGCCAAGCCTAACCCAATGCGTATCGAACAAAGTGATGGAGTCAAGTTGCAGGTTGCCGTAGCTGAAATGACCCGATCTACTAACTTTTATGACGAGCAGTTCGCTCGATTAACAGGTTTACACTTTATGGACTTTCTCCTTAGCATTATTAAATAGGCACAGAATGCAAATATGGAGAAAAATAAACGCCACTGACCATAGAAAAACACATAGCCATTAGCAGTGAGGAATGTTGTGAGAATCTTGCACGATACATGATTTGTGAGGTTCCATTAGGGCTGAATTACTTAAATGTGCAATCAACACATCCTTCAAACAAACGTATATTACGCTGAGGCACATTTTCCATCCTAGCGTTCTAGGTATACATGCAAATAAACACATCACCTAGAATTTAAGCATGTATGCAGAGATGACAAATGGTGTTTAAAACAGGATACACGTGTTTATGTAACACTATATCTGACCAAGGTTTACGTACTTTCCAGGCTTCCAAGTCGAGTCCTCTCATTTTTCAACATGTTTAATGAAGAAAATATTGTGATTCAGTATCGATGAGCCCATTTATTATTTTGCAGAATCATTCACTGGGAAGGTAATGAGTATTTTTTACTATGGACAGCAGAACTCTTAAAGGAGCCGTCAGGTGGTGCTCATACTGGGAGGTTGAAGCCTACATAGGTGGTTCCCTTTTTCAGAGTCTTCATCTCTTATCTAGATCAGTGTTCACCAACTTCAGTCCTTAAAGGGAACCTGTCACCTGAATTTGGCGGGACGAGTTTTGGGTCATATGGGCGGGGTTTTCGGGTGTTTGATTCACCCTTTCCTTACCCACTGGCTGCATGCTGGCCGCAATATTGGATTGAAGTTCATTCTCTGTCCTCCATAGTACACGCCTGCGTAAGGCAATATTACATTGCGCAGGCGTGTACTCCGGAGGACAGAGAAGGAACTTCGATCCAATATTGCGGCCAGCATGCAGCCAGCGGATAAGGAAAGGGTGAATCAACACCCGAAAACCCTGCCCATATGACCCAAAACTGGTCCCGCCAAATTCAGGTGACAGGTTCCCTTTAAGAGCCACCAACAAATCACGCTTTGATGTTTGCCATCACTTGTCCAATAATAAGGAAAACATGATTTGTTGGTGGCTCTTGAAGAGTGAAGTTGGGGAACACTAGTTTAGAGCAAACGACAGCTACAAACAGGAGGACCAGGTACATCTGCGCGTTACACTTACAGACCAATGGAAAATGTGTAATGCTTCACTTTTCCTATGGGTGGTGCTGCAGCGAATTGAACACTTGCCACTTAGGTTCTCAGGCAAAGTCAATGGATTGTTGAGGGATCCGAACAAAGGGACAGCAGATCAGAGAACTTCGAACAAAGAGGAATTGTCCAAAGTGGACAACCTCTAAAATGACCAGTTTTGCTTTTTTTGAGAATCCCTACTTTTATAAAGGGTTTTATGGCATAAACATATTACAAAATGACTCCAACAATCAGAAATAACTTATCAGAAGTCCAGTCCAAAAGACTGGTTTCACATGTCCAACAATGACGGTCCAAGTATGGACATTAATATCCGGATTGGCCACAAGTCTGTTGAGGCTGTCAAGTGACCTGAAGCCAGTCAAGACATGCAAGACCAGCTTAAGTCTTTCATTTCCCTGTGGTCCCACCACAAGGGAACCTAATCTTTACCTACTGTCCATTGAAATCTATCCCAAAAAAAGAGGAACCTGAACAGAACCCAAACCCACTTTATAGACTAAGGATTCCTAAAATGGGTAAAGGAAAACATATCGGTCAAAACACACATGCACTTACCTACTGAGAAGGACACAATGAATGCCCACCAATTAATCTACTGGGCAAAGTAAAGTGTTCGCTCTTTATTTCTCAACTCATGGTCAGTATGGTCTCTGTGATGCTGAATGACCAGTTGAGATAGAAATCTATTTCGTAATATTGTCCCCCCAAACACCCAGACCAATTTTTTCGAGATAGTGAGGATGTCTCACGCAAACTAGTTTTCCATAAGGAAAATTGGAAACAATCTGAAGTTAAATTTACTGCTATGGTTGCAAGGGATATTCTGGCCCAAAAAGTTATGAACTTCCTAATGTATAGGTGAAAACTGTTAAATCAGTGTGGGTTTTACAACTGGTACTCCCAGCCAATGTCAAAGGTTGCGTTTTGTGCCCCCCGCTTGGTCCTTGCTGCAAGACCAAGGCCACGAGGAGTTGCAGAACAGTTATGGCACTGATGATGGATAGTGGGACACAATGCTTGGCTATTGATGGATATCTGTAGAGTCACAAATGCACAAGCACGACCCGAACCACAAGAAAAAGGGGTCCGAAAAAAATCTGGTGATTGGTGGGAACCCACATGGATCCAACCATTATCACCTACCGATTAGAAAGGTAAGACCTTGAGAAGAGCATAAGGATTTGTAGGACCCTGGTCTGACGGCCATATTGGTAGTCTGTGACAACCAGATCATAGTCCTGCAGGATCAGGAGTGACTATTTTGATGAAGAATGCCGGAAAATAGGAGGAGTTGGTGGCCATGGACCACCGACGCGGCTGCTGGACCAGGATCCTTACAAATCTTTTTTGCTAAACTATAGTAATAAGTACTTAAGGCTGCAATACTCACCAAGATGGAGTTAGGGTATGTGCACACGTCAGGATTTCTTCAGGAATTTTTGCATAAAACAAACAAAATCATATCACATAATCACCCCGACAAACCATTTACGAAATCTGCATGTACTAAGTTCTCCACTTCTAGAAGCCCAATGAGATTTCTTTATGTCTGTTCTCATTCAACTTTGTGCAAGTAATAAACCGTAATGAATCATTTACAAGGGAAAAAGAAAAAAAAAAGCCCGGATAATTCCAACAAAAGCATAAAATGATATTAATACCAACAACCGCAACATAAAAGACTCCACAACGTAATGAGATTTTCCTACGTTAAATGAGTTCACCAATTAAGGTGCCGTTATCGGTAAAGAAGTAGCCTCTCAGGTTTCGAGAAAAAAAAAAAAAAGACGACACCCGTTAGAATGGAAATCCATTAATATTTAATAATAAAAAGGAGGAAACATGTCAATATGTGTTTTATTTGTGCGAAGTTTTAATGGGTTCTCCGTGTTCTAAAGACAGGATTGTTGTACGCTCAGGGGAAAAGTGAGGAAACACTTCATGCAATGGGAGGCAGCATTATGACTCCCCTAAATACACCAGCTCTGCAGAATATTACAGGCCGGATTAATAAATAATTATCCATGAAATTGTCTCTCGGATGGTGCTGGAAATGAAATTCCTTGGGGGAGGGGGGGGGGGTTTAAGGAAAAAAAAAACTTTAAATTAACATCTTACATTAACTAAAAAGATCTCATATATATATGAGACGTTTCAAATGAGAGATACTGGAAAATTCAGAAACGGTTCTCCTTCCAAGAAGCTCATATACGCAGCCTTATGCTTGTGGAGCGCCCCCAGACGCAGGGCCGCGGGACACTCAGCATCGGGCCTCTCTGTCTCAGTTCTGGGGTTGTCACAGTGGCTAGACCCGGTCCGTGACCCTGCTAAGGGGCGTCCAATGAAAGTTGTAAGTGGTGGTGCGTGGTGCAGGTCGCGATGAATAACGAGGACACAGGGTTGCAGTCTCTTTACCTCTTTACTGAAGGCTTCAAGGTCCTCAATCCAGAGTACGGTTAACCGGGCTGGCTGAGACCGGCCGGTCCGATGGCACCTCTAGAGTTCCCTTTGCAGGTGGAAATCTGTGCCTACCTTCTAGCGCCTGTGTGTTGTAGTACTTCCCTGCTGAGCACCACGGGATAGGCCTCACAACTGTTGTGTCTGTTTCTGATGTTATTTCCCACAACTTATGTCTGTTCTGATGTTCTTCTCCGTCCCACAGATGATATGGGTAGGACGCACCCGTATGACGGGAAGGACTGGAGTTCTTCCGGCACCCTAGTGACGCCCCTCTCCCACAGTTGCCCCCTATGTCTTCTTAGGTGATTTTGGTGAGACAGCCAACCTAAAATCAACTGTCCTGCCTCTGTTTGAAGTATTGCTTGGAACCTAATACTTCCTCGGCATTCCGGCCACCGGCTACGCGCCTCAGTAGGATGTTGCCTCGATCTTACAGCACGACTCCTACTGGTGTTATCTCCTTTTTGCTTTGATCTCGTTTCTCACTCTCCACAATAAACCTCGCTTCTTGTCCTTTCTTGAGATACCGCCGCGATGTAGTGCAGGCGCGGTTCCTTAACGTTCTTTCCTGTTCGCTAGGCCTCTGTCAGGATCCCACCCCTGACAGGGACCCCCCTGAATCTTCCCCTGCAACACCCTCTGCCACAGGATGTTGCTTGGTTCCAACCCAGTCAGCTTTCTGTTTAACTTTCTATCTAACCCCCAGTTTTACCAGATTGTGAGGAGTGGCCTAATACATAGCGCCCTTAGCTCCCCCTGGAGGCCAGACTATGAAGTGCATTGGTGTCTGTGATACTTGGTCAGGTGAACTCCTTCAGTGCCATCAGACATACCATCACTCCCCTTAGCTGCGGAGCATCAGTACTGCAACGACCAGGACTCTGGGGCGCTGCACTTGATTTGATAAAATCCATGTTTTCGGGAATGTAAATGTAGCAATGCTATGAATACTGAGCTGTATATAACCCCATCCACACCCCCAATAGGCACCTTCCTGTGTACAGTGTCAGCAAGCTGCCAATCAGTGGTGAGGGCGGGGTTACCCAGAGCAGAAGGACTGACTTGCCCGTGACACCTAGTTCTGCAGTAATAATCTCCTGCTGATAAAACACTGATTGTATTGAAACCACAGAAAGCTGATGAGCAAGTGACATATCCCTGGAATCAGGCTCTTTGTCCCTACATTATGCTGCTCTCAGACTAAATAGCAAAAACCTGTTTATAAATTCCCTTTAAAGGGGTTTAAACAAGTAGGCAACCCCTGTATATATGCCTTATTAAAGAATATACAAGTCAAAGAGGGGGTTTTAGTTTAGGAGAGTCTCTAGTCAAAGGGAGTCATTCCATGAATGACCAAATTTTATTCCTTCATATACACACTGTACAGATTGTCACTAACGGATAACCCCTGTTCACATGACGTTTTAGGATATACAGAAGTCATAGAGAGAGTTTTAGCTCAGAATAGCCCTCTATAAGTCAGAGAAAAGAGCCTGGAAGAGCCCCCTAATAGTCAGCACGTAATGCCACTGCAAAGAATAGGGCCTGCTCTGATGGACATGGCTGGCCCATCATAACTATAGTATCTTCCCTTTTATTATTATAAACACATTCTTCTGCTTTTACAGACCATGGCCACGGCATTGTCTCAACTAGATGAGCCCTGTTTATATACCTTGGCAGGGTATACAGACGTCATAGAGGAGGTACTTACAGTAGTATGGAAGAGTCTCCACTAGTCAAAGTGAAGAACCTTTACAAGAAGAGGCACCCGGCTTGTTGTTCTTGGCCAGAGCATGTATGACCTTATTACCTTCCCCCTTCAAGAACCTTATAAACTTTGTGTTACTAACTATATTCATGTCATAGGGCCACTTAAAATGTCGGCACAACTCCTATTGTTTGCCTTAGTAGGCTGTATGGAAGGCACAGGGGGAGTCTTTAGCTCTGGACAACCCCCTTTTAGTCAGAACGTAAAGCCTCTACAAGGCGAAGTGCCCACCTTGGGAGACTTGGCTGGACACCATTTACAATATATGCTTTTAGAAAACATGTACAACTCGACAACTCCTGTTTTTACTTCATGTCCTAATAGGTATATAGAAGTCACAGATGGATTTTTTAGCTTGGGACACCGCCTTATTAGTCAGTGCAAAGATTTCCTACAAAGAGAGGAGTCTGCTCTGACGATCTTGGCTTTATCATATTGCTTCCCTTTCAGCAACCTTAGACATACACCCACCCATTAGCTTTTATAAACTTTGTCCAAAGCATCGGATCACTTAAAGGAGTTGTCATAAACAGATGACCCCTGTTTAGAGATATGGAAGTCATAGTTGAGGGCCCTAAACTTGGGAAAAATTTTCCCAAGAAGAAGACCCTCTCTAAATTCAATCAGACTTGGCCAAGTTGTATTATCCCTCAAGACACCTTTATGCTTTTACACACTTTGTCCATGGCATCTATATGGTGGTCACCATCATCCCTCTTCATGTGCCCTATAACAGTATATAAAAGTCATGGAAGAAGACTTTTAGCTTGGGACAGATCCCTATTAGTCTAAAAGAAAAGTGTCCGATCTGGCAGACTTTCCCAGACCGTGCATGACCAAATCGAATTTCCAATCTCTACACATCTTCCAACTCATTCTCTTCTTACAGCACAATTCTGCCTCATCAACCTAACACAGTGTCACCATCTCACTGCTGAAAGGTCCACCTTCACTTTGTAAGTAGTGATTATTGTAATAAACTACCCCTACAGCTCCATATGAGGAGAAATTAATATGCCGTATACCTCATCAGTAGGACTGAAGAGGTTAACAAGCCCAAGCACTGGAGATTAGCGAAGAGTCTAGTTCTCTGCTCCAGTGCCTTCAATGAAAGTAGGCTTTTTGTCGTCTAAACACCAATGATCAGGATTTATTGCCTCAGACAAGCACTTGCAGTTGGACATCTAGTAAAATGACTTGTTCTTGTTTTCAAAAATTGAATTTTTATAGGCTAAAGAACAAACACACACTCAATCTCCCCAGCGAGCTCCCTACCGCACTTCCATATGTCTCATCCGCGCTCCTTTTATTATTTTTGTCCCCTCTCTCGCACGTTGAAAGGAATTACATTAATAGATTATCATCACCTTCAGCGTCATTAAACTGAAGATTACTGGGCTCTTTCTACCCTGTTAGTCTAATTGAAATCAGAGGTTGCCAGACTCTGTCTATTAATGTTTTCCTTACAATGTGAAGCATAAAATACGATAGGCCACCGATAATGACTTTATAGAACTGCTCTGCGGTTGAGATGAGATATGGTATTTGTGGACTAATCCGCTCCAACTAAACATGGGAAGCTGTCAGTGCGCCTTTATTGTAGAGGAATCCACCTTCGGGGCTTTGTTCTGGATGCCAAAATATTTCATAATACCAAATGAGTAAATGGTTAATAAGAATTAATGAGACTGTCCCATCGAGGACATATTCTGTGTCAGAAGGATGTGTCATAAATGTCTAATGGAAGCAGGGTCCACATCAGTTTTGAGAACAGAGTTAAGATGCACACTGTCCAAAACAAAGAGGTGACCACACATCTGCAACTCTCTCCATCCATTTCTGACCAGGCCCAATTCTTGAGGTAGAAATGATATGATCAGCACTCCAGGTGGATGGTGGTGCTCAGTGGTAGGATAACCAACATTTCTGTCCTCTCAAAATGTTGGCCTGGTGGTTGCCTACTATATATTAAAAGAAGTGTGCTGTCAGCCTCTTGACCATCCAAATCCCTGTTCCTGAAATGCCGTGATCAAGGTCCAGGAAGACCGAAATGTTGGCCATTTTTTTAAAGGTTGGTACCTTTGAACAAGACATGCTGACAAATCAATCACAATGTCTTCATTGCAACTAAGATCTATGGTCTTCACGCACCAGCATGTGAGTCCACCAGTGAAGGTGGACCTAAGCTCAGGTCAAAAGAGAAACAGCAAGGTGGCACCTTCACAGATGAAAAAGTAATGTATTTTCCAAACCGCCCATTATTTTTAATCCATGTATTTTGCAAATACACATCTTTTCATACTCCCTATAGAATTTTGAACAATAGTTTTCATGAGACAAGCCTCTCAGGGACTGTGTCACAAGCTGTAGTTTTTGCTCCTGAGCTGTAATAGACCTCAATGAACAGATGAACACCTTATGACCTTATGGACCTTATGACGGTCAATAGCAAAAGTGGCATGAGCAATTTTGCTATATTTAACATATAGGGCTTTTATAGGTTATTTTAGTCTAGGGTTACATCATCTTATCAGAATGTACAAATAATGCCTCTCTTCTATATTTGTATGGCATATTCACTGGGACTGGTATTCCAGATTGAGCCCCCTCCATCCCATTCCGAGTGTTATGAGTGATTAGCACAAGTATGATCCAAGACTCTCGGTAGTAGCTGTCACCGTGTAAGAAAAATGCTCAAGATTTTTGGTTGCTGTCTCCATTTACATCATAAGTACAAGGAAGCAGTAGACATGAGCAGAAGTCTAAGAAGAGCCTTCATTTTGCTTTGACTGTGCACTGTCACAACACAAGTCATTTTTTATTATTTTTGAACAATTCATTTTACGTCTCTTGTTTCCAATCGATCACTTGCCATCGAGCAAAAACAACATCTGCTGGTGACAATATGCTCAAGGAACTGTCACAAACTTTCTCTCGGCATCGCGCTGTCACCGAGATCTATTGCTTTGCACAGTGATCAAATTTAACTCAGCTCCAGTGCCCTCTATTACCTGTGTCCTTCCAAAAACAGAGAAGGCAACACAAAGTTGGCAGTTCCATTTTAGCAGTGGTTCTCCAGCCCATGACCTCGGAGAGCATCATTAACATAGCGATCGATTTGTTATCCTCTCTGTGTTCTATAGAGTGGCCAAAAACGAGGGCATGGTGTAGCTATAGAGGAGTCGACAAAATGAGGGCATGGT
Organism: Ranitomeya variabilis; assembly: GCF_051348905.1. Lineage (NCBI taxonomy): Eukaryota > Metazoa > Chordata > Amphibia > Anura > Dendrobatidae > Ranitomeya > Ranitomeya variabilis. The sequence continues at coordinate 582,127,966 of NC_135233.1, forward strand.
GTATGTCATTGTCATAATCCAGGCCGGGGTTTGTTTCTTGATATTTTCTCCCAGGTCTGGTCATGCGGGGCTTAACCTTCTCTGCCTCGTTTTGGGTTCTGTGTGGCTATTTCAGTCTGCTGTGGCCTGCAGACCAATGTCAGTGATAGTTTATGCTCCCAGGCTAGAGCAGCTGACCCCTTGATACCGTGTGTTGTCCTCTGCCCGTGTACTCTGTTCCCGTGACTTTCCTTTCCTGCCACCCCGCTTTGAATTGTTCCCTCCTTGTTCTTGGACCTCTAGGTATGTGACCAGGCTTTTCTTCTGACCTGTTTACTGTCACTCATCTCGGTTATATCTGCTCCCGTCTGGCTCTGACTTCTGGCTAGTATTTGACCATGTGTATTGCTGTGACCTCTGGTACTTCTTGTCCTGACAGTTTCTGACTCGGCTCGTCTGGCCACTCTTTCGCCACTAGGTGGTGCTTGTGCTGCTGCTCAGTGGTGTTATGCTCTGGTGGAGGTTGCGCTATACTGCACTGCTGCAGCATTACAGTGTAGCTACAGAGGAGTGGTCGAAATGAGGGCATGGTGCAGCTATAGAGAAGTGGACGAAACGAGGGCATGGTGTAACTACAGAGGAGTGGACAAAATGAGGGCATGGTGTAGCTATAGAGGAGTGGACGAAACGAGGGCATAGTGTAGCTATAGAGGAGTGGAAAAAATGAGGGCATGGTGCAGCTATAGAGGAGTGGACGAAACAAGGGCATGGTGTAGGTACAGAGGAGTGGACGAAAAGAGAAAATGGTGTAGCTGCAGAGGAGTGCACGAAATGAGGGAATGGTGCAGCTATAGAGGACTGGACGAAATGAGGGCATGGTCTAAATATAGAGGAGTGGACAAAACGAGGACATGGTGTAGCTATAGAGGAGTGGACGAAACAAAGGCATGGTGCAGCTATAGAGGAGTGAACGAGAGGCAGCTAAGAATTACCGCTGTGTGGGCCCCATTTCCCAAAAATCCTATAAATGGATCCTGTTGTTTAAAGCTTTCTGGTGAACGTAGGGGATAAACGGACCATGGCAAATCCAACTCTCCGCCTCCTTGCATGTATCCAGTTTTGTACATACAAAAAATGTTCTGGCAATCACCAGCAATTCTCAGTTGGGATTAGAGATGTGTCAAGAGAATACAAATCATAAGATTAGACTAAATTCAAACAGCACATACACAATATTGTTTAAAAAATCCTTTATTAATGACAAATAAACCAACAAAGTGGTCATAAAATTGCCTAATCCGGCAAAGGTGAGACACAACAGACACCTGGACGAAGCATTTCCGTGCGAAACGCGCGTCGGGTGTGGTGGACTCCTGGACCTGTCTCTTCATGTGGGTAAATACTTGTTTTTTAGGTAGTTATTGTGGCTATTGTTATGACCCCAGTGGACAGGGTCTCAGAGGAACGTGTAAGTCTGCAAGATACAAAAATCCAGCTCATAGGGCTGTGGTAACTGGGTTGACCAAATAGCTACTCCTAACGCCAACACTAGAAGTAGCCGGGGATCATGCCTACGGTGATCGCTAGATGACTCGCGCCAGCCGGAGAATCTAACTACCCCTAGGAGAAGAAAACAAAGACCTCTCTTGCCTCCAGAGAAAGGGACCCCAAAGCAAGATACAAGCCCCCCACAAATAATAACGGTGAGGTAAGAGGAAATGACAAACACAGAAATGAACCAGGTTCAGCAAAGAGAGGCCAGCTTACTAATAGCAGAATATAGCAAGATAACTTATCTGGTCAACAAAAACCCTATAAAAATCCACGCTGGAGATTCAAGAACCCCCGAACCGTCTAACGGTCCGGGGGGAGAACACCAGCCCCCTAGAGCTTCCAGCAAAGGTCAGGATACAGATAGGAACAAGCTGGACAAAAATACCAAACAAAACAAAAGCAAAAAGCAAAGAAGCAGACTTAGCTTGAAAAACAGGAACCAGGATCAGAGGACAAGAGCACAACAGATTAGCTCTGATTTCAACGATGCCAGGCATTGAACTGAAGGTCCAGGGAGCTTATATAGCAACGCCCCTGAACTAACGGCCCAGGTGAGGATATAGAAAAAGACAGACGCTCCAGAGTCAAATCACTAATGACCACTAGAGGGAGCAAAAAGCAAAATCACAACAGTACCCCCCCCTTAGTGAGGGGTCACCGAACCCTCACCACGACCACCAGGGCGATCAGGATGAGCGGCGTGAAAGGCACGAACTAAATCGGCCGCATGAACATCAGAGGCGACCACCCAGGAATTATCTTCCTGACCATAGCCCTTCCACTTGACCAGGTACTGAAGCCTCCGCCTGGAGAGACGAGAATCCAAGATCTTCTCCACCACGTACTCCAACTCGCCCTCAACCAACACCGGAGCAGGAGGCTCAGCAGAAGGAACCACAGGCACAACGTACCGCCGCAACAAGGACCTATGAAACACGTTGTGGATAGCAAACGACACAGGAAGATCCAGGCGAAAGGATACAGGATTAAGAATTTCCAATATCTTGTAAGGACCAATAAAACGAGGTTTAAATTTGGGAGAGGAAACCTTCATAGGAACAAAGCGGGAAGAAAGCCACACCAAATCCCCAACACGTAGTCGGGGACCCACACCGCGGCGGCGGTTGGCAAAGCGCTGAGCCCTCTCCTGTGACAACTTCAAGTTGTCCACCACAAGATTCCAGATCCGCTGCAACCTATCCACCACAGAATCCACCCCAGGGCAGTCAGAAGGTTCCACATGACCCGAAGAAAAACGAGGGTGGAAACCAGAGTTGCAGAAAAACGGCGAAACCAAGGTGGCGGAACTAGCCCGATTATTAAGGGCAAACTCAGCTAACGGCAAGAAGGTCACCCAATCGTCCTGATCAGCAGAGACAAAACACCTCAAATAAGCCTCCAAAGTCTGATTAGTTCGCTCCGTCTGTCCATTAGACTGAGGATGGAAAGCAGACGAAAACGACAAGTCAATGCCCATCCTACTACAAAAGGATCGCCAGAATCTGGAAACGAACTGGGATCCTCTGTCTGACACAATATTCTCAGGGATGCCGTGCAAACGAACCACGTTCTGGAAAAACACAGGAACCAGATCGGAAGAGGAAGGCAGCTTAGGCAAAGGAACCAAATGGACCATCTTGGAGAAGCGATCACATATCACCCAGATAACAGACATGCCCTGAGACACCGGAAGATCAGAAATGAAATCCATGGAGATATGTGTCCAAGGTCTCTTAGGGACAGGCAAGGGCAAGAGCAACCCGCTGGCACGAGAACAGCAAGGCTTAGCTCGAGCACAAGTCCCACAGGACTGTACAAATGACCGCACATCCCTAGACAAGGAAGGCCACCAAAAGGATCTGGCCACCAGATCTCTGGTGCCAAAAATTCCTGGGTGACCTGCCAACACCGAGGAATGAACCTCGGAAATGACTCTGCTGGTCCACTTATCAGGCACAAACAGTCTGTCAGGTGGACAAGAATCAGGCCTATCAGCCTGAAATCTCTGCAACACACGTCGCAGATCTGGAGAAATAGCTGACAAGATAATACCATCCTTAAGAATACCAACAGGTTCAGCGACTCCAGGAGCATCAGGCACAAAGCTCCTGGAAAGAGCATCGGCCTTCACATTCTTTGAACCTGGTAAATACGAGACAACAAAGTCAAAACGGGAGAAAAACAATGACCAGCGGGCCTGTCTAGGATTCAGGCGTTTAGCAGACTCGAGATACATCAGATTTTTGTGATCAGTCAAGACCACCACACGATGCTTAGCACCCTCGAGCCAATGACGCCACTCCTCAAATGCCCATTTCATGGCCAACAACTCCCGATTGCCCACATCATAATTTCGCTCCGCAGGCGAAAACTTCCTAGAGAAAAAGGCGCAAGGTCTCATAACAGAGCAACCAGGGCCTCTCTGCGACAAAACGGCCCCTGCTCCAATCTCTGAAGCATCCACCTCAACTTGAAAGGGAAGCGAGACATCAGGCTGGCACAAAACAGGCGCCGAAGTAAACCGACGTTTCAACTCCTGGAAAGCCTCCACGGCAGCAGGAGCCCAATTAACCACATCGGAGCCCTTCTTGGTCATATCCGTCAAAGGTTTCACAATGCTAGAAAAGTTAGCGATAAAACGACGGTAGAAGTTAGCGAAACCCAAGAACTTCTGAAGACTCTTAACTGACGAGGGCTGAGTCCAATCAAGAATAGCTCGGACCTTGACTGGGTCCATCTCCACAGCAGAAGGGGAAAAAATGAACCCCAAAAAGGGAACCTTCTGTACACCAAAAAGACACTTTGAGCCCTTGACAAACAAAGAATTTTCACGCAAAATTTTAAAGACCATCCTGACCTGCTCCACATGCGAGTCCCAATTATCAGAAAAAAACAGAATATCATCCAGATAAACGATCAGAAATTTATCCAGATAGTTCCGGAAAATGTCATGCATAAAGGACTGAAAAACTGAAGGGGCATTAGAGAGCCCAAAAGGCATCACCAAGTACTCAAAATGACCTTCGGGCGTATTGAATGCGGTTTTCCATTCATCCCCTTGCTTAATGCGCACAAGGTTGTACGCACCACGAAGGTCTATCTTGGTAAACCACTTGGCACCTTTAATCCGGGCAAACAAGTCAGACAACAGCGGCAAAGGATACTGAAATTTGACAGTGATCTTATTTAAAAGCCGATAGTCAATACAAGGCCTCAAAGATCCATCCTTTTTAGCCACAAAAAAGAATCCCGCACCAAGAGGGGAAGAAGACGGACGGATGTGTCCTTTCTCCAGAGACTCCTTGATATATGAACGCATAGCGGTATGTTCAGGTATCGACAGATTAAACAGTCTTCCCTTAGGAAATTTACTGCCTGGAATCAAATCTATTGCACAGTCACATTCCCTATGAGGAGGCAATGCACTGGACCTGGACTCGCTAAAGACATCCTGATAATCAGACAAATACTCCGGAACTTCCGAAGGCGTAGAAGAAGCAATAGACACAGGCAGGGAATCCTCATGAATACCACGACAGCCCCAACTAGACACTGACATAGCCTTCCAGTCAAGGACTGGATTATGGGTCTGTAACCATGGCAGCCCCAAAACAACCAAATCATGCATTTTATGTAGAACGAGAAAACGTATCACCTCGCGGTGTTCAGGAGTCATGCACATGGTAACCTGTGTCCAATACTGCGGTTTATTTTCTGCTAATGGCGTAGCATCAATACCCCTAAGAGGGATAGGATTTTCTAATGGTTCAAGAATAAAACCACAGCGCTTAGCAAATGAGAGATCCATAAGACTCAGGGCAGCACCCGAATCTACAAACGCCATGACAGGATAAGATGACAGTGAGCAAATCAAAGTTACAGACAGAATAAACTTAGGATGCAAATTACCAACGGTGACAGGACTAACAACCTTAGATATACGTTTAGAGCATGCTGAGATAACATGTGTAGAATCACCACAGTAGTAGCACAAGCCATTCCGGCGTCTATGAATTTTCCTCTCATTTCTAGTCAGGATTCTATCACATTGCATCAAATCAGGTGTCCGTTCAGACAACACCATGAGGGAATTTGCGGTTTTTCTATCACATTGCATCACATCAGGTGTCTGTTCAGACAACAACATGAGGGAATTTGCGGTTTTGCGCTCCCGCAACCGCCGGTCAATTTGAATAGCCAGGGACATGGTATCATTCAGACCTGTGGGAATGGGAAAACCCACCATAACATTCTTAATGGCCTCAGAAAGGCCATTTCTAAAATTAGCGGCCAGTGCACACTCGTTCCAATGTGTCAGCACGGACCATTTCCGAAATTTTTGGCAATACACCTCAGCCTCGTCCTGGCCCTGAGACATAGCCAGCAAGGCTTTCTCTGCCTGAATCTCAAGATTGGGTTCCTCATAAAGTAAACCGAGCGCCAGAAAAAACGCATCAATATCAGCCAATGCCGGATCTCCTGGCGCCAACGAAAAAGCCCAATCCTGAGGGTCACCCCGTAAGAATGAAATAACAATTTTTTTTGTTGAGCAGAGTCTCCAGACGAACAAGGTTTCAGGGACAAAAATAATTTACAATTATTCCTGAAATTCCTAAACTTAAATCGGTCTCCTGAAAACAGTTCAGGAATCGGAATCTTGGGTTCAGACCTAGGATTTCTGGTAACATAATCTTGTATACCCTGCACACGAGCGGCAAGCTGGTCCACACTTGTAATCAAGGTCTGGACATTCATGTCTGCAGCAAGCTTAAGCCACTCTGAGGTAAAGGGGAAAAGAAAAAAAAAAAATGAGAGAGGGAAAAAAAAACTCAAAATTTTCTTTCTTATAATCCCACTTCTGCAATGCATTAAACATTTAATACTGGCCTGGCATACTGTTACTGTTATGACCCCAGTGGACAGGGTCTCAGAGGAACGTGTAAGTCTGCAAGATACAAAAATCCAGCTCATAGGGCTGTGGTAACTGGGTTGACCAAATAGCTACTCCTAACGCCAACACTAGAAGTAGCCGGGGATCATGCCTACGGTGATCGCTAGATGACTCGCGCCAGCCGGAGAATCTAACTACCCCTAGGAGAAGAAAACAAAGACCTCTCTTGCCTCCAGAGAAAGGGACCCCAAAGCAAGTTACAAGCCCCCCACAAATAATAACGGTGAGGTAAGAGGAAATGACAAACACAGAAATGAACCAGGTTCAGCAAAGAGAGGCCAGCTTACTAATAGCAGAATATAGCAAGATAACTTATCTGGTCAACAAAAACCCTATAAAAATCCACGCTGGAGATTCAAGAACCCCCGAACCGTCTAACGGTCCGGGGGGAGAACACCAGCCCCCTAGAGCTTCCAGCAAAGGTCAGGATACAGATAGGAACAAGCTGGACAAAAATACCAAACAAAACAAAAGCAAAAAGCAAAGAAGCAGACTTAGCTTGAAAAACAGGAACCAGGATCAGAGGACAAGAGCACAACAGATTAGCTCTGATTTCAACGATGCCAGGCATTGAACTGAAGGTCCAGGGAGCTTATATAGCAACGCCCCTGAACTAACGGCCCAGGTGAGGATATAGAAAAAGACAGACGCTCCAGAGTCAAATCACTAATGACCACTAGAGGGAGCAAAAAGAAAAATCACAACAGGCTATATGGTCTAGTTAGGGCAATTTTTACACTGCTCACGGACCGATATATGTGGTTTACTTAAACCCTGTGATTTTCACTTGTCATATACCGGCCCTATATGCATATGTTACAATTATTCCTGTTTTGTTATATTTATATATGTAATTATGTGCCCTGCCATGCTATTTACCCCATATACCTAGTTCCCATATGTATAGTATTGTGTCACATTTTGTGCGTTTACATGATGTGTTGTTATTTTTAGGTCTATGTGTCCGCCTTTGTTTTGTGTCTGTTGTGTCTCACCTTTGCCGGATTAGGCAATTTTATGACCACTTTGTTGGTTTATTTGTCATTAATAAAGGATTTTTTAAACAATATTGTGTATGTGGTGCCTTCTTTTGTAGGTATTTATTTATGCTTGGCTAACCACGATAGGATTCGTTATTGGTGTTGTGTAAATTCAAACAGCATAAGAAAGAAAAATGGCGCACATACGGTAAATACATAGGAGGTGGGGAGTAAACAAGGAAAAGAAAGGTCCTTAAATGAGATGTAGCTGGAGAACGCTGCTGCCAACGTACAAGTGTACCAAAATGTACTGGGGAAAATGGTCTCCGATAAGAGGAGGAGTACCATGGTGCTACCAAAGAGTGCAAGTAGGTGTTATAAGAAGGTAGCAGAATGAGGTGGTGATGCAGTGGCCATACGTACAGCAAGAAGGACCTGCAAAGAGTGAAGAAGCAGAAGAAGTCTTGATATAGTGATCCTTGAGATGAACTGGTGGGCAGAAGAGACTTTTAGAATCAAACAAGTATGGACGGAGGTTATCAGCCTTGGGAACTGAACAACAAATGTGGACAGAAGATATCAGTTCCGGGAACTGACCAAAAAGTGTAAAGTGTAGACGGAGAGGATATCAGTCCTAGGAAAATAATAGAGTTGTATGGAAAGAGTGTATCGATCTTGGGAACTAACAGAGAATTGTGGAAAGAGAAGATATCAGTCCCACAAACTAATAGAGACGTGTGGACATAGACTATATCAGTCACGGATTTGACCAAGAAGTGTGGACAGAGAGGATATTGGTCTTCAGATGCGACTGAGACCTATTATGTATGCTGCAGGTTTGTGGCGAATGAAAGATAAGAAACAGATTAATTCAGCACACAGCAACTGGTGCACCCCCCACTTGGCTGGTTAAAGGACCGCTATATACGGTTATATGTTCCTTTTAAGACAAAATCACGTAAAAGGGAGATCCTTTAACAGGATAACAGGACTACTTTTGTTATGACTTCTGCAGACTTTATATAAGGAATTATTTAGGCAGTGCCCTACCAGAACCTTCCTGTCACTACATTTACATTTTTTTTTCTAATTCCCGACTTGCTGCTCCTAATAAAAAGCAAAAGAGGAGTGACAATGGGATGGCTCTCAGAAGGATGTGGTGGGAGGATAGTCAAGGGGACGGGCATGAAAGTCTTATCTTCAGGATAACAAATAATGGCGAGAAGTGAGGGAATGGAAAGGGATCTCATTCTCCGCCATTCATCCGTGTATGCGGACTGACTGCTTCCATGTATATTCAGACAGAGGAGCCTGACTGTCCATAGTCTTAGTACCAGAACTCAACCAACAGGTGGACGATCAGAAGACTGTGCCCCATGGATCAAATATTGGTGGCCTACTCTAAGGACTTGTATCTTGTACTCATTTGCCCCAATACATACGCAAAAACAAAATAAGTAATGTATAAACTATCTCTGATGAATATTTATTTTTGGTTACCAGCTTTCAAGTTCTGAACTTTGCACAGTGGAAAATAAGTGAAATTAGCGATTCATTGTAATTACTAATACATCACAGACACACGAGCCCAAGAACAGGTCTCCGAGAAAATCCCAGTCACTTTCATTTGAAAGAAACTGAACATATTGAGTAGATGTCATAGGGATGCACCTCCTGAGTTAAAAGCCCCAAGGTCATGGAAATCTCTGGGACAGAATCAATAAACTTGTGTACAAGGAGTCAGTGACAACAACTTTGTCACCATTATTAAAAGGCTCAGAGACGGTTTGTATTTTTATGTTTGGCCGTGAGCTTTTTCTATTCTCTCCCAGTAGGAAGGGAGCTGCATTATACGTAAAGGTACAGCCCGCAAAACCCAAATAGAAGGCCAATATCTGTACACTGCCCATATCTGCAGCCGGTATCCACACATTACCCACATGTACAGCCGGTAACCACACACTACCCGTATGTACAGCAGGAATCTGAACACTACTCATATATACAGCTGGTATCCATACACTACCCATATGTACAGCAGGTATCCACACACTGCCCATATGTACAGCAGGTATCCACACACTACCCATATTCACAGCCGGTATCAGTACATTACCCATATGTACAGCCGGTATCCATACATTACCTATATTCACAGCCGATATCCGTACACTACCCATATGTACAGCCGGTATCCACACACTACCCATATGTTCAGCTTGTATCCGTACACTACCCATATTCACAGCCGGTATCAGTACATTACCCATATATACAGCTGGTATCCGTACACTACCCACATGTACAGCTGGTATCCGTACACTACCCGCATATACAGCCGGTATCAGTACATTACCCATATGTACAGCCGGTATCCGTACACTACCCACATATACAGCTGGTATCCGTACACTACCCATATTCACAGCCGGTATCAGTACATTACCCATATGTACAGCCGGTATCCGTACACTACCCACATATACAGCCGGTACCAGTACATTATCCATATGTACAGCCGGTATCCGTACATCACCCACATATACAGCTGGTATCCGTACACCACCCATATTCACAGCCGGTATCAGTACATTACCCACATATACAGCCACTATCTGTACACTATCCATATGTACAGCCGGTATCTGTACAGCCGGTATCTGTACACTACCCATATTCACAGCCGGTACCCGTACACTACCCATATTCACAGCTGGTATCAGTACATTACCCACATATACAGCCGGTATCTGTACACTATCCCTATGTACAGCCGGTATCTGTACACTATCCATATTCACAGCCGGTATCTGTACACTACCCATATTCACAGCCGGTACCAGTACACTACCCATATGTACAGCCGGTACCTGTACACTACCCATATGTTCAGCTTGTATCTGTACATTATCCATATGTACAGCCTGTATCTGTACACCACCCATATTCACAGCCGGTATCTGTACACTACCCATATTCACAGCCGATACCCGTACACTACCCATATGTACAGCCGGTACCTGTACACTACCCATATGTTCAGCTTGTATCTGTACATTATCCATATGTACAGCCTGTATCCGTACACCACCCATATTCACAGCCGGTATCTGTACACTACCCACCTATACAGCCACTATCTGTACACTATCTATATGTACATAGATATGTGGCTGTATAGGTGAGATCAAAATTATTTTTAATTTTAGATTTGGTTGGTTCCCAATTAAAACTTTTGCTATGGGCCCCCATGAATTTTATGTACATCCCTGATCCATACCCTACCCGTATAGACTCCTTGCATCTATGAACTACCTAGATGGCTGAGCCTTACACACAACCTAGGACCACCAGTAGTCCTATGGCCATATGGCTATCGATATTAGCTGATATTTATCTATTCTCCCATCTACCGTTGCTGGTCCTTCAAACATGTTACATTGCCTTCAGACCCCATTTTAATGTCTTCTTCTCAAAGCAAAACCCAAGTATCTCCGGAATAATTCCTCGCTGGCGGAGGTTCTGGATGCAGAGTGTTAGGTGCCTGTCTGTACATAAAGACCCTTTCACAAATCTTGTATACAAAACAATGGAAGAGCCGCGACAAGCAATGATACTTTAACAGAGCAAATTTCCTGCGAAGGAAGTGCACAGCGAGGCTCGGCGAGGAATAAATGGGGTAGAAATGACAATCATTCTTCACTCACAATCCATGACTGCGCCTGGCGCTGATAAAATACAGCATGTGTCTCTTGTCAACTGTCTCTTGTCACACTTCAATGTGAACCTTGCAGGGAGACGGGGTGCAATGAAGGGAAAATTTGCCGAGATCCCAAGGACTTGAGCACACAGTGTGAAGCCATTTCATTTTTATCTTCTCGCACACTTTGCATGTGATCCCCCGAATGTAATTATTGTCAGCTAATAAAACAACATATGCTGCGACAATTAACAGATTCCATTATACGTGTGGCGCCAACATTGAGGCGGTGGCAGCGCACAACCCATCACCGGACAATAACCGGATGTCCTTATTAGTGCATTAAGTCCCCTAACCGATTCACTTTAATTATGTCTTTCCGCTAGTAATTAGGATTTTATTAAGGTACGTATTAACCACTGAGCACAATGGCACCTCAGAAGACATATTAGAGGAGCCTGAAAGGGCGGATAACAATCAAGGATTCAAAGACGAGTAGAACTTGTAGGCTACAGAGATGATCGAATCAACATGTAGGACCATGGTCAAGCGGCCATGTCAGTAGCCCTGCGAACGGCTTCATACCGGCCATTAACTGCTTCTACTCTTTGGATTAGTCAGCTTGGAATGACGTTGTGTGTAGACCTAATTCCGCAAAAATGACTTTTGCCAGGTTTATGAGGCGGTTGACCTGTCCGCCGGACCAGGGTGTAGTGAATCGTTCTTCTCTAGTGTTGAGTGAGCATGCTCGGATAAGGCGTTATCGGCACATGCTTGTGTGCTAGTCGAGTGTCTTCGAATTCGAGTGTGACTCAAATACTATGTTTGAGTCCCCGCGGCTGTTCGACAGCCGGAACACATAAAGGGATTGTCTAACAAACAGGCCAGCCATGCATGTGTTGCGCCTGTCGAACAGCCGCAGGGACTCAAACATTTTTCGAGCACGCCGAAGTCACCCGGTTAGCACCCGAGCATGGCCGATAACATCTTATCCCAGCACATTCGCTCATCACTAATCCACGCACCTCAAGAGGGGTAATCAGGTTATATTTGTGGTGTTTGGTCACTTTTACACTGTATCAAATTATGAATTTTGCAAACCAAGATCTCAGCGGGATCAGGGGGTGGCGGAGAGTCACAGTTTCACCAATGTTGGCACAGACATTCTTGCTCGATTGACGCCCCGATGGGCAGAGCTACTGTGGGCTTCACATGCCCAGGAACATGCCAACCAAGGCATAATGGGCGTGCAAATAATCAGGCCATTGTGACTTTTCAGCACTCCAGCACCGCCCACATGACTCTTGATGAGCTATCTGGCTCCTTGTTTTTTTCTACAAAACCGTGAAACCCCCGAAGTCACAAAGAAATGAAAGCCTAAACAGTGCAGACTCTACAGGACAGCCTATACAGCGCAGCCTATACTGAGCAGTCTATACAGAGCAGCCTCTACTGAGCAGCCCATACTGTGCAGTCTATACTGAGCAGCCTCTACAGAGCAGTCTATACTGAGCAGCCTCTACAGAGCAGTCTATACTGAGCAGCCTCTACAGAGCAGTCTATACTGAGCAGCCTATACAGTGCAGACTCTACAGCGCAGCCTATACTGAGCAGTCTATACAGGACAGCTTCTACAGAGCAGTCTATATTGAGCAGTCTATTCAGGGCAGCCTCTACAGAGCAGTCTATACTGAGCGGTCTATACAGGGCAGCCTATACTGAGCAGTCTATGCAGGGCAGCCTACACACAGCAGCCTATACTGAGCAATCTATACAGAGCAGACTATACTGAGCAATCTATTCAGGGCAGCCTATACTGAGCAGCCTATACTGAGCAGTCTATTCAGGGCAGCCTCTACAGAGCAGTCTATACAGGGCAGCCTACACACAGCAGCCTATACAGGGCAGCCTATACTGAGCAGTCTATACTGATCAGTCTATCCAGAGCAGCCTATACTGAGCAGTCTATACAGGACAGCCTCTACACAGCAGTCAATACAGAGCAGCCTATACAGAGCGGCCTATTCTGAGCAGTAAATGCAGAGCAGCCTATACCGGGCTGACTACAAAGTGGCCTCTACACAGCAGCCTCTACAGGGCAGCATCTACAGGACAGCCTGTACAGAGCAGCCTCTACCCATCAGTCTATACACAGCGGCCTATACTGTGCAGCCTCTACAGGCAGCCTCTACAGAGCGACCTCTACACAGCAGCCTCTACAGGCAGCCTCTACAGAGCGGCCTCTACACAGCAGCCTATACACAGCGGCCTATACTGTGTAGCCTCGACAGGACAGCCTCTACAGAGTAACCTATACAGAGCAGCCTCTACAGAGCAGCCTCTACAGGACCACCTCTATACAGCAGTCTATACACAGCGGCCTACACTCACCGGCCACTTTATTAGGTACACCTGTCCAACTTCTTGTTAACACTTAATTTCTAATCAGCCAATCACATGGCGGCAACTCAGTGCATTTAGGCATGTAGACATGGTCAAGACAATCTCCTGCAGTTCAAACCGAGCACCAGTATGGGGAAGAAAGGTGATTTGAGTGCCTTTGAACGTGGCATGGTTGTTGGTGCCAGAAGGGCTGGTCTGAGTATTTCAGAAACTGCTGATCTACTGGGATTTTCACGCACAACCATCTCTAGGGTTTACAGAGAATGGTCCGAAAAAGAAAAAAAATCCAGTGAGCGGCAGTTCTGTGGGCGGAAATGCCTTGTTGATGCCAGAGGTCAGAGGAGAATGGGCAGACTGGTTCGAGCTGATAGAAAGGCAACAGTGACTCAAATCGCCACCCGTTACAACCAAGGTAGGCCTAAGAGCATCTCTGAACGCACAGTGCGTCGAACTTTGAGGCAGATGGGCTACAGCAGCAGAAGACCACACCGGGTACCACTCCTTTCAGCTAAGAACAGGAAACTGAGGCTACAATTTGTACAAGCTCATCGAAATTGGACAGTAGAAGATTGGAAAAACGTTGCTTGGTCTGATGAGTCTCGATTTCTGCTGCGACATTCGGATGGTAGGGTCAGAATTTGGCGTAAACAACATGAAAGCATGGATCCATCCTGCCTTGTATGGAGCATCTTTGGGATGTGCAGCCGACAAATCTGCGGCAACTGTGTGATGCCATCATGTCAATATGGACCAAAATCTCTGAGGAATGCTTCCAGCACCTTGTTGAATCTATGCCACGAAGAATTGAGGCAGTTCTGAAGGCAAAAGGGGGTCCAACCCGTTACTAGCATGGTGTACCTAATAAAGTGGCCGGTGAGTGTATACTGTACAGCCTATACACAGCGGCCTATACTGTGCAGCCTCTACAGAGCGGCCTCTTCACGGCAGTCTCTACAGGACAGCCTCTACAGAGTGGACTCTACACAGCAGCCTATACACAGCAGCCTATACACAGCGGCCTATACTGTGCAGCCTCTACAGGACAGCTACTACAGAGTAACCTATACAGGGCAGCCTCTACAGAGCAGCCTCTACAGGACAGCCTCTACACAGCAGTCTATACACAGCGGCCTATACTGTACAGCATATACACAGCGGCCTATACTGTGCAGCCTCTACAGAGAGGCCTCTACAGGACAGCCTCTACAGAGCGGCCTCTACACTGCAGCCTATACAAAACGGCCTATACACAGCGGCCTATACTGTGCAGCCTCTACAGGACAGCCTCTACAGAGTAACCTATACAGGGCAGCCTCTACAGAGCAGCCTCTACATAGCAGTCTATACACAGCGGCCTATACTGTACAGCCTATACACAGCGGCCTATACTGTGCAGCCTCTACAGGACAGCCTCTACAGAGCGGCCTCTTCACAGCAGCCTCTACAGGACAGCCTCTACAGAGCGACCTGTACACAGCAGCCATGCTTCCCCATTGTGTTTCGTCGCTGCCACATCTGGGAAGAGGCTTTTCCCGCTGCACAGTGACTGGTAATGAGCCGCTGTCTCTCTGGGGATGTACCTGTAGACCTGCCGCACTACACAACTCCGGAGTGTAATGAGCCGGTGAATTCACCAATCTAGCTAATTACGCGGTGCTCACAAAAGTGACCTTTATTTTCAAGGGAATATCTGACGGTATGAAAAATCTCAGCATGTGATGATTTCACGCATGGGAATATGTCTCCTGTGCGTCTAGGGGACAAACATGTTCTCTTAGTGCTGGTGATCACAGCTTATGGCTTTATGCGTGGCTGTCTGACAAGGAGAGAGGTGAGGGCCGGGAGGAGAACAAAGCCACACCACAGGGACAACCCAAAGGACTGTCCTCCATGTCTACAGCACAGCAAAAATCAACTCGGCAACACAAATTCCTTCATTTTAACTTTCAAGTTCTGAGAACCGAAAGAAAAGGAGAAGAAGCTAGATTGTGTTTGTTTATAGTCCAATACAGAATTGTTTTAAAGCGGATGTTCACTTTAAAAGGTTCTCCAGTGGTTGGAAAACTACAACTCAGATTATGTCATGATAGTCACAGCCTGTCAGGGTATGATGGGAGTTGTAGTTTTGGAAGAGCAGGAAACCACAAGTTGGGAAACACAGCTGTAGGAAAAACCTGGCAGCAAGTGTTCAATTTACCTACAGCGCCTCTACAGGTGAACTAAGAGTATCACAATGTGTCACGGCTGCCTAACAAACAGGAAATCCCTACATGTGTTGTGGCTGTCTAACAAACAGGAAATCCCTACATGTGCTGCGGCTGCCTAACAAACAGGAAATCCCTCCATGTGTTGGGGCTGTCTAACAAACAGGAAATCCCTACATGTGTTGTGGCTGTCTAACAAACAGGAAATCCCTACATGTGTTGCGGCTGTCTAACAAACAGGATATCTTTGCATGTGTTGTGGCTGTCTAACAAACAGGAAATCCCTCCATGTGTTGGGGCTGTCTAACAAACAGGAAATCCCTACATGTGTTGCGGCTGTCTAACAAACAGGATATCTTTGCATGTGTTGTGGCTGTCTAACAAACAGGAAATCCCTCCATGTGTTGGGGCTGTCTAACAGACAGGAAATCCCTCCATGTGTTGGGGCTGTGTAACAAACAGGAAATCCCTCCATGTGTTGGGGCTGTCTAACAAACAGGAATCCCTCCATGTGTTGGGGCTGTCTAACAAACAGGAAATCCCTACATGTGTTGGGGCTGTCTAACAAACAGGAAATCCCTACATGTGTTGTGGCTGCCTAACAAACAGGAAAACCCTACATGTGTTGTGGCTGTCTAACAAACAGGAAATCCCTACATGTGCTGAGGCTGTCTAACAAACAGGAAATCCCTACATGTGCTGCGGCTGCCTAACAAACAGGAAATCCCTACATGTGTTGTGGCTGTCTAACAAACAGGAAAACCCTACATGTGTTGTGGCTGTCTAACAAACAGGAAATCCCTCCATGTGTTGCAGCTGTCTAACAAACAGGAAATCCCTACATGTGCTGAGGCTGTCTAACAAACAGGAAATCCCTACATGTGCTGCGGCTGCCTAACAAACAGGAAATCCCTACATGTGTTGTGGCTGCCTAACAAACAGGAAAACCCTACATGTGTTGTGGCTGTCTAACAAACAGGAAATCCCTACATGTGTTGCAGCTGTCTAACAAACAGGAAATCCCTACATGTGCTGCGGCTGCCTAACAAACAGGAAATCCCTACATGTGTTGTGGCTGTCTAACAAACAGGAAATCCCTACATGTGCTGCGGCTGCCTAACAAACAGGAAATCCCTACATGTGTTGGGGCTGTCGAACGAACAGGAAATCCCTACATGTGTTGTGGCTGTCTAACAAACAGGAAATCCCTACATGTGTTGCGGCTGTCTAACAAACAGGAAATCCCTACATGTGTTGCGGCTGTCTAACAAACAGGAAATCCCTACATGTGTTGCGGCTGTCTAACAAACAGGATATCTTTGCATGTGTTGTGGCTGTCTAACAAACAGGAAATCCCTCCATGTGTTGGGGCTGTCTAACAGACAGGAAATCCCTCCATGTGTTGGGGCTGTGTAACAAACAGGAAATCCCTCCATGTGTTGGGGCTGTCTAACAAACAGGAATCCCTCCATGTGTTGGGGCTGTCTAACAAACAGGAAATCCCTACATGTGTTGGGGCTGTCTAACAAACAGGAAATCCCTACATGTGTTGTGGCTGCCTAACAAACAGGAAAACCCTACATGTGTTGTGGCTGTCTAACAAACAGGAAATCCCTACATGTGCTGAGGCTGTCTAACAAACAGGAAATCCCTACATGTGCTGCGGCTGCCTAACAAACAGGAAATCCCTACATGTGTTGTGGCTGCCTAACAAACAGGAAAACCCTACATGTGTTGTGGCTGTCTAACAAACAGGAAATCCCTACATGTGTTGCAGCTGTCTAACAAACAGGAAATCCCTACATGTGCTGCGGCTGCCTAACAAACAGGAAATCCCTACATGTGTTGTGGCTGTCTAACAAACAGGAAATCCCTACATGTGCTGCGGCTGCCTAACAAACAGGAAATCCCTACATGTGTTGGGGCTGTCGAACGAACAGGAAATCCCTACATGTGTTGTGGCTGTCTAACAAACAGGAAATCCCTACATGTGTTGCGGCTGTCTAACAAACAGGAAATCCCTACATGTGTTGCGGCTGTCGAACAAACAGGAAATCCCTCCATGTGTTGGGGCTGTCTAACAAACAGGAAATCCCTACATGTGCTGTGGCTGTCTAACAAACAGGAAACCCCTACATGTGCTGCGGCTGCCTAACAAACAGGAAATCCCTGCATGTGCTGCGGCTGTCTAACAAACAGGAAATCCCTCCATGTGTTGGGGCTGTCTAACAAACAGGAAATCCCTACATGTGTTGTGGCTGTCTAACAAACAGGAAATCCCTGCATGTGCTGCGGCTGTCTAACAAACAGGAAATCCCTACATGTGCTGTGGCTGCCTAACAAACAGGAAATCCCTGCATGTGCTGCGGCTGTCTGACAAACAGGAAATCCCTCCATGTGTTGGGGCTGTCTAACAAACAGGAAATCCCTACATGTGTTGTGGCTGTCTAACAAACAGGAAATCCCTACATGTGTTGTGGCTGTCTAACAAACAGGAAATCCCTGCATGTGCTGCGGCTGCCTAACAAACAGGAAATCCCTACATGTGCTGTGGCTGTCTAACAAACAGGAAACCCCTACATGTGCTGCGGCTGCCTAACAAACAGGAAATCCCTACATGTGTTGTGGCTGTCTAACAAACAGGAAATCCCTACATGTGTTGTGGCTGCCAAACAAACAGGAAATCCCTACATGTGCTTTGGCTGTCTAACAAACAGGAAACCCCTACATGTGCTGCGGCTGCCTAACAAACAGGAAATCCCTACATGTGTTGTGGCTGCCAAACAAACAGGAAATCCCTACATGTGCTGTGGCTGCCTAACAAACAGGAAATCCCTGCATGTGCTGCGGCTGTCTAACAAACAGGAAATCCCTCCATGTGTTGGGGCTGTCTAACAAACAGGAAATCCCTACATGTGTTGCGGCTGTCTAACAAACAGGAAATCTTTACATGTGTTGCGGCTGTCTAACAAACAGGAAATCCCTCCATGTGTTGGGACTGTCTAACGAACAGGAAATTCCTACATGTGTTGGGGCTGTCTAACAGACAGGAAATCCCTCCATGTGTTGGGGCTGTGTAACAAACAGGAAATCCCTCCATGTGTTGGGGCTGTCTAACAAACAGGAATCCCTCCATGTGTTGGGGCTGTCTAACAAACAGGAAATCCCTACATGTGTTGGGGCTGTCTAACAAACAGGAAATCCCTACATGTGTTGTGGCTGCCTAACAAACAGGAAAACCCTACATGTGTTGTGGCTGTCTAACAAACAAGAAATCCCTACATGTGCTGAGGCTGTCTAACAAACAGGAAATCAAATCCCTACATGTGCTGCGGCTGCCTAACAAACAGGAAATCCCTACATGTGTTGTGGCTGTCTAACAAACAGGAAATCCCTACATGTGCTGCGGCTGCCTAACAAACAGGAAATCCCTACATGTGTTGCGGCTGTCTAACAAACAGGAAATCCCTACATGTGTTGTGGCTGCCTAACAAACAGGAAATCCCTACATGTGCTGCGGCTGCCTAACAAACAGGAAATCCCTACATGTGTTGCGGCTGTCTATCAAACAGGAAATCCCTACATGTGTTGCAGCTGTCTAACAAACAGGAAATCCCTACATGTGCTGCGGCTGCCTAACAAACAGGAAATCCCTACATGTGTTGTGTCTGTCTAACAAACAGGAAATCCCTACATGTGTTGGGGCTGTCAAACGAACAGGAAATCCCTACATGTGTTGTGGCTGTCTAACAAACAGGAAATCCCTACATGTGTTGCGGCTGTCGAACAAACAGGAAATCCCTCCATGTGTTGGGGCTGTCTAACAAACAGGAAATCCCTACATGTGTTGTGGCTGTCTAACAAACAGGAAATCCCTACATGTGCTGCGGCTGTCTAACAAACAGGAAATCCCTACATGTGCTGCGGCTGTCTAACAAACAGGAAATCCCTACATGTGCTGCGGCTGTCTAACAAACAGGAAATCCCTACATGTGTTGCGGCTGTCTAACAAACAGGAAATCCCTACATGTGTTGCGGCTGTCTAACAAACAGGAAATCCCTACATGTGTTGCGGCTGTCTAAGAAACAGGAAATCCCTACATGTGTTGGGGCTGTCGAACGAACAGGAAATCCCTACATGTGTTGTGGCTGTCTAACAAACAGGAAATCCCTACATGTGTTGCGGCTGTCTAACACAGGAAATCCCTACATGTGTTGCAGCTGTCGAACAGCCGTGAGACATGCAGCTGTCGAACAGCCGTGAGACATGCAGCTGCGGGGACTCGAACATATTTTTCGAGGATACCGAAGACACTTGGATAGCACCTGAGCATGCTGAGGTAACACCCTATCCGAGCACGCTTGCTCATCATTAGTTCTGACTTCTTACCATGGATTAGGGTGCGATGGTTTACAAGATGTAAAAAATCAGAAAACTCCATCATCGAAAGCCCAAAGAGCGGTGGGGTCAATCGGACATGAAGAGTGGGTGGTTGGCATCTGCATTAATTTTCATGGGTTTTCGCAGAAGAGCAATAAGCAGAAAACATTATGAAAATGTCCGGGAGAACCGATAATTAAGGTGATGACTATGACCTTGGTTATGGAGGTGTTAGAAGAGTGAATGATACTTAGACTGAATTATGGGCCCGCGGCCCTGCGCGGAGGGGCACTGAGCGATGCCATTTGTTCAGGGTGAATACAAGTAGCCTGTTCTTTATTTAACAGGATAGTAACCCCTGATCTGAGATATCCGGAGCGTATGCTCCTCGGCCCCCGCATCCTCCAGTCTTACGCACCATTGAGGCAATGACTCACACAAACAAAACCCTGATAGAAAAATATTCGTTCCTCTAAAAAATAACAAAAAAGAATCCAGTTAAAAGAGAATGTGGCATCAGAAAACAATTATCTAAAGCAATTTTTTTTTTTTTTTTTAATATTTTCGTATCATAATCCATATCTAAAAGATATTTTTCAAACATCTTGCGATTTTCACACCGAACACTAAGCCTAATGTTAGAATGGTGGACCCTGTGTTATCTACTGTATATAGGTGTTATCAGTCATTGTACAGGAGGAGGAGGAAGTGAGCTGTGATATCACCTATTGTGAATGGTGGATCCTGTGTTATCTACTGTATATAGAGGTGTTATCAGTCATTGTACAGGAGGAGGTGAGCTGTGCCATCACCTATTGTGAATGGTGGATCCTGTGTTATCTTCTGTATAAAGAGGTGTTATCCCTCATTGTACAGGAGGAGGAGGTGAGCTGTGACACTCCCTATTGTGATTGGTGGATCCTATGTTATCTACTGTATATAGAGGTGTTATCTGTCATTGTATAGTAGGAGGTGAGTTGTGCCATCACCTACTGTGAATGGTGGATCCTGTGTTATCTACTGTATATAGAGGTGTTATCCATCATTGTACAGGAGGAGGAGGTGAGCTGTGACATCACCTATTGTGAATGGTGGATCCTGTGTTATCTTCTGTATAAAGAGGTGTTATCCCTCATTGTACAGGAGGAGGAGGTGAGCTGTGACATCACCTATTGTGAATGGTGGATCCTGTGTTATCTTCTGTATAAAGAGGTGTTATCCCTCATTGTACAGGAGCAGGAGGAGGTGAGCTGTGACATCAGCTATTGTGAACGGTGGATCCTGTGTTATCTACTGTATATAGAGGTGTTATCCATCATTGTACAGGAGGAGGAGGTGAGCTGTGACATCACCTATTGTGAATGGTGGATCCTGTGTTATCTACTGTTTATAGAGGTGTTATCAGTCATTGTACGGGAGGAGGAGGTGAGCTTTGACATCACCTGTTGTGAATGGTGGATCCTGGGTTATGTACTGTATATAAAGATGTTATTAGTCATTGCACAGGAGGAGGACGTGAGCTGTGACATCACCTATTGTGAATGGTGGATCCTATGTTATCTACTGTATATAGAGTTGTTATCAACCATTGTACAGGAGGAGGTGAGCTGTGACATCACCTATTGTGAATGGTAGATCCTATGTTATCTACTGTATATAGAGGTGTTATCCTTCATTGCACAGGAGGAGGTGAGCTGTGACATCACCTATTGTGAATGGTGGATCCTGTGTTATCTACTGTATATAGAGGTGTTATCAGTCATTGTACAGGAGGAGGAGGTGAGCTGTGGCATCACCTATAGTGAATGGTGGATCCTGTGTTATCTACTGTATATAGAGTTGTTATCAGTCATGGTACAGGAGGAGGAAGTGAGCTGTGACATCACCTGTTGTGAATGGTGGATCCTGTGTTATGTACTGTATATAGAGGCGTTATTAGTCATTGCACAGGAGGAGGAGGTGAGCTGTGACATCACCTATTGTGAATGGTGGATCCTATGTTATCTACTGTATATAGAGGTGTTATCAGTCATTGTACAGGAGGAGGAGGTGAGCTGTGACATCACCTATTTTGAATGGTGGATCCTGTGTTATCTGCTGTATATAGCGGTGTTATCAGTCATTGTACAGGAGGAGGAGGTGCGCTGTGACATCACCTATTATGAATGGTGTATCCTGTGTTATCTACTGTATATAGAGGTGTTATCTGTCATTGTATAGGAGGAGGTGAGTTGTGACATCACCTATTGTGAATGGTGGATCCTGTGTTATCTACTGTATATAGAGGTGATATCAGTCATTGTATAGGAGGAGGAGGTGAGCTGTGACATCACCTATTGTGAATGGTGGATCCTATGTTATCTACTGTATATAGAGTTGTTATCAACCATTGTACAGGAGGAGGAGGAGGTGAGCTGTGACATCACCTATTGTGAATGGTGGATCCTGTGTTATCTACTGTATATAGAGGTGTTATCCATCATTGTACAGGAGGAGGTGAGCTGTGACATCACCTATTGTGAATGGTGGATCCTGTGTTATCTACTGTATATAGAGGTGTTATCAGTCATTGTACAGGAGGAGGAAGTGAGCTGTCACATCACCTGTTGTGAATGGTGGATCCTGGGTTATGTACTGTATATAGAGGTGTTATCAGTCATTGTACAGGAGGTGAGCTGTGACATCACTTCTTGTGAATGTTGGATCCTGTATTATCTACTGTATATAGAGGCGTTATTAGTCATTGCACAGGAGGAGGAGGTGAGCTGTGACATCACCTATTGTGAATGGTGGATCCTATGTTATCTATTGTATATAGAGGTGTTATCAGTCATTGTACAGGAGGAGGAGGTGAGCTGTGACATCACCTATTTTGAATGGTGGATCCTGTGTTATCTACTGCATATAGAGTTATAAACTATTGTACAGGAGGATGTGAGCGGCGACATTACATTACCTATTATGACTGATGGATCCTCTGTTACCTACTATAGACGTATTATCTCTCATTGTAACACTGTCTACTGATAACAAGACTGCCTAAAATTCTTTTGTATCGAACATGAAGCATGATGGTTCTCTATTGGGGGAGAAGGGAACCTCTTTATAACTCAGAAAGCCCTAATGTCATGATCCAGGACAGGGTTTTATTCCTATTCCGTCCTGGTCCCGCTGGAGTTAATTGTTTCTACCTCCTTCTGATGCGGGGGTGGCTATTTAGTGTTGATATGATCTGGGACCAGTGTCATCGATAGTTCTGGTAGTTCTGGTCCCTCGGCTAGAGCAGCTGACCTAGGTTAATCATTGGTTGTAATCATTGTTTCTCTGTGTGCTTGATCTCTGTTGTGTCTGACCCGGCCCGTTTCCTGACCTGTGTTTCCGTCCTCCGTTTTTGTACCATTCCATCCTCTCTGGTTTTCTTGACCTCCTGGCTTGTTACTGACTACGCTTCTGTTTTTCCCCTGGATACCACATTCCCATCTGGCTTCGGACCCTCTGGTTCATCCCTAACTACGTTTTTGCATTACCCTCCATTACTGCATTCTGACCAGCCCCCAACTTCCTGGCTTGGTGGTGACTCTGCTCCTCAGTCTTTTCGGATACCGCGCTGCTGGCAGAATCTTCCCGTCGTGCTCGCACGTCACTTTGCAATGCCTGTACTGATTTCCGGCAGGTCTCCACTCTCAAGGAGCTGCTGCCTCCAGCATTGCAGCGGTCCTTAGGAAATACCTCCCGCATCGCGGTCAGCTGCTGCATTACACCTAATAAGTTATTTGAAAATGGGTTTAATTAAACAGATGGCTCATTTTGAACACAGACAAAAGGATGAGACTCGACATTTAACCTCTGGTAAGATGCCCATCAGTGTTCGTGAAGAGTCTTCTGATCTGTAGACTTGAAGCAATGTTAATGTTGTGCCATAAAGCAAACATGATGTCAAACTTGGCTGGTTAATCCAATGGAGAGCCAGGGATGTCGGCAGGTAGGGAATGCCGGCAGACAGATGATGCTGGGAGGTAGAGGATGCCAGCAGACAGGGGATGCCGGCAGGTAGAGGATGCTGACAGGTAGGGGATGTTGGCATGTAGAGGATGCTGGCAGGTAGTTAATGCTGGCAGATAGGGGATGCCGGCAGGTAGAGGATGCTGGCAGGTAGGTGATGCCGGAAGGTAGGAGATGTCAGCAGGTTGGAGCCAGTGTGCAGGGCTCCAGCCCGGCGACCAGGGACTACCAATGGGATTACTGGACCAGGATCCTGCATTTCGATCAGCTCATCTCTACTTATGAAGGAATAGTATAAGTACAGAACTCACTCGGTGCAGGCACCCTAATAGGAGGTGGCACTGGCAGGACCTCTGCGCAGTATCGCAGGTTACACATTATGTCTTCCCTTATTGGAACATATATCGATGTTCGAAAAATATTTTATCTCTGTACAGTTTTGTCATTTTCCAGTTTCAATCAAAGAATACTCAATCCGCTCCGGCCAGGAAATCCATAGACTCGGCATAGAAGGCATGTTGTGGGGAGATTAAACGCTGCGTGGCAGAGGATTACATGTGTCATTAAACAATTTCCTCCTGAAAATCGAAGAACTTACAAGAGACACCGACTAAAGGTCCTTCCTCGCACTCGGATTTTTCGTCCATTGACAACGCCAATGATTATGATTTTAATATCTATCTGCTGCGGTTCTTCAGCTTTGCAGGAGCTCCTCGGCCTCGTAGACGCCAGATAATGTGATATGTCAGCTAAATGGTTTCACATGAGCTGATCTAACAAACCCTAATAGTTCAGGCAATTATTGTCCGGCTTCAAATAGTTGATTCTGCTTGTTCCACAATTTCTACATGGCTATAGGGGGTTATTTACCATCCTTAATATGTACGCCACCTCCCATGGCTTTACAAGTGACACTTATTATCCAAGTCACTGGTCCTAATTGATAGCCTTTGGTCATCCTTTATCTCCTACTGTCTGATACATTGTATTAATAACATATTTATTTTTTTCCCCAGACTCAGCATTGTGCTACCATTTAGAGGCGACTATCAGGGCCATCTATGAAGACACGGGTCATAGGACACATGGTGTTCCATGAAAAAAAATATAGATATGTATTTCTTGCAAACCAATTTCTTGATTCAAGTCTTAACATTTTGCATCCACATAAAAACACGCACGAGAACAACTGATTTACTCGCTAACTTTTTGCTTCTGATCAACTGGTTTAATTTTAGTTTGAGCTATTAATTTGGCACTGAAATATGGTGCAACAAGTAAATGCACCCAAAAAAATACTTTAATCATATAAATGTCAGTGTAACACTATTTTAAAGGTGTCTCGTTATTAGACTTTGCTAAATTGTAACGCCTAAGTGCTCGGCGTGCCGCCCACGTCTGTCCTTTTTAGAGCAAATAGGTAGTGGATGACAAGCAAAAAAGAAAAAAGGTAAAAAATGGGCACAAACATTATAATTTACCAAATTTTTGTCTCTTTTATCACCATACTTGAAAACTTTGAGAACTGAATTTCTGAGAGATTCCAAAATTGTTTACGACTTTTTGGTGGTCACACCCGACCAGTCTTTTTCTATCTTTCTCCAAGAAATTTGCAGAAATTTTTGGCATCCATTTTGGGTACTTATAAATAAGCAGTTTCATTTTTTAACATAAAGAAATGCAAATAATTAAGCAGCCCATTAAACATTCCCTTGAAAAAGCAACATGCAAAACGCGCGTCGGGGTGCTATCGTCTTTATGGTATTTTGGTAATTGTTATATTTGAGATCATGTCTTTATTATTATTATGTTTTCATGCATAGGGGTATACTATATGCATACAGGTAATGCACATCAGCCCATTATATGTACCTATTTAATATATCACTGACATAGATCCATGTGGTTTTAATTTGATACTCTTACTTACAGTGCGTATGTCCACGTTTATGTTATGCATTCCCCTGATTCTTTTTTTATATGACATTATGTACTTTTTAATATTTTCGAATAACATTATCACATTTTTACTTGTAGAGGTTTGACACATTATTTTTGTAGGGACATAGCCCTCCCATTGTTTAGCGAGACTATGACTATGTGATTTATTACGTTTTTGTGATATTACCTTAAAAGAAAATGTGTTTAGTGTTTTATAAAAGGAACCTCCTTTTCATTACTTTATACTGTTTACATGCCGCAATCTATATTGGTCATAGCATCTAAAGTTTTAATCGGCATAGACCGAAGGCTTCCCTGTTCTCAGATATGACATTGCAATTCTGACTTTCAATTTCAATCTGGCTTCCCATCATCAGGATTTATGATCCTTGACATGTTAAGACCTACTGGCAGATAGTTGCATGAAGGAGTTAGGGCTAAGGGGTAACGTTTCTCCTTGTGGAGAGTGACATACCGGCTTTGGCATGCCAAGGTGAGGAGGCTTATTCACCGTGAAATGCTCCTCTGGGAAATTTAAGGAAGAGGACTTGAACTCTATTGCGCTTCAGTTTTAGCACCATTACTAGCTGCTCACTTTATACTTTTAAGGGGTTGTCCAGGACTTTGATATCGATTGTCTAATCAACATCAGGTCTTAAGAACCTGGGACCTCTACTGATCAGCTGTTAGCAGGTCCTAACTTCTGGCCACCATGGCTTCATTCCAGTGCATAGAACCCTGCTCTCCAGTGCTCTCTTCTCTCTGCCGTGTCCCCTCTTACCAATCAGCACAGTTCCTCATGAAAAAACTTAGTTAAGACCATATTGGCCCAAATTCATCATGTGCATTCTTTTTTTTTTAAGACACTTTTAATTTTTTTTGTCTTGTATTATCTGAGGTGCCAAATTTAACAAAATGGCGCAAGTGGTTCCTGAATTTTGTGCAAAATCAAAAATGCTCTTTATTTTTGCAAATAAGGTTTTAAAGTATACATCTAAACACAATTTAGGGGCTTCTATTTTTACAATAAAATTTTACGATTTTTTTTTACATTTGTTAACAATCGCAGAAACTGATAGAAATAAAAGTGTTTTAAGTTCGTATTATCTGAAATTTGCTATAGGGAGAAAAAATCCGGCAGAAAATTTAAAACAAAGGGAATGTCAGCGTTCAACCTGTTTACAAGGAATATTATATTAGTGATGGGTATACAGCTTACAAAATTGACAGCGTCGTCTCCCCACCTGCCCCTCGCTTACGCACTAAAGTACACATAAACAGTAGCGAGATCTCATTTTATCTGAGCCATAGTCGAGAATTATCCATTTCCCCTTCTCCCCCCTTTTCTGATGCCGCCGTTATCGCGCTGTCACACAATGCACGCTGACCCTATAGCGAAGCTGGCTTTGACCACCAAATGTGATCGGAATAAATTATCCCTGACACTCCAATATTTAATTATGCAGCTGTCAGAGTGGCCCTTTCGAAAATTCATTTTAATAAAGTGGGAACTTTTCCCTCTCAAGGTTAGAGTCAGGGGAGTCACTTTCAGTGTCAGCCTGAGGTCTCAAGCGGGAGATCCTGTATTCATCCTCTGGAATCCTGTCACTTGGCCTGATAGAAGGGCCAGATAACAACGCTCTGCCTGCTGACCTCCCCCTCTCTTTGCCTCACTGAACATCCGTCATTTAAACCCACCATAATGAGGACCTCAAAGTCAGGCAGGCAGCTGCAAGGGCAGCCCATAAAGTGTATATATATATATATACTGTGTATATATACACAGTATGCACACACACATATATACTGTATACATACACATTTAATATGTATATTTTTCCTTTTTTAGATACATACACACACACACATATATATATATATATATATATATATATATATATATATATATACATATATATATATATATATATATATATATATAGCGCTAGGCTACTCATTCCACAGCAGATCAGGATTGTTGCAATGCAATCACCTATAACTAAGAAAAGAGAATATTGTGGCAGTTGCACGAGGGGTTAATAGAATGTTCAGCAATCGTCACACAGTCACACTACAAACAACCAATTCCTAGGACCATGTGATCCTTGCAGATCACTGAGGTACTAAGTGATTACCCATAATCACTGATCGAGTCACTATCTTCTTTAAAGAGTAACAGTCCCTTTTAATTTTTGTTTCATAAATCAATAGCACACATAAAGTCCTCCTGGACTGATCGTTCATCCTCAATTAATGGGTCAAATCTGTATTCAGTGAAGACAGATTTCCCCATCACTGAGATAATAGATGAGAATTGCTGTCTATAAGGCTCTATGGAGAGGGGACAGGACTGGCAAACTAGGCAAATGCCTAGGGCCTCCACTCCTCGAGGGGCCCCTTCTAGTGGAACACTGCCAGGAGCATCGGTAGGCACTTTGATTCAGGACCGAGGCCCACATCATAACCGTCACACAGTGGCATTTTTATCGCTACGACGGCACGATTCGTGACGTTGTAGCGATATCGTTACGATCTCGCAGTGTCTGACACGCTACTGCGATCAGGCACCCTGCTGAGAATCGTACGTCGTAGCACATCGTTTCAAACTTTCTTTCGTCGCTTGATCACCCGCTGACATCGCTGGATCGTTGTGTGTGACAGCGATCCAGCGATGTGTTCGCTGGTAACCAGGGTAAACATCGGGTAACTAAGCGCAGGGCCGCGCTTAGTAACCCGATGTTTACCGTGGTTACCAGCGTAAAAGTAAAAAAAAAAAACCGTACATACTCACCATCTGATGCCCGTCAGGTCCCTTGCCGTCTGCTTCCTGCTCTGACAGATCCGGCCGTACAGTGAGAGCAGATCACAGCGGCGACGTCACCGCTGTGATCTGCTCTCACTTTCCGGCCGGCAGACAGTCAGAGAGGAAAGCAGACGGCAAGGGACCTGACGGGCATCAGATAGTGAGTATGTACGGTTTGTTTTTTTGAACTTTTACGCTGGTAACCACGGTAAACATCGGGTTACTAAGTGCGGCCCTGCGCTTAGTTACTCGATGTTTACCCTGGTTACCCGGGGACTTCGGCATCGCTCCAGCGCCGTGATTGCACAGTGTGACCGCAGTCTACGACGCTGGAGCGATAATCATACGATCGCTGCGACGTCACGGATCGTGCCGTCGTAGCGATGTAAATGGTACTGTGTGACGGTACCCTAAGTGTGCCGCCCCGGATCTCTTAGGCTACTTTCAGACATAGCGCATTTTTGAGCGCTATTTTGCGGGCGCTTTTCAAAAATGCGCAATGTCATTTTCGTCTGCCGGCAAAGTGAATGAGAAATTCACTTTGCCGTTCAGACACACCGCAAAAAAACGCGGCGCTTTTGTCTGCAAACACGCCGGCGTAAAAAGAATTGACATGTCAATTCTTTACGCAGCGGCGTGTCTGCGTATCCCCCTAGGGCCCCATATTACCTTCCACACACAGCGCCTTTGTCCTGGGTGTCGGCGTCTTTGTACGGAGGGGTTGACACCCAGGACCGGACGTGACGTCGGACAGGAAGAGGGAAGCCCCCGCCACCCAGTGAAGCAGCATGGAGTGTGTGTGTGTGTGTGTGTGTCCCCATGCAACGCTAGTGCCACCATTGTGCTAAGTCGCCGTATGGGACTACTACTCCCATCCGGTATTAGGATGGGAGAGTTGTCCCTGTGTCCGGCGACTTAGCACAATTGTAAAGTTACACAAAACACCTACACACAATACACATACATGACACACAGTACATACAACACATAACACAGAGTATATACTCACCAACAGCACACTTGTAGGCGAAGCCCTCGATCCTCCAGGAAAAAATCACAAAATAATAAACCAAATTCATACTCCCTGTCCGCAGAATCCATAAAACGAGTGTCCCACGCCGATCCCCTGCTCTCCGGCGATACACTGCCAGGAGCGAAGCTCCTAGCAGTGTATCGCGTACTGTCCCGGAGTTCAATGACTCCGGCGTCTCGGTTAACAGCAGTACAGCTGCGTTGAACTTTCCCACGCAGCACTGCCGTTAAGCGAGAGTGCCGGGGTCAATGACCGCCGGTAAACTCGCTCGCGCATGCGCAGTGACACACCGACAGGAACTATGGCTCCTGTCAGTGTGTTGCTGCAGCCGTGGAGAGCAGACATATCTCTGGATGTGTCTGTTCTCCATGGAAAATCTTGATACGTGGCACTTAAATATGTGGCAATTAAATACGTGACACTTATACGTGATACGTGTCACTTAAATACGTGGCACTGAAATACGTGATACGTGGCACTGAAATACATGGCACGTGTCACTTAAATACGTGGCACGTGGCACAGAAATATGTGGCACGTGGCACGTGTCACTTAGATACGTGGCACTGAAATATGTGGCACGTGGCACTTTGATACGTGATACGTGGCACGTGGCACTGAAATATGTGGCACGTGGCACTTTGATACGTGGCACTGAAATATGTGGCACGTAGCACTTTGATACGTGGCACGTGGCACTTTGATACGTGGCACGTGGCACTGAAATATGTGGCACGTGGCACTTTGATACGTGGCACGTGGCACTTTGATACGTGGCACTGAAATACGTGATACGTGGCACTGAAATACGTGGCACGTGGCACTGAAATACGTGATACGTGGCACTTAAATACGTGGCACGTGGCACTGAAATACGTGGCACGTGGCACTGAAATACGTGGCACTGAAATATGTGGCACTGAAATACGTGGCACTGAAATACGTGATACGTGGCAAAGAAATACGTGGCACTTAAATACGTGGCACTTAAATACGTGGCACTTAGGCTATGTTCACATTTGCGTTGTGCGCCGCATGCGTCCTTTTTTTGATTGATTTTGGACGCAGCAAAAATGCAACTTGCTGCGTCCTCTGCGGCCGGATGCGTGCGCTGCAGTGACGCATGCGGCGCAAAACGCAAGTGCGACGCATGTCCATGCGCCCCCATGTTAAATATAGGGGCGCATGACGCATGCGGCGCCCGACGCTGCGGCGCAGACCGCAAATGTGAACGTAGACTTAAATAGCTGGATAGAGCTGGATCCGCGGGCTGTGATCTGGCCTACGCTTAGCACTCATTTTGGTGTTTAGTCCCAAAATGGAGGATGGAAGAAGAAAAGGGTTGGACAAGGAAATGACATCATTTCTTTTTTTTTTTCCCCCACTGCAGTTAAAGCTTTATTTGTGTCAAACACAGACAATCTGCAGAGAAAACTGCATAAAAAAACGCACTAAAAACCGCACCAAAAACGCACCTGCGTTTTCTGCCAAGAGCTGCGGTTTTTGTCCTGAAAAAAAAGGATTGAAATCAGGATCGTGTGAACATACCCTTACCGTACAGGGTTACGAGGGGGGGCGTCTGACTGACGCCTGCCCTAGTAACCTGGGGTTAGTGACAGTGGGGTTAGTAAACCCCAGCTGATGTCTGTTCCGCTTGCTGAGGCGTCTTTGGCTCAAGGCCATTGCAGCTGGCAGAATCGACATGATGTTAACTCCAGTGTGTATTGTATTCCGAGTCATAAAGACAGGAAATGACCTCAATGACTTTTTTTTTTTTCCCCTTTTTTTTTTTTCAAACAAACTTTATTTTCAGTACACAATGCTGAAAAAAACGCAGCTGCAAAAAACGCAGCAAAAAACGCAGTGTGAAAGCAGCTGCGTTTTTTGCCTGCGTAAAAAAACGCAGGTAAAGCAGCAGCAAAATACGCGCGCGTAAAAATACGCAGCAAATATGCTGTGTGTGAAAGTAGCCTTAGACTGCATTTGTCAATAAAGTTACTTTTAAAGCTCCTCCTCCTGGCTAGTTCAGCTTCCTGCTCTCTGCTCCTGTTTTCAGCGTCTGCAGATGTGTGTACACACTGTGCCTGGAGAGCTCCGTCTTTATGACTCCTGCAGCTTCTCACTGACTTTGCTCTTACAGGCGCAGATCAGTCAGATTAGGAGCAGTGATATACTCTCTTTGATCCCGAGCTCCGATGCTAGTCGGTGCAGCCACCTACCGCACCGATCAGCACCACGTGCTCTAATACTATGTGCAACTTCCCGCGGCTGCATGTCTCGCAGCTGTTTTGACAGCCACAACACATGCATGAATTGTCTGCACTTTGTCTACAGTACATGTTTAATAAAATTAGTTTTATTCACTATAAACTCAGCAAAATACAACATTGCGATATCTGCAGCCTTTTCTTCACTTTCCCATTGCTTTCTATAGGTGAAAAAAAGCAGAAAAAATTGACGCGCTGCAGATTTAAAAAACGCTGCAGTTTTAAAATTTAATCAGGAAAAAAAAAGAAGCGCGTGTCGGAGATTTGTGAAATCTCATAGTATTTGTTCGCGTTGTAAAATGAAATTTATTATTTTCAGAAAAAAATGCTGCACAAAATTCTGCATATGAACAGAGCCTAAAAAGCTGCTTTTTTAAAGCACCGGCAAAAGCTATGAGAGTACAGAAATTTGCTGCTTGTTTTTTCTACTGCAGCATGACAATTCTTTCAGAGTTTTTTTTTACCCATAAAAAGCAATGAAAAAGTGAAAAAAGCTGCAAATGTCACAACGGTGTTTTTTGCTGCATTTTTAAAGTGTTTTTGGTGAATTAAACTATATCAGACCACGTTCACACATTCAGTATTTGATCAGTATTTTCCATCAGTATGTGTAACCCAAAATCAGGAGTGGAACAGATAGAGGAAAAGTATAATGGAAATATGTCACCACTTCTGTATTTATCACCCACTCTGACACTGATGTAAAATACTGCCCAAATACTGAACGTGTGAAGATGGCCGTAACATACTGGAGACAAAGCAAACATCCCCACCCTCAAAAAAGCTGAAAAAAAAGGTAACGAACACAACGAAAAATGCTGAAATGCGTAATTACTGCCACTATAACAGGTTTTGGCTACAGAAAAAATTGCTGGTGCGAACATAGTCTTAGTCTGAAACGCTGTGGCTTTTCAGAAAACACATAGTATAAAAAGCTGACCAATCACTAAGGGGGAACTTCATGGAGACTTGCATTGTACATATCAGTCTTAAAAGGAACTTTTAGATAGTGCATGGCAGCTGTAAGCATACCCTGGCACTGACTGATAGTTATCCCTGTAGCATATCCGCTCAGAGCTGGCTGTCAGTCAGTGCCGGCGAGCGGTTACAGTCACCACTCTACTGGGCGGTGACTGAAGCCGCGCCTCTATGACTGAAAGCCGGAGGCTGTCGGAAGGAATAAAGTTAATTTCCTCCTATTTGTCTGGCTTTAAGTGTGGTGGCTGTATGGCCTTAAAACACCATGAAGCTGCAGATTAACCCCATATTTGCTGGTTTATAGTGTTTTGGGATGTGACAGGTTCCCTTTAATGAGGGGCATGCTGCCAGAAATGTTACTCCAATCAGGGACTGAAGTACAATTGGCATAACTTCTCATGAATTAGTCCTGGCCAGGTTTGTCCCTTTATAGCAAAGCTCGGTGGACCTGGTGTGAAAACACAAAAAGTTGCATAATTTTTAAATAAATTCCAAAGTATGCAAAAAGGTAGTGCCTTATTAAGTTGTTTTACAACAGAATTCTGGCATAAACATTTGAATGAATTTGGGTCTATGTGTCTTGGCTGACTAGTCTAAGGTCGGTCTATGGAAAGCTGTCCACAGATCTGCTCACCTAGACTGGCCGGTGTCTCTATAAACATACATGACGTCAATAACGCAGCCAGCGCCTGATTCATGGAGCCTGTGATGTGGATAGTAGGAATCTCATGTCAGGTTCCCTTTATAAATGATATGAGACGTTGTCTAGACATTTGACATTGATGACCTACTCATTGCATAGGTCATCAATAAAAGATTGGTGGGGTCGGATACTCCTCACCCCCACTAATCAACATTTACCAGACACTGGCAAGTACTGCTCTTCAACTCCAATTCAAGAGAGCTGATAGAAATTGATTGTTGGGGGTGCCATTTGTCAGACCTCCATCAATCTGATACTGACGACTTATCGTAAGACCCTATCCTAAGGATAGGTCCTAAGTGTCATAACTGGACAATCCTTTTAAGGGGTTCTTAATAAAATAGTAACTTATCCAGTATTCATTGGATAGCGGGTTACTTACTGATTGCTGGGATCTCCAATGATTCCCAGGAGGGTTAAATCTTTGTATTGGGGCTTGGGCCACCGATCTTTTCTGATCCTAGAAATGCTCCTGCATACTGCTAATAGCGGTAGACCACACAGCCGATAAGAGTCCACTGAATGTGGGGGCTATGGTACTAGCACTAGCTCCAGGCCCCTCCACCAACTGTATCCGCATCCTGTGCACCTAATGTAACCTAAATGTCTCTTTGTGATGGGGCAAAATGTTGGCATTTGAGGCCCCATTTTATCTAAAACCGGCCCTGAGAGGGGAGGATCTAGAGGCAGACACAGACATTCTGCTGCAAGTTCTCCTGAAACAACACAAGTTATGATGTCACCTCTCCTCCTGCTCCCTCTTTGACCGGTTACAATCTGGCTTCCGACCGCATCACTCAACTGAAACTGCCCTAACTAAAGTCACTAATGATTTACTAACCACCAAAAGCAAGCGACACTACTCTGTCCTCCTTCTCCTGGACCTGTCTTCTACCTTTGACACTGTGGACCATTCCCTCTTGTTACAGATTCTCTCATCTCTTGGCATCACAGATTTGGCCCTATCCTGGATCTCGTCTTATCTAACAGACCGGACATTCAGTGTCTCCCTCTCCTACACCACCTTCTCACCTCGCCCCCTGTCTGTCAGTGTTCCCCAAGGCTCAGTTCTAGGACCCCTACTCTTCTCCATCTACACTTTCGGCCTGGGACAGCTCACAGAATCCCATGGTTTGCAGTATCATCTCTACGCCGATGACATGCAGATCTACCTATCTGGACCTGACATCACCTCCTTACTGACCAAAATCTCACAATGTCTGTCCGCTATTTCATCTTTCTTTCCTGCTTGCTTTTTAAAACTGAACATGGACAAAACAGAATTCATCATCTTTCCCCCATCTCACTCTACCCCTCCACCAGACCTATCCATCAATGTCAATGGCTGCTCACTTTCCCCTGTCCCGCATGCTCAGTGCCTCGGGGTGATCCTCGACTCTGCCCTCTCTGTCAAGCCACATATCCAAGCCCTTGCCTCCTTCTGCTGACTCCAACACAAAAACATTTCCCAGATGCGTACATTCCTTGACCAAGAGACTGCAAAAATGCTCGTGCAAGTACTCATCATCTCCCTCCTCAACTACTGCAACCTCCTACTCTGTGGCCTCCTCTCTAGCACTCTTGCACCACTCTAATTTATCCTAAACTCTGGTGCCCGACTATTCCCCAGCCTCTCCTCTCTGCCAAGCCCTTCACTGGCTTCCTATTGTCCAGAGGCTCCAGTTCAAAACCCTAAGCATGGCATACAAAGTCATCCACAACCTGTCTCCTCCATACATCACATCTGTGACATGGTCTCCTGGAACTTACCCACACGCAACCCTCGATCCTCTCAAGATCTCCTTCTCTACTCCCCTCATCCCTTCTTCCCACAACTCCTCTGCTTCCCCCATACTCTGGAACTCTCTACCCCAACACATCAGACTTTTGACTACCAAGGAAACCTTCAAAAGGAACCTGAAGACCCACTTCTTCCGACAAGTCTACAACCTGCAGTGATCCTCAGTCTACTGAACCGCCACACGACCAGCTCTACCCTCTCCTAGTGTATCCTCACCCATCCCCTGCAGACTGTGAGCCCTAGCGGGCAGGGTCCTCTCTCCTTGTGTACTTGTGTGTGCCTTGTATTGCTCATGTTTATTGTACTTGTCTATGTATGCCCCTTTTTTCACATGTAAAACGCCATGGAATAAACGGCGCTATAGCAATGAATAATAATAATAATAATGTCACTGTGCTTGAAATGATGACATCACTTGCTATTTTTTAGATAGCAGTAGAGTTGACATTAAACATAATAGAAAAAAACACAGACAACTCTTCTGAAGCATGGTGGAGGGCTGACTACACATGAAAAGTTGACATTTCCTATTTGTTAGTAGGGTCTGCTGCGACCCCCAATGATCTGCTGCAACCTGAACAGTTGAAGATATTTTTTCCTATTAGGCTACATCCCTAAGATAAGTTTTTTTTAGTTTTTGAAAAAAAATGCAAGAAACCTATGTTGCTTAATGAGGGCAGAAATGTTGTAGAAAATCTATAACATCAAAAGCTCATTGTGTGAACATAGCCTGAAGTATGTGTACATAAGACATGTTCACACAAAGTTTTTTTTGAGAATTTTTTTGAGGGGAGGGGTGTAAGGGGGCAATTCAGCGGCTTCTACCGAAGTCATGTCGACAGAACTGCGGCTTTTCTTCTGCTCTGTTGATGGCGCATGACTGCCAACATCATGCTGATCGACAGCCGGCTCCCCACTGACTAACTGCGAGGAGAGGGCTGTCAATCAGCATGACTTCGGCAGTCACGCTTCATTGACAGAGTAGCCAGAAAGAAGAGCTGTTCTTTTGATGTGTATCACTGGACTGAGCCAGCACTGGGTAGAACAGGCAGGTAGTTACCTCTGTAAGCAGCCACCTGCCTATTAGTTTTTAGACCCGCAGCAAAAAAAAAAGTCTTTGACGATCACTTTAAATGTTCTTTTTTTCTGGTTTTGGAAAATTCCTGTCTCTCGACTGCAGTTTGTTGGGTTTTTTTTATTAAAAAATAAAACAACTGTCCTTTACTCACCCTCCCCTGGTCCAGCACACCGAGTTTCTACTGTGCCAGGTGTCTGCTCATACCACCAGCGCTGCAGCTCTGGCTGAGTTGACAGCACGAGCTGCTCAGATTGGCTGCAGCATTGCCAATGCGATGTCAGCGCTGCAGACAATAACAGACACTGGGAGCAGTGGCAGGGACTCAGAACTGGACCTGGGGAGTGTGAGTAAAGAACAGTTTGCCTTTCACAATAAGCCTCATTAGGGGGACAGGAATTTTCTTTAACAGCAAAAGAGATTCGGCTGCAATACCAGACACAACCTATGAACAATGATGGCGCTGTTTATGGAGGGAAAAAAATTGATCAAACCCTTTAATATCTAGATTGGGGTCAGTTATTTCAACTACTTATACTTTTATACAATGACAACACCATTAACTGGAAACATTCAATTATTGACCCATCCTATCCAGCTGGGAGTTGTGGTTCCACATAGCCTATGTCTCAATATCTTCCTAGTAACCATTCTTGGCCTGCTTGCCCTAGTTCTGTAGTGCAGATCTGACTTTAGTAATATTATTTAGATGGGGGAAAGTTTAGAAAGATGATAGCGAGAAGAGAAGAAAAGAACAATGCAGCTTCTGACCTCAAGAGGATGAAAACTCCCAGATATTCTGCCGCTTGACATCACAGATCATTAAGGAGTGGCAATGCAAGTCACTGCGTTGTCTGCTTAAGCATATGTTTGGCCAAAGCAGACAGCATGATGAATTAGATATTCTCCTTTTTTTGCATTTACCAAAGGACAAACATTTTATGATCCACGCAGAGGTTGTACAGAGCTCGGGGATTATTTTAACATCGCAAGGTGATCTTTACAAGGGTGCAGTTAACTAGTGAAGTACTTTACTTAATCCGGGAAGAAAATCTATTTCAAACACCCCATAAGAGAATTACAGACCCCTATCCAGAGTGACTATCAAAAACTTCTCTTGATTTATTGTTTGAATATCATGTAAATATGTCATAAATCTTCAAAAACGGGGGAGTGCCAATTTAAAGGGAACCTTTCATGATGCTTCTATTAATGAAACTATTAGTACGGCTGTATAAGTAGTAATACAACATTAAAAATGAAAACCTGTATTGTAATAATCCAATGTGCCAGTGCTGAGAAATCGAGCTTTGAAGCCAAAGCGCCAATTAGCCTGGAAGTGCTTTGGGAAGAGTGTGAATACACTTGGACACGCCCCTTAATGCACTTCCACTTGACCTGTGACTTCAAAGCTCGATTTCTCAGCACTGGCACATTGGATTATTACAAAACAGGTATCGATTTTATCGTTGTACTAAGACTTATACAGCCGTACTGCAAACAAAATTATTCTGATAGATTCTCTTTATTATGTCCCACCAAATCCCTCAGCAGTAGACTGTAAGCTTACTAAAGGGAATCTTGCAAGAAGACACTCAAATCAACTTTTTTAGTAAGATAGATTTTTATATACACATATACTGTATATATGTAAGGGTTTCCAATTGTTTCAACCATTTAATTACCAGTATCTACTACTGAATTTCATCCTCATTTCACTGGGCTGTAATTCCACACATAGCCTGTGAAGAATAGTAGCGCTGTTTTTGAAAGAAGCATAAAAAAAACAAAAACGATTTCTGATGTTCAGAAGCCAGCAAACATCAGCCCCATCCATGTTCCTCTAAGACAAGATGACTAATAATGTATAGTTATGTCACTTGAATTTATCAAGAAAATATCTTTTCACCATGGGTGCTGTATAGATTTGATTTAAAGGAGTTGTCCGGTGAAAAAAAGTTATTAGGTCTCTGCAGCTGACGAGGGTGAGTAACACTGTTGGGACCTGTACCGATCAGAAAGGGGATTTTTTTATCCCCTTTACAAAATCGAGTGGCAGATCGGATGCCCATTCATTCTCTACGGGGCTGCTAAAAAAATATGAGCGCAGATCTATAGAGAATGATTGGAGTGGTGGTTGAGCATGCGCACTGCCAATCAGTGCGGGTACCGGTGATCGGACCACCACTGATTCTCAACTGTCCTGTAGAAGGGTGATAACTAGCGATGAGCAAACATGCTAGGATATGGTGCTATCCGAGCATGCATTGCTCATGTGCTAACCGAGTGACTTCGGCGTGCTCAAAAAATATGTTTGATATAAGGATATTGCTCCTTCTTCAGGACTACACGTCATGGGATATTCTAATCCTCATTATTTCTGAAGACAATCACACGGTAAAGGTATCTGGGTAGAAACGGCAAGGCTTATTAGAAGTGAGGAACGAAGGCGAGAGTGGAAAAACTGCTACTAGACTAAGGTTCCCATGAAAGTGAGAGATGAGTCGATGTTCAGGTGCTATCAGACGAGAGATCTTGTGGCAGGAAGAAGAATGTGGTGTAATCCTCCGTAACTCATCACTCTCTTATTTGGTGTTAAAACCTAACCTGTATTGTAATAGAATTACCGCTCTTAATTTTGGAAAAAGTTTTAAGAAATAAAAATGCAAAAAAAAAGTCAAGTATTTCAAGATTCACACTTACTAGCTTCAACACTTTTTAACATTAAAGTATAAATCCACTCAAGATCTAAAATATTAAAAAAGGGTTTCTCATCTTGATAAAGCCTCATCAGTAGCCACCAAATACCTTTAATTTCCACTTTTACCACAATCTGGGTGCCACCGCTGCTGGCCAATTTCTTTGCATAAGTTAGTTTCTGCCTCTTTGTATCATTCCGCTCCATCCCAACATGCTTCATAGTAATGTACGAGCCGCCTGCCCATTCCTTGTCCCCACTTGGGCAGTAAAACATCCGACTCATTGCAAAAAGTATGTTGATAATACATTTTCGAGGCCAGAAGAGAAGGACTGATACTTCCTGACTAGGGATGAGCAGACTTGTGGAAGTTCGTTTTGGGTTATTCCAAAGTTTGGTTCGGGAACCATACTGTACCCGAACTTGAACCAGAACCTGAACCCTAGTGAAAACAATGGCGACCCATACATTTGAGCTGGAAAATTCTCTCTCTCTTCCTCTAGAACTCCAAACATTGCAATGGTCTTCCGGCAGAAGTCCATGTTTAGCACCGGACACTAACTGTCCGGTACGAACCCTGACTTAAAAGTTAAGGTCTGGTTCGCTCTTCTCTATTCCTGACATTACCAGGAAAGTCAATTGGCCAATCCAAAATTCTGGAAAATGGCAGACCTTCATAATGGTAAGTATATTAGAAAGTGTTTCATTTTGCAGGAAAATGGCAAAATTTGATATGTAATAAATGGTCGAAACTTCTCTAAGGGCGGTAGTGTCAGACTTGAACAGCAAGGGCTCACCAGTAACACTGACTCTGACTATTCAGTTACATGCAAATATTACATTACCCTCTTTCACAATTTTACCTCTGCTTCTATATAATAATAAACTGGGTAATTTGTTGAAAAATGATTAGATGTTGCTTTTCCCTGTGCATAGAGGCCAACTACTGCTTATATTGTGGGATAAGTGGCTTACTTCTGCAGTGGCCTACCGGAGGATTTATCTGTTTTCCAGTCGGCCAGTCCAAGCGTAATTGGTTTGGTGATGCTTGTCACATTACAGTGGTCACTGGATAGCTTTGTAACAGAATATCTGCATGATCAAATATTTTTCTTGAATCTTATGGATATACAAAGCGATATAAAAGCTATATAAAACAATGACTAATGACTTTAAAGAGACACACTTCTTTTTTTCTGGAGGAGAGAAAAATTTCATACTATTCCTAAGGAGCAATGACTAGCATATACAACTCCCTATGTCAGCTGGTGGTCTTCATAAAGAAAGACAGTACCCCATAAGTCAAGAAAATAAAATCAGGGCTTTCTCTGCATTAACTAATGTTAAAGAAAATATTGGGGTGCCACATTTAGTCTTGTAGTTCCAAATATCTGGCTCATGCACACAATTTTCTACAGCCTTATAGTAATATTACACCATTAGGGACTCTACTTTTTACCTCCAATTTCATACTTAAAGAGTTAAAGTTGATTTAATTTTTATTTAATTAAAAAAAGCATTTTTTAATATATCTTCTCATAAAAATCTGCTTCTTTGTACAATTCTGTGTATTCAGTGTACACTGATGTTCACATTACATAGATAGCAGATGACAAGTTGGTGCTCATAAAGTTCTATAGAGGAGCTAGATGAAAACACATACATTCTGCTGCAAGTTCTCCTTAAACTACAGTTACACTATTTAACTCCTCCTCCACTCTCCATAAAACTTTATGAGCACCAACTGATATTTCCTACCTCAGGGGTAACATTTCACCTTGTGGAGAGTGACATACCGGCTCTGGCATGCCAATGTATGGAGGCTTATTTGCCGCACAATGCTCCTCTGGGAAATTAAATATGCAAATTGCCTCTTCAGAGAGGACTAGAACTCCATAGAGCCAGAGGAGCATAAACCCTCCTTGCATTGGCATGCCAGAGCCGGTATGTTACTCTCCACAAAGAGAAACGCTACCCCTTAGACCTCAGTCCAGAATCTTTCACCTAGCCAATTCAGATCTCATACACTGCACTGATGAGGGGCACTACCCCGAAACACTGTGTCTGCAAGTTGAGATTCTGATTAGCTTTTATCCTAAGCCATATTGCAAGGTGTGTTAAAGGGTTGATATTGACTTTTAAGATCGCTGCTTCCAATCATGGAGGTTTTTTTGTTTTCCCGTGAAAAGTATGGATCTGTTGAGGAGCCTCTTCTGAAAATTCCGCCAAAGATGGTGGACAAAATATTTTTTTGACCTATAAAACTTAAAACACGATTTTGGAAACTCAACGGATCCCAATCGGGTTCATTGGGGTCTGTCGGAACGCACACATGACCATCCTGAAATGGATGCACATGGAGCGTGAAACTCTATGGACTTCATCGGCATGTTGCCGAAATTGGGTGGGTACACCTTTGATGGGGGGTGGGAAGTTGTATTATTGTAATTCCATTTTATTTTTTATGTTTTGCATACATAACGGTTATTTTTTAATAAATTCCAAAAGAAAATTTGGCAAAATATACCTAAAAA
The DNA here is from genome assembly GCF_051348905.1 of Ranitomeya variabilis. Taxonomy (NCBI): domain Eukaryota; kingdom Metazoa; phylum Chordata; class Amphibia; order Anura; family Dendrobatidae; genus Ranitomeya; species Ranitomeya variabilis. Next base: position 582,169,953 of record NC_135233.1, read on the forward strand.
TAAATAAATAAATAAATAAATAATAATAGAAAAAAACAAAAATCATCCCTGATGCCAGTAGCTTCCTATCTGACCCAGCCTGGCTGCAAGGCAAATTGCATTAGAAAATGACACGCCATTCATCTCTCGAGTAGTTGCAGGAACATTTAGCTAATTAAATGATTAATAAATTTAACACTGCTTTATAATTTCATTTGGCCGTGTAGGAAATCGCACGGTGCGCTGCGTGTGCACCCAATGAGATTAGGTGGGAGTCGAGGGTTTCAGAGGCTGCCCTGATAATTGAGATTAGTCTATTACTACCGTGACCTTTTTTCACTTTTATATTCTCTTGTTAAAGTGAAATAAAATTTTATTCACTTTTAAGGGATATTTACTTGGATCTCGGTGACATCAAGTATAAGGGAAAAAAAGAGAGATGGCATTTTTTTATTATTTTTTTTTTTCCTTGGGAAATATGTAACACGGTTGTCCTGGAATAGCAGACACGGGCTGCTGAATAAATCCAGCCAGTGAAGTAGCTGCACTAGATAAAATTCTATTTAACAACGTCATAAAGCAAATTTATTTTAGAATATTAGAGCATCATTCTTGGATTGCTACAATAATTCTTCAGATATTTTTTCCTCCTAGCAAACGGAGGGTAATACATGGAAATCTCAATGGATAATATTGCAAGCACTACAGCGGCGGGGGAAACGACTCCCAGTATGCTTAGTAAGGGGGAAAAAAACATAAAAACTATATATTATTGCAATAAAGAACACAAACATGTATTAAAAAGTATTAATATTAAGTTAAAAAAAGGTCAATTATAATCCTAAAAATCTAGAAGCAAAGGCGTCTTTTTGCAAACATTCAAAAATATGATAAAAGTTTTGAACGGGAACCCGTCACTTGAGTCATTCGGCCCAAACTATGGGCAGCATGAATCAGATCTGGGATGGATAATTGCAGTTGGGTATATTTTTCTCAATATTTGTTGGAAAATCTGAACGATGCCATAAGAATGGGCAAGACTAGTACGGATCCACCCCCGGAAGGCTACTCCCTGCACCACTGGATGTGATTGACAGGTCTCGTCCATAGCAAAAGACCTTTCAATCATCTGCAGTAGCGCTGGGAAGAACTGGCCAGAGGCTATGGTCTCAATCTCCAACTTCTAACTAGATCTTCTCTGAGCGTTGCAGAAAACAAATACTTGGCTCCAACTCCAATCGTGCAGCAAGGCCCAATTCATGCTGCCTGTAGTTTGGGCATCATGAATCAGGTGACATGTTCGCTATAACATGTTTTTGTGGGTGTTGCACAGGGGTGAAGGACCTTCATAGCAAATATAGGGCTTGTTACTATTGATATAGGTGGGCTAATATGTCTTACCTTTCCCCCTCCTTCAACAGCACAAGATTATTTTTGGCAAATTAGACTCTTTTTCAAGGGTAGGACTGTCATGAATCCCCAATGGCGAGGGATAGCACAGGACAAGCGAAGTATAACAAATATCGGACGAGCTCTAGGGTGATGGAACCTGGGCTGACCGCTGCCCTACGCCTGACAAACGCAACTAGAGATAGCCAGGGAGCGTGCCTACGTTGGTTCTAGACGCCACGCACCAGCCTAAGAGCTAACTAGTACTGCAGAGAAAACAAAGACCTCACTTGCCTCCAGAGGAATTAACCCCAAAGGTATAGTTGCCCCCCACATGTATTGACGGTGAAATGAGAGGAAGGCACACACATAGAGATGATGTATATAGCTTTAGCAAATAGAGGCCCACTGAAAACTAGAAAGCAGAGTGATACAAAAGGGGACTGAGCGGTCAGCAAAAAACCCTAATCAAAAATACCATCCTGAGATTACAAGAACCCATGTGCCAACTCATGGCACATGGGGAGAACCTCAGTCCACTAGAGCAACCAGCTAGCATAGAGACATTCTAAGCAAGCTGGACCAAAAACCAAACAACTGAAAATCAGCACTTAGCTTATCCTGAAAGATCTGGGAGCAGGTAGGCAGGAACCAAACAGAGCACATCTGAACACATTGATAGCCGGCAAGGGAAATGACAGGAAGGCCAGGTAAAATAGGAAACACCCAGCCTCTGATGGACAGGTGGAAACCAAAGGCCGCAACCCACCAAAGTCACCCAGTACCAGCAGTAACCACCAGAGGGAGCCCACAAACAGAATCCACAACAGTACCCCCCCCTTGAGGAGGGGTCACCGAACCCTCACGAGAACCCCCAGGGCGATCAGGGTGAGCTCTATGGAAGGCGCGGACCAAATCAGTAGCATGAACATCGGAGGCGACCACCCAGGAATTATCCTCCTGACCATAACCCTTCCACTTAACCAAATACTGGAGTTTGCGTCTGGAAACACGAGAATCCAAGATCTTTTCAACAACATACTCCAATTCTCCCTCCACCAGCACCGGAGCAGGAGGCTCGACCGAAGGAACAACGGGCACCTCATACCTCCGCAACAACGACCGATGGAACACATTATGAATAGCAAACGATGCTGGGAGATCCAAACGGAAAGACACGGGGTTAAGAATCTCCGAGATCCTATAAGGACCGATGAACCGAGGCTTGAACTTAGGAGAAGAGACCTTCATAGGGACAAAACGAGAAGACAACCACACCAAGTCCCCAACAAGAAGTCGGGGACCCACGCGGTGACGGCGATTAGCAAACTGCTGAGTCTTCTCCTGAGATAACTTCAAATTGTCCACCACCTGATTCCAAATCTGATGCAGCCTGTCCACCACCACGTCCACTCCAGGACAATCCGAAGATTCCCCCTGACCAGAGGAAAAACGAGGATGAAACCCCGAATTACAAAAAAAAGGAGAGACCAACGTGGCAGAACTAGCCCGATTATTAAGAGCAAATTCGGCCAGTGGCAAAAAAGCAACCCAGTCATCCTGATCAGCCGAAACAAAACACCTCAAATAAGTTTCCAAGGTCTGATTAGTTCGCTCCGTCTGGCCATTCGTCTGAGGATGGAATGCAGACGAGAAAGACAAATCAATGCCCATCTTGGCACAAAACGTCCGCCAAAATCTAGACACAAACTGGGATCCCCTGTCAGAAACGATATTCTCCGGAATCCCATGCAAACGAACCACGTTCTGAAAAAACAAAGGAACCAACTCAGAGGAGGAGGGCAACTTAGGCAAGGGCACCAAATGAACCATCTTAGAAAAACGGTCATACACAACCCAGATAACGGACATTTTCTGTGAAACCGGGAGATCAGAAATAAAATCCATGGAAATGTGCGTCCAAGGCCTCTTCGGGATGGGCAATGATAACAACAACCCACTAGCCTGTGAACAGCAAGGCTTAGCTCGAGCACACACTTCACAAGACTGCACAAAGGTACGCACATCCCTAGACAAGGAAGGCCACCAAAAAGACCTGGCCACCAAGTCTCTTGTACCAAATATTCCAGGATGACCAGCCAACACAGAAGAATGGACCTCGGAGATGACTCTACTGGTCCAATCATCCGGAACAAACAGTCTTTCTGGTGGACATCGATCCGGTTTATCCACCTGAAACTCCTGCAATGCGCGTCGCAAGTCTGGGGATACGGCGGACAATATTACCCCATCCCTAAGGATACCAGCAGGCCCAGTGTCTCCAGGAGAGTCAGGCACAAAACTCCTGGAAAGAGCATCCGCCTTCACATTCTTTGAACCTGGCAGGTATGAAACCACGAAATTGAAACGAGAAAAAAATAACGACCAACGAGCCTGTCTAGGATTCAAACGCCTGGCAGACTCAAGGTAAATGAGATTCTTGTGATCAGTCAAGACCACCACGCGATGTTTAGCACCCTCAAGCCAATGACGCCACTCCTCAAATGCCCACTTCATGGCCAAAAGCTCCCGATTACCCACATCATAATTGCGCTCGGCGGGCGAGAATTTTCTAGAGAAGAAAGCACATGGCTTCATCACCGAGCCATTAGAACTTCTCTGTGACAAAACCGCCCCCGCACCAATCTCGGAAGCATCAACCTCCACCTGAAAAGGAAGTGAAACATCTGGTTGACACAACACAGGAGCAGAAGAAAACCGACGCTTAAGTTCCCGAAAGGCCTCCACAGCCGCAGGAGACCAATCAGCAACATCAGCACCCTTTTTAGTCAAATCAGTCAAAGGTTTAACAATACTGGAAAATTTAGCAATGAACCGACGATAAAAATTAGCAAACCCCAAGAACTTCTGAAGGCTCTTAACAGATGTAGGCTGTGTCCAGTCACAAATAGCCTGAACTTTAACGGGATCCATCTCAATAGTAGAAGGAGAAAAAATGTACCCCAGAAAAGAAATCTTCTGGACTCCGAAGAGACACTTTGAGCCCTTCACAAACAGAGAATTGGCCCGCAAAACCTGAAACACCTTCCTGACCTGTAGAACATGAGCCTCCCAGTCATCAGAAAACACCAAAATATCATCCAAATACACAATCATAAACTTATCCAGATATTCACGGAAAATATTGTGCATAAAGGACTGAAAGACTGACGGAGCATTGGAGAGTCCAAAAGGCATTACCAAATACTCAAAATGGCCCTCAGGCGTATTAAATGCGGTTTTCCACTCATCCCCCTGTTTTATCCGCACCAGATTATACACACCACGAAGATCTATTTTAGTGAACCACCTAGCCCCCTTAATGCGAGCAAACAAATCAGTAAATAAAGGTAATGGATACTGGTATTTGACTGTAATCTTATTCAGAAGGCGATAATCTATACAAGGCCTCAGGGAACCATCTTTTTTTGCCACGAAAAAAAAACCTGCTCCCAGAGGGGACGAAGATGGACGAATATGTCCCTTTTCCAAGGACTCCTTAATATAATTCCGCATAGCAGTATGCTCTGGCAGTGACAGATTAAATAAACGACCCTTAGGGAACTTACTGCCAGGAATCAATTCTATCGCACAGTCACACTCTCTATGAGGAGGGAGCGAATTGAGCTTAGGCTCCTCAAAAACATCCCTATAATCCGACAAAAACGCAGGGATCTCCGAAGGAGTAGATGAAGCGATAGAAATCGGAGGTGCATCATCATGAACCCCCTGACATCCCCAGCTTAGCACAGACATAGTTTTCCAGTCCAGGACAGGATTATGAGTTTGTAACCATGGCAGACCAAGCACTAGTACATCATGTAAATTATACAGTACAAGGAAGCGAATCACCTCCTGATGAACGGGAGTCATGCGCATGGTCACCTGTGTCCAATACTGCGGTTTATTCATAGCCAATGGTGTAGAATCAATTCCCTTCAGAGGAATAGGAACTTCCAGAGGCTCTAGACTAAAACCGCAGCGTTTAGCAAATGACCAATCCATAAGACTCAGGGCAGCGCCTGAATCCACATAGGCATCGACGGAAATGGAAGACAGTGAAAAAATCAGAGTCACAGACAAAATGAACTTAGACTGCAGAGTATCAATGGCAAAAGATTTATCAACCCTTTTTGTGCGTTTAGAGCATGCTGATATAACATGAGCAGAATCACCACAATAAAAACACAAACCATTTTTCCGCCTATAATTTTGCCGTTCACTTCTGGACTGAATTCTATCACATTGCGTAGTCTCAGGTGCCTGTTCAGAAGACACCGCCAACTGGTGCACGGGTTTGCGCTCCCGTAAACGCCGATCAATCTGAATGGCCATAGCCATAGACTCATTCAGACCTGTAGGCGCAGGGAACCCCACCATAATATCCTTAATGGCCTCAGAAAGACCATTTCTGAAGTTTGCAGCCAGGGCGCACTCATTCCACTGAGTAAGCACCGACCATTTCCGAAATTTCTGACAATATATTTCCGCTTCATCATGCCCCTGAGAGAGGGCTAATAAAGCCTTTTCAGCCTGAATCTCTAGGTTAGGTTCCTCATAGAGCAATCCCAATGCCAGAAAAAACGCATCCACACTGAGCAATGCAGGATCCCCTGGTGCCAATGCAAATGCCCAATTCTGAGGGTCGCCCCGTAGGAACGATATAACAATCTTGACCTGTTGAGCAGGGTCTCCAGAGGAGCGAGATTTCAAAGAGAGAAACAATTTACAATTGTTCCTGAAATTCAGGAAGGTAGATCTATCTCCAGAAAAAAACTCTGGAATAGGAATTCTAGGTTCAGACATGGGAGTGTGAACCACGAAATCCTGTATGTTTTGAACCTTTGCTGCGAGATTACTCAGGCTGGAAGCCAAACTCTGGACATCCATGATAAACAGCTAAGATCAGAGCCATTCAAGGGTTAAGAGGAGGTAAGAAGCAGCTAGACAGCAATTAAGGGCTAGGCAGCAAAACTCTGAAAGGAAAAAAAAAAAAAAAATTTTCCCTTGAACACTTCTTTTTCTCCTGCTTCAGCCCAAACAATTAACACTTTGTGGGCCGGCTATACTGTCATGAATCCCCAATGGCGAGGGATAGCACAGGACAAGCGAAGTATAACAAATATCGGACGAGCTCTAGGGTGATGGAACCTGGGCTGACCGCTGCCCTACGCCTGACAAACGCAACTAGAGATAGCCAGGGAGCGTGCCTACGTTGGTTCTAGACGCCACGCACCAGCCTAAGAGCTAACTAGTACTGCAGAGAAAACAAAGACCTCACTTGCCTCCAGAGGAATTAACCCCAAAGGTATAGTTGCCCCCCACATGTATTGACGGTGAAATGAGAGGAAGGCACACACATAGAGATGATGTATATAGCTTTAGCAAATAGAGGCCCACTGAAAACTAGAAAGCAGAGTGATACAAAAGGGGACTGAGCGGTCAGCAAAAAACCCTAATCAAAAATACCATCCTGAGATTACAAGAACCCATGTGCCAACTCATGGCACATGGGGAGAACCTCAGTCCACTAGAGCAACCAGCTAGCATAGAGACATTCTAAGCAAGCTGGACCAAAAACCAAACAACTGAAAATCAGCACTTAGCTTATCCTGAAAGATCTGGGAGCAGGTAGGCAGGAACCAAACAGAGCACATCTGAACACATTGATAGCCGGCAAGGGAAATGACAGGAAGGCCAGGTAAAATAGGAAACACCCAGCCTCTGATGGACAGGTGGAAACCAAAGGCCGCAACCCACCAAAGTCACCCAGTACCAGCAGTAACCACCAGAGGGAGCCCACAAACAGAATCCACAACATAGGACATTGAATTACAGGGTACCTCCAATAGGTGACACTAGAGAGCCAGCTTTCTTCTTTCTGGGGGAAAGCTAATTTGCATACCTTTTAACTGTATGCAAGGAGATAATAACCCAAAATGTATTTGAGCATAGGCTACACAGGAGCACTGAAATGCACGGACCATTCCGTACGACTCATAACAGTTTGATTCATCTTTAACAGGCGGTAAGGCCTTTAGAGGGGTGGTCTCATCATCGTTCCTTCTCGACTTACGTTGATACGATAGTCAGCACTGGTTTCAGAAACTTTTAGGCCACATATTTTGCTACAGTAGTCAAACATTAGATGGTTGTCGGCCGATCGATCGTGCGGCAGTCATCACTGCTGATACCTCCATACACAGGAGCACTCGTTTGGCTGCGCGCCTCCATGAGACACGTTGACTGGTGGCTTATTTCTGGGAAAACAATGATTTTGGCAGTACAAATCAGACATGCCTGACCGACATCTCACCCAACCATCAGTCGGCCAGCGCCTCCATACTCATTAGATCATCATCCGAACCTGTCGATATTGCCGGATTCTGACGGTAATAGCTGCTCTGGCTCATAGAGAAGCAACCACCCCCAGCTTACGACCACCCTCTATAGAGTCCCTAATATAGGATATGGAGACAAAAAAACTAAAGTCAGTCCACTATAGCAAAGAAAGAACTCAAAATCCTCCCAAAACACCAGGCCTTTTCCTTACACAGGAAGTTACAGTTTCATTTTACGAAAATGATAGGTTTTGGTCCTCACCATCCAGCATGGAAGGGGTTGACGTCTCGAGGACCCCATGTCATTTCTGCACTGCTGGAGACACAGATTCTTGGAACCAATAGATCTTCATCAAGATTCTCGTCTCCCAAGACAACAGGAAGTATATTTTGATCAATACATATAGTTCTGTGATTAAAATTTAATGCGGTTTCACAGGAACCTATGTACCCGATCCATGAGCGAGAGCACATACGCGGCTACAGCAACATTCTGCATTCTGTCTGTTACTGCCGAAGATCTATGCACTCAATGGCTGCATATAAAAATAACATGATGGTGCGGTATACACTGGAGAAATTTACTTCTGATCTACATTTACATTAACTCTCTTCATGCCGTAACTAAGTCAATAGATAGATTTTACATCCTTCTTAAGACCAAAGTGGTAGACTGAAGTCAACCTTCTCTTCCTTACACAACATCCTGCCACCATGCCATTAGCAGAATACAGAATATCATAAACATAAAATAATTATTGTCATTTTTTTTGGCCAGAGAAATAACGCCTTACTTGTCCATTGGCTTTTCCTGGTATTGCAGCTTAGACCTCTTCAAACAAATGGGGCTAGACGGCAATACTAACCACGACCATGTAGACAAGTCATCCTAATCTGCCGATTTCGATGGGATCATCTGTCCATTATAGTGCTCCAATGAGTGGGAGAGTCAGGAGACTCAAACAAATGTGAAAAACATGCACTTATAAAAAGAAACAAGTTTTTGGTGTAGAAAAATCTGCTGTAAATATTCTGTGTGCTTTGGGACCAGGGGATAACTTGCCGCTCTGGGACGAGGGGATGAGGTTCAGGCACTGGCCACTCCGGGACCAGTGGACGAGGTTCAGGCACTGGCCGCTCCAGGACCAGGGGACAAGGTTCAGGCACTGGCTGCTCAGGGACCAGGAGATGAGGATACAGAACTAGCCACACCAGGACCAGGAGACAACGGATACAGAACTGGCCACACCAGGACCAAGGGATTACGGATACAGAATTGGCCACACCGGGACCAGTGGATAACGTTGAGGCTCTGGCCACACCGGGGCAAGGGGACTTCACAATTCACTAGCAGTACACCTTACTAACTAATGATTCAATATGTTGCTTGGCAACTCCCTAGGGGAGAGGGAGTCCTTTATAGAAGATGCCTCCAAGCTATTGCTGGGAGACATCTTGTAGGTGTACTACTGATGCTAAATGCCTCTCAGCAACAAGCTGAGGGTATTTAGCAAAATGTGCATGCTGCCCCTTTAAGAACCGGTGAGTGCACGTATTAAGCATGCTGCTGGGACTGCGGCGTGCCCAGAACCAGGAAGCAGGAAAATGTAGGGACAAAGCAGGGCTGAGGCGGTGAGTAAGCCGGCGTCCCTGCATGGAGGGTGAAAGGGGCATCATGCAGGGGCGGCAGCAGCAGTGCTATACCTTCCCCCATCAAAGTCAAAGCTGCCTCTGCTTTCAGAATGGGAGAGATCACAGTTCAGACTGGAGGTGCAGCCATGCAACAAGCTGGAACTGTGAATCTTCAGGAGGCAGGGTTTTCTCATCTTCTCTCTTCAGGAGCACACTGCTTCCCAGCCTCCTGGCTTCCTGCTTGCCGGGAGTGGTGTGCTCCTGAAGACAGAACATTATAAAACCCCAAGTATGGACACTGTTTGGGACTAAAACAAAATCTTGAACAATACACACAGCAGAAAAATCCCAGCAAATATACAAAGTTTTGAAACAACTTAGTAGCAATCATGAAAATAAAAGGCATTTGGACTGTACTTCATAAATATACCAAAAGAACACTGAACAGGGAGGTAATATGGCATCTTAAAGGGGGTCTGTCACCTCTAAATTGCAAATTAAATTACTTACGCAGTTATATGTGGGGCTTAGCACCTATAAAAAATAATACCAACAGGAAAGGTTTCAGTGTTTTAGTGGCTAAAAAAAGCATTTTATTTCACATGCAAACAAGGGTGTACAGTGCACCATCACTCCCCCTCAATTATCATGCTGAGCACTATCCCTGATCCTGATTGACAGTTCTCGCTTGCCCAGAGCTAGTGCTGCCTGAACTCTGTAGACTTGCATGTACACATTGACATTTTAGGTGTCAGTGTCAGCACGGGCATGTTCTAATCTTTAGCTCCTGTCTGCTGCCATCGCACATGACTATTTATTGTGTATCAGTGTAAAGAGAGGTGGCTGCAGACAGGAGCCGAGGATTGGAGTGCGCCAGCATCCACACTGTGTGCATGCTACTGGGCTCCTGGATTGTCAGCGCAATCAGTCAGGATAAGGGGAAGTGCTCACAAAGCAAACTGATGGGACATAATGATGAACTGAGACCATGACCAAGCCAAGGGTACCCCAAAGGCCCTTCTTTTGGAATAAAAATTAAATCTAAACTGAGGGTCTGCTTTTTATAGGGATTAAGTTCCTTAATTGACAGTTTAAGGAATTTTCTTTGTGCTTTGGGGGTGACAGACTCCTTTTAATTTCCTGTATAAGGACTTTTAAGGAGATAAGATATCGGGTGTCTCTCGTATGTGAGCGCACTCAGTAACATTAAGATGGGTCAAATTTAGCACTTTAAACTGAAATTGGCCTTTCTCTTCTTCTTTCCAAACAGGCAGCAGTTGGTCTCTTGACTTGCATTTTAAGGGCGCATTCTGGCAGCCATCTTGTAGCATTTTAAAGGTGCCATATCGAATGGACGCTTGTCCTGATGTCAACTTTCCGATCCCATACACTGATGTTCATGAGAAAATCTTGGTATCATATTATAATTTCTAGACTTGTAGCCAGTGGACAAGTTAAAACAATCAACCAATTTTCTCCCTTTTTCTCAGCAGTGAGAACAGAATGGTTTGTTTTCATTGAAATTCAGACATTTTAGTACATTTTGCTTCTGAGAAACTTTTCCTATTTTGCACACGAATGAAACCATCCTGTCTGACTCACAGTATTTCACACTTCAGGTATTGGTAAAGGGACACAGCAGAGATGTCTATCTGCTGCTGATGGAACAGGTTTTTCTGGTAAATACTCTTCTTGTCAATTTAAAATGTTCTTTTTTGTCTTACCGTTTTGAAAAAAGGCTCCAATGAATGTGACCAAAGATGTACGGAGAAGACATGGGCACCCACAAAGAAGTCAAAATGTGGCTCCCAACTTTGTTCATACAACTATGATCCGTTATGTATTGGAAGAACTAACGTGGTAGAGAAGGGTCATTTGATCTTTGAGGGTTCTTTGTTGCCAGACCACTTTGGTTCCCTCGAGAGAGAGGGATGCCTTGACCAGTGAAGAACATCGTTGATGTGACATGAAGCATTCAAAGATGGTGGAATCATGTCTATTAGGGATGAACACATTTATTTGAGTGGAAATGAACTCTACTTTAACTTTACAAAAATGTTTTGTAATTCCTTCAGCGCAAATTCAGCAAAATGGAGGCCGGCCAGACAGCATTTTCCTGAACCATAGAAGGACGACATATGGTTAGAAAACAATTAATAGATCAAATACTCACTTCCCCTCTCCGGTTGCCTGTGCTGCTCACTTACCACCATCTGGTACTCATTGCCTCTTTTTTCCACCATCTCCACCACATCTCGGGTATCTTCACTATAGAATGGGACTTCCAGTGACAACAAGGGCATTGAGGTCACGGCACACTTTGCAACATCACGATGAACAGAAACGTCTGAGAAATGGTTGCGGTCCCGTTTTAGAGTGAAGACACCAGAGATGTGACCCATGATGGCAGAAAAAAAGAGGCCACGATGACCAGATGGTGGGCTGCAGGGTAGGCTGGAAAGGTGAGTATTAGTTTTTTTTTTACATCTGACTTTTATTATGCTCTGGGGTCTGGAAAGACCCCAAAACAGAATAAGTAACATTCGATTTGAGGAGACTAACTTTGCCGAGAATCGCATTTCCTGTGAAAATCTGCATGATTTGGCGAATTCGAATTCTGTCTGGTCCGCTCATCTCTAATGTCTATAGATGATCAGAGGTCAGCTGTGCTTTATATTATAGATTTAGATACTGGAAACGGTTTTTGTTTTTTTTTTCATCTGGATGGTATTCAAAGGGAGTAGTCCATCAGTTGGAACCCCTTCTATGTGCAAGACTAGGCAGCCACCAAGTAACAGTGCCCGTGCATCTTAGAGCAAAGTTGGCAAGACCTATGGATTAACTTTTGTGCATTTGTGGCCTGCTGACTTGGCATGTTGACTGTGCTTTATATTTGTTCTCAGAGGAGGAAAGTCTCAGCTAGGGATGTCTGGTAAGAATAAAGGGCTTTCTCCCTTCTCCTGGGGGATCGGGAGGAGAATGATGCTGGCCAACAACTAATCAAGATGTATGGGCACCGTAAGTGTGTCTCTTGATCTGGTCGACTTGACCATTATTGAGAAGATACTCTAACTCTGTACTTAGAATTAAGGTACTAAGAGGTTAGACAGATACTTGGGTGCAATATGTAGAATAAACGGCCAATGGCATTTCTCTTTCTCCAGCACAGAACCTTTTATGTTTTACTCTTGTAGGACACGGATTCCCCATGGAACACTGCTACACTCAATGAATGTAGGCATCGTTCATCCTGCCTGCTATTCCACCCACTATTAGCATGCTTATACAATCTTAATGCAATCACAGGCTGCGCTCATTTGCAAGCGCTTGGTTCCCACTGCACATCTTTGCAGATCTCAACCAGTAATTTTGTAATTCTTGACTCGCCGTTGACGTGAAAATGTGTAAGTAATTAGATTCTTAGAATGGCTGCCTTTACTTGATAACATCTGCATACAACACACTGCATATGCTATGTCCTTGTAAATTCTATTGATTTTTACTCCAAAAACTCACAGTGACAGATGGGTCTTCATAAATTTCAAGAGCCAGTATTACAGAAACGCTGGAATTAAGGGCTTCAACTTCCTACTATTCTTTATTGATGTTTTCAGCTTTTCTCATTTTAAAGGGACATGTCCTTGAATAGGTTTTTTGTCCATATATTTATGTATATTAATGCAAGATTTAAAAAAAAAGGATTTTCAAGGAGACGTTTGTGAAATTGACAAGATGTCGGAGTTGGAAAAACAAGCATTAGAAGAGAACAAGGAAGAATGTATATAATCGTAAATCTTTTCAGGGTTCGGTTCCTTTAAGATAATATTATGCTTGTAAGAAGGAATATCCAATGTATAATGCTTTTTTAATCCGATGTATCATAAATTGATAGTTGATTGATTATTAACTGTTATGGATGTAATGTTAAATCATATGAAACCTGCCTACCGACGTTGGAAAGAACCTTAAAGAGGTTGTTCACAACTTTTACATTGATGCCCTATTCTTTTGATGGAGCATCAATGTCTAATCTGTTGGGGTCTGGCACTCGGCACCCCCGCCGATTAGCTGTAATTGGTGCCGGCGGCTGGAAGTACTTACTTTCGGAGCTTTGCCGTGTACTTCTAGTGGACGAAGATTGTTAATGCACATCAGCCTCCTATTGAATTGAATATAAGGCAGATGTAGTGGCCGCCGCGACGTACTACACAAGTAGACGGCCAAGCTTCGCAAGTAAGTACTTCCGGACAGCGGACGCCTCCGCTGGCACCGGTAACAGCTGATCAGCGGGGGTCCCGAGTGCCGGACCAAGGCCGATCAGACATTGATGCCCTATCCTGAGGATAAGGCATCAGTGTAAAAGTAGTGGACAACCACATTCAAGTAATACACAATGCAAAGGTGTCTCACCTTTACTCAATATTTTTAAGTTGTACGCAAATTACTAGAATTTCAATTTAAAGGAATTTTAATTTATGTCTCTTGGTGAATGTAAAAGCCATATCCTATACTGCAAATCAATTAATTTTATAATCTTTTGAAATATACAATATAGCAAAGGGGTTGTAAAAGTTCTAATTATAAACGGGCATTTGACACATACAAAAAAAAACCGCTCCAAAAAGTGAACAGAAAAGACGTGTGATGCCTTTAATTTAAAAAAGGTAATCAATCTTGATAACGAAAGCCACCAGCCTGTTAAGTCCTCTCCTTCCTGGATGTTGATGGCAGCGATGTCGATTTGGAAGAAGAAGAGGTCGAGGAAACCTCATTTTCTCAACATTTTTGATCCCAGAATTGGAATGGCACATATTGAGGAAGACAAAGAACTATTTTTGTCCCATCTCTGGGGCTTTTATTGACCTCAATAGGATGGACAACGGCTACCAAAGACACCAACAATTATCCATCCAGGATAAAACTACAAATTTGCATATCTAAAGGGCCCTATACACAATATATATCTGTTGGCCAAATGATAGTTCTGCTTGAAGCTCTCTCTCCAGACTCCTAAACACATAGGACCACTTATATGCTTTCTACGACAGTCATTGCCAAAATCCTCTGGTGGTGGCTTATCTCACCAAGGAAACAAAAAAAAGGATTGGCAGCCCGAAATTGGACATCTTCTGTTGGGTGGAGACTTGGAACACAATCATACACAATAGACTGTCGGCTGAGCCTACAGATATCATTCGGGTCTTTCACACTTCTCTTTGGCCCACGTTCAGTGGTCCCACTGGGGCTGGCGTCCGAGTTCCCATGTAAAACGGGATTCGGCCGTATGTGCTGATCGAGGCCTTAGACTACAATGGTGCCAACAGAGACACCCCCCCTCAACAAAAAAGCCCAAATCCTGTTTTGCGGGAGGTTCAGATGCAAGCACCGACGAGACCATTGAAAGTGGGCAAAAATACAATGTGAAAGGAGCCTTAGTCTTATGTGTATGGGGCTATTTGGGACCTACTGCACAATTAAAGATTTTTATATTTTTGGGGCAAGAAGAAAGCTCCTAAAATATAATATCACCCCCACCTTCTAATTATGCTACCTTAATAACAAAACATATGGCAATAAGTGACATTAAATTTATACATTTTCATTCTCTTTTGTAGCCCCCTGCGTTGTGCTTTATAGAGGCGTTTCATCAGGACAACTCATAGTTACATGTCCCTAATAAGGTTAGTAAATGTCATGGTGGAGAGCCTTCCCCCGCAGGGCCCCTCCATTATTTAGATGAGAGACAATTTAAAAAATCACCTAATTTTTAAGAAGGCTAAAAAATGCTCTTGAGATAAAATCTCACACTCTCTCTCTCACCCATCTATGCTACTTTAGGAACAAAACTAATATTTAGTGATTAAAAACTGGTTGGCGAAAAGAAGATGCTCTTATTCAGGCTTTTTTGTTATCGCCGGTTGGCAGATTCCCAAAAAAAAAGAAAATAAATGTAAATGGTCTGCCAGAGGCAACGCAAAATAACTTTCTTGAACAATGCCCAAAAAAGTATTCTCCGACATCTTCTTTCGATAACACACACCCCGTCTAATGGTCTTTAAACGAGTCACATGCACCCTGAACTTCATTTTTCTCTCTTCTTTTAATGGCCTGATGGGTCATAATGATAAGAGAAATACATTTACGCCATCTGCAAGCTTACAGATGATTAGCAAATAAAGTGATTTTACTACAAATGGCTTGTAATGTTCAAAACCATATAACAATCCCCCGAACGTATATAAAGCAGCGCGCCCACAGCGAATCGCAAGGAGCCATTCCCTCCTCCTCGTAAAATAGAGAACCAAATATTGTAGAAATCTGGTAGAAACGCTATCATTACGGCCTTGTGTTTTTCTAGATGCGTGCTCGTGGATGGTTTATTCTAATGAAATTACTATTTCCAAAAAATGTAACTCTTAGGTCGGAATTGAGCTTATTACTCCCAGAAAAAAAATCACCCAAATTATAGGACAAAAGACCTGGAAAAAAAAGGCAAAAACAATTTATAATAAAAACTGTTGGACACATGATCGTCCTCCGTTAGTGAAGTAGTCCTCAACCCTTTTATTCATAGACAGTGGCTTTTTCTTTAAAGATTTTAGTTGTAAATATTCTGCACAATTTTTTTTTCTTCCCCCGTGGTTTCAGAATTCCCACCATTTTTATAGACTGGTACATCACAATGCGGCCTTTTAATACAGCAGTAAATTAGCTTTTTGTTATGACTACTTGCTATAAAATCAGAGAGGTTTCAATGTTTTACAAGATTCCCCCCCCATTTAAAGTTTATTGCTCGAGCAAACTAATGAACTAGCTTCCTCAATGTCTGACTTCACATACAGAAGTAGCTGTTGTTCTGAAGGGTCTGCCAAGTCCCTCTAATGCTGTATGCACGGTGATGCCCATAATTCTCAGTGAAGGTTTAGCAGAGCAAAAATATGTTGCAAATACTAGATATGCTGGAAGCAGAATGAAAGTTCTTTATTAATACTGTCCTTCCAGGTGGCCATGTTTCTCCCTGTGGAGATTGACAACACTGTGTCACAGGGGTACTGGGTAGACTAAGGCTGGTTACCCGGGCCCCTGCGATATCCCTCAGGCTAGGGAAACCCTGTCTCTCCCTCTCCCAGAGTTTACACTGAAGGTGTACATGTCTGGGCCGCCAGGCCTGACCCTGACTCCTGTTTCAGCCCTAAGCTGAAACTACCACCCGCCACCCAGTGAAGAGACCACACACCAATCCCCACAGAAAGCACAGACAGGGAAAGCTGAAAAACGCACCACGTCGCATGCACACTAAGGAATACACTATAATGTGCACAGGGCAAAACAAATACAAATATAGGAAGGAGGAATATGACAAAGGATAATACACCACCAGATACGATATTCCTACAAGAAGACCACCACTCCAGACCGGAATCACTAGGCACAAAGCATAAGCTATAATCGGCGACGCCCAAAGTCCAGCACGACTATTTAAAGGCCGTGGCCGTGACCCAGCCCCAACCTGATAACCAGCTAGATTAACTCCGAGCAAGCTGGATAAAGTCTAGCCGACGCCACTGAGCGTGTAGTGGACGTATGAGGAATTACCGCTGTCTGTCGGACGCCCTAGTGTGAACAGCGTGCTACATGACACACTGACATGCTTGTGTAAAGAGACTTATAGGCCAACTCCTGTTGGAAATTGACTATGCAAATTGCCTCTTCAGAGAGGAAGACACCTTGAACCACCTATTGGAAGGAGCGATCCTAAAAGTCAATATTGACCCTTTAAGGAGCCTTGATATATGACTTAGGATAAAAACCAAATCAGAATCTCAAATTGCAGGCACATGTTTCGGGGTGTTGCCCCTCCTCAATGATAAGCATGAGATCTGATTTGGTTGTAGGATAGGCCTCTGAATGGGGTATAAGGGGTAATGTTTCTCCTTGTGGAGAATGATATGCCTAACATGCCAGTGAAAGGAGACATACAGGCCATGCAATGCTCCTCTGGGAAATTAAATATGCAAATTGCCTCTTCAGAGAGGTAGAAGGTCTTGAACTCTAGCACCACCTTTTGGAAGGAGAAATCCTAAAAATCTATATTCACCCTTTAATAGGCCTTGCCATATGACGTAGGATAAAAGCCAAACCAAAATCTCAATGTACAGTCGCAAGTTTGAGTATTGCCCCTTCTCAGTGAAAAGGAGATCTGATTTATCTGTATGAGAGGACTATAACTGTGGTCCAAGGGGTAACATTTCTCCTTGTGGAGAGTGACATACCAGACATGCCAATATAAGGAGACTTGTAGACCATGCAACACTCCTCTGCTCCTCTAGGAAATTAAATATGCAAATTGTTTCTTCAGAAGGAAGATGACTTGAACTCTAGTGCAACCTATTGGTATTAGCAATCCTTAAACTCAATATCAACCCTTTTAGGATTGCTACTTCCAATAGGTGGCACTAGAGTTCAAGTTTTCTTTCTCCCTGAAAATGCAATTATCATATCAAGGTGGCCATACACATTAGATAAGAGATGGGCCAACTCCCAAACTTTCCCCTCTTGCACACGCATGCTCTTCTAAGCTATACTTACATATCTTCTTAATAGGAACAGTTCAATAAGACTCTGCCTAGTGGTGGCTCATCTGTCTTGTGAACAAAACATTGGATGTATTGCCATCCAACATAGTTCATCATTATTTCCACCTTGCCATCAGAGAAAAGCCAGAACAATCCCATAGACATTAGACAACCAGTTGGTACCGTTTTAATTTAATGCACCATGCCAGTGTTTTTTTTCAGCGCTGGAGTGATAATACTAATGTAAGTTCCCAGACCCTAGCAATATACTTACTAGTCGCCATCTTCATATGTTCCCGTCATCGCTCTGGTCCCAAGCTGCCATCTTGTGATGGCAACTTCTTACTGACTGGATGTCAGAGGTAACAGTCAGTAGCTCTCAATCAAAGTCTATGATAGCCTTGTTCTGCCTCTCATAGACTTACACTGAGTTGTGACTTCCGGCTCACCTAGCAAACACTGGAGTTATCCGGCTAGTCATAACCTGTAGAAGATGACCGGAGCGGCGCTGATAACAGATGAAGACGGCAGCTGGTAAATTTGATATTATGGAACTTAGATTAGCGGCACCACTTCAGTGGTAAAATAAGAAAATAAATGCTGGAGTGGTGCTTTAATACTGCTACTGATGACCAATATGGAAAGAAGCTACTGGACAGCTTTGTAAGTGGCTTATTTAATTTAAGAACAAAGGATCAGACAGAGTGAAATCCAACAAACCTGATCTTTCTCTCTTAACAATGAGAATCCTAAACGTCCTCCATATGGGTTTGGCTCAAAGTATAACGTGTATGGGTCCTCCGTACAGATGATTGTTGGAAAAAATAAGAAACGTCCAATTTCGGACTGCTTGTTCTCTAGAGATAAGCCGCCACCAGACATGTCTTCCAGAGGCTATCTCACAGAGAACACAGGAACGGCCAAGGTAGCGCTCCAGTGTGTGGGAGAATCGGGCAGAATGACAGCTATGGAGGGCATAAGAATCTCTCCATAGTTGTCAATGGTTGTCTGGTTAACGATGTATGTTAGTGCACTGTGAGTTCGGTAATAGAGGTCACGAGTCTATTAATTAGAATAGATGTCAACATCAAAGAGTGGATCTTGCTTGATGCTAGATACGCGAGGGGGGCACAAGGTCTTGGTGTGATTTCTGGGGTGAAGCTTTGGCTGTCATTAATGGGGGAATCTGGGTGTCCCTACTGTGGTGGCGGGGGGGCACTAGATGTCACTTTTCAGGAGGGAGCTTTGTATGTGGCTCACTGCCATCTCTCAGAGAGGAATGCGGCTCTTACAGTAAGAAAGGTTGGAGACCACTGTTGTAATACCTCATTTCACCTGTAGTGGCACTTGAGGGAAATTGATCACATTCTGTAGGTTTTTCCACCAGATTACAGAATTTAATTGGACTTTTGGCAGCAAAAACCCTATAATGAGTTTATTTTCATGGGACCGTTAAAACCAATCACTGGACAATCACTAGATGGATAAATCGGATAAGTGTTGAAAGAGTTTTTGTGATATATCTGGCCCATCAGTTTTCCAGTCCTGAAAGTCAATAGATCAACACCCAACTGAGGATTCGTTCTCGTTATTTTTATGATATTCCAGAAGATTAGTATACTTCATCTAGTTCAATGGCTAATAATTTGAATGGTCGGGTAATTCTAAAATGAAGGACATTTGCCAACTTTAAGATTCTAATTTCCTGGGGAAAAAAATCTGAGCCTTTTGGGAAAACACCAAGATTTGGTCATCCCCTGGGTTCACGGTAACGATCTGTCTAAAGGGCAAACATATGGTTTTTATTACCAGTTTTTAAACCACACAAGGGTCTTCAGCTCTAAAACCTCTCATGAAGATTAAGGTTCTAAAGTCCCAAACCTTTGGAAAAGAAAATACTATTATGATATTGAGGGACTTTAGTCATCAAAGAGGCATTTTGTATTTTACTGGCGAGCAGTAGGAAGCCTTGCTATGTTGTTTCGTGCCACAAATTCATCAAACAGCGAGATATTCAAAACTCTTTGATGAAGACAACCCATAGAATAACATAGCAGGAAGTAATATTATCTCTCTAAAGATATAGAGGAAGCTTTGATGAATGAGTGCTCACATGCAGCACATATTCATTAGCCCAGGGAGACTTTTTAGACTTTATGTAGATAAGCCTTTAAATGTTAAGTGTTACTCAAGAAGACTTGAGATGTACGGTATTTCTGACTTTCTGTATACTGTTAAAAAGTAGCTAAACTTTTTTTTATTTTTTTGCATTAAAAGTTATGAAACTTTGCAAACACATTAATTCCTATAAACAATTGCATTTAAGTGCCTTCCAAACCCCGACTTTTCTCCAGTCTATTTGCCGCCTTCAGCTATACTGTGCTCATTTGGAGTACAGATGATGGCAGTGATGGCCCAGCCCTCGTCCCCTCTTTTGAGTGTTTTGCTTATCAGAACAATCACCTGCTGCAGCTTATCCCCAGAGTTAGTGAGACACAGTAGCTGAGCTGACCCATCACTGCCATCATCTGTACTCCAAATGAAGACGTTCTGATATCAGTACAGCTGAAGGCAGGAAAATAGATGGGAGAAAAGCCGGGGTTTGCAATCTTTTACATGAAAGCAAACATATTCCATAATAATGTGATGTTTAAAGTTTTACAACTTTACATGATGGAATAATTATTGAAGAAAATTAAAAGTTTACCTACTCTAACTTTTTTTAGGTTCATTTTAGGAACATAACATACTTGGACCATACAGATATTTTACATGCTAATGGGTGATTGTAGTGGGTCCAAGTCTCGATCCACTCGCAATATTCGTTGGCTCTTGTGGAGCATTTGGAAACAAGATGGGAGATCCCCTTTTATGCTGCCCATTCAATAAGTAGTACACTTTATAACTATGTTGTCAGGTGTCCCAAGACCAGGGGCTCCTTCCCTGTCCCTAACACTAGGGGCACCCTAGTTCGCCCTGTTCCCCAGATTACTTGTGATGGTAAAGATGCCGGGGCCACATAGCTTGCCTTAGCTCCTGAATCTGCCCTCAGTCTGTACCCTTCCCCCACACAGGGAAGTGGAGAGTAGTAGTTTAGCGCAATACACCAACCATACTAACAAGGTAATACGAACAGGGATAAAAGAAAATATGAATCATAAAGAAATATATGTACATAAACAGAGGTAAACACCGGGGAGTCGAGGCTGCGGTTAAACCAAAGTAGGAGAAGAAAGGGAATTACCACACACTCAAAACTTCCCATAGGCGCAGGAGTAGGAGAAGTCAGGCGCTGAGGTCTTCTGGCTCCTGTTGTGGTAATCCCATGACAGTTAACCAGATCTGTCAACATTTTTTGTACAAAGTTGGGAAACATGAGACTGATTCTCTTTATTTACTTAGAGATAAGTGATGTCAAAGGCGTTGGCACTTAGGTCCACCATGGATGAGTTCTACATCAAAGGTCAATCCTTTCCCAAATAAATGGGCAACCTATTGTCAAATATGTCAGGATAGGCCATTATTATCACAACGTTGAAAATCCGACTCAGGCAGTGGTATCGGCTGCGACTTGGATTACAGCTGACAACATCTCGTGCCAATTCAAGTTTATGGGTTTCAGCAACAACAAGGACAGTCATTACAAAAAGTACAAAGTAGTAGACATGCTTGATAAATGGTCAAGGTGATCCTGCACCAAGGCTTCTTAGGTCAATCTTAGGTCAACTGATCCAGGGATGTGGGGGGCATCCCAGAAATCAGACTCCCATCAATTTAGTATTGATGGTCTATACTAATAGTAGCCAACTGGTGAACTAAAAAACCTTTTACTTCTTCTTTATTCAATTAACAAATAAATTTGGCAAAATCCTATACGTGTCTACGTTCAAACTTGTACCTTAGGAATTAAATGCGTCCCAATGAGATGAATTTTTTCAGGGAGTCATGGTGGAAATGACTAAATCCAAAGGTTTCCTGATTTTTCAAGGATCAAGTATAGAATTAGTCTTGGACCACATACTGTGTGCAGTATTTTGGAGTTCGATCATGGACAAAAAGAAGATGCCTAAACTTGAGTGAAAACCAAGCAGATGATTACTCACCTATCTATTATGACAAATGTGTACTGATCTTAGAAATTTAAAAAAAAAAAAATGCTAACAAAAAGTATGATATTTAATTTTTTCTTGGGTTTTCCTTAAAACGGTTTAGAATAAGCACCTGCCAATGTCTTTTTCATCTGCCGGCAGGTGCAAGTCTATTATTGTCCCTAAGTCTAAACCAAACCATGTTGTCTGTCATCCATCACTTTCATTGACAACAGGGGTCAGATGGTCCTGACCTGTCCCAACCTCCACCCAAAAAGCTGAAGTGAGAGCCCTAGGAGGGGGTGAAGGTGAAGACGAGGATATCACCAATTGTCTTTTCCAAGGAAACAAAAGACAAACAAAAACAACTTAACAACGGTTTAGGTCGAGAAACGAGTATTTTATGGGTACGTAGGATGATGTTACAGTCTGGATCTAGTCATGGTATTCAATACATGTCATCGACAAACAGTTACTTTACCTCAAGGCAAGAAATATAAGTAAATCCATAAAAAGAAAAAAAAAACATATCAGCTCTGAATACAGTTATATGAAAAAGTTTGGGCACCCCTATTAATCTTAAGCTTAATGTTTTATAAACAGCTATTTCAGTTTCATATATCTAATAACTGTTGGACACAGTAATGTTTCTGCCTTGAAATGAGGTTTATTGAACTACCAGAAAATGTGCAATCTGCATTCAAACAAAATTTGACAGGTGCATAAGTATGGGCACCCTTATCATTTTCTTGTTTAAAATACTCCTACCTACTTTTTACTGACTTACTAAAGCACTTTTTTTGGTTTTGTAACCTCATTGAGCTTTGATCTTCACAGCCAGGTGTATGCAATCATGAGCAAAGCTACTTAAAGTGGCCACTTTGCATCGGTCAACTATACAACGCACTTTGCACAAGGAGAAGCTGTATGGGAGAGTGATGCGAAAGAAGCCGTTTCTGCAAGCACGCCACAAACAGAGTCGGCTGAGGTATGCAAAAGCACATTTGGAGAAACCAATTTCTTTTTGGAAGAAGGTCCTGTGGACTGATGAAAACAAGATTGAGTTGTTTGGTCATACAAAAAGGCGTTATGCATGGTGGCAAAAAAACACAGTGCGTTGTATAGTTGACCGATGCACAGTGACACCATCTGCAGCAAGTTGATGCTGCAGCTCTCTGGAGGTGGTCTGAGGATTGTCCTTGACTGATCTCACAATTCTTCTTCTCTGCCTTTCTGATGTTTTTCTTGGCCTGCCACTTCTGGCCTTAACAAGAACTGTACCTGTGTTCTTCCATTTTTTACTATGTTCCTCACAGTGGAAATTGACAGGTTAAATCTCTGAGACAGCTTTTTGTATCCTTCCCCTGAACAACTATGTTGAATAATCTTTGTTTTCAGATCATTTGACAGTTGTTTTGAGGAGCCCATGATGCCACTCTTCAGAGGAGATTCAAACAGGAGAACAACATGCAAGTGGCCACTTTAAGTAGCTTTTCTCATGATTGCATACACCTGGCTATGAAGTTCAAAGCTCAATGAGGTTACAAAACCAAAAAAAGTGCTTTAGTAAGTCAGTAAAAAGTAGGTAGGAGTATTTAAAACAAGAAAATGATAAGGGTGCCCATACTTATGCACCTGTCAAATTTTGTTTGAATGCAGATTGCACATTTTCTGTTAGTACAATAAACCTCATTTCAAGGCAGAAACATTACTCTGTCCAACAGTTATTAGATATATGAAACTGAAATAGCTGTTGCAAAAAAAAACAATTTTTATAAAACATTAAGCTTAAGATTAATAGGGGTGCCCAAACTTTTTCATATAACTGTATTACCAATAAAAGAATGTAAACTCAAATCTAAAAGTGATTCTATAAAATACAGTAATAACACATCTAGAAAGCATCTAAAGGAAATCAACAAACCTATAACAACCCCAAATAATGAGAAAATATCACATTTCTCCATATTAGTTTTCAAATAAAAAAAAATGGCATAAAGCAAGGAGTACAGATAACGCCACATAGGAGAAGTAAACATGCATAATAATTTACGGACATATGTTCGGTGGAAAAATACATCATTTAAAGCAATCAAACTCAAACAAGAGTACTCCCAAAAATGAGAATACTATGTTACAGACTCAATGGTCTACTGTAAAACTGTTTACCTCGTGGAATGCAACCTTATACCAAAACTCTGATGCACTTTTTGGCATTATTGAGAGAGATGACCATATTCTGGTGCTCATTCACACATCAATTTTTCACGGCACGATCGAAGGCTATCCATTTCTTTAACGGATAGCACTCGTACCTATGATGGTCTCTGGGGATGTTCATATGTCAGTGATCTTTTGCAGACCAGAGGGGTCCCCCCAAAAATGGGAATATTATGCTACAAACATCACGAAGACATGTTCGATATTGATCCGCGAGTCACCTAAAACTCACCAATGAAAGTCTATCTGTCCATGAAAAAAATCGAACAGCACTCAGATGCCAACCGTTTTACACTGACCAGTGGGAGGCATAGAGAACAGGAGAGTAGACTGTCAGTCATTACGTCTGACATTGGTAACGCCTCCTTTTATTTAAAATAAGATCTGGAGGCGGATCTGTGGTTCTTCTTTTGATTATTCAGACAGCAACGATGCTGTCATGCCAGACTAGCTAATCAATAGAAGAGCCAGTATTCCCACTTTTGTCCATCAGCATCACGGCCTACGGACATGGAAGTGTGAATCGATTTGCCCTACTTCTACACACTAGATATGAGTCACATGGTGGCTCAGTGGGTAGCACAGTTATTTTGCAAAACTGAGGTCCAAGGTTAAAATTCGATCATGGGTGTCTTCCAAGTTTTCCAGTTTACTCCAATAACATACTAATAGGTGAATTGGCTTCCTATAACGCCTGTGTGTTTAAGATAGGAAAATTAGACTGTAGGCCCACTAGAGACATGGATAGATATGAATTAAGGCAATCACTGTGGAATAGAACACAGAAAATTTTGGAAAGACACATTTACATATTTTTAACGTAAATATTTTTAATTAAAGTGACCTTTCAACTTTTATAATTGACCAAAACGCAGCAGAAGTAGGACTAGCCTAAGAAAAATAATTTCAGGGTGTTCCCACACACATCTCGAGTCCAGATGTTAATACGGTTGCAGATTTCAACAGAAGCCCCCCGTTTACATTTCACTTTTTTAAGGTTTCAAAGAATTAACACTTTTTTCCAACATTAACATGCAGTGCTGAAAAACAGCGTGCTTTAAATCTAGCGATTCCTCGGGCTGCGGGGAGAGGGCCTTCTCCGAGCTTCCTCTTTCTATAAACATAATTGCAATAACTTCAAAGTATGACCAATGTTTTTCAAGGCACCCACCCAGAAAGTACAGAAATTTTGCCAAATCTGCAGTGTAACAGGGTGCACCTGGAAGTCGTTAAGAGCTGAATTTGGATGCCTCGTGGAAATGAAAAAAAAAAAAAAGGAATCACTGTTCACCCTTGAACATTGACACCCTACTACTATTAGGACAACCTTGAGCCAAATGTGTTCGAAATGAAGAGTGCCGAGCAAACAAATACTCGGCGGACACTTTGTACCACCGCTCTAGGCAGCGCCGTCACTTTGAAATGGTAAATACAAGTGTTAGGTCATTGGGAGTGTAGCAGGAGAGACTTCAATAGTAAAGAACACAGAAGTGATGGAAGAATTGTACAACGTTTAATGGAGACGACTCTATTTTCCCTTTATTTTTAAGTTGCTTTACGTGCGACTCGAGAGAGAACTGCCTGCATTTGTCATTTTACTTATTGTTCCCATAGCGCTCTTTGTATTTTATGCTGAGCTACATTGCACTAAGATTTTTATACTGCAAAAACTGTATAATGTAAAGGTAAACACTATAGAAATATATACACAAGTTTAAATTACCTTTCCTAAATTTATTATATTCATATTTTATTTTTTATTTAAAGGGTTACTCCCTTCTTATTTGATGGGTACTATAGGATAATGCTCTTAAAAACTGTTAATATTCAGCTCCAAATTTTATTCTTTATTGTTTACAGCTTTAAGAAGATGGACATATTGCCTGAATTTCCCCCCTGAAGAAGAGCATTATCATAATGTGAATAGTGATATGTCTTAATGATGTTTGTATGTTTAATAATAATCTGTATTGTTAGTGACGAATTTGTATTCTGCCCAGCAACAGGTAGTTAACAGGGACAGTTTTAATTAAGTTTGGGACTAGCCCAGAAAGGTAGGGGCTAAGCTGAAGGGACAGAGGCAGTTTCCATCAGAGCATCAGAAAGGGCCCAGTGTGCCTAAGGTCTAATGTGAGCTGTGCCGCATGATGTGGGTGTCCCTAATGTGAGAGGAGACCAAGTCAAAAGATAGTGAGATCCTAAGAGAAAGTAGAAGAGAAGGACAGACGACTGGAGAGGGGTCCAGGGTCAGGACGCCTAGAAGTACGGACCAGAGTTATAACTCATAAAGGTAACAGGCCTAGACAGGGTAGAGTACATATGATGAAGATATGAAGATAGTGCTCTGGACGCTAGTTACAAAGTGTCAGGGACAGAGAAGATGATAATTGGCCATACTGGCAACATAGTTCCTTAAAGGTGAAAGAAGATGCAGAACCGCGGGTTGAGGATAGGACTCTTTCCAACTGTAGTGTAGTACTGAGATGCGCTGTGGGGAAGTAGAAAGGAACATTGAAGGTAAAGGACAAACAAGTAAAGAGGAGGAAATTGAAACTGTGTGTGGAAAATTCTCTGTATTGTAAAGGAAACTGCACATAGTTATCGTTGAGTAAAAACTTTATTTTTGAATGGTGGTCTCCCTCATTGAACTGTCAAACATCTGGTCTTGGTCAACCAAAGTGATCAGTTACATGTGGCCTGCACCTCCACAGCACAAATCCACACACGCTGCCACGACCCCCACCTTTATGTAACCTGCCAGGGTGTAAGAGACTAATACCTCACACACGGCTACCAACGCACTTGTGAGGGCTCTTCAGGTGAAGTGGATCTGATAAGTGTCTGGTCTGGGTGGACACTCGGACCCCAAGCGTTTGTGCAGCTTCCAGAGGACACATGGAATCGAGGGAACTAGTAATAACTGGAGCAGATAGACATATTGAGTGGACGACAGCAGGAATTGATGCTAGATGAAACACAGTAGTACAGGTAGTGGAGCATACCAAACAAACAACACAGGAGTCTCAATCTCAAGACAGAGGTGTGTGTGTGTCAATGGGCCTAAAATAAACCTAGGGAGATGATGTAATGGATCCAAACTTGCAAAATCTGATGGGGAGCACAACAGAGGGCAACAGACCCAGAAGAAGGGAGCAGACCAGGGATACCTAGGACAGTTGTGTAACAAGCTTGTTGCCAAAGTGTTTGGCCACCACTGCAATCTAGTAGTGGTGGCCAGACATGCACAATGCTTACATGCTTTGTCCAATTGAGCTTCTAAGCAATGCACAGATGTGTTGCACTAGCGGCGTGCCAGGACTATAAAAGACGCCATGTGCACAAGCCCTTAACTATCTCTATGGTGAAACACAGATTCGACTTTATTTGGCCGCTCCCAAGGTTCAAGGATCCATGTATGCAATGTTTTCACTTGTACAAATTGCACTTAATATCTGAAATGGTAGGACATATTTTGCTCTCCTGAACTGTCGATGCCAACACATCTGATCTTCATGTTCTCCTTATAAAAGTCACCTCTTGTTCCAAGGACCGGCAGGATTGTTGACGTAAATGAACCACCATTATGTCACTCATCCTCATGTGCTCCCCTCTTTAGAGATGAGCCATCACATTAGACGTGACATCCTATTTTTATGCTTTAAGGGGGTTTCCTTTGATACAATAATAGTGATCGGTGTGGGATTTGTCTAGCTGGCTGCATCTGTTCTGTTACCTTTGTGGAACGCTTGCCAGCCTGACCCAGACTTTTATTGAGTTGACAGAATATAAGAAAGCACACCCCCTTTATTGTCAATAGAGACAACACATTCTCTGTTTATAACACAATCGCATGTGAACTGGTGCTGTGCGATATTCTCTGTCACAAGTCACAAACCGTAATGTAGAAAGATGGCTGAAAAATTCACAAAAACGCTTCCAAAAATCAACATTTTTTGTAGGATTTTTTAAAAGCTGTTTTTGTGTATAGAGCATGTTTTCAGCTTACGGTATATTAATTCCAAAATTAAATCTGGTCCAGTTTTTTCAAGCAGAAATGTATTTAACATACCCTGGCAGGGGGCATTCTATGCGCCCGTAATGTGATCATGGGTTGATATGACAGCCAAGAGTCTGCTGAAGACCACTGTGCTTGTTATGACGATCTTAGTACAAGTGGTCGGATGATCACCTAAGGGGACTTTTAAAAATGGTAAGAGAAAAATAAACAAATATATATATATATATATATATATAGATCAAATCACCCCCTTTTGCCACATTGAAAAAAAAAAAAAAAATACATTTAGTTTCACTGGGCTCAAAAAATTTTGAGCTATTAAAATATAAAGTAAATTAATAATAAGAAAAGAAAATCAAAGCGTCAGAATGTTTTCTTGGCCATTGCAATAAAACACAATAAAGGGCGATAGAAACATCGTATCTACCTCAAAATGGTATCAATAAAAACGGCAGCTCAGGGTGTAAAAAATAGGCCCTTGCACAGCCCCAACTCCCAAAAATTGAAAATGTTACAGGTCTCAAAAAATGGTGACACAAGTAAGAAATGTTAGGGGTTTTCGTTTTGTTTAGTTTTTTTTTTTTAACAAATTTCCAATTTTTTTTTCACCTCCTAAATCAAAAAAAACCCTATACATCGTTGGTATCTGTGTAATCATACAGACCTGGAGAATCATAATGGCAAGTCAGTTTTACTGGGTTAGTGGACATGGTAAATACCAGCCCCCAAACATCCAAAATAAAAAGCAATTAAAAAATTGCACTTTATTGCAATTTCAACGAACTTGGAAATTTATTTCCACTTTCAAGTGCATCATATGATAAAAAGAATGATACCACTCAAAAGAACAACTCATGCCGCAAAAAACAAGCCCTCATATGGGTATGTTGACGGAAAAATAAGAATGTTATGGCTCTTGGAAGAAGGGGAGAAAAAAACACGAAAGCAAAAAAAAAAAGAAAATTGTCGGAGGGTGATGGGTTTAAAGTATCGGTGGGTGACGCCAACATTAGTCTACGGTATTGCGTATGGAGTAAGGCACAAGGCAGACTGATGAAAGTCTCCTTACTGTTTATCGACAAGGTTTCTCTTGCCCTAGCTTTCATAAATCGCAAAGAGACTAGAGGACCCCTGAAAAATCTGTTCAGTATAAATCCCAACATTTTGGAACTATTAACCTATGGATTTGAACAGTTCCCTCCTATAGAAAATAATTCTAAAACCAAGAAAAAAAAAGAATTTTGTTTTCTCTCCGGGAAACATTTTGGAAGCATTCATTTTTGGCAAAATAAAAAAACAAAAAACAGAACATCGTAACAAAAAAAGTAAGGTTTTAAAAACTCTGACAAATTAGAAAAGTTTGCTCTTGTTACAAGTCAGTGTCAGTTAGAAGAACTTTACGGACTCTTCCCTGTATGCCCTAGTTAATACACTCATAAGCTACACCATATGTTCGCGAGCAACCGCAGCAGGATATTGTGGCTGATCTAGTAGATGACGGCAATTATATTGACAGGTGTCTGGTGGCTGTTTTGCCTTATGCTAAACACAAAGCATTCCTAAAGATATGAATGACATGAATTAACATACAGATTATTTATCCATCACTAATATATTATCATAAGCGCCAACCCAAATATCGGCCCTGTCGGATCACCCTTCTATAGGGAAAGGACTAAGCGGGGAATTCAAATGTTGGTTGTTTGAACACAATACAGCCCTGCCATAAACAGACCTCACATTCTACTTAAAGTGGTTATTTAATTTTTTACCACGAGCCTAAGAACTAACAGGCAGGTAGTTGCTAACTGCCTGCCTGTTGTGCCCGGTGCTGATCTCTGCCGTCACAGAGTATAGACTGCTCCTACCGGGGATTCAGTGACTTCCGATGACTTCACTTGGCTGCTCCGTTAATGATGAGTCATTGCTGACGTCATGCTGATTGACAGCCGGCTGTCAATCAGCATGACGTTGGCAGGCACGCCATGTCCACAGAGAAGCCCCGAAGAGGAAGAGCTGCTCTATTGGTTTACAGCTGAATCGAAACCAGGGTCAGTCGGTGACTGTTCTGTGCCAGGTGAACAGACAGGTAGTTGAATCTGTTAGCAACTACTCCCCTGTTCGATTTTAGGCCCATAGTAAAAAAAATATATATATATTTTTGTCCTGGACAACCCTTTAAAGACTAGTGAGAAAACGGCAATGGTTTTTCTTAAAAAGATATGTAGCATGTCAGTCTCTAATATCCCTGACCACTGTGGTAATGTGCTGGACACCGTTTGGCTGCAGCGGTCAACTACCCACCTGCCTGCCTGCAAAAGGAGGCAGGAAAACTTGTGGGGGACTTGGACATAACTGGAAAAGGAGTAGTATTATATATATATATTTTTGTAATTTTGCATTGGTTTTGGCCTTAAAGGGTTATGCCAGCTTCATCGACTCTCATATTGGGACGTGAGCAGGGCTGGTGATGTAAAATCTACTGATACCTACCAAGACGCATGCACAATCAGCAGGTATCATGCACCTGTTCTATTATATTAGGAAAAATGCACAATATTGACAGGCATTAGTAGATGTCATGTCACCGACCACGCTTAAATCTGGATCTGAGGGCAAAACCGGAATAAGCATTTAAAGCCAAGATACGAACAGCCCTGTGGTCCATTCCAAGGATAAACACGAGGACTTCAGTGATTGAGATGCTAATGTTCACTAAAATTCACTCTTTGTTAACCCCATGATCTTAACTGACATGTAATGACTGACAGTCTGCTTTCCTGATCTCCATGTCTCACACTGATAACACCCCCTTTCATTTAAAGAGAACCTGTCATGTAAAAAAACATTAACTTACAGATATGGGGTTAATCTGCAGGCTAGTAAAGTTTTGAACCTGTCAGATGTCGGCACTTAGACCCCCGCTGCTGGTAGCAAATTAACTTTAGTGGTCCGGTATCACTCATGGGGGCAGCGCTGGTTCAGTCACTGCTCTGTAGACTTCCCTCCCTGAACTGACTGACAGTTGGGTGTTAAGCTGTCATGTGACAGGTTCACTTTACAATAAGCTCTGGAGGCAGATTCTCGGGGAGATCTATGTCCAGCTCATAGATCCTAACAGCTCATTTACATATTAAGAAAAATGTGGATTTCTCAGGAATAAAACATTGGATCTCAGATATTAAGGTATCATTTTATTCAGCTTCCTATGACCTACATGTCCATATAGACGGTTTAGAAGAGTTGATCCTACTGACAGATTCCCTTTAAGGACCTCTCTCCAATAAGTCAATGAAAAGACTCAACTGCTGATCCCATGCAATCAATAGGATATACATATACACCCATTTAGATAGAAGGGTTAAATGCGTAGCATTCATAGACAGCCATTATATATAGTGCTCTTTATAGCAAGCCTTGATATGTCTTCTGTATCCTATAGATGACACATAATGAGAAGTTACTGGTTTAATACGGGTTTATTTAGAGAGTGCTCCAACTCCTCTAAATCCAATTCACCGGTTTCCTAGAAGGAACAATGGCTCCACACATCCTTCTGCCGTGACATTAAATATGACAAGGTTATCATTTAATATACCATCGTTCAAGACTTGATTTATAGACCCTCGCATGCTCTCTATTCTTGCACGCCACAGTTTTCTCAATTCTGAAACCTTCTTTTGAAATCTTAGAACTTCAGAACGAGAACTTGAAGGATCTGATTTTAATGAAAGAGATATGACTACTAATAAAGACCTATTCTGGTTTAGGTACACCGGCCATAAATCTCCTGCCCTGTTTTACTACCTTGTCATTGCCCTTTTAAGCAATTTGCCTTTTGTAGATATCAGATAGATTGCGCTTTAATGAAAACTGTGTCATAGTCGATTTCTTATTTTCTATTTTATCGGCCAAAACCATATGTTTGTCCCAGAAATGACGATGACGCAACCAAAGTCAATTAAGGCTGCTTTCACACTAGCATCGGTACGGGGCCGTCGCGCTGCGTCGGGCCGACGTACCGACGCATGCTGTGAAAAAAATGCCCAACGTGGGCAGCGGAAGCAGTCTTAGGATGCTTCCGCTGCCCCATTGCAAGGTCCGGGGAGGAGGGGGCGGAGTTTCGACCGCGCATGCGCAGTCGAAAATGGTGGTCTCGACGCACAAAAAAAACTTTACATGTAACGCTTTTTTGTGGCGGCTGTGCGCCAAAACACGACGCAACCGTCGCACGACGGTTGCGACGTGTGGTACTGTGTCACAATGCGTCGCTAATAAAAGACTATGGAGAAAAAACGCATCCTGCAGGCAACTTTGCAGGATGTGTTTTTTCTCCACAACGACGCATTGCGACGTGCAGTGCCCGACGCTAGTGTGAAAGTAGCCTAATGGATCCTTCAAAGCTAATGAGGCGTGGGAGTATGAATGTTACCAGTCCCGTGTGATAAAAATGGGCAAAATGACCTTTAGAAGAAGAGATTGAACTGTGACAAATGTATTAACCATGGACCTTCAATGCCTATAAGTAATATCCATTAGAATTGTAGGGCCAACAATAAGTTTCCATTTATGAATTCCAAATTCCTACTGAGATAAGCGCCAACAAGTGTCTTTTCCACCCTCTACTCCGCCAAACATGCATATTAATTGAGTCTAGGTCTATGGCCGCCGTTCAGCACCTAGTCTGATGAGGACTACATGGGACAAACCCTACATGCTAAGAGGCCTCGAAGCTTACAATCTATAGGACGTCCCTGGTGTATATTATGCAAATCATAACATTAGAAATATTTCTGTAATGTCTGAATTATCGAAAGCGAGATTTTAGCAGATCTGGTGGTCAATCCTTAGTATTGAGCTTTTAGAAATGGGTAGCAACTACTGAGCTGAGCTGCCTATATAACTGATGAAGATGTATGTGGTCCAGAACTTAAAGAGTAACAAAACTTTCTTCTTTTAAACAATTTTCTCTACCATGGAAAGTTATATGCCAATAGCCTCTTCGGAGAGGAAGAGGACTAGAACTCTAGCACCACCTAATGGATGTAGCAATAGATAAAACTCAATATTGACCCTTCAACGAGGATAAGAAGCAAACCAGATACTCAATTTGCAGACACGTGTTTAGGGGTGTTTGCCCCTCATCAGTGCAAAACAAGAGATCCAATTTGGCTGGATTAGAGGCCTCTGACGGGGATCTAAGGAGTAGGATCTCTCCTTGTGAAGAGAGCAAAGCAGGTGTAAGTAGACTTATAGGCCATGCAATGCTCTTCTGGGAATTTTAACATGCTAATAGCCTCTTCAGGGAGGAAGAGGACTTTAACGCTAGCTCCACCTATTGGATGTTGCAATACAAAAAGCCAATAATGACCCTTTATCAATTACAAGAAGCCAAACCAAAAACTCAATTTGCAGACACGTGTTTAGGGGTGTTTGCCCCTCATCAGTGCAAAACAAGAGCTCTGATTTGGCTGGATTAGAGGCCTCTGACGGAGGTCTAAGGAGTAAGATCTCTCCTAAGGAGACTTATAGGCCATGCAATGCTTTTCTGGAAATTTTATAAGCAAATAGCCTCTTCAGAGAGGAAGAGGACTTAACTTTAGCACAACCTATAGGATGTAACAATCCTAAAAGTCAATTTTTGGAAAGTTGTTAGAAGGGGTATAGGGTTATTCCCATTATAGGGCATTTATGGCAAATCCACACAATAGATCACAAATGACTTACAGATGTGTGATCCACCACTGAGACTTAACTCTAACTCAAGAGGAGGATCCAGTGTTGTGAATTTGGTTTCTGGGCTCCCCCGGTGGTTTCTGGTGGTACTGCACTTGTGTGCTTCATCTCCTCTGTTCACCTGTTTCCATCAGGATGTGGGAGTTTTCTATTTAACCTTGCTCCTCAGTCATTTCTATGCCGGCCAACAATGTTACCAGAAGCCTTTCTGTTGCATGTTCCTGCTCCTAGACTACTATCAGCTAAGTTGGACTTTTAGTCCTAAGTTTGTTTTGCATTTTTGTTCCAGTTCTCTGTGATTGAATATTTCTGAGGCTGGAAGCTCTTGTGATCTGAAATTGCCACTCTGGTGTCATGAGTTGATATTAGAGTCTTAAAGTAATTTCAGGATGGTGTTTTGAAAGGGTTTTCAGCTGACTGTGATGTTCCCTTTTCTGTCTTCCTACTATCTAGTAAGCGGACCTCAATTTGCTAAACCTATTTTCATACTTCGTATGTCAATTTCCTCTTAAATCACCGACAATATATGTGGGGGCTACTGTCTGCCTTTTGGGGAAAATTTCTCTAGAGGTAAGCCAGGTCTGTATTTTCCTCTGCTAGGGTCAGTCAGTCCTTCGGCTGGCGCTGGGCGTCTAGGGATAAAACGTAGGCACGCTACCCGGCCACTGTTAGTTGTGCGGTAGGTTTAGCTCACGGTCAGCTCGAGTTCCCATCTTCCAAGAGCTAGTCCTTTTTTATGCCTTACTACGTTCTCTTGCCATTGAGAACCATGACAGTTTGGCCAGCCAAGGGTTAAAATAATTGGCAGAAGAAAGGAGAGAAAAGAAGTCTGCAGAGAATTTTTTTTTTTTTTTTTTCTGAGTTTGCTCATTAGTTGATTCACTTGCATCTCTGCTTACTGCAGCCTTCGTCTCTCTCTCCTTCTAATCCTTGAATGGTTCTGATTTCACCTGATTAAAATGGATCCTCAGAGTTTAGCTACAGGTTTGAATAATCTCGCTATGAAGGTTCAAAGTTTACAGGATTTTGTAATTCATGCTCCTATATCTGAACCTAGAATTCCTTTACCTGAATTTTTCTCCGGGGATAGATCTCGCTTCCAGAATTTCAAACATAATTGTAAATTATTTTTGTCTCTGAGATCTCGCTCCGCTGGAGATCCTGCACAGCAGGTCAGGATTGTAATTTCCTTGCTCCGGGGCGACCCTCAGGATTGGGCATTTGCTTTGGCACCAGGGGATCCTGCGTTGCTCAATGTGGATGCGTTTTTCCTGGCTTTGGGGTTGCTTTATGAGGAACCTCATTTAGAGATTCAGGCTGAAAAAGCCTTAATGGCCCTGTCTCAAGGGCAAGATGAGGCTGAAATATACTGCCAAAAATTTCGTAAGTGGTCTGTGCTTACTCAGTGGAATGAGTGCGCCCTGGCGGCGAATTTCAGAGAGGGTCTCTCTGATGCCATTAAGGATGTTATGGTGGGGTTCCCTGTGCCTACAGGTCTGAATGAGTCCATGACAATGGCTATTCAGATTGATCGGCGTTTGCGGGAGCGCAAACCTGTGCACCATTTGGCGGTGTCTACTGAGAAGGCGCCAGAGATTATGCAATGTGATAGAATTCTGTCCAGAAGCGAACGACAGAATTTTAGGCGAAAAAATGGGTTATGCTTCTATTGTGGTGATTCAACTCATGTTATATCAGCATGCTCTAAACGTACTAAGAAGGTTGATAAGTCTGTTTCAATTGGCACTTTACAGTCTAAGTTTATTCTATCTGTGACCCTGATTTGCTCTTTATCGTCTATTACCGCGGACGCCTATGTCGACTCTGGCGCCGCTTTGAGTCTTATGGATTGGTCCTTTGCCAAACGCTGTGGGTTTGATTTAGAGCCTCTGGAAGTTCCTATACCTCTGAAGGGTATTGACTCCACGCCATTGGCTAGTAACAAACCACAATACTGGACACAAGTAACTATGCGTATTAATCCGGATCACCAGGAGATTATTCGCTTCCTTGTGTTGTATAATCTACATGATGTGTTGGTGCTTGGATTGCCATGGCTGCAATCTCATAACCCAGTCCTCGACTGGAAAGCAATGTCTGTGTTAAGCTGGGGATGTCAGGGGACTCATGGGGACGTACCTTTGGTTTCTATTTCGTCATCTATTCCCTCTGAGATTCCGGAATTTTTATCTGATTATCGTGACGTTTTTGAGGAGCCTAAAATTGGTTCACTACCTCCGCACAGAGAGTGAGATTGTACTATAGATCTGATTCCGGGCAGTAAGTTTCCAAAGGGTCGTTTATTTAATCTATCTGTGCCTGAACATGCTGCTATGCGGGAATATATTAAGGAGTCCTTGGAAAAGGGACATATTCGTCCTTCGTCATCTCCCTTAGGAGCCGGTTTTTTCTTTGTATCTAAAAAAGATGGCTCTTTGAGGCCGTGTATTGATTATCGGCTTTTGAATAAAATCACGGTTAAATATCAGTATCCTTTGCCACTGCTTACTGATTTGTTTGCTCGAATAAAGGGGGCCAAGTGGTTCTCTAAGATTGATCTTCGTGGGGCGTATAATTTAGTGCGAATTAAGCAGGGGGATGAGTGGAAAACCGCATTTAATATGCCTGAGGGCCATTTTGAGTATTTAGTAATGCCTTTTGGTCTTTCAAATGCCCCTTCAGTCTTTCAGTCCTTTATGCATGACATTTTCCGTGAATATTTGGATAAATTTTTGATTGTATATCTGGATGATATTTTGATTTTTTCGGATGACTGGGACTCTCATGTCCAACAGGTCAGGAGGGTTTTTCAGGTTTTGCGCTCTAATTCCTTGTGTGTAAAGGGTTCTAAGTGCGTTTTTGGGGTTCAAAAGATTTCGTTTTTGGGGTACATTTTTTCCCCCTCTTCCATTGAGATGGACCCTGTCAAGGTTCAGGCTATTTGTGATTGGACGCAACCCTCTTCTCTTAAGAGTCTTCAGAAGTTTTTGGGCTTTGCTAATTTTTATCGTCGACTTATAACTGGTTTTTCTGATGTCGCTAAACCGTTGACTGATTTGACTAAGAAGGGTGCTGATGTTGCTGAGTGGTCCCCTGCTGCTGTGGAGGCCTTTCGGGAGCTTAAGCGCCGCTTTTCTTCCGCCCCTGTATTGCGTCAGCCTGATGTTACTCTTCCTTTTCAGGTTGAGGTCGACGCTTCAGAAATCGGAGCTGGGGCGGTTTTGTCGCAGAAAAGTTCCGACTGCTCCGTGATGAGACCTTGTGCGTTCTTTTCTCGTAAGTTTTCGCCCGCTGAGCGAAATTATGATATTGGTAATCGGGAGCTCTTGGCTATGAAGTGGGCTTTTGAGGAGTGGCGTCATTGGCTTGAGGGGGCTAGACATCAGGTGGTGGTATTGACCGTCCACAAGAATTTGATTTATCTTGAGTCCGCCAGGCGCCTGAATCCTAGACAGGCGCGCTGGTCGTTATTTTTCTCTCGGTTTAATTTTGTGGTTTCTTACCTACTGGGTTCTAAAAATGTGAAGGCGGATGCCCTTTCTAGGAGTTTTGAGCCTGATTCCCCTGGTAATTCTGAACCTACAGGTATCCTTAAGGATGGAGTGATATTATCTGCTGTTTCCCCAGACTTGCGACGGGCCTTGCAGGAGTTTCAGGCGGATAGACCTGATCGTTGCCCGCCTGGTAGATTGTTTGTTCCTGATGATTGGATCAGTAGAGTCATCTCGGAGGTCCATTCTTCTGCGTTAGCAGGTCATCCTGGAATCTTTGGTACCAGGGATTTGGTGGCTAGGTCCTTCTGGTGGCCTTCCCTGTCGCGAGATGTGCGAGGTTTTGTGCAGTCTTGTGATGTTTGTGCTCGGGCCAAGCCTTGTTGTTCTCGGGCTAGTGGATTGTTGTTATCCTTGCCTATTCCGAAGAGGCCTTGGACTCACATCTCCATGGATTTTATTTCTGATCTCCCTGTTTCTCAGAAGATGTCTGTCATCTGGGTGGTGTGTGACCGTTTCTCTAAGATGGTCCATTTGGTTCCCTTGCCTAAATTGCCTTCCTCATCCGAGCTGGTTCCTCTGTTTTTTCAAAATGTGGTGCGCTTGCATGGTATTCCGGAGAATATCGTTTCTGACAGGGGAACCCAATTCGTGTCTAGATTTTGGCGAGCGTTCTGTGCTAGGATGGGCATTGATTTGTCTTTTTCGTCTGCTTTCCACCCTCAGACTAATGGCCAGACCGAGCGAACTAATCAGACCTTGGAGACTTATTTGAGGTGTTTTGTGTCTGCGGATCAGGATGATTGGGTTGCCTTTTTGCCCTTGGCGGAGTTTGCCCTCAATAATCGGGCTAGTTCTGCCACCTTGGTTTCTCCTTTCTTCTGTAATTCGGGGTTTCATCCTCGTTTCTCTTCCGGTCAGGTGGAGTCTTCGGATTGTCCTGGAGTGGATGCTGTGGTGGAGAGGTTGCATCAGATTTGGGGGCATGTGGTGGACAATTTGAAGTTGTCCCAGGAGAAGACTCAGCATTTTGCCAACCGCCGTCGTCGTGTTGGTCCTCGTCTTTGTGTTGGGGACTTGGTGTGGTTGTCTTCTCGTTTTGTCCCTATGAAGGTTTCTTCTCCTAAGTTTAAGCCTCGGTTCATCGGCCCGTACAAGATATTGGAGATTCTTAACCCTGTGTCCTTTCGTTTGGACCTCCCTGCATCTTTTTCTATTCATAATGTCTTCCATCGGTCATTGTTGCGCAGGTATGAGGTACCGGTTGTGCCTTCTGTTGAGCCTCCTGCTCCGGTGTTGGTTGAGGGTGAGTTGGAGTACGTTGTTGAGAAGATCTTGGACTCCCGTGTTTCCAGACGGAGACTTCAGTATCTGGTCAAGTGGAAGGGCTACGGTCAGGAGGATAACTCTTGGGTGACAGCCTCTGATGTTCATGCCTCCGATTTGGTCCGTGCCTTTCATAGGGCTCATCCTGATCGCCCTGGTGGTTCTGGTGAGGGTTCGGTGCCCCCTCCTTGAGGGGGGGGTACTGTTGTGAATTTGGTTTCTGGGCTCCCCCGGTGGTTTCTGGTGGTACTGCACTTGTGTGCTTCATCTCCTCTGTTCACCTGTTTCCATCAGGATGTGGGAGTTTTCTATTTAACCTTGCTCCTCAGTCATTTCTATGCCGGCCAACAATGTTACCAGAAGCCTTTCTGTTGCATGTTCCTGCTCCTAGACTACTATCAGCTAAGTTGGACTTTTAGTCCTAAGTTTGTTTTGCATTTTTGTTCCAGTTCTCTGTGATTGAATATTTCTGAGGCTGGAAGCTCTTGTGATCTGAAATTGCCACTCTGGTGTCATGAGTTGATATTAGAGTCTTAAAGTAATTTCAGGATGGTGTTTTGAAAGGGTTTTCAGCTGACTGTGATGTTCCCTTTTCTGTCTTCCTACTATCTAGTAAGCGGACCTCAATTTGCTAAACCTATTTTCATACTTCGTATGTCAATTTCCTCTTAAATCACCGACAATATATGTGGGGGCTACTGTCTGCCTTTTGGGGAAAATTTCTCTAGAGGTAAGCCAGGTCTGTATTTTCCTCTGCTAGGGTCAGTCAGTCCTTCGGCTGGCGCTGGGCGTCTAGGGATAAAACGTAGGCACGCTACCCGGCCACTGTTAGTTGTGCGGTAGGTTTAGCTCACGGTCAGCTCGAGTTCCCATCTTCCAAGAGCTAGTCCTTTTTTATGCCTTACTACGTTCTCTTGCCATTGAGAACCATGACAATCCAGTAACGTGCTGTCTGAAACAGAGAGGTGGCTGTAAACGTTCGACCCTCTCTATTCATATAATAGTTCTGGAAACTGACGAGCAAGAGCATATGACGATTTGTAGGGTCCCATACAAGTAAATGGAGGGAACCCCTCCATTCCAGACAGTTCTACAAATAGGTCTCATCGGTGAAAGCCTCAACTGTCGGATATTTATCACATAACCTTTAAGGTGTATTTTCCGTTCAATTTAGCACAAAACCTTATAGGAAGGCTCAGAAAGAAATAATTTAATTTTGCATCGTTTTTTGTTTATCGTGGAAAATAGAAAACTAAATTGTAGCACACAGCAGTGTCGCTGTGACCTTCGTGTTAGGCCTCACTTTTTCTCCCCGCGGAATAACAAAGTCTCTTTTGTCTCCAGAGTATAAGGCTTTGGGAGTCAGCATTCACTGTCTTGGCAGCTCAATCATAACCTTTACACTTGAGTCACTTTTCACTTAACATTCATATTTCTGCGATGGCAAAATGCTCAGTTATTTAACATCTTGCTCCCGATCTTACAATCTTATTCTTTACTTATTTCAATAGAAATGTTTTCTTCTTGTACCTAAATAACCCAAGGAAACTGCAGAGAAGTAAAAGCAAATATGACCTTAAAGGGAATCTGTCAGCAGGTTTTTGTTATGTAATCCGAGATCAGCATAATATAGGGGCTGAGATCCTGATTCCAGTGATGTGTCACTTACTGGGTTGCTTGGTGTAGTTTTGATAGAATCTGCGTTTTATCTGTTGTAGATGTAGAAGTGCTCAGAATGCTGAGCTGTGTATAACTCCGCCCTCACCCCTGATTGGCAGCTTGCTCTGTACACAGTACATTATCACAAAGCTGCCAATCAGTGGTGGGGGTGGGGTTACACACATTAACTGGACTGGCCGACATGTGATACCTAGTCCTCTGGTGATAATCTCCTGCTGATAAAACACTGATTGCACTGAAACTACAGCCTAATATCTGGCAAATCACTGTAATCAGGGGCTCTGTCTCTACATTATTATGTAAACAGCAAAAACCAGCTAATGGATTGATTCACTTTAACCTTGTCAGACATCTGTTTTTCACTTATGAGTGCTATCTGTGATTTTCATAGATAGAACAAGTACCTTGTATATAGTCTACGGGGCCCTTCACATGTCCTATTTTTGGGCCAAAATTGCAGACATATCAGATATTGATTTGAGTGTTGGATCAAACTCAGCAATGCAAGTCTTGTTCTTGAAAAAAACAAACCTCTAAATGAGCCCTAAGACTGTATTCACAACAGTATGTCAACAAGATGGCATATGCAAAGGAAAAATTCTTGGCGTATATGGAAAATACAATCATAGACCATTCCCATTGATTCAACATAGGCCAATAACATTTCATTCTACAGATCTACTATAGGTTTGAACAGAAAAAGCCACATGCGTGGATGTCCACCTCACCATCTTGCCTGGTGGACAATGGGCTCCCGTCTTCAAAATGGACACCGACTTTCAGAGCCTGTGGATGAGCCATGAAAGTAGATGGGAATTTCACTTTAACCAATAGTGAAGATAGGTGGATAAGAGTCATAGTAAGAAATATCTTGACTTTGCTGTAGGAGTGCAGAGAATTGTGGTTAAACCCATATAGGTCGGTACAGAGCATATGAAATGTGCAGTTCTCTTTATGACTTGATGGCTACATGTGCGACTACACAAACTAAACCACATTGGTCAACATATTGGTCAAATATAGCAGGTTCGTGGATTCTCAGCAATGTTCAGATTTATCTAATTCAGGTCAGTGGTTTGTGTAGCGAAGCCCCGAGCAGAATGGTTGTGATGAACAAAGAGGGATGTAAGATATTACACATTATACGTGAATTTTGATCAAACTGCAATGTTAGAAAACTGGGTCCGTCTGATCTCTCTGGGTTCAGTGATTAAAAAGGTTTTGCCAAAAACATTCATCATCACCCATGCACTTGGTGGTTCTGGTTGCATGGTCACTGAAGGTCCAATAGAACCTCCAAACTTGAGAATGGGGTCATCGAATCCTCTGTGTGAATTGGGGGATTTCTATGCTTCTATCGAAAATAGCCGAGCCATCGATCCTACAGAAGTAAATTTGAAATGGTTGTCACACATACTGCGCACTATGGCTCCATTAACATAGGGCATCAGGGACCACCATCCTGGGTAACAATGTGAGTGTCAGTGGTCAGACCCACAGGAGTCATACATTTATTATCTCCGTTAACAAAATGTAGGAAAGCAGGTAGCAGAGTCCTGGATGGGAGATGACTAGCCTCGGTAATGTAAGTCCCAGAGATGAGGTTCCAGCAACAGTAGGTTGTTGAGAAGTGTTCAATTGGACCGAGATTTAGGAACAACCAGAAGATCTTTGGTGGGAACGGTTGCTCCCATATCTCCAGTCCAGGCTTTCTGGGTGCTTTATAAGGCACACAGCTATGACACACAGATTCAGGGCTCTCTGTCATAGCTCGGTGTGGGAATTTGATCTGGTGACCTCTTGCTCAGTAGTCGGATCTTCTATCTGCCGAGCTATTTCCCTTTTCTTCCCTATCCTTATGCTGATGTTCCTATTGCCTTTATTTTTTCTTTCTGGGTTTGCTCCTGTTCAGGTGTTTCCTATTGTCCTGTTTTTGTTGCCTTATCACATTCTGGGTTGGGTTATATATATTCTCTCTTCACTACATTTCCTTATTGGCTATACTTCTAGTTGGATTAGTTGTGAGGAGTTCCAGCCCTTCAGCCAAGGAATTTTCCCTCCGAGGCAAACACCGTTTGTATTTCTGCTGTGTTTGTTTGTCTGCTTTCCCAGCACCTTTCCTTTCTCCTCAGTTAGGTTGGTGGGAGATTATTCTTATTTCATTTTTCTCCTCTCTTACTTCCCCCTTCATGGATGTGCTTTAAGTTTCCTCACCCTGGGTCATCATATACTTCAGTACACTTTCCCTCTCGTTGGTTAGCTGTGCACAGCATCCTCCTCTTTGGTTCCTCAGGAGGTACGAGAAACCCCTCGATGGCCTTTTACGGAGCGAGGTCCGAGGTGGTATTTTTAGTTGTGTGGTTAGGGATTGTCTAGTCTGTACAGGGACCAGTAGGGTGTGGGTGCAGCTTCTCTGTATTGTAGGGTTTATTTTTCCTGTTACCTGTATATAACAGTGTGTGGGATGAGAAAAGGACCTTGTGGCGCTAGTCAGTCTCTAGTGGGAGAGAGTGGACTTTATTCTAAATGTGTGAGCCCGTATCTGCTATGTCTATTTTGTCACACCTTTGTGCCAAGAAAAGGCTGTTTTCATTTGTGAGCTGTGATTGTGAATGGACTTTTAGTAAATCGCTCACTGGACACAAGAACTGGATCCCTGTGTGTACTCAAACGGCCGCCAAAGAGCGTGAATGTCTACACAGGCCATAAACATTTTCCTAAGAAAACCCATTTAACTATTATCGATAAGGTAATATATTTTTTCCTTACGGCCACACCGACACCTCCAAAGTTCGCTCCAGTTCATAAAATAATTAAGACAGACAGTCATGAGTAAAACTGCCTAGTGCAGTCGAAACGCGTTGACTGGGACATCTCGACCATGTAAATTTTTCTTTTGTATGCACCATATTTTCGTTTGAAAAATAAAAAGGAAAATCCAGTCCTATTTTCTTTGATGTGAGGCCAGGGCGAGGCCGGTGTCTGAGCCCCAGGTGGATGAGCATAGAGCAACTGGGTGAGCTGGAATTTAGTTTTTGGGGGTAGTTGATAACTTTGAGATAGATAGCTGGGACCCTCATTGGCACATAGAACAGGACTGTGAAATTTGCCTTCGGTATTGAGTGGTGACTGCACATGCGCGGCCACCAATTGATTCCAACGGGGCATTTACGAGCCCTGCTCTTGAGATCGTGGGGAGTCCCGGAAAGTCACTGATCTAAAAGTTATCACTGCTTATTAAATATTGAAAAAAGCCCATTAAGGGGGTTGTCCACGACTTTAACATTGATGGCCTATCCGGAACAGCACAGCTCCGTCAACTGTATAGTGGCCATGGCCAGGTACTACACATCCACCCCATTTTCAAATCAGTAGAGGCCGGATGTGCAGTACCTGGTCGCGGCCACTATACTGTTGATGGAGCTGTGCTGTACAACTCTGTAAGGCTGGTTTCACACTTGCGTTTTGATCTGCAGCGTTTTAGCGCTAAAAAACGCATGCGTTTTTTTTCTATACTTAACATTAAAAAACGCATGCGTTTTTTACATGCGTTTTGACGCGTTTTCGGCAACGCATGCGTTTTTTGACGCGTGCGTTTAGTTGCAGAAATGCAACCTGTAGTAATTTCTAGCGGCATTTTTTGCCGCAAAAAAACGCATGCGTTTATTCGCGGCAAAAAAAGTATTGCTGTCTATGTAAACGCATGCGTTTTTAAGCACATGCGTTTGCTTGCGTTAAAAACGCATGCGTTTTTATAGAAAAACACAAAAAAAAACAAGAAAACCCAAACCCTAAACACAAGAAAAAACAAGAAAACCCTAACCCTACCCCTAACCCTAACCCTACCCCTGACAAGCCACCCCCCACCATCAAGGTGATAAAGGGATACAAACCCTAACCCTACCCCTAACCTTATATGACAGTCAATACTCTACGAGTTTATATTTTTAGTACTCTATAGCAATACCGTATATCTTGGGGTGTCCACATTGAACAAAGCTTTTTATTAGAAGAATGTCCTGGTCACCAGGTCAACATAATAGCCAATTCCTATGGATCCCTAGGGTTAGGGTTAGGGGTAGGGTTAGCGGTAGGGTTAGGGGTAGGGTTAGGGTTAGGATCCCTTTATCACCTTGATGGTGGGGGGTGGCTTGTCAGGGTTAGGGGTAGGGTTAGGATCCCTTTATCACCTTGATGGTGGGGGGTGGCTTGTCAGGGTTAGGGTTAGGGTTAGTATCCCTTTATCACCTTGATGGTGGGGGGTGGCTTGTCAGGGTTAGGGTTAGGGTTAGGGT
This sequence comes from Ranitomeya variabilis, assembly GCF_051348905.1. Lineage (NCBI taxonomy): Eukaryota > Metazoa > Chordata > Amphibia > Anura > Dendrobatidae > Ranitomeya > Ranitomeya variabilis. The sequence goes on from NC_135233.1 coordinate 582,214,724, forward strand.
TTGGATCCCTTTATCACCTTGATGGTGGGGGGTGGCTTATCAGTGACCTGGTGACCAGGACATTCTAATAAAAAGCTACCCCTAACCCTAACCCTAGGGATCCTAACCCTATCCATAACCCTAACCCTAACCCTAGCTATTTCTATTTATAGTGGGTTTTCTAGTTGATTTTGATGATTGGCAGCTGTCACACACTTCTCAGCATGCGTTTAAAAAACGCAAACGCATGAAAAAACGCATGTAAACGCGGCAAAACGCCGCATTTTTTTTTCTGCATGCAAAACGCATGCGTCTAAAAATCGCGGCGTTTTGCCGCGTTTACATGCGTTTTTTCACCACGTTTTTTTAAAAACGCTGCAGATCAAAACGCAAGTGTGAAACCAGCCTAACTGTGCAGTTCCAGCCGCCACCGGTAACAGGGAACAACTGATCAGCGGGGATGCAGGGTGTCGCACCTCCACCAATCAGACATTTATGACCAATCCTAAGAATGGGTCATGGACATCCACTTAAAGCAGACCAGCCACTGAATTAGTTCATCACAGCTGTACTCAAAGTTGGTATATATGCACTACTAATTAGTATATCTTCTTCATTGTGTATATATATATATATATATATATATATATATATATATATATATATATATATATATGTGTGTGTATACCACACAAAGGATCAGCATCAGATTAGTAATTATTCACTATGAAATATTCGGCATTTTCCTGCCTGCCATATACCTAACGCTGGTGCACAGGTGTTCAGCTGCTTCTTCGGATGAAGGATGATTGTTCTTAAACAAAGGCATTTCCTTTCTCCACTTTTTTGGCTCAGCCTTAGATTCTAACACTACCTGATGAGATGTAGAGTACATTTTTTAATTGAGCCCAGAGGCAGAGAAGCCTGGAAAAACAACTGGAGAATGCGCGGGGAAGCAGCTGGGCATAGGATGGTGTGCAGTGTGGTAGAACAGCCGTGTCAGCACCTGCGTGCCATAAGCACATGCATGAATACCGACATATGCAGAAGAGATGCGATATATACAGGATATATACATGAATCAAATTGCATTTTAAAATTTCCTAAATTTCTTGACTGCAATTATTTCCCAAAGGGGGTCGTAAAGTTTGGATGGTTCTTCGATGAGGTCCTCTGACAACAAGCTGCAGGTCGAACCAACAGAGGAAGTGTTTAATCCCACTGAGGCGCCATTCATATTACAAAGGGTATGTTAAAGGGTTATGAAAGGGTTAGTCCTGCTCCACTCACTTCCACATCAGGTGGTCAGTGAGCCGGTGACGGGAAGGCAGTGATTTGGTGTGCAATTGGCAGGTATGGTGCTCCTGTCCCATTCTGATGAATGGGTTGAAGGGGCATGCATCCTTGTCAGGTTTTGGTACATGTGACGTTACCTGTGCACTCACTTCCCGAAGCGGAAGTGAGCGGAGCAGAACTAACTCTTTAAATCAAGGGATAGTCTCTGTAATATGCTCTCATGCTGGGTCCTCCAAGCCACCATGAGCAGACTATACCATCGATTGTCTAAATGAAGTTAAAGGGAACCTATCAGTGGTCTCACCCATCTAAAGCCGTCACCATGGTCATGCAGGTCATAGGAAGCTGAATAAAACGATACCTTGATAACTGCGATCCAATGTCATATTCTCGTGAAAACCATATTTGTTTTTAATATGTAAATGGGCTGTTAAGATCTATGGGCGGGTCATAGTTCTACTCGAGAATCTGCCTCCAGAGCTTATGGTAAATGAAAGGGTGCATTACCAGAGTGAGACATGTGATGACTGACAATCTCCTCTCCTGATTCTAGGAGATCCACTTTGCTGTTCATATATGAAGTTTTTGAGCGTTTCTACTTCCTGAAGAGGATTTAAAAAACTCCTGGTAAAATAAACAAAGTGGATCATAGTGGATCCAAATGGAATATAGTCCAAACTAGGCTCAGTCCAATCGCAAGGGTGCCGAAAAAAATGCTTGATGAAGAAAAATTCTTCAAAACAGCTTCAGGAAAAGAAAAAATTCACCTAAGAACGAGCAGTGTGAACATAGCCATAGACAGTTCCCATTATATCAACGTTTTGTTCAAGTGATGCACGGATCTGCAGGGTCCTCTAGACCAAGAGACACATTTATAACTCTCCAGATAGTAGATGAGGGTCCTAAATGTTGAGACACCACTCAATAATATTAGCGTTCCTTAACTGAGTAATTGAACATGAGTTTCTAGACCAGAGAATACAACCTCCCATGAGGAGCCGGATTCTCGGAAGTATGGCTTTGGAGACATCTTAAAGGACATGATGTTTGTGCACGTGACAAGTGTATCTGTGTTTTCAACTAAAGGGGCTGTCCATAATTTAGAAAACCACTTTTAAAAATAAATCCTGCCCTTATAATAATAACATGCCTAGCGCCATTCCAGCAAAGTTTGCACTGGGTCTCCCGGGGCTCGCGTGACATTTTGCTATGCTATGTGAGCCCTGCAGGCAATCACTTTTTCCACTTGTCCAAGGGAGGCGAGTTTACAGCAGTACTATAGTGGCTCAAGTGGAGTTACAATGTCCCAGGAGATCTGGCGCTGGTGCAGGAGGTGAATATTGTGGGAGTAAACAACCCCTTTAAGTTACTTAAAGGTATCTTGCAAAAAAAATGTAAAAGAAAACACTTTCCCAGTTAGGCACCACCACAGTTACTTACACAATCACATGGAGAGACCGCATTCAAACACAAAGACACATGCTCATGAAGAACATCTGGGAATAATCAGCTCTTGGAGAAAATGAATACTACTAGGTTTCATTTTTATAGGACCTAGAGGAGCGAGCGACTATATTAAAATCCACAGCATAGAAGTAGCAGCATTTTCCTTCAGCGTAAGCTCGCTGGGCCGGGAGGTGGGAGGGAAGGAGGGACGGAGGGACAACGGGGGAATCAAATCAAATCCGCCCTTGCTTTTTGCCAAGAATGAATTGCTTTAATATCCCACCATTCAATAATATTTATTATTAAAGTTTAGAGCAAGTTTAGAAGCTATTAAAGACTTCGATTGACTGGGGAGTTTTACCGCAGCCATAAAACCGGGAGATGGCTGTCAGTGAATTTTACGCACAGAGAATGAGTGACAAGATTGTATTGTGCATAGAGAGAGCCTGCATTGTGCCATTCTCAAGACTGGTCGTACAAAAGCCGACGCATGAAATCCATGTAACCTTGTGAAAAAAAGAATCAAAAGAACCTGGAATGATGGCTCGCTAAAAAAAAACTGCACAAAGTTATAAAGATGTACATAGAACTGTGATGCTACTATAGATCACGTTCCTCCTTATGTTTTACTTTATTTACATAAACGACTTATACTACTTTTTAACACCACATAACCCCTTCCCTACGGCTCCACCTGACATGAGCTCCATTGGTGTTTGGCCCCATTCAGATGTCCGTTTTTCATCCACTTAATTATATAGCTTGGGTGGGCAATTAATTTTCCAAAGGGGCCACATGAGAAACCATGATGCCTGTGGAGGGCCAAACCTACAGGCCGAACTTAATTCTTCTTATTATTATCGTTATTCTTCTTTTTATTATTTTATAATAATTTTTATTACCTAATATTTAGCAGAATTTGTTCAGAAATCTGACATATGTATTGATGTACCTAAATCAACAGCTCCTCCATACAATATGATGACCGCACACACAATATGAGGACCCTACAGTCACCCTCACACAGTAATATGCCCCACACACACAGTATGATGCCCCCAAAGCCCCACACAGAGTATGATGCCCCTACAGCCCCACACACAGTATGATGCCCCTACAATCCCACTCACGGTATGATGCCCCCAAAGCCCCACACAGAATGATGCCCCTAAAACTCCACACACAGTATGATGCCCCCAAAACCCCACACACAATATGATGCCCCCAAAGCTCCACACAGTATGATGACCCTAAAACCCCACACACAGTATAATGCCCCTAAAGCCCCACACACAGTATGATGCACCTACAGCCCCACACAGTATGATGCCCCTACAACCCCATGCACAGTATGATGCCCCTACAGCCCCTCACACAGTATGATGCCCCTACAACCCCACGCACAGTATGATTCCCCTACAGCTCCACACACAGTATGATGCCCCTACAGCCCCACACACAGTATGACGCCCCAAAGCCCCACACACAGTATGATGCCCCTACAGCCCCACACACAGTATGATGCCTCTACAGCCCCACACAGTATGATGCCTCTACAGCCCCACACACATTATGATGCCCCTACAGCCCTACACACTGTGATGCCCCCCAAAGCCCCACACACAGTATGATGAACCTCACAGCTTCCAATACAAAGGATAATAGATACCACAGCCCCCTAAAGACAGCATACTGGACCCCAGTCTCCCACACATAGCATATTGGACCACAAAGTGGCCCACGCACAGCACAATGGACCACACAGTTCCTTACACACAGTATAATTGACCTTATAGCCCCCAATACAAGTATGTCTCTTCAGCTTCCCACACATAGTATGCTGTCCCCCGCTACCCTTACACAATTATGATTCACCATAGCCCTCCATGGTTTCCCAACAAAATATTATGTCTCCCACAGTGCCGCACACAAGTACTGACGAGAAAAACAAACAAACAAAAGCCTGGACGAGGTCTTAAGGCCTCCATACACATTAGGTAGCTGTGGGTCTAGAGATAATTTGGCTGACAACTATTTCTCCTAACTGTCAGATAGATACACAGGGGCACTCGCTCAGAAGAGCACTCCCGTGTTCTCCGTGAGAAAGGTGCTGCCACACTCTCCTAACAGTGGCCTAACTCTCCGAAAAACAAAAAAATCCTTCACTCCTCAGACATCATCTGTTGGGTGAGAGTCAGGAGGCCCCATACACATTAGACTGATGAGTCCGCAAGACATCATTGGGTTCGGATGACTTTAGTCTAGTCTAATGTGTATGGATGTCTTTAACCTACATGAAATCAAAATTAATCCTTGATGACCAATTTTAAATGCATAGAGTATAATCCAAGCTGGACAATCAGCATGATCAGTGATTCTGAATCCAATCCAAAGGCTAGTTCCAGACAAACACATTTCTGTTACCATATTAAACCCAAACATAATGGCCTGCCTGTGGCTCTTATTATCTGAATTGAGCACATCATATATCTCGATCACGTTGTTAGTTTTGGTAAACAGACCCATTTTTGGGCCGGGACAATCAACTACAATACTAGTTCAGAAATCCACCCATATTACAGAAATTAGACTTATTTTTTCTTCTTCCTCTTGGACACACTTTGCCATGGGCTACATTTCAGTGCATTTCAGCCGCACTCAATGGCATTTAAACGTCAATACCAGTCGTAGCCCATGGCCAAGTGTGCCGTCATTTCTGAAAAAAAATAAAACTTCTTTCCCTTTTCTCCGGTATCTTCGACAACTTCTATGAGTTGAGTAGAATATTTCCTCTTGACACCCAGTTGGTTTAAAACTCTATATGCAATAAATGTCCATATGTAACTTTATAGTACAAAAAATGAAAAATTAGGCCACTTTACCGCTCAACCCTGAAACAGTGAGACGCTGCACCTGCTCTCTAAAAATAACACAGGAAAATTTCATGGAGTGATGTATAATATTAGGAAAACCAGCAACCAAATAAACAATAAGCAAACGGAAGACAAATCAAGAAGGAGAAAACCACATTTTTTTAGAGCATAAAGCCTAGAAATTTTGTTGTTGTGTTCAGTAATAGACATAGTTGAGTGAAGAAAGTGTCAGATGCATGGAAGGGGTGGGAAAAGGATAATTAGGAGAAAAGGGATATAGAAGTTGGTTATGCACCTGTCCCAGATCCATATTTTGCTTCTCTCACACCAGAATGCTAGATTTTCTTGTGCTTCACGTTGGGCTTTGCAAGTAGGGAGCACGCATATGTTGTATTTCCTAGGCCCATATAAGGCCTCTCAAGATACACACCTGGGTCTTGGTATTAAGTCTTGCTAGTAACTCTTATAGCTGTCATTGCACAGTTCCTGTCCACAGTTCAAGATGTCTCCTGGCTGACTGTGGCTTCCAGTATACCCACTATTTGTCAATGACCTCCAGGACTTCAACTGTATCTCTGCAGCTTCCAGTAAACCTGCTACCTGTCAGTGGTATACAGAACTTCACCTGTTTGAACTTCCAATAAACTTGCTACCTGTCTGTGGCCTCCAGGACTTCAGCTGTTTGTCTGCAGCTTCCAGTAAACCTGCTACCTGTCAATGGTCTACAGGACTTCACCTGTTTCTCTGTGCCTTCCAGTAAACTCGCTACCTGTCAGCGGTCTCCAGAACTTCACCGCTTTGTCTGCGGCTTCCAATGAACCTGCTACCTGTCATTGGTCTCCAACACTTCACTTGTTTTTCTGCGGATTCCAGTAAACATGCTAGCCGTCAGTGGTTTCCAGGACTTCACCTGTCTGTCTGCGACTTCCAGTAAACCTGCTACCTGTCAGTGGTCTCCAGGACTTCATCTGTTTGTCTGTGGCTTTCAGTAAACATGGTGTCAGTGGTCTCCAGAACTTCTCATGTTTGTCTGTGGCTTCCAGTAACCCTGCTTCATGTCTACCTGTGGCTTCCAGGACGTTTCCTGACCGCTTTCGCATTCCAGTACTTTATTTAGACTTTTTATTTGCCTTTGATATTTGTCCACCTGTGACATAACTACCTACTGCACCAACGCCCACGTACCCACCCGGACCTTGGATTTAGAGGATCCACCTCACCAGTAAGCCAGCATTATGTAACAAAGATGCATGCGGTATATTATTATTTATATAGCACCATTGATTCTATGGTGCTGTAGATGAGAATGGGTTACATACAAATTACAAATATCACTTACAGTAAACAAACTAACAATGACAGACTGATACAGAGGGGCGAGGACCCTGCCCATGCGGGCTTACATTCTACAGGATTATGGGGAAGGAGACAATAGGTTGAGTGTCATGGTTCCCAATGGCAAGGGAACGTCAGAGAACATAAATAACAGAACAGCTCTTGGGTGATGGAATCTCGAGCTGACCGTGAGCTAAACCTACCACACAACTAACAGTGGCCGGGTGGCGTACCTACGTTTTATCCCTAGACGCCTAGCGCCAGCCGGAGGACTAACTAACCCTAATAGAGGAAAAGACAGACCTGGCTTACCTCTAGGGAAATTCCCCCAAAAAGGAGACAGAAGCCCCCCACATATATTGACGGTGAGTTCAGAGGAAAAGACATAAGCAGTATGAAGGTAGGTTCAGCAAAGCGAGGTCCGCTTACTAGATAGCAAGAAGATACAATAGGGAACTTCACGGTCAGCTGAAAACCCTATTAAAATACCATCCCGAAATTACTTTAAGACTCATGTGTCAACTCATGACACCGGAGTGGTAATTTCGGCCCACAAGAGCTTCCAGCTACAGAAACATAACATAACTGTGAACTGGAACAAAAATGCAAAACAAACTTAGGACAAAGAGTCCAACTTAGCTGATAGTAGTCTAGAAGCAGGAACATGCAACAGAAAGGCTCTGGTTACATTGATGGCCGGCACTAGAATAACTGAGCAGCAAGGCTAAATAGGATACTCCCATATCCTGATGGAAACAGGTGAACAGAGAAAGTGAAGCACACAAGTCCAGTACCACCAGTGACCACCGGGGGAGCCCAAAAACCAAATTCACAACAGTACCCCCCCCCTCAAGGAGGGGGCACCGAACCCTCACAAGAACCACCAGGGCGATCAGGATGAGCCCTATGAAAGGCACGGACCAAATCAGAGGCATGAACATCAGAGGCTGTCACCCAAGAATTATCCTCCTGACCGTAGCCCTTCCACTTGACCAGATACTGAAGTTTCCGTCTGGAAACACGGGAGTCCAAGATCTTCTCCACAACGTACTCCAATTCACCCTCAACCAACACCGGAGCGGGAGGCTCAACGGAAGGCACAACCGGTACCTCATACCTGCGCAATAATGACCGATGGAAGACATTATGGATAGAAAAAGATGCTGGGAGGTCCAATCGAAAGGACACGGGGTTAAGAATCTCCAAAATCTTATACGGGCCGATGAACCGAGGCTTAAACTTAGGAGAAGAAACCCTCATAGGGACAAAACGAGAAGACAACCACACCAAGTCCCCAACACGAAGACGAGGACCAACACGACGACGGCGGTTAGCAAAATGCCGAGTCTTCTCCTGGGACAACTCCAAATTGTCCACCACCTGTCCCCAAATCCGATGCAACCTATCCACCACAGTATTCACTCCAGGACAATCCGAAGACTCCACCTGACCGGAAGAAAAACGAGGATGAAACCCCGAATTGCAAAAGAAAGGAGAAACCAAAGTGGCAGAACTAGCCCGATTATTGAGGGCAAACTCCGCCAACGACAAAAAGGCAACCCAGTCATCCTGATCCGCAGACACAAAACACCTCAAATAAGTCTCCAAGGTCTGATTAGTTCGCTCAGTCTGGCCATTAGTCTGAGGATGGAACGCAGACGAAAAAGACAAATCAATGCCCATCCTAGCACAGAACGCCCACCAAAATCTAGACACGAACTGGGTCCCCCTGTCAGAAACGATATTCTCCGGAATACCATGCAAGCGAACCACATTTTGAAAAAACAGAGGAACCAACTCGGATGAGGAAGGCAACTTAGGCAAGGGCACCAAATGAACCATCTTTGAAAAACGGTCACACACCACCCAGATGACAGACATTTTCTGAGAAACAGGGAGATCAGAAATAAAATCCATAGAGATGTGAGTCCAAGGCCTCTTCGGAATAGGCAAAGATAACAACAATCCGCTAGCCCGAGAACAACAAGGTTTGGCCCGAGCACAAACATCACAAGACTGCACAAAAACTCGTACATCTCGAGACAGGGAAGGCCACCAGAAGGACCTAGCCACCAAATCCCTGGTACCAAAGATCCCGGGATGACCTGCCAACACAGAAGAATGAACCTCCGAGATGACTCTACTGGTCCAATCATCAGGAACAAACAGTCTACCAGGCGGGCAACGATCAGGTCTATCCGCCTGAAACTCCTGCACAGCCCGTCGCAGGTCTGGGGAAACAGCAGATAATATCACCCCATCCTTAAGGATACCTGTAGGTTCAGAATCACCAGGGGAATCAGGCTCAAAACTCCTAGAAAGGGCATCCGCCTTCACATTTTTAGAACCTGGCAAGTACGAGACCACAAAATTAAACCGAGAGAAAAACAACGACCAGCGCGCCTGTCTAGGATTCAGGCGCCTGGCAGACTCAAGATAAATCAAATTCTTGTGATCGGTCAATACCACCACCTGATGTCTAGCCCCCTCAAGCCAATGACGCCACTCCTCAAAAGCCCACTTCATAGCCAAAAGCTCCCGATTACCAATATCATAATTTCGCTCGGCGGGCGAAAATTTTCGAGAAAAGAACGCACAAGGTCTCATCACGGAGCAGTCGGAACTTTTCTGCGACAAGACCGCCCCAGCTCCGATCTCGGAAGCATCGACCTCAACCTGAAAAGGAAGAGTAACATCAGGCTGACGCAACACAGGGGCGGAAGAAAAGCGGCGCTTAAGCTCCCGAAAGGCCTCCACAGCAGCAGGGGACCAATCAGCAACATCAGCACCCTTTTTGGTCAAATCAGTCAAAGGTTTAGCAACATCAGAAAAACCAGTTATAAATCGACGATAAAAATTAGCAAAGCCCAAAAATTTCTGAAGGCTCTTAAGAGAAGAAGGTTGCGTCCAATCACAAATAGCCCGAACCTTGACAGGATCCATCTCAATGGAAGAGGGGGAAAAAATGTACCCCAAAAAAGAAATCTTTTGAACCCCAAAAATACACTTAGAACCCTTCACACACAAGGAATTAGCCCGCAAAACCTGAAAAACCCTCCTGACCTGTTGGACATGAGAATCCCAGTCATCCGAAAAAATCAAAATATCATCCAGATACACGATCATAAATTTATCCAAATATTCACGGAAAATGTCATGCATAAAGGACTGAAGGGGCATTTGAAAGACCAAAAGGCATTACTAAATACTCAAAATGGCCCTCGGGCGTATTAAATGCGGTTTTCCACTCATCCCCCTGCTTAATTCGCACCAAATTATACGCCCCACGGAGATCAATCTTAGAGAACCACTTAGCCCCTTTTATTCGAGCAAACAAATCAGTAAGCAGTGGCAGAGGATACTGATATTTGACTGTAATTTTATTCAAGAGTCGATAATCAATACACGGCCTCAAAGAGCCATCTTTTTTAGATACAAAGAAAAAACCGGCTCCTAAGGGAGATGAAGAAGGACGAATATGTCCCTTTTCCAGGGACTCCTTAATATATTCTCGCATAGCAGCATGTTCAGGTACAGATAGACTAAATAAACGACCCTTTGGAAATTTACTGCCCGGAATCAGATCTATGGCACAATCGCAATCTCTGTGAGGAGGTAGTGAACCAAGCTTAGGCTCCTCAAAAACATCACGATAATCAGATAAAAATTCCGGAATCTCAGAGGGAATAGATGACGAAATGGAAACCAAAGGTACGTCCCCATGAGCCCCCTGACATCCCCAGCTTAACACAGACATTGCTTTCCAGTCAAGGACTGGGTTATGAGATTGTAACCATGGTAATCCGAGCACCAAAACGTCATGTAGATTGTACAACACAAGGAAGCGAATCATCTCCTGATGGTCTGGATTCATACGCATAGTCACTTGTGTCCAGTATTGTGGTTTATTACTAGCCAATGGTGTAGAGTCAATACCCTTCAGAGGTATAGGAACTTCCAGAGGCTCTAGATCAAACCCACAGCGCCTGGCAAAGGACCAATCCATTAGACTCAAAGCGGCGCCAGAGTCGACATAGGCATCCGCGGTAATTGACGATAATGAACAAATCAAGGTCACAGACAGAATAAACTTAGACTGTAAAGTGCCAATTGAAATAGACTTATCAACCTTTTTTGTACGTTTAGAGCATGCTGATATAACATGAGTTGAATCACCACAATAGAAGCACAACCCATTTTTTCGCCTAAAATTCTGCCTTTCGCTTCTGGACAGAATTCTATCACATTGCATATTTTCTGGAGCCTTCTCAGAAGACACCACCAAATGGTGCACAGGTTTGCGCTCCCGCAAACGCCGATCAATCTGAATAGCCATTGTCATGGACTCATTCAGATCTGTAGGTGCAGGGAACCCCACCATAACATCTTTAATGGCATCAGAGAGACCCTCTCTGAAATTCGCCGCCAGGGCGCACTCATTCCACTGAGCAAGCACAGACCATTTACGAAATTTTTGGCAGTATATTTCAGCTTCATCTTGCCCTTGAGATAGGGCCATCAAGGCTTTTTCAGCCTGAATCTCTAAGTTAGGTTCCTCATAAAGCAACCCCAAAGCCAGAAAAAACGCATCCACATTGAGCAACGCAGGATCCCCGGGTGCCAATGCAAATGCCCAGTCTTGAGGGTCACCCCGCAGCAAGGAAATTACTATCCCAACCTGCTGTGCGGGATCTCCAGCGGAGCGAGATCTCAGGGAAAGAAATAATTTACAATTATTTTTGAAATTCAGGAAACGAGATCTATCCCCGGAGAAAAATTCTGGTATAGGAATTCTAGGTTCAGATATAGGAGCATGAATAACAAAATCCTGTAAATTTTGAACCTTCGTAGCAAGATCATTCAAACCTGTAGCCAAACTCTGAGGATCCATTTTAATCAGGTGAGATCAGAGCCATTCAAGGATTAGAAGGAGAGAGAGAGACAAAGGCTGCAATTAGAGCAGAAATGCAACTAAGTCAACTATAGAGCAAGCTCAGAGGAAAAAAAAAAAAAAATCTGCAGACTTCTTTTTCTCTCCTTTCTTCTGCCAACGGTTTTAACACTGGGCCGGCCATACTGTCATGGTTCCCAATGGCAAGGGAACGTCAGAGAACATAAATAACAGAACAGCTCTTGGGTGATGGAATCTCGAGCTGACCGTGAGCTAAACCTACCACACAACTAACAGTGGCCGAGTGGCGTACCTACGTTTTATCCCTAGACGCCTAGCGCCAGCCGGAGGACTAACTAACCCTAATAGAGGAAAAGACAGACCTGGCTTACCTCTAGGGAAATTCCCCCAAAAAGGAGACAGAAGCCCCCCACATATATTGATGGTGAGTTCAGAGGAAAAGACATACGCAGTATGAAGGTAGGTTCAGCAAAGCGAGGTCCGCTTACTAGATAGCAAGAAGATACAATAGGGAACTTCACGGTCAGCTGAAAACCCTATTAAAATACCATCCCGAAATTACTTTAAGACTCATGTGTCAACTCATGACACCGGAGTGGCAATTTCGGCCCACAAGAGCTTCCAGCTACAGAAAAATAACATAACTGTGAACTGGAACAAAAATGCAAAACAAACTTAGGACTAAGAGTCCAACTTAGCTGATAGTAGTCTAGAAGCAGGAACATGCAACAGAAAGGCTCTGGTTACATTGATGGCCGGCACTAGAATAACTGAGCAGCAAGGCTAAATAGGATACTCCCATATCCTGATGGAAACAGGTGAACAGAGAAAGTGAAGCACACAAGTCCAGTACCACCAGTGACCACCGGGGGAGCCCAAAAACCAAATTCACAACAGTTGAGGGTTGCAGGAGCTTCGGTGTTGGTGAGGCAGTATCTCCGGTAGTGATGAGGAGGCAGCGGGGTCAGTGCAGGCTGTAGGCTTTCCTGAAGATATGGGTTTTCAGGTTCCGTCTGAAGGATCCGAATGTGGTTGATAGTCGGACGTATTGGGGCAGAGAATTCCAGAGGATGGGGAAGTCTTGGAGGCGGTTGGATGAGGAGCGAATAAGTGTGGAAAAGAGAAGGAGGTATTGGAAGGACTGGAGATTACGTGAGGGAAGATATCGGAAGATTAGTTCAGAGATATATGGAGGAGACAGGTTATGGATGGCTTTGTAGGTCAGTATTAGTATTTTGAACTGGATACGCTGAGGGAATGGCAGCCAGTGAAGAGATTTGCAGAGGGGGAAGCGGAGGAGTAGCGAGGAGAGAGATGAATTAGTTGGGCAGCAGAATTAAGGATGGACTGGAGAGGTGCAAGGGTGTTAGCAGGGAGGCCGCAGAAAAGTATGTTGCAGTAGTCAAGGCGGGATATGATGAGGGCATACACAAGCATTTTAGTAGATTGACGGTTGAGGAAAGGACGGATTCTTGATATATTTTTGAGCTGGAGGCGACAGGACGTGGACAGAGCTTGGATGTGCGGTTTAAAGGACAGGGCAGAGTCAAAGGTTACTCCGAGGCAGCGGACTTCTGGTACGGGGGAAAGCATGATGTCGTTGATTGCGATAGATAGGTCAGGTAAGGAAGATCTATGGGATGGAGGAAAGATGATGAGTTCAGATTTGTCCACATTGAGTTTGACGAAGCGAGAGGCGAAAAAGGAGGATATGGCTGATAGACACTCTGGGATTCTGGACAGCAGAGCGGTGACGTCTGGGCCAGAGAGGAAGACCTGAGTGTCATCAGCATAGAGGTGGTACTGGAATCCATGGGACTTTATGAGTTGTCCCAGGCCAAGTGTATAAACTGAGAAGAGATGTGGTCCTAGAACAGAGCCTTGGGGGTCTCCAACAGAGGGTGGGATGAGGAAGTAGTGTGGGAGTGGGAGATGCTGAATGTGTGGTTGGAAAGGTACGAGGAGATCCAGGATAGGGCGAGGTCTTTGATGCCAAAGGAGGAAAGGATCTGTAGTAGGAGGCAGTGGACAACTGTGTCGAAAGCAGAGGACAGGTCTAGAAGGAGGAGTACAGAGTATTGTCCGTTAACCTTGGCGGTAAGTAGGTCGTTAGTGATTTTGGTCAGGGCTGTCTCAGTTGAGTGATGGGGGCAGAAACCAGATTGTAGATTGTCAAAGAGCAAGTTAGCTGACAGGTGGGAGGAAAGTTCAGAGTGGACGTGATGCTCCAGGAGTTTGGAAGCGAATGCAAGCAGCGATATTGGGCGATAGCTGGACATAGCTGTTGGATCGAGGGTTGGCTTTTTAAGGATAGGCGTGATTGTGGCATGTTTGAAAGCAGAAGGGAAGGTGCCAGAAGTTAGTGATAGGTTGAAGAGGGGGGTTAGGGATGGGATAAGTGTGGTTGTGAGGTTGGGGAGGAGGTGGGATGGGGTCGAGCGCACAGGTGGTGAGGTGCGATTTGGAGAGGAGACAATTAAGCCCCCCTTCAGTGATGTTGGATAGGGAGGTTTTGGGGTTTGGGCATTGGTCTGGTATACAAAGGGGTTGTGGTGGTTGAACAATGAAGACTTGCCTTGTCTGGTCGATCTTATTTTTAAAGTGTGTGGCAAAGTCCTCAGCAGAGATGAGGGAGGTTGGAGGGGGCAGTGGGGGGCGGAGGAGGGAGTTAAAGGTTTTGAAAAACTGTTTGGGGTTGTAGGATAGGAAAGATACGAGGGTTGTGAAGTAGGCCTGTTTAGCAGAGGTGAGAGCAGATTTAAAAGCGAATGTTGCTTGTTTGAATACAGTGAAGTCATCTTGCGAGTGTGTTTTCTTCCAACGCCGCTCTGCAACCCTGGACACTTGCTGGAGCTTTTTAGTGATGTTATTGTGCCAAGGTTGTCTATTGATGCGGGCACTGTCTGTGTCGTGGACTGAGGATATGGATGCCAGTGGTAGGATGGAGTCAGAGAGTGTGTGGGTGTCTAGGTGTGCAAGGTTTCTGCGGGGGTGCGCATGTTGCTGGACATGGGTGACAGGTGAGGAGGACAGGAATGAGAAGGTAAGCAGATGGTGGTCGGATAGAGGGAGAGGGGAGGTGGTGAAGTTAGATAGAGAGCAGAGACAGGTGAAGACGAGGTCTAGTGTATGTCCATCTGTGTGGGTGGCTGCGGAGGACCACTAAGTAAGTCCAAAGGATGAAGTAAGGGACAGAAGGTTGGAGGCTGTTGACTGAAGGGTATCAATGGGGATGCTGAAGTCACCCATGATGATGGTGGGAATGTCAGCAGAGAGAAAGTGAAGAAGCCAGGTGGAGAATTGGTCAATAACGGCAGTGGCCGGGCCTGGAGGTCGGTATGTGACGGCCACTTGGAGGTTGGAGGGAGAGTAGATGCGGACAGAGTGGACTTCAAAACAGGGGAGGATAAGGGAGGTAAGAGGTGGGAATGTGTTAAAGGTGCAGTTTGAAGAAAGGAGAAGACCCACTCCTCCACCATGTCTGTTGCCGGGGCAAGGGGTGTGGGTGAAGTGGAGGCCTCCGTAACACAGGAGCAGCAGGGGAGGCGGTGTCAGAGGGTGTTAGCCATGTTTCTGTGAGGCCAAGGAAGGCAAGCTTGTGAGAGAGAAAAAGGTCGTGAATCACATGAAGCTTATTGCAGATTAAGCTGGCATTCCAGAGTGCTCCAGAGAGAAGGAGCAGAGGGGTGGGCGTCAGGGGCACGGGTTTTATGTTGGAAAGATTGCAGTAGTTCAAATTAGATAGGGAGCGATAGGAGGGGGTAGTAATGGGAGGTATGAGCTGTGGGGGTCCAGGGTTGGGAGATATGTCTCCAACAGTGAGGAGAAGCAGAGAAAGGGAGAACAGGTGGGAGAAAGAGAGTGGCAGGCTTCTTTTATGTTTTATTAGGACAGATTTGAGGTTGAGGAGCAGGTCAGCAGAGTAAGACAGGTGGGGAGGTAAGAGGGAAGGGGAGATGATTATTAGATTAGAGAGTGCTGGGGTATACTACTGAAGCTTTAAAGGGGGTTATCCCACAAACAAAGTTCATTTTAATCAATAGATATATGAATAATGATAACTTCTACAATTGGATGTGGTTAAATAAAATGTTCTTGTGCTGAGATAATCTTATAAATGTGCCCCTGCTATGTACTGTGTAATGGCAGATATTACAGTGTATCATTAACCCCTTCAACAATAATCTGTCTTGGGCCCCCTTACACATTAGACTGTAGGCCAAACCCATAGATATCAGTGAGTTCAGCCAACAAATGTGGCTGGCTTAAGATTGCAGAGCAAGAGATATACAATAATTGGTCATATTCTCAGTTCTTCTACTTATTCATTAGGCACAATTGTTTAGTACATTTATTGCACTGACCATGTATCAGAGGTTTAAGATGTCTTAGGAAACATTTTTGATAGTTATTTTCCAGTAACAAATCCTCTTCAACACGTTTGCATATTTCAATAATATAATAGACAAATTAATTCATACTGGTCTAAATTCTAGACCCATTGGACTCTGTGTACTATCCAATTGTTAGGCTCACCAGGTGAGGTCGATCCTCTAAGCCCCATGTCCAGGTGGCCACATGGATCCCAGACACTGACGCAGCAAGTAGGATGGTGGCCAGTGAGGTCTTGGCACACACAGGAATCTCAGGAGCAGCAGGATGGATGAAGTGAAACCCAGCTAGGATGAATGCAAGAAAAAAAGACTAACAGAAAAAGCACAGGTGGTGGAGCACACCAAACATAGGACTAGAGTCTCAATCCCAAAATACAAATGTGTCTAAATGGGCTTTAAATAGATCTAAAGAGATTATATCCTTGATCCTCTCCGGACAACCTGTAAAACCTGATGTGGAGCACAGCAAAAATCAGAGGACAAAGGTAAGGAAACGGAGCCCAAGATACCCTGGACAGGTGTGAATAACATATGGTGCCTTCTCAAGCAAACATTATAGGGCAGAATGCTGATGCTACATGTCACGAGATGTACAATTGATTTATTTGTTTTTCTTCTATGTTCTCAAAGATTTTTTTAAGGAAAAAAACTTCAGGTGCCTCACTGAGGTGCACAGAATTAGAGCGTGGTCCAACAGAATACAACCTTATGAGAACTGTTTAACTAAACTCTGGAGCTAATCTGTTGCCAACATCAACACCCTGTAAGAGTTTTTGGCCAAGCTGAAGAAAAGAAGAACTCTTTCTTTGACTTGAGAGGCAAAAAAGATGTTGCTCCTTGTTCCTAGCCAAGTGAAGAAATTGCAGAACCTTGAGTCCACTCAACACCCAATTCACAAAGAAGGAAGCGCTTAGAGGGACGGTCATCAGACTTGGCACATTCTTCAACATACTTGACTAGAAACTCAAAGAAGAGTCAATGGAAGATGCCAACTTGCTGAGCTGGAGCAATTTGGATATGTTTACAAAAAAATGTAAAAGTGAAGTTTGAAAAATGTGTAGTATGCAAAAGTACGATTCTGCAACATAATGAAAATGTGTAATATCCGTCCATGTACAAATTACATTTAGAACCATTCCCACAAACCTGACTTTGATGTAGGCACCATTCATGATTGATTGAGCTGCCTGTAACGACGGCTCTTTTGCTTTACCTGTGTTGAAATAGCCATGTCTTTTTTTTAGCTCTTTTTAGATACTTAGAAAAGAAAACATGAGGTTTCTTCAGTAAACACTTTAATTTAAATTATTTGCTGGCTGTTTGCCCCGAGTCGACGGCTGGAAACATACATTTTCTGTCAACAAGTTGGTTGAATTCCCGCTGGTTTCCATGAAAATGAGCAGGAGATTAGCTCAAACATACAGCACAGGCCGCTCAAACTAATATAAACAGTTTAACTAAACTTTTCTTTCTATGTTTATTTTATGTCCTGGCCGTGTTTTTATTCTGTGCGATGACACGTTTGACATGTAGAAATGTTTCACTTGAAAACATGTAATATCTAAACATGGATTTTCAATAGTTTTTAGGTTACATTCCATAATTATTCATAAAAATTTTTTTTATCTATATATATATATTTTTTTTCTTTTGGCTGGAAATCTATACCTGGAGAAATTCCATAAACTGATAACATTTAATACTGTTTAGTTGGGAACAGATATTATTTTTGTAATCTACATACTGGTTGAAATTGTAGATTTTGTTCCAACAGACACGTGAGTTCAAATCTAATCAATGTTTTAAGTCTTGGACTCAGGAAATGAAATGTTTATGAAATCAAGGACAGAGGGATTCGAACCAAAATCATCACCAAGATCTTGTGTTCCATTAAAGAGGCAGGACAGGGGGTCCTTTGATAAGAACATCTACGCTATGTCCCATCAAAGAAAAAATACTTGGCCGAATGGCCTCTATGAAAAGGTCCAGCAAAATGCTATCCAGGAGGCCAAAGACGGTTGGAATGATATGGTGGTACCATTGAAGATAAAGTGTTAGGTGCCTGGCTTCTAATGGTTCAACAGGTTATGTTTAATGAATTCTTCCCCTTTGGCAGGTCTGTTCACCTTTATTAATTGGTTGTATTTAGAACACAACACCTTTTGTTCCTTTTTGCCGTATCGGCTCAGTGGAGCTTCTGGCTGTCTCTTTTAGAGTGATGTAGTCCATAAAATGCAAAAAGAGAGTTTCATGGTGATGGTTGGGACTTCCTAAAGGCACCATGGTGAAGGATCCAAAAATCAGGTATCAAAATATTTGAGAGTTTTAATAGCGATGCAAAAGTCAACGCGTTTCAGAGATGAACACAACTCCTTGGTCAGGACAAAACATCAACTTTGCACCAAGTACTTTCACCCTACCAGAGGACATAATGGTGAGATTTCTTCCTTCGCCTATACAAAACATTTACACGACCACTTAATTATATTTATCAACTTTGTTATTAATACTGCACACACCCTGGCCAAGTCATCAATAAGGTCTAACTGATTATGATGCCACATGTAAAAAAAAAAAAAAAAGAACCAAAAGCGTAACTGACTCCAAAGTCACCTCCAAATGGGATTGTCTTCTGTTAGACTTAAGGTACCTTCACACATAACGATTTCGTTAACGATATCGTTGCAACGTCACGCTTTTGGTGACGTAGCAACGATCCCGCTTAACGATATCGTTATGTGTGACAGCGACCAACGATCAGGCCCCTGCTGGGAGATCGTTGGTCGTAGGGAATGATCAGGACCTTTTTTTGGTCGCTGATCACCCGCTGTCATCACTGGATCGGCGTGTGTGACGCCGATCCAGCGATGTGTTCACTTGTAACCAGGGTAAATATCGGGTTACTAAGCGCAGGGCCGCGTTTAGTAACCCGATATTTACCCTGGTTACCATTGTAAAAGTTAAAAAAAAAAAACAGTACATACTCACATTCCGATGTCTGCCACGTCCCCCGCCGTCAGCTTCCCTGCAATGACTGTCAGCACCGGCCGTAAAGCAGAGCACAGCGGTGAAGTCACCGCTGTGCTCTGCTTTACGGCCGGCGCTGACACAGTCAGTGCGGGAAGCTGACGGCGGGGGACGTGACAGACATCGGAATGTGAGTATGTAGTGGTTTTTTTTTTTTAACTTTTACAATGGTAACCAGGGTAAATATCGGGTTACTAAGCGCGGCCCTGCGCTTAGTAACCCGATATTTACCCTGGTTACAAGTGAACACATCGCTGGATCGGTGTCACACACGCCGATCCAGCGATGACAGCGGGTGATCAGCGACGAAATAAAGTTCTGGACTTCTAGCTTCGACCAGCGATGGCACAGCGGGATCCAGATCGCTGCTGCGTGTCAAACACAACGAGATTGCTATCCAGGACGCTGCAATGTCACGGATCGTCGTCGTTCTCGCTGCAAAGTCGCTTAGTGTGAAGGTACCTTAAGGCTATATAACAATACTAAAAAGAGTCATGAAGCAGGGATCATACTTTATTGACTTCATCAGAGAGTTGTGCCTTTTGACACATAAAAACATAAAAAGGGAGAGTCCATCTGTATGATTCAACCAAAGATACTGCCATATAATGTAATTTTTCTACCTTTTTAAGAAATATTGTTAGTCATATGGCATACAAATTTAAAACCCAGTGTAGAGCTTTCCTACACCAGACTTCTTAAAAGAGGTTTTCCACTACAATATTGTATATTGCAAATTGGCTTATGGTAGTTTTAGAATAAAAAAGATAATCAAACACTTAAGACACCATTACACTTCCTTGGCAATGCTGCCCATGTTGCCCATCAGTTTCCTTGCTCTCACTTCCAATAGAGGACAACATGTGACTACTAAAGCCAATAAGCAGCCTCTGATTGGTAGCAGCTGCGGCATTCCGTCTTCTTCCGGCTCAGATGGAATGTCATGGCTGTGGCAGTCATGCGATGTTCTGGTGGAAGAGGAAACCAGGCAACTGGCAAGTAACATAAGCAGTGGTGCAGTATAACGTCACAGTTTAATAATTAGAGGGTTTATCTGGGACTATTTATTTTATTTACTATGGGCCTAAGAACTAATAATCAGGTAGTTGCTACAAATCTGCCTATTGTGCCTACTGTTGATCTCTGTCGTCATAAAATGATCACAGACCGTTCCTGCCAGCAATTCGGCTGCTTCCACTGATGTCATATTGACATAGTAGTGACTTCTCTTCACTCTGCTCTGTTGATGTCATGCTGATTGACAGCTAGCTCCCTGCTGCCTAACTGTGGGGAGCCAGATGTCAATAAGAATGATGCAGTCATGTCCCTTCGACTGAGTGGCCTAGAAAAGGAGGAGCTGCTCTGTTGGCTTCGAGTAGCTGAATCGCCATCAGGAGCAGTCAATGACTCTTTGCCAGAGACGGTAAGTACCTGCCTATTAGGTTTTAGGCCCATAATAAATAAAAAGTAGTCCAGGATAAACTCTTTAAGTATCTGTTTTTTGTTTTATTTTTAGACCATCATGGCCCCATTAGTAAAATAAAATACTGTAGCAAACAACCCCTGTAAAAAATAAGACTCTTCCACTTTCTAAAGTGTCAAGTATATGTTTCCAAAAACTTCCCTATGTTCTTACAAGGAAAAAAGTATCAGCAAAAATTTTCTGTTTTCATATCAAAATCAGAATATACAAAGGGACCAGGTTCTTCATTTCTTTAGCCCTCTGTAGCTTTAAACTGTGACTCCTTCTATCAGATGCGTGCGCCGTACACAACTATAAATTTATAAATTAATAATGAAAAGTGTAGTTACAAAAGAAATATACAAGTGCTCGCTTTATTTAATATACTTCATTGCTGGGAATAAATTATCATAGAACAAGGCTTGTTTATGCGTCTTGTACACTATCCCAAGCTTTATAATAGAGACTGCATATTAATTTAGCTCCATCCCATAAATTATAATTAGCCAGGAGGATTAACGACATAAATCCATGAATTTAAAACTAACATGCCCTGCTCCTGCTTCCCTCTGCCCTAAAGTGAAAAGAACCCATAAAAACCGTTTGATGCATTAAACATTTATGGTGTCCCTGTTGCCGTCTCGTTACAACGGGAGACATCGATTGTCCACCTGAAAAATGATCTCGGCATATTAAATGTGCGATGGGCGAAAAAAAAATCTTCTCTATATCTCCATTTATCCCTTCATCTAGGTATAGAATGAAAATTGTATCGTGTATATAAAAAAATTATTATATAGAATATTTAGGTATATATATATTCCCTTTTTATAGCATACCATACAGAACCATTGACCATTATCTTGTGACAATGTCACGTGACAAACGTTGGGATGTTACGTGGCAGCTGAACATTGGAAGCAGGAAAATGAGCAAGCTTAAGGATCTGGGCGACGTTGTCTAGAGCCACATTGTGATAGTTAGACAACTAGGAGAGAATATCTTCAGATTGACACATCTTGTGAAATGTTCTTGGTATGGAGTGGTTACTAACTATTAATACTGGTCCAAGGAAGGTCAACCGGGTGAACCAGCGACAAGCTCCTGACCGCGCAAAGCTCATTTATATGTGAGGGGAGTCAAGGCTAGGAGTTCTATCTCACCTGGTAAGGTGGATCCTGGAAATCCTTGATTGGGATGAGCAGCTGATAGGCAATATGGACAGAAAGTATTTGTGCAGAAGGATGATGTAGCTAGAACTAGGGAGCTGTTGTGGCAGGATAATAGTAAAGTTGCCATCCAAAAGGGAGTAGGGTAGACTCAGCAGTAAGAAGCAGTTGCAGTTAAGCTGAGTTACACAGGGAGTCCAAAAGTAGAGCTTGATCCAATAATATGACCAAGTTGGGTCAGCGATGTTATAGAGCTGGGTATGCAGTAGAGAAAAATACAGGGATATAGCAGGGTTAGGTTTGCAACAGAGTTCAAACTGCAGAGCTGGCACAGCGGTATAGCACAGTTGACACAGAAATATAGTAGAGCTAAGTTTGGAGCTGAGTCCTTGATTGCCACAGTGGGGCACAGCAGTATAGCACAGTTGACACAGAAATATAGTAGAGCTAGGTTTGGAGCTGAGTCATTGATTGCCACAGTGGTTTAGAACATTTGACTTAGCAATATAGAAAAGCTGGGGGGTTGCAACAGGGTACAAAAAATCCAGTCAACTACCTGAATTGTCAGATGGTGTACGTTGATCTGATGTGACCTAAATGGATTGACAGAATGATATTACAGGACTGGGTCAGATTGCCTTGGCCACCTGACACACAGAAAAACAGAGCTGTCCAGCTATTACCATGGAAGTGGATCAACAAAATGTGATAATGTAGTACAAATTGCAGAAAAAGCTAATCCTGGCTACGACAAGAAGATATCAGAACTAACAGAGCATCACAGCTTTCTGCAGACATTTCAGACATATTAGTAACATCGTTTAGGACAACCTATCAGCAACATATAGTGAAGATCTAGAGATAACTCATTAGACAGGATATAGAGTTTATTTATTGCATCTATTTCTTCACTCGTTGAATTTAATTGCAAGAAGAAAAAAAACAAGTTATTACAAGCTGGGAATGAATGTAATATACACTGTCAGGGAGTCATTCCGAATCCTCCGCTACCATTGATTTAGATATAAATGTAATGAAGTCTAATAACCCTACTTTATTTTACAAGGATCTCATAACACCCAAATTTAACACTCCCTTTTGCTTCCATAGTAAGAATAAAAGTTGCAGTTATCCTAAAGAGGGTGAATTTATTTGGCAAGTGTGGTCCTACCTCTCGAT
Organism: Ranitomeya variabilis; assembly: GCF_051348905.1. Taxonomy (NCBI): domain Eukaryota; kingdom Metazoa; phylum Chordata; class Amphibia; order Anura; family Dendrobatidae; genus Ranitomeya; species Ranitomeya variabilis. The sequence continues at coordinate 582,237,796 of NC_135233.1, forward strand.
AGAAAAAAAACTCAGATTTAGTAATACATTGGGGTATTCTAACTAGAAGACTTTGAGTCTATTGATATTTTGGTGATTTAAGACTAAAATGGAAAGTTGGAAACAAGGGGTTGTCCAAGATTTGAAATTTGTTTTTTTCAACCCCAGAAACATGACAGGTATTGATGCAATTCCAATTAAATGGGGCTGAGCTGTAGAGCGGCACTTTTTCTGGCAGGTAAAGAAATGTGAGCCCATTTTTCGAAGGCAGTTCTGCCCAACGTAAAATCAAGGAGCTACATTCCTCCATGCATAGAGGACCAGATGAGGTAGTATTTACACTTCTTCCTATAAGAGATAAACCTGCCCTTCATTACAAGTACTACAAGGTTCACTACCAGCAGAAAGGTAAGAAGACCACATGATCCGATGTATGGGACCCTACAACTTCAATTTTGAAATGATCCAGGCATTAGCAGACTCTGTCCACGCACATCTCCATACTACTGTTTCTCTCATGAGATTGATGCCTCCAGAACCACAAAAACGAAAAACAAAACATTATATGAAAAGTTGTCCAGGACTATGAATCTGGCATGACTAGTCTGAGGCAGGTCTTTTCCACGCCCCTCTTTCCATGACTGACCGATGTCTACCTGTGTGAATGTATAATGACAGACTAGGAGAGATGCCGACCAGGGACAAGCCTCAGACTAGTCGTACAAGATGCATAGTCCCCATACAGTCTCCAAAGTATGAGATCTCTGAAACGACATGACATGGATCAGGCAACATGAATATCATGATAGGTTCCCTTTAATAATCGCCCTTTGAACACAGTTTGCATTCTACACTCATGGCTCTATTATTGGTTGCGATATTGCATTAAGAGCCTGTGAGTATTGCCTATAGGTGACCTGGGTAAAAACATTAAAGATAACCATCACAGGTGCCTACAAGGAATTCAACTGTTTCCGGTGGGACAGTCCGAGCCTAAATGTACCGTCGATGTCAAACTGGAGCACCTAAGAGAATTAATTATTGATGGTCAACCCATCACAAGTGCATTCTCATGTATTGCAAACTATGTTGTTATTTCTTTTTCTCATACCACAACCCAATGAAAAAAATTGATTTGCCTAGGAGGTTGTCTATATTGAACATCATGGATCATGTCATGGCTTGGCCTCAGAACTTGGACCCACAAAAAGAGCATTTTTTTCTTCTCTTCCTCATCCCTGGACAGAGAAGTAGTTCTGATAGATTTTTTTTTTAAGTTTTTTTTATCATCATCATCTTGGGTTAAAAAAAAAATGTGTTAAAGAGTCTGGAGTGAGCTTAACAATTAACTGCAGATGAGACACATCATAAACCATGAGAACTGTTTCTTCTGTTTCGTGCCAAATGTATATTACTTTTTAAACAGGAATATGTATTACGTACTAATATTATACAATAAAAAGTAAAAGCGTCTGATTTATTTTATAGGCTGCAAAAACTATTAGTTCTGAGAAAATGTTCCTGCTCATCTAGTTTCACAGCAAGAATTGACTTATCAAGATGAGTAAGCTGTGCTTCTGCATAAAACCTTCATTTATGTTCATCAGCTCTTTAAAGTTACATAAAGGGAAATCAGAATGTATAACAAAAAGCTACAAAACTGTGCAGAACAAAAACATACATGTGGGAAAGAGTCGGCAACAAAATGAGGTTTTCTTAACCCGTGGGTCATTTCTTCCTCCTAAAGAAAGGAGAAATTAATGTTTCGGTCCAAACTTGGCTTGAGAACTTGGAAGTAGGACAGGAGACGTCTTGTCAAGAGATGCTCACCATAAATACAGTCTTATGTGCATTCCCGGCTCCTCTAATAGTTAAAAGTAACCAGTTTTAGCAAAATGTAAATGATTTATGAAACAGGAGAGGTGCACAGTTACATTACGTAATTTGTCGATGTGAAGGTCCAGGTAATGTAGAATCGTCACAACACTGAAAAGTTATGTACTAGTGATGAGCAAACTTGTTATCCGAGCATGCTTTGTGTGCTAACCGAGTGTCTTCGGCGTACTCGAAAAATATGTTCCTGTGGCTGCATGTCTGGAGGCTGTCCGACAGCTGAAACTCATGAAGGAATTGCCTAACGAACAGGCAGTGTATGCTCATCAATATTATGTACCCTTAACCATTTTGAGATGCGGCCATTTTTCATTTTCCCGTTTTGTTTTTTTTCCTCTTTGCCTTCCAAGAGCCATAACTTATTTTATTTCACCGATGACATAGCCGTACAGTACAGACCAAAAGTTTGGACACACCTTCTCATTTAAAGATTTTTCTGTATTTTAATGACTATGAAAATTGTACATTCACACTGAAGGCATCACAACTATGAATTAACACATGTGGAATTATATACGTAACAAAAAAGTGAAACAACTGAAAATATGTCTTATATTCTAGGATTTCAAAGTAGCCACCTTTTGCTTTGATGACTGCTTTGCACACTCTTGGCATTCTCTTGATGAGCTTCAAGAGGTAGTCACCGGGAATGGTCTTCCAACAATCTTGAAGGAGTTTCCAGAGATGCTTAGCACTTGTTGGCCCTTTTGCTTTCACTCTGCGGTCCAGCTCACCCCAAACCATCTCGATTGGGTTCAGGTCTGGTGACTGTGGAGGCCAGGTCATCTGGCGTAGCACCCCATCACTCTCCTTCTTGGTCAAATAGCCCTTACACAGCCTGGAGGTGTGTTTGGGGTCATTGTCCTGTTGAAAAATAAATGATGGTCCAACTAAACGCAAACCGGGTGGAATAGAATGCCGCTTCAAGATGCTGTGGTAGCCATGTTCGTTCAGTATGCCTTCAATTTTGAATAAATCTCCAACAGTGTCACCAGCAAAGCACCCCCACCATCACACCTCCTCCTCCATGCTTCACGGTGGGAACCAGGCATGTAGAGTCCATCCGTTCACCTTTTCTGCGTCACAAAAAGACACGGTGTTTGGAACCAAAGATCTCAAATTTGGACTTATCAGACCAAAGCACAGATTTCCACTGGTCTAATGTCCATTCCTTGTGATCTTTAGCCCAAACAAGTCTCTTCTGCTTGTTGCTTGTCCTTAGCAGTGGTTTCCTAGCAGCTATTTTACCATGAAGGCCTGCTGCACAAAGTCTCCTCTTAACAGTTGTTGTAGAGATGTGTCTGCTGCTAGAACTCTGTGTGGCATTGACCTAGTCTCTAATTCCGAGCTGCTGTTAACCTGCTATTTGTGAGGCTGGTGACTCGGATAAACGTATCCTCAGAAGCAGAGGTGACTCTTGGGCTTCCTTTCCTGGGGCAGTCCTCATGTGAGCCAGTTTCTTTGTAGCGCTTGATGGTTTTTGCAACTGCACTTGGGGACACTTTCAAAGTTTTCCCAATTTTTCAGACTGACTGACCTTCATTTCTTAAAGTAATGATGGCCACTCGTTTTTCTTTACTTAGCTGCTTTTTTCTTGCCATAATACAAATTATAACACTCTATTCAGTAGGACTATCAGCTGTGTATCCACCAGACTTCTGCTCAACACAGCTGATGACAGGGCACACCTGTGAAGTGAAAACCATTTCCGGTGACTACCTCTTGAAGCTCATCAAAAGAATGCCAAGAGTGTGCAAAGCAGTCATCAAAGCAAAAGGTGGCTACTTTGAAGAACCTAGAATATAAGACATATTTTCAGTTGTTTCACACTTTTTTCTTAAGTATATAATTCCACATGTGTTAATTCATAGTTTTGATGCCTTCAGTGTGAATTTACAATTTTCACAGTCATGAAAATACAGAAAAATCTTTAAATGAGAAGGTGTGTCCAAACTTTTGGTCTGTACTGTATGTGGCATGATTTTTGCCGGACGAGTCATAGTTTTGAACGACAACATTAACGTTACCATATACTGTACTGAAATAAAAACAGGACAAAAATTCCAAGTTAAAGAGGTTATCCAGGAAAATATTTTTTGCCATGTGTCTAATAACTAACAGGCAGGTAGTTGCTTACAGAGGCAACTACCTGCCTATATAACCTGGTGCCAGCTCAGAGTGGTCACTGACCACTCCTGCCAGCGATTCAGCTGCTCCACATCAACAGAGAAGCTCTTCCTCTTCCAAGCTACTCTGTCCATGGGGCGAGGACTGCTGTCGTCCTGCTAATTGAGAGCTGGCTCCCCACATTAAGGCAGCAGGGAGCCGCCTGTCAATAAGAAAGACATCAGAAGTCAAACCCCATCAACAGAGAAGAGTAGAAATGCCACTGCTCTTTCAACGTGTTATCAGTGGAAGCTACTGAATCGCTGGCAGGAGTGGTCAGACCGGCATTACCTGCCTGTTAGTTCTTTTGACATTGTAAAAAGTCTCGGATAATCCCGTTAAGTGAAATTGGGAAAACAAATTTCGATATTGATTTTTGCCTTTCATTAATGAATGATTATGTCCATGCCAAACTTCTATAGTTTTTTTTTATTATTCCCGACATGTGACGGAATAGTACGTCACATGTCGGGACCCCCGCTTTGATGTGCGCTCCGGCGGTGAGCGCACATCAAAGTCGCGACATGTCAGCTGTTTTTTACAGCTGACATGTGCGCGCAATAGCGGCGGGTGAAATCGCGATCACCCGCCGCTATTAACTAGTTAAATGCCGCTGTCAAACGCAGACAGCGGCATTTAACTACCGCATCCGGCCGTGCGGCCGGATATGAGCGCATCGCCGACCCCCGTCACATGATCGGGGGTCGGCGATGCTCCTCCATTGTAACCATAGAGGTCCTTGAGACCTCTATGGTTACTGATAGCCGGTGGCTGTGAGCGCCCCCCTGTGGTCGGCGCTCACAGCACACCTGCATTTTAGCTACATAACAGCGATCTGATGATCACTGTTATGTAGCAGAGCCGATCGGGCTGTGCCTGCTTCTAGCCTCCCATGGAGGCTATTGAAGCATGGCAAAAGTAAAAAAAAAAAGTTTTTAAAAATGTGAAAAAAATAAAAAAAATATAAAAGTTTAAATCACCCCTCTTTCGCCCCAATCAAAATAAATCAATAAAAAAAAAACCCAACCTACACATATTTGGTATCGCCGCGTTCAGAATCGCCCGATCTATCAATAAAAAAAAAGCATTAACCTGATCGCTAAATGGCGTAATGATAAAAAAATTCGAAACGCCAGATTTACGTTTTTTTGGTCGCCACGACATTGCATTAAAATGCAATAACGGGCGATCAAAAGAACGTATCTACACCAAAATGCTATCATTAAAAACGCCAGCTCGGCACGCAAAAAATAAGCCCTCACCTGATCCCAGATCACGAAAAATGGAGACGCTACGAGTATCGGAAAATGGCGCAATTTTGTTTTGTTTTGTTTTTTGCAAAGTTTGGAATTTTTTTTCACCACTTAGGTGAAAAATAACCTAGTCATGTTAGGTGTCTATGAACTCGTAGTGACCTGGAGAATCATAATGGCAGGTCAGTTTTAGCATTTAGTGAACCTAGCAAAATAGGCAAGCAAAAAACAAGTGTGGGATTGCACTTTTTTTGCAATTTCACTGCACTTGGAATTTTTTTCCCGTTTTCTAGTACACGACATGCTAAAACCAATGATGTCGTTCAAAAGTACAACTCGTCCCGCAAAAAATAAGCCCTCACATGGCCAAATTGACGGAAAAATAAAAAAGTTATGGCTCTGGGAAGGAGGGGAGCGAAAAACGAAAACGGAAAAACGGAAAAAGCTCCGGGGGTGAAGGGGTTAAAAAATTCTTAACTCTGATTTGGGTCCCCCGTCTCCCGAGATAAATTACCTTTTTTAATTTTTCTGTCGATGAAGCTGTGCGGTGGCTTTTTTTTCCATGCCAAGTTGATGTTATAATTGATTATACCATATTGGAGTATGAATAATATTTTGATGGGTTTTATAAAAAAAAAAATGTGAGAGGTGATTGGCCCAGAGGAATCATATGGGTACATTGTCCCAAAGATGATAAGGATATCTCATAGAGATATCATAAAGGGCAGAATCACCATGATAATTTTCTGCTTTGTATAACCTCATATGTCCATCTTACTGATGGGGGTGGGTCTGCAGGTGGAAGAGAGGGTAGAAAATATTCTGTACTATGGTGAACTATAACTGGCTACCTATTGTAGTCCACAAAGTAACCACAACTGGTGGCAATTTGGCTCCATTACAGCACTTTTTGTTTTCCTATTTCCATCCAAATCAAAGTCAATCTTGGGCCAAGAAAGCAATATTCACAGACTAAAATGTATTTTTTAAAAGAACTGTCTTTATTTTATAAAAACGCTATTTGGGGAAAGCCTCTATTTTTCACATTTCATTTGTAGGACAAGAATTGTGCCATCTAGAATGAGTACTTTTAATAGCTGGAAGATTTCATGAAGGTTCACTTTTTTTAGGAGAATGGTAGACCGCAGATCCAACTGAGGCTCCACTAGACAGATGGGCCAGATTGACCCGAGGCCATCAAGAATCAAAAAATTAGACTTAAAAGTGGTTTCTAAAAGTTGTCATTCAAAAAGTAACAACGTTGTACAGTAAGTCATCTATGTATCAGTTTTGTTTTGCTTGACCGAACCCTTTTGCTTTTCCAGCCCCCTCTCGACTAGGAGGGGATTAACTTGATACTAAAACAACATTTGTCATTCAGACAGAAAGGGATTCTGTTCGTGAACTTATGTTTTCACCTTTTCTCGCATTGTTCCCGTACTCACTTAAGACCAATTAGGTTGATATTTGATATCCATTTTTATGTATAATTTTTTTTTTCCCCCTCCAAAGAGCTTTGAGAGATACAAAAATAGCTCAGCTCACAGCAGGCATTAACGTAGATGAATTTTGACTTTGTAATACTTTAGCTTTGCTAATAAGGATAGAGGAAAATATTTTGGGATAAATATATCTGTATGTTTATGCATGATGAACTTTTTGTACTAGAGGGATTTCGCCATATTTTTCTTTTTTATTCAAAATGTACTTGAGTATAAAAATACTGCGGACATAAGTGTTATACTTTTTTGTGTTTATGAAAAAACATTAAAGGCAAAGCAACAAGGGGCGCCAAAAATCACAGTCACCATAAGGCTCAACTCTTGGTTGAATGTTCCTCTAAACTAAAATCTCATTCACGATGCCCAAGAGATGTAATGATATAATACAGATCTTACTATACAGTGTACCGGGGATGGAGGCCTAAAAAAGGAAATTGCTCAAGGGTCTCCAGCACCTAGGTTTCAATAAGTCTAGGTACAGTTTATGCGTTAAGGTCCAAGAGGTTAAAGGGGTTGTCCAAGGAAAACAAGTTATCACCTATCCTCAAGATACCATGATAGTTGTTGGGTGTTCCAATGATTAGGCACAAGCGATCTGACGATTGCTCATATACCGGTTCTCAGCTTGTCTAAGTGCACCTTTAAGTGACACTTATGAGAGAATCTATACAGATGATGTTTTGTGGAGAATCCACATGACTTCCCTATGTCTCAATAAGGTCTACACTAAATTGATAAAAGAATAGTATCGTGTTGCAACTGTTTGAAAAAATTTTCAAAGATCGAAAAAAAATCGGCCAAGAGGACGGCGATATGACAAGAGCCAATAGTCACCCGTTATATTCCCAGTGCTCCCCACCGGTCTTTGTTTACTTGTCTGCATTCTATGACGTGTTGCCTTCAAACATGACCAATGCAGCTAGTTACTATCCTCATCAGTCTTGATCTGTACATTGCTGAGGTCAGTTATTGGTAGGAATGGTAACATGTGCCAATGGTCCATCATCAATACAGCCAAGAAAACCAATACCGGTAGGGAGTACCAGAGGATCTATACCAAATGAGCATAGCTTCTTTTGTTATTGTCAGCCATTGGCTACGTTTTTCAAAATCTTGGAAAAACCCTTATATCCTTAATGTTTAGATGGGTTTCCTTTGGGTAACCCACTTTTCTATCCACACTCCAAAAACATACAATTCGGTTAAAGAATTTATCCAGAATGTTTTTTTTCTTACTATGGGCATAAAACAACAAACTACATACCTTCCTGTTGTGGTGACTGCTCCTGCTGGTGATTCAGTGGTTTCTGTTGACATCAAATTGACAGAGCAGCAGCTTCTTTTCATAAACTCTGCTCTGTTGACGGCGCATGTCTGCTGACAGCCAGACTGCTGATTGACAGCCGGCTCCCTGCTGCCTAACTACAGGGAGCTGGCTGTCAAACAGCATGAGGTCGGCAGTCACATCACATCGATGGAGCAGCATGTAGGAGGTAGGGCTACTCTGTTGATGTTGAGCAGCTGAATCACCGGTAGAAGCGGTAGGTGACCCCTCTGTTGTAGCACCAGTTGGTTTTATGCCTGTAGTAAAGAAAAAAGTCTAGTGGCTTCTGTATAATTGGCACTAGAGAAATTTTAGGGGCAGGGATTGATGTAAATTTTGACTATCTTTGTTTTGTGCTGTGAATTATGTCAGTGCTATCTGAACAACAGTTCTTAATAATGAAAAATTAGTTCAGCTCAAACAGTAACAGCACAGCTGTAAAATATAAGACTGCGGGTAAAAGCTGAGAGTCTTCACTATCCAGCAGCCTTATTTCCCTAAAGGGGTACTTCTGGTAATTGTAAAAGGTGACCTTAGCTATGTTTTTACAAGTGTTGTGTAAGAAGCATCTGTAACATTAGTCTTGGGGTTGGCATTAGTGCTAATGGGTAATTGGCACCAGTGTCTCGTCAACATGTGTGAGTACGTGCCCTTTGCCGCGCACTGCTAACATATCATTGGCTCATTGGCTCACTATCAGTGTCCCCGGCTCACTCATAACACTAGGGAAGAAAGCCAGACAGATGGCTTACAACAAATTATTGTTATTCTTGGCTTGCTACAGATAGGAGCATTTTCGATTTATACAAATATATCAGTGGCCACAAATTATGATAGGACTGCAATGAGTGAAAGATGAACTTAGCTAAAGTGCAGCGGTATTATATAATTGGGCGTCTGGCAAAGTCGCCTTCTAGAAAATATTTGGGTTGGTTTTCACATGAATTGGAACAGGCTGCGGCGTAACAGCAGTCAGGGGAATGAGTGAGGGGCCACTCGAAATGTTAAAGAAAAAAAAGGGAATAATGGAAAAGCAAAAGACAGGTCGGTTTCAGACACTATAATAATTTGGTAATGTCCATGGACACTAATACCACCCTCTCCTAAACTGCGGATCATGGGGGTACATCGTTACCGTAACACTTTTTGGCTTATGTATGTTTTCAAAATTGGAACTTTCTGATCACTTGGGGTCCACCAGCTGCAAACACTGGAGAGAGTCAAGCGCAGTGCTCCGCTGATCTTCGGCACTCCTCTAAGAATGAATGGAGCGACAGTGCGCATGATCATTCCTCCGCTCCATTCACATAGGATAGGGATCTTCAGATCACTGGTCCCAGCGATCGGGAAATTAATATCCTCACAACTTGAGAATACCCATTTTAGAATTCACGGACACCGCTAGATGGGATTTTCATTGGTAATTATTTCATGTCTCCAGAGCATTACCAATGTGAGACATGTAAATCAGGAGAGTAGAGTGTCAGTCATGATATGTCTCACACTAGTAACTCCCCCTTTCATGTAAAATAAGCTCTGGAGGCAAATTCTCGGGGAGATCTAGCTCCAGCCCATAGATCTTACCAGCTCATTTACATATAAAAAAAACGTGAATTTCTCTGGAATAAAACATCGGATCAAAAATATCAAGGTATCATTTTATTCAACTTTTATGACCTACATGCTCATTTAGTTGGCTTAGGAGGGTTAATCCTACTGACAGATTCCCTTTAAGAGACCACAGAGAGCAGAATTTCATTTTTGAAGTGGACGAAGAAGAAAAAATCTCAAAACTCAAAAGCATTGCAGGATGTATGACCATAGCGTGCCGAGAATGAACTGACTTCATAAATTAAACATCGTCTCCAACAAGTACCAGGCATTGCTTATTCTTCTGGGGTTGGAATAAATATTTCCTATACGGATACACCCACACTCCTATCATTGCTTTTTTTCCTAATTATTTTAATTGCTGGTGGATGATGCCAAGGTGCTGAATTACCCCCTGAAGCTGTAGACACTTAGACAGGAGGTGTAAGATTAAACTGCCAGAAGAAGTAATAACATTTCAGAGCTGTTTGCCAGTTTAGTATGTCACCGGCACAGATTTCGTGCCAACACTGAAAAGGCAGGGAAGTGGTTAAACCCTCCAGTGCTCAGAACATGAGACGCTCTCATATATTAAGTGGCTCAGACATCATCTAGGTGGAAAATTAGGACTATAACCCGACACAACCCCACAAACAAGTAAGAAAAATGCTAGAATCATGGTATAGTATGTAATATTACATCACTGTAGCATTCATGTCCCCTGCTGTCGGATATGGAACCACGAGTATAGTACTGGTCACGTCATAGGTTTCCAAGTTCCAAACACTTACATAATACGCCTAAATCATGCTATTTTTGCAAAAAAAAAAAAAAACAACAACAATAAGAAGTGTTAGAAACCACCCTAACTCTGTGTGACTGCAGACTTGTGAATCATGACAGCGCGTATACTGCACACTGTCAGGTTTCTTCAGCACCGGCAGTCATGTGATTTGAATACTTCCAGCCACATTCCAACTAGACTTGTCCAAGGCCGCACACGTCTAGTCAGCATGTTACAGCATATATGCAAATTGCATACTTTAAAGAACACACTTGCCTGTTTGCGGCACCGAAAAATCCTAAGAGCGCGCACACTGTGTGCTGTGAGGATTCATCAGTCTACAGTCATACAGAGTGACTTAAGACTTGTACACCAAGCCTGGACAACCCTTTTAAGTACAGGTTAAAATAAAAAAAAACAATGCTATTGAACAGGGCTGTTCAGGAGAGTTTTTTTTACATGGACCAATGTGAAAATATTACAGTGTACATTTTTCTCTTCCTTTTTTTTAAGTTGAGACTCACTCATTCAAGTCTGGGATCCCAGGCAATTATTAACATAGGAAACTGTATTTGGTCCTGTAATTTTTGATTTTACTCCAACGGACACATGGATGAGAACATGGATGAAAATTAATTGTTTGTTTTTTTCCTGGATTAAAAAAGAACAATTTTTCACAAATTCGTCTGGGCCGGCTTTAGGCCTTATTCAGATATTTTCATCAGCGTTTGGCCAGTGTTTCAATTTTTACCATCAGTGCTTCATCAGTAATTTTTTCGTATGCAAAAAAAAAATTAAAACGTTTTTCCTACCCAGTGATTTTTACCAATTGATAGCCTTGTATGGGCGATTTGAACTGTGTTTTGGATCAAAATCAAAAAAGTCTCTGTGATTTCATCATGGACACATGGTCTGCGCCAAAAAATGGAAGTGTGAACAGCCCAATAGACTGTTTTATCTATGAAAAAAGGAAATGTGAATGAGTTCTAACAGTTTTCAACATTACAACAATGGAAGAACAGCTAAACAATTTTTCCACTGTTGAGAAACCTTAATGGTCCTACCTACCTCAAAAAAGCTTGATGTGGTAGTAAGTTCATAAATGTGCCAATCATATAGTGTGCCACCCCTACAGGACCTATTGCAGGTGTTTTTTGAGGGACCTTTGATCATGTGTCTGAGAACCCCTTGTTGGGAAACACTCTTGGGAAGAACGGCTGTTTTCACAAATATAGTGGATAAGATCCCAATGTGGCCTCTTAGAATAATTTGGAAGGTCTAGTTACCAAAAATATTCAATCTAACAGTTTTCAACATTACAACCATGGAAGAACAGCTAAACAATTTTTCCACTGTTGAGAAACCTTAATGGTCATACCTACCTCAAAAAAGCTTTATGTGGTAGTAAGTTGATAAATGTGCAAGCCATATTGTGTGCCAACCCTACAGGAACTACTGGTGTTTTTTGAGGGACCTTTGATCATGTGTCTGAAAACCCCTTGTTGGAAAACACCCTTGGGAAGAACAGCTGTTTTCACAAATATAGTGAAAAAGATCCCAATGTGGCCTCTTAGAATAATTTGGAAGGTCTAGTTACCAAAAATATTCAATCTACGAAATTATAGGAGAATCTTAAAACCTACTCAAAAGATTAAGGAAAGAGTTAAAAGAAAAGGCTCCGCAGAACCTCCGAACTTTAGTGCAGTGTTCCAGTCTGTCGGAAGTCTGTCATGAGACTTGTCGAAGAAAAACATTCGAGTGCCTAATAGAGACTGCAAAGACAGACTCCAAAAGTTTTGTAACAGCTGGGGAGTCATAAAAAAGGATCTTAAAGGATCACAGTGGTGAAGCCAATAAATTGAGATCTCCATTGATTTCCTTAATGACAAAGCACAAAGTTGATGGTGCGCTAGTAAACCTTATCCCAAGATTACAAAATTCTTGGAAGAAAAGTTCCTGTTAGGACAAAAGTGTCCTCACTAAATCATACTCAATGTCCGGTCCTCAATTTTGTACAGAACAATATTTTTCTATTTTCACTTTGGTGGGAATGGACAAGAAAAAAAAAATCACATCTGTATTTCCTCTGCGTATCATTTAGCTCTGAAAACCTGCCTTTAACATTCTTTGCATACTTGATTCCTGGCCAGTAAGACTAGTAAATGTCTTGATACAAGAGGGTCATTCCTAGTCACATCTGTATTTCAGCAGGGTAAGTTGTTGCTCTCCAAACACACACTGAGGTTCATTTATCTATCCTTCTTGTCAAGAGTTCCAATAATACATAGCTCCACAAGGCTCATTTAAGGACTTGGGCTAAAAGAGAGAGCATTAACCCTATATTACTGTTGAATAGATCAAGATTCAAAATATGTGCTGGAGAAATGCAAAGCCTCAAGTTGCAGATGGGATTAAACAAATCCAAAAAAGTTATGGAAGGAACTCCATAAGTTTCTCAGCCACATTTGATCTCATTAGTGACTTGGATGGAAGCCCATTGAGATGAAAAAAGTTTGCTATTCACAAGGCGGCACACACCCATGAGTGCAGACAAGCTAGCTTGCAGGTGTCCATGCACCTTTCTCCAGACTTCACAATATCCATTTACTCCTAACTTGACCAATTGTACATGCATTTTCAGTGGTGAAAGAGAAATAAACCACTTCCAGTCACCTCTTTCTGCTTCCAGACACTTTGTTCACCCTACATTTGCTGTAAAAACATCACCATACAACTTACAAATATATTAAGTTTCACCAAAATTGTCTGGTTCGGGCAATTTTCATCTGATACATATGGGCACCTAAAGTACTACAAGTACTAAACACGGTCCCCCTACCAGTAGATCAAGAAGTTTGTAAAGGTCAATGTGTGAAGGGTCCCAGAAATATTGACCCAGTGGGAAATGAGAATGGTAAACTCACCTGATAAGGTAGAAGCACTTTTCAACAAATCTAGGTCTCCTTTTTTCCATAGACTTTTTGGATAGACTCTAATATTAGGTACACTTATCATTTGAGAAGGAAGGTTAGGGGGGTCTTTCTTTCCATGGCACTTAGCAACGATTGTTCACTAATGGTAATTGTTCACGTTTTCTTTTTGCCGCAAGGATTTTTTGCATACTATGCCTGTCCAGTTAATTTAGGGGGAAAAGGAGAGTGGCTATTTGGTTCTTCTCAATCACTCAGGTGTTGACTTCTTGGCGATGGTTGGGTGGTAACCTATGCAGAAGCTAAGTCAAAGAGCAGACTCTCTAAATTTTTCTTTTGAGACACAAAAATTGATCTTTTGGAGAAAAAAAATCTAAATTGATCTTCTGATATCTATGGATACGCACTCACATTGTTCAAGTCTGTAATCTTGGACCATCACTGATTTTCAGAATGAAAGAGGCCTACACAGGCTTAAAAAAAAGCTGTCACGAGATTCACACTGCCCAAGCCACAGAAATAGTTGGACGGACGCTAATTTTCTTTCTCAAGTTCCTCTCACCTGGCTTTCTTTGATTGACTGGTATTTGTGTACAGCAAGACTTTTTTTTGGGGGGGGGGGGCGTGTTTATATGTAAAATCATCCTTAAAACCCATTCTGTGTGATAATATAGGTGAATCTAATGAAAATGTAGAGTCCCTGTGGGTGGAGATAAGGGGAGGGGGAAAAATAATAAATTACTGATAGGGGTTAGTTAAAAGTCTCCAAAGATAATAGAAGCAACGGAGAATATAGAGCAAATAGATGAAGCTGCGACTCAAGGAGAAGTTTTTATTATGGGGGACTTCAACTACCCTGAAATAGATTGGGGAACAGAAACCTGCAGTTCCAGCAAAGGCAATCGGTTTTTGGCAACTATGAGAGACAATTACCTTTCACAACTGGTTCAGGACCCAACAAGAAGGGGGGCACTGCTAGACCTAATATTAACCAACAGGCCAGACCGCATATCAAATATAAGGGGTGGGGGTACCTTGGGGAATAGTGATCACAAAATAATAAGTTTTCATGTATCCTTTAATAAGATGTGCAGCAGAGGGGTTACAAGGACACTAAACTTCAGGAGGGCAAATTTCCAATGGGTGAGAGATAATCTTGGTGCAATAAACTGGGAAGATATCCTGAGACATAAAAATACACAAAGAAAATGGGAGACATTTATTAGCATCCTGGATAGGACCTGTGCACAGTATATACCGTATGGGAATAAACATACTAGAAATAGGAGGAAACCAATATGGCTAAATAGAGCTGTAAGGGGCGCAATAAGTGACAAAAAGAAAGCATTTAGAGAATTAAAGGAAGTAGTTAGTGAGGAGGCATTAAATAAATACAAAAATTAAATAAATTCTGTAAAAAGCAAATCAAGGCAGCAAAGATTGAGACAGAAAGACCCATTGCCATAGAGAGTAAAAATAATGCCAAAATATTCTTTAACTACATAAATAGTAAGAAACTAAAAAATGATTGTCGGGAAATAGAAAGTAGTTCTGATTACTTCAATTACACATACAGAGCTCTCAGCTGCAGTTTCCTCTGCCTGC
Organism: Ranitomeya variabilis; assembly: GCF_051348905.1. Classification (NCBI taxonomy): domain Eukaryota; kingdom Metazoa; phylum Chordata; class Amphibia; order Anura; family Dendrobatidae; genus Ranitomeya; species Ranitomeya variabilis. The sequence goes on from NC_135233.1 coordinate 582,252,822, forward strand.
CAGCACAAGGCTGTAATTTTAAGCCACTCTTTCTCCCTCCCCCCTGCTATACAGCTTCACGGAAGAATTTATATGGCCCTGTGCTGCGAAAGCAGGCTCTCCCTACATCCCGCATTCCCTCCTCCCGCCTAATACCAGCAAAAACTGGTACAGCCTGTTCCAGAAGGCATGGGACTCTATTGTTCTTTTAAAGTTATATATACTGGAACCGATCAGGGCTAGGGATAAAAGGATTATATATTCCGGATGTCCACTGAGAGATCTATAACTCACTAAAATTGCTAGGAGCTACACCTAACGAGTTGCAAGGAGTGGATTTCTCCATAAGCGGGTCATGTATCTACGCCATGTTTATACTTAGAAGAGCCCCCCTGATGTGGTGAACATCCAGATCATTCTGCTGTTATCATACTAGGTTCATACAGTGAGTTTTGTATAGAGATGGTTTATCATAACACTAAGAAAAGAGAGGATTCAGTCTCTGGGTAAGGTCACCACAGGGGGAGTGTCTTGGTTTTGGGCTGGGAGAAAAATGAGTGAGACAACAGTCTTCACTTGTCTTTGTCCTGAGTCCAGCAGATGTGTGATATGCATCTAGATGTGAGCACATCCTCCACAGCAGACGGTCAGCCATGAGATGAAATGATATGAACGAAATTTAAGTGTTTTTCAACTTTAATCCCATTTTATTTGTAATTGTACTGTACATACAACTTGTCTACTTTTAAAATAACCTTTTTATACTTCTGTAAACACTGCCTACCTTTTTTTTGGAGTAAAATATATAAATTTACTAGTTTTGTTAGTCCTTGCTCTATAATGAACTGTCAAGTCCTCTGAAGTGAACTACGCTACAAATTTTGGTTGGCTCCGGACCCGTTACTACGTAAGAAATCGGAGTTGGTGGCAGCGGATTTGTCCTGTGCATTTGGGAGGCTTTGTAGCGATGGCGGCGTTGATAATTATTGTTCCCACCTGAGTGGGAGTAGTTCTATCGCCCTTGCTGCAGTGTGCCCATTAGCCAGTACAAAGTAAGGCAGCCTTTCTGGCGACTAATTATCCTAGGTGCAGTACCCAGTTTGACCTGAGGGTAAGGGGGCGCCAGAGAGCTGTAAGTTCCAAACCAGAACTGGGAAGTGGGATATAGATAAATCCCCTTCAGAAAGGAACCAGGGGCAACCAAACAACCCCGGTTCATGACAAATTGGTGTGAGCGATAGGGAAGATAAAGATATCCTTCCCGTGAATCATGACAATGATAGTGTTGGTCCCCTTAAAAATAGTCTGGGTGAAATAGTGCATGAGGATGAGGAAAAAGGTAAAATGTTAAATGACTTTTTTTTCAACAGTATTTACACATGAAAATTTAATGACAGAGGACAGTGACAATGACAGAGACAGTTATAAGAAAAATTCTCCATTAAAAGTCACCTGCCCAGCAGGAAGTACGGAGGCGTCTAAAATCACTAAAGTTGACAAATTCCCGGGCCCGGATGGGATGCACACCCTAGTACTGCAGGAATTAAGTACTGTAAAAGATAGACCATTATTTTTAATCTTTAAAGAGTCCATAATAACAGGGTCTGCACCACAGGTCTGGTGTTGTGAATTCTGCTTTTGGGCTCCCTCCGGTGGTTGTAGGTGGTAATGCAGTTGCCCCTGAGTTGCAGTCCTGGTCAGGTGTATCTGCTGATTGCAGTTCTGACTGGGGTATTTAGGCGTGCAGGATTCATTAGTCCTTGCCAGTTGTCAATTGTTGTTGGGAGGTGTAGGACCTCTGCCTGGTTCCTCCTGCCTGTCTGCCAAATCAGCAAAGATAAGTCTCTGTTTTTTTTTTTCCTGTGGCACACATGTTGTGTGCTTCACATTTCAGTGCTATTCTTTGTGTTTTCTTGTCCAGCTTAGATTGTGTCAGTATTTTCTCAGTCTTGTTGGATTCTCTGGAGTGGCAGATATACATTCCATGTCTTTAGTTAGATTGTGGAACTTTTTGTATTATCTGCTGTGGATATTTTTGGAAGGGTTTTAATACTGACCGCCTAGTAATTTGTCCTATCCTTTACTATTTAGCTAGAGTGGCCTCTTTTGCTAAATCCTGTTTTCTACCTGCGTGTGTCTATTCTCCTACTCACAGTCATTATTCGTGGGGGGCTGCCTATCCTTTGGGGGTCTGCTCTGAGGCAAGGTAGCATTCCTATTTCCATCTATAGGGGTATTTAGTTCTCCGGCTGTGTCGAGGTGTCTAGGGTATGTTAGGCACACCCCACGGCTACTTCTAGTCGCGGTGTTAGTTCAGGATTTGCGGTCAGTATAGGTTCCACCGACTCCAGAGAAAGTTTCATGCGGATCCAAGGTCACCAGATCATAACAGTACAACTGGCCAATAATAAGTTAAATGCATCTCAGAAGAAGGGAAGAAAGGTGTTGAGCCATTTTTTTTTCTGCAGTCTGTATTGTCTTTTTTTTCCCTCTTTATTTATGGGTGGCTGAGGAGTCTTGTGCCAGCATGGATGTTCAGGAATTAGCTTCTCGTGTAGACCAGCTTGCTGCTAGGGTACAGGGTATTTCTGATTATATTGCTTTAGAGCCGAAGATTCCTACTCCTGATTTGTTTTTTGGTGATAGGTCCAAATTTTTGGGTTTCAAAAATAATTGTAAACTGTTTTTTGCTCTGAGACCGCGATCCTCCGGTGATTCCATTCAGCAGGTTAAAATTGTCATCTCCCTGCTGCGTGGCGATCCACAGGATTGGGCATTTTCTGTTATGACCCCAATGGCAGAGGGTCTCAAAAGTACATACCAAGTCTGCAAACACAAAAAAACAGCTCATAGGGCAGTGGTAACTGGGCTGACCATATATCTAATCCTAGCACCACAAATAGCAGCAGCCGGGGAACGTGCCTACGTTGGTTCTAGACGTCTCGCGCCAGCCGGAGAACTAACTAACCCTAGAAGGGAAAAGATAGACCTTTCTTGCCTCCAGAGAAAAGACCCCAAAAGTTGGATACAAGCCCCCAACAAATAATAACGGTGAGGTAAGGAGAAAAGACAAACGTAAGAATGAACTAGATATTTAGCAAAGAGAGGCCCACTGACTAATAGCAGAATATAGTAAGATGACTTATATGGTCAGCAAAAACCCTATCAAAATTTCCACGCTGGATATTCAAGAACCCCCGAACCGTCTAACGGCCCGGGGGGAGAACACCAGCCCCCTAGAGCTTCCAGCAAAATCAGGAATCACATTTAGTACAAGCTGGACAAAAAATAAGAGCAAAGCAAATAACCAAAAAACAAGGAAGCAGGACTTAGCTTAATTTTGCAAGATCCATGACCAGCAGACAGGAGCAAACAGAAAGGAACTGATTACAACGATGCCAGGCACTGGACTGAGAAACCAGGAAGTTTATATAGCAACACCCCTGGACTAACGACCCAGGTGGGTGCCAAACTGAGGAAAGACAATCCCAGAGTCATATCACTAGTGACCACAAGAGGGAGCCAAAAAAGTCTAATTCACAACAGTACCCCCCCTTTAAGGAGGGGTCACCGAACCCTCACCAAGACCACCAGGGCGATCAGGATGAGCAGCGTGAAAGGCACGAACTAAATCGGCCGCATGCACATCAGAGGCAACCACCCAGGAATTATCCTCCTGACCATAGCCCTTCCACTTGACCAGATACTGAAGCCTCCGCCTGGAGAGACGAGAATCCAAGATCTTCTCCACCACGTACTCCAACTCGCCCTCAACCAACACCAAAGCAGGAGGCTCAACAGAAGGAACCACAGGTACAACGTACCGCCGCAACAAAGACCTATGGAACACGTTGTGAATGGCAAACGACACCGGAAGATCCAAGCGAAAGGACACAGGATTAAGGATTTCCAATATCTTGTAAGGACCGATGAAGCGAGGCTTAAATTTAGGAGAGGAGACCTTCATAGGAACAAATCGAGAAGACAGCCATACCAAATCCCCAACACGAAGTCGGGTACCCACACCGCGGCGGCGGTTGGCAAAACGCTGAGCCTTCTCCTGTGACAACTTCAAGTTGTCCACCACATGATTCCAGATCCGCTGCAACCTATCCACCACGGAATCTACCCCAGGACAGTCAGAAGGCTCCACATGTCCCGAGGAAAAACGAGGATGGAAACCAGAGTTGCAAAAAAATGGCGAAACCAAAGTAGCGGAACTAGCCCGATTATTAAGGGCAAACTCAGCCAACGGCAAGAAGGTCACCCAATCATCCTGATCTGCAGAAACAAAACACCTCAAATAAGCCTCCAGAGTCTGATTAGTTCGCTCCGTTTGTCCATTAGTCTGAGGATGAAAGGCATACGAAAACGACAAATCAATGCCCATCTTAGCACAAAAGGATCGCCAGAACCTGGAAACAAACTGGGATCCTCTGTCAGACACAATATTCTCAGGAATGCCGTGTAAACGAACAACATTCTGAAAGAACAAAGGAACCAGATCGGAAGAGGAAGGCAGCTTAGGCAAAGATACCAAATGGACCATCTTGGAAAAGCGATCACATACCACCCAGATGACAGACATGCCCTGAGACACCGGAAGATCTGAAATGAAATCCATGGAAATGTGTGTCCAAGGCCTCTTCGGGACAGGCAAGGGCAAGAGCAACCCGCTGGCACGAGAACAGCAAGGCTTAGCTCGAGCACAAGTCCCACAGGACTGCACAAATGACCGCACATCCCGTGACAAGGAAGGCCACCAAAAGGACCTAGCCACCAGATCTCTGGTGCCAAAAATTCCCGTATGCCCTGCCAACACCGAGGAATGAACCTCGGAAATTACTCTGCTGGTCCACTTATCAGGAACAAACAGTCTGTCAGGTGGACAAGAGTCAGGTCTACCAGCCTGAAATCTCTGCAACACACGTCGCAAATCCGGAGAAATGGCTGACAGGATAACTCCCTCTTTGAGAATACCAACTGGTTCTGCGACTCCAGGAGAGTCAGGCACAAAGCTCATTGAAAGAGCATCAGCCTTCACATTCTTTGAACCTGGTAAATACGAGACCACAAAGTCAAAACGGGAGAAAAACAATGACCAGCGGGCCTGTCTAGGATTCAGGCGTTTAGCAGACTCGAGATACATCAGATTTTTGTGATCAGTCAAGACCACCACACGATGCTTAGCACCCTCGAGCCAATGACGCCACTCCTCAAATGCCCACTTCATGGCTAACAACTCCCGATTGCCAACATCATAATTCCGCTCAGCAGGCGAAAACTTCCTAGAGAAAAAAGCACATGGTCTCATTACAGAGCAACCAGGGCCTCTCTGCGACAAAACGGCCCGTGCCCCAATCTCAGAAGCATCCACTTCAACCTGAAAGGGAAGTGAGACATCAGGCTGGCACAAAACAGGCGCCAAAGTAAACCGGCGCTTCAACTCTTGAAAGGCTTCCACGGCTGCAGGAGCCCAGTTAGCAACATCAGAACCTTTCTTGGTCATATCCGTCAAAGGTTTAACAACGCTAGAAAAATTAGCGATAAAACGATGGTAGAAGTTAGCAAAACCCAAGAACTTCTGAAGACTCTTAACTGACGTGGGTTGAGTCCAATCATGAATAGCTCGGACCTTGACTGGGTCCATCTCCACCGCAGAAGGGGAAAAAATAAAACCCAAAAAGGGAACCTTCTGTACTCCAAAGAGACACTTTGAGCCCTTAACAAACAAAGCATTCTCACGCAAAACCTGAAACACCATCCTGACCTGCTCTACATGCGAGTCCCAATCATCAGAAAAAAACAGAATATCATCCAGATAAACAATCATAAATTTATCCAGATACTTCCGGAAAATATCATGCATAAAGGACTGAAACACTGAAGGAGCATTAGAGAGCCCGAAAGGCATCACCAAGTACTCAAAATGACCTTCGGGCGTATTAAATGCAGTTTTCCATTCATCTCCTTGCTTAATGCGCACAAGGTTGTACGCACCACGAAGATCTATCTTGGTGAACCACTTGGCACCTTTAATCCGGGCAAACAAGTCCGACAACAGAGGCAAAGGATACTGAAATTTAACAGTGATTTTATTCAGAAGCCGATAGTCAATACAAGGTCTCAAAGATCCGTCCTTCTTGGCCACAAAAAAGAATCCCGCACCAAGAGGGGAAGAGGATGGACGGATATGCCCCTTCTCCAGAGATTCCTTAATATACGAACGCATTGCGGTATGCTCAGGTACAGACAGATTAAATAATCTTCCCTTAGGAAATTTACTACCTGGAATCAAATCTATAGCGCAGTCACAGTCCCTATGAGGAGGAAGAGCACTGGACCTGGACTCGCTGAATACATCCTGGTAATCAGACAAATACTCAGGAACTTCCGAAGGAGTAGAGGAAGCAATAGACACCGGCGGGGAATCACCATGAATTCCCTGACAGCCCCAACTTGACACAGACATTGCCTTCCAATCCAAGACTGGATTATGGGTCTGTAACCATGGCAGACCCAAAACGACCAAATCATGCATTTTATGCAGAACAAGAAAACGAATCACCTCCCGATGTTCAGGAGTCATGCACATGGTTACCTGTGTCCAAAACTGCGGTTTATTTTCCACCAATGGCGTAGCATCAATACCTCTAAGAGGGATAGGATTTACCAACGGCTCAAGAACAAAACCACAGCGCTTGGCAAACGACAGATCCATAAGACTCAGGGCAGCACCTGAATCCACAAACGCCATAACAGGGTAGGAGGACAATGAGCAAATTAAAGTCACAGACAAAATAAATTTAGGTTGCAAATTACCAATGGCGACAGGACTAACAACCCTAGTTACGCGTTTAGAGCATGCTGATATAACATGTGTAGAATCACCACAGTAAAAACACAACCCATTCTGACGTCTATGATTTTTCCGTTCATTTCTAGTCTGAATTCTACCACATTGCATTAAATCAGGTGTTTGTTCAGACAACACCACCAGAGGATTCGCGGCTTTGCGCTCCCGCAAACGCCGGTCAATTTGAATAGCCAGCGCCATGGAATCATTCAGACCTGTAGGAATGGAGAAACCCACCATCACATTCTTAATGGCTTCAGAAAGGCCATTTCTGAAATTTGCGGCCAGAGCACACTCATTCCACTGAGTAAGCACGGACCATTTCCGAAATTTTTGGCAATACACTTCAGCTTCATCCTGACCCTGAGAAATAGCCAGCAAGGCTTTTTCTGCCTGAATTTCAAGATTGGGTTCCTCGTAAAGCAATCCGAGCGCCAGAAAAAACGCATCAATATTTGCCAATGCCGGATCTCCTGGCGCTAGCGAGAAGGCCCAATCCTGAGGGTCGCCCCGTAAGAAAGAGATAACAATTTTTACTTGCTGAGCTGAGTCTCCAGATGAACGGGGTCTCAGAGATAGAAACAATTTACAATTATTCCTGAAATTCCTAAACTTAAATCGGTCTCCAGAGAACAGTTCAGGAATAGGTATTTTAGGTTCAGACATTGGACTACTGGTAACAAAATCTTGTATGCCCTGCACACGAGCAGCAAGCTGATCCACACTTGTAATCAAAGTCTGGACATTCATGTCTGCAGCAAGCACAAGCCACTCAGAGGTAAAGGGGAGGAAAAAAGAGAGGAAAGAAAAAAAAAAAAAAAAACTCAGACTTTCCTTTCTTGTAATCCCACTTCTGCAATGCATTAAACATTCAACCTTTGCCTGGCATACTGTTATGACCCCAATGGCAGAGGGTCTCAAAAGTACATACCAAGTCTGCAAACACAAAAAACCAGCTCATAGGGCAGTGATAACTGGGCTGACCATATATCTAATCCTAGCACCACAAATAGCAGCAGCCGGGGAACGTGCCTACGTTGGTTCTAGACGTCTCGCGCCAGCCGGAGAACTAACTAACCCTAGAAGGGAAAATATAGACCTTTCTTGCCTCCAGAGAAAAGACCCCAAAAGTTGGATACAAGCCCCCAACAAATAATAACGGTGAGGTAAGGAGAAAAGGCAAACGTAAGAATGAACTAGATATTTAGCAAAGAGAGGCCCACTGACTAATAGCAGAATATAGTAAGATGACTTATATGGTCAGCAAAAACCCTATCAAAATTTCCACGCTGGATATTCAAGAACCCCCGAACCGTCTAACGGCCCGGGGGGAGAACACCAGCCCCCTAGAGCTTCCAGCAAAATCAGGAATCACATTTAGTACAAGCTGGACAAAAAATAAGAGCAAAGCAAATAACCAAAAAACAAGGAAGCAGGACTTAGCTTAATTTTGCAAGAACCAGGACCAGCAGACAGGAGCAAACAGAAAGGATCTGATTACAACGATGCCAGGCACTGGACTGAGAATCCAGGAAGTTTATATAGCAACACCCCTGGACTAACGACCCAGGTGGGTGCCAAACTGAGGAAAGACAATCCCAGAGTCATATCACTAGTGACCACAAGAGGGAGCCAAAAAAGTCTAATTCACAACAATTTTCCCTGGAATCTGGGAATCCGGCCTTGCTTAATGTAGATTCCTTTTTTCAGGCTTTAGGATTATTATATGATGAACCGAATTCTGTGGATCAAGCGGAGAAAACCTTGTTGGCCCTGTCTCAGGGTCAAGAGGCGGCAGAATTGTTTAGTCAGAAATTTAGAAAATGGTCTGTGTTGACTAAATGGAATGATGATGCTTTGGCGGCAGTTTTCAGAAAGGGTCTTTCTGAATCCGTTAAAGATGTTATGGTGGGGTTTCCCACGCCTTCCGGTCTGAGTGATTCTATGTCTCTGGCCATTCAGATTGATCGGCGCTTGCGGGAGCGTCAAACTGTGCGCGCTGTGGCATCGTCCTTAGAGCAAAGTCATTGTGGCGATGCTTCTCATGTCATTTCAGTCTGCCCTAAGCAGACAAAAAGGATCGCTAGTTCATTTACTATCAGTACTGTACAGTACTGTTCTGTTATCGGTGTCCTTGATCTGCTCATTGTCATCATTTTCTGTCATGGTGTTTGTGGATTCAGGCGCCGCCTTGAACTTAATGGATTTTGAGTTTGCCAGGCGTTGTGGTTTTCCCTTGCAGCCTTTGCAGAACCCTATTCCTTTAAGGGGAATTGATGCTACACCTTTGGCTAAAAATAAGCCCCAGTTTTGGACACAGGTGGCCATGCACATGGCGCCAGCCCATCAGGAAGATTGTCGATTTCTGGTGTTGCATAACTTGCATGATGTTATCGTGCTGGGTTTTCCGTGGTTGCAGGTACATAATCCTGTGTTGCATTGGAAATCTATGTCTGTGACTAGTTGGGGTTGTCAGGGGGTTCATAATGATGTTCTTTTGATGTCAATCTCCTCTTCTTCCTCTTCTGAAATTCCAGAGTTTTTGTCTGATTTTCAGGATGTATTCGATGAGCCCAAGTCCAGTTCCCTTCCACCGCACAGGGACTGTGATTGTGCGATTGACTTGATTCCAGGCGGTAAGTTTCCTAAGGGCCGACTTTTCAACCTGTCTGTGCCTGAATGTACCGCCATGCGGAGTTATGTTAAGGAGTCTTTGGAGAAAGGGCATATTCGGCCATCTTCTTCACCATTGGGAGCAGGTTTTTTTTTTGTTGCTAAGAAGGATGGCTCCTTGAGACCTTGTATTGATTATCGCCTCTTGAATAAGATCACAGTCAAATTTCAATACCCTTTACCTTTGCTTTCCGATTTGTTTGCTAGGATAAGGGGGCTAGTTGGTTTACGAAGATTGATCTTCGGGGGGCATATAATCTTGTTCGTATTAAACAGGGTGATGAATGGAAAACTGCGTTTAATACACCCGAAGGCCATTTTGAATACCTTGTGATGCCATTCGGGCTCACTAACGCTCCATCTGTTTTTCAATCCTTCATGCATGATATCTTCCGGACTTATATTGATAAATTCTTGATTGTATATTTGGACGATATTTAGATTTTTTCCGATGATTGGAAGTCTCATGTGGAACAGGTCAGGATGGTATTTCAGATCCTTCGTGACAATGCTTTGTTTGTGAAGGGGTCTAAGTGTCTCTTTGGGGTGCAGAAGGTTTCTTTTATGGGCTTTATTTTTTCTCCCTCATCTATGGAGATGGATCCGGTTAAGGTTCAGGCCATTCATGATTGGATTCAACCCACATCCGTGAAGAGCCTTCAGAAATTTTTAGGTTTTGCAAATTTTTATCGCCGTTTCATTGCTAACTTCTCCAGCGTGGTTAAACCCTTGACTGATTTGACGAAAAAAGGCGCTGATGTGGCGAATTGGTCCTCTGCGGCTGTCTCTGCCTTTCAGGAGATTAAACGCCGATTTACGTCTGCTCCGGTGTTGCGCCAACCAGATGTTTCTCTTCCGTTTCAGGTTGAGATTGATGCTTTTGAGATTGGGGCAGGGGCTGTTTTGTCTCAGAAGGATTCTGTTGGTTCTTTGATGAAACCGTGTGCCTTCTTCTCCCGCAAGTTTTCGCCTGCTGAACGCAATTATGATGTCGGCAATCGGGAGTTGTTGGCTATGAAGTGTGCGTTTGAGGAGTGACGACATTGGCTTGAGGGAGCTAAGCACCGCTATGTGGTCCTGACCGATCATAAGAATTTGATTTACCTCGAGTCTGCCAAACGGCTGAGTCCTAGACAGGCTCGATGGTCCTTGTTTTTTTCCTGTTTTGATTTCGTGGTTTCGTATCTTCCGGGTTCTAAGAATATTAAGGCTGATGCCCTTTCTAGGAGTTTTTTGCCTGATTCTCCTGAGGTCCTTGAACCGGTCAGCATTCTGAAAGAAGGGGTGGTCCTTTCTGCCATTTTCCCTGATTTACGGCGGGTTCTTCAGGAATTTCAGGCTGATAGACCTGACCGCTGTCCTGTGGGGAAATTGTTTGTTCCTGATAGATGGACTAGTAGAGTGATTTCTGAGGTTCACTGTTCTGTGTTGGCTGGTCATCCTGGTATTTTTGGTACCAGAGATTTGGTTGGTAGGTCCTTTTGGTAGCCTTCGTTGTCACGTGATGTGCGTTCCTTTGTGCAGTCCTGTGGGACTTGTGCGCGGTTCAAGCCTTGTTGTTCCCGTGCTAGTGGGTTACTTTTGCCATTGCCGGTCCCTGAGAGGCCCTGGCCTGGACGCATATTTCTATGGATTTTATTTCTGATCTTCCGGTTTCCCAGAGGATGTCGGTTATCTGGGTTGTTTGTGACCGGTTTTCTAAGATGGTTCATTTGGTGCCTTTGCCTAAATTGCCTTCCTCTTCAGAGTTGGTTCCGTTGTTTTTTCAGCATGTGGTTCGTTTGCATGGTATTCCGGAGAATATTGTGTCCGACAGAGGTTCCCAGTTTGTTTCTAGGTTTTGGTGGGCCTTTTGTGCTAGGCTGGGCATTGATTTGTCTTTTTCTTCTGCATTTCATCCTCAGACAAACGGCCAGACCGAGCGAAGTAATCAGACTTTGGAGACTTATTTGAGATGCTTTGTGTCTGCCGATCAGGATGATTGGGTGGCCTTTTTGCCATTGGCCGAGTTTGCCCTTAATAATCGGGCTAGTTCGGCTACTTTGGTTTCGCCTTTTTTTTGTAATTTTGGTTTTCATCCTCGTTTTTCTTCTGGGCAGGTTGAGCCTTCTGACTGTCCTGGTGTGGATTCTGTGGTTGACAGGTTGCAGCAGATTTGGGCTCATGTGGTGGACAATTTGGTGTTGTCTCAGGAGGAGGCTCAACGTTTTGCTAACCATCGTCGGTGTGTTGGTTCCCGGCTTCGGGTTGGGGATTTGGTTTGGTTGTCTTCCCGTCATGTTCCTATGAAGGTCTCTTCCCCTAAGTTTAAGCCTCAGTTTATTGGCCCTTATAGGATTTCTGAGATTATTAATCCGGTGTCTTTTCGATTGGCGCTTCCGGCCTCTTTTGCTATCCATAATGTCTTCCATAGATCTTTATTACGGAAATATGTGGTGCCCGTTGTTCCCTCTGTTGATCCTCCGGCCCCTGTTTTGGTTGATGGGGAGTTGGAGTATGTGGTTGAGAAGATTTTGGATTCTCGTTTTTCGAGGCGGAGGCTTCAGTACCTTGTCAAATGGAAGGGTTATGGCCAGGAGGATAATTCTTGGGTTTTTGCTTCTGATGTCCATGCTGCTGATTTGGTTCATGCTTTTCATCTGGCTCGTCCTGATTGGCCTGGGGGCTCTGGTGAGGGTTCAGTGACCCCTCCTCAAGGGGGGAGTACTGTTGTGAATTCTGCTTTTGGGCTCCCTCCGATGGTTGTAGGTGGTAATGCAGTTGTCCCTGAGTTGCAGTCCTGGTCAGGTGTATCTGCTGATTGCAGTTCTGACTGGGGTATTTAGGCATGCAGGATTCATTAGTCCTTGCCAGTTGTCAATTGTTGTTGGGAGGTGTAGGACCTCTGCCTGGTTCCTCCTGCCTGTCTGCCAAATCAGCAAAGATAAGTGTCTGTTTTTTTTTTCCTGTGGCACACATGTTGTGTGCTTCACAATTCAGTGCTATTCTTTGTGTTTTCTTGTCCAGCTTAGATTGTGTCAGTATTTTCTCAGTCTTGTTGGATTCTCTGGAGTGGCAGATATACATTCCATGTCTTTAGTTAGATTGTGGAACTTTTTGTATTATCTGCTGTGGATATTTTTGGAAGGGTTTTAATACTGACCGCCTAGTAATCTGTCCTATCCTTTCCTATTTAGCTAGAGTGGCCTCTTTTGCTAAATCCTGTTTTCTACCTGCGTGTGTCTATTCTTCTCCTACTCACAGTCATTATTCGTGGGGGGCTGCCTATCCTTTGGGGGTCTGCTCTGAGGCAAGGTAGCATTCCTATTTCCATCTATAGGGGTATTTAGTACTCCGGCTGTGTCGAGGTGTCTAGGGTATGTTAGGCACACCCCACGGCTACTTCTATTTGCGGTGTTAGTTCAGGATTTGCAGTCAGTATAGGTTCCACCGACTCCAGAGAAAGTTTCATGCGGCTCCAAGGTCACCAGATCATAACAGTCTGGCATATAGCAAATGTGGTGCCAATATTCAAAAAGGGGACAAAAACTGAACTCGGAAATTATAGGCCAGTAAGTTTAACCTCTACTGTGGGTAAATCCTGGAGGGTATTCTAAGAGATGCTATGCTGGAGTATCTGAAGAGAAATAACCTCATGACCCAATATCAGCATGGGTTTACGAGGGACCATTCCTGTCAGACTAATCTGATCAATTTCTATGAAGAGGTAAGTTCCGGACCAGACCAAGGACACGCAGTGGACGTAGTGTATATGGACTTTTCAAAAGCTTTTGATACGGTGCCACACAAAAGGTTGATACATAAAATGAGAATAATGGGGATAGGGGAAAATATGTGTAAGTGGGTTAAGAGCTGGCTCAGGGATAGGAAACAAAGGGTGGTTATTAATGGCGCGCACTCGGACTGGGTCACGGTTAGCAGAGGGGTGCCACAGGGGTCAGTATTGGGCCCTCTTCTTTTTAACATATTTATTAATGACCTTGTATGAGGCATACAGAGTAGAATTTCAATATTTGCAGATGACACTAAACTCTGCAGGGTAATCAATACAGAGGACAATTTTATATTACAGGATGATTTATGTAAACTAGAAGCTTGGGCTGATAAATGGCAAATGAGCTTTAATGGGGACAAATGTAAGGTCATGCACTTGGGTAGAAGTAATAAGATGTATAATTATGTGCTTAATTGTAAAACTCTGGGCAAAATCGTCAATAAAAAAGACCTGGGTGTATGGGTGGACAATAAACTCACATTTAGTGGCCAGAGTCAGGCAGCTGCTACAAAGGCAAATAAAATAATGGGATACATTAAAAGAGGCATAGATGCTCATGAGGAGAACATAATTTTACCTCTATACAAGTCACTAGTTCCACCACACTTAGAATACTGTGTACAGTTCTGGTCTCCGGTGTATAAGAAAGACATTGCTGAACTAGAGCGGGCGCAGAGAAGAGCGACCAAGGTTATTAGAGGACTGGGGGGGTCTGCAATACCAAGATAGGTTATTACTAGGGTTGAGCGTCTTTTATTTTTATAGGATCGGGTCGGGTTTCACGAAACCCGACTTTCTCAAAAGTTGGGTCGAGTGAAATCGGCCGATCCTATAAAAAAGTCGGGGTCGGGGTCGGCCGAAACACGAAACCCAATGCAGTGCAATGGGATACTATGGTTCCCAGGGTCTGAAGGAGAGGAAACTCTCCTTCAGGCCCTGGGATCCATATTTAAGTGTAAAATAAAGAATCAAAATAAAAAATATTGATATACTCACCCTCGGACGCGCCCTGGTACTAACTGGCAGCCTTCCTTCCTAAGAATGAGCACGTGAATGACCTGCGGTGACGTCACGGCTTGTGATTGGTCACCTGAGCGGTCACATGGGCGGCCGCGACCAATCACAAGCTGTGACGTCATCTAAGGCCCTTCACGCGCTCATTCTTAGGAAGGAAGGCTGCCGGAAAGAAGCCGAGGGCGAGTATATTCCTATTAGGTATATACTCACCCTCGGACGCGCCCTGCTTCTTTCCGGCAGCCTTCCTTCTTAAGAATGAGCGCGTGAAGGGCCTTAGATGACGTCACGGCTTGTGATTGGTCGCGTGAGCGGTCACATGGGCGGCCGCGACCAATTACAAGCCGTGACGTCATCTAAGGCCCTTCACGCGCTCATTCTTAAGAAGGAAGGCTGCCGGAAAGAAGCAGGGCGCGTCCGAGGGTGAGTATATACCTAATAGGAATATACTCGCCCTCGGCTTCTTTCCGGCAGCCTTCCTTCCTAAGAATGAGCGCGTGAAGGGCCTTAGATGACGTCACGGCTTGTGATTGGTCGCGGCCGCCCATGTGACCGCTCAGGCGACCAATCACAAGCCGCGACGTCACCGCAGGTCATTCACGCGCTCATTCTTAGGAAGGAACGCTACCAGTTAGTACCAGGGCGCGTCCGAGGGTGAGTATATCAATATTTTTTATTTTGATTCTATATTTTACACTTAAATATGGATTCCGATACCGATTTCCGATATCGCAAACATATCGGAACTCGGTATCGGAATTCCGATACCAGATTCAGAAGATCGCCGACCTCATGGCCGACCCCACACAGGGGTCGGGTCGGGTTTCATGAAACCCGACTTTGCCAAAAGTCGGCGACTTCTGAAAATGGCCGACCCGTTTCGCTCAACCCTAGTTATTACACTTGGGGCTATTTAGTTTGGAAAAACGAAGGCTAAGGGGTGATCTTATTTTAATGTATAAATATATGAGGGGACAGTACAAGGACCTTTCTGATGATCTTTTCACTCGTAGATCTGAGACAAGGAAAAGGGGGCATCCTCTACATCTGGAGGAAAGAAGGTTTAAGCATAATAACAGACGCAGATTCTTTACTGTAAGAGCAGTGAGACTATGGAACTCTCTGCCGTATGATGTTGTAATAAGTGATTAATTACTTAAATTTAATAGGGGACTGGAGGCCTTTCTTGAAAAGTATAATGTTACAGGGTATATATACTAGATTGCTTGATAGGGCGTTAATCCAGGGAACTAGTCTGATTGCCGTATGTGGAGTCGGGAAGAAATTTTTTTCCCCAATGTGGAGCTTACTGTTTGCCACATGGTTTTTTTTTTTTGCTTTCCTCTGGATCAACATGTTAGGGCATGATAGGATAGGCTATGGGGTGAACTAGATGGACTTAAAGTCTTCCTTCAACCGTAATAACTATGTTACTATGTATGTTGACAATCAAGGTGGAGAAAAGCCAGATGATTAGTCTTCTTGTTTCTGGCTCATTTTTAAGCCAAGTTTGTAACCAAAAAGTCTGACTGTATGTTATGCTGTCTGTTGCTTGGGTGGTACAAATCTCGCAACATCTTCCTCGTGGCACTGAAAATTCTATTACTACAAATCTATTTTAAGTAAAGCATCAATTTAATTCTCGTAAGGTACAAAAATGTTTTCTAAATGTCTAGAATAATTCATAACATCAAGAAGAGAAACCATATAATACATCTCCTTAACAAGTCCTTATGTCAAAGCCTTGAGGTTTGAATCCGATCTTTACACCTCTCTTTGTTGGGGGTGTTGTCACCATTTCTCTTGATAACTTGAGTCATTTACGTTCCATTGTGAAAAAAATACAAGTGTTTATCACGCCCCGGGTCCTGTTCATCAGAAGAGTGATAATATCTCATGTGAAATCCTACTACTTTGCTCCTCATTGTTCTTAGGGGCTTTGATGATTAAATACTCTAGAACAAAATAGCACAACTTGATCTAACATGAGATAATGTCACATGATTTCTAAATATACAACCAAATAAGTGGCACCTTCTACTCATCCCATTCAACGAAATGTCAAAAAAAGTGAATAATTTTTTTTCGCAAGCTTCCCGCGTCTTTCGTACAACAGCAAACTGACTAATTTTAGGTCAATTGAAAATGAAATTGAAGGGAGGATCTATTCTGCAAAATCCCCAGATAGATCAACCTATACACTATATATATTTTTGGAAATACATTTTCTTGCATACCTCTTTAGGTGCAAATTCCATTATAATGAATTATTTTTGGACATTTTTACAATAACAACTAGGCTGCAAGAAGAATTTGTCACATAAAATACAATACTTTATTATTCAAGAATACATTGAGATTTCATAATCCCTGATGTAATCTATTGCAGACAAAGGGTAAATCAAAAAGTTGATGGAAGAAACAGGGCCAATCCCAGAAATCACCTAAAAGTCTTGTCAATACATTGGCTTCGAAAAGAGCTAACTAAGCAGTGTCACATTGCCTTAGAAATAATAGTAAAGGAGGATCTGTCATTTACTCAAAATTGTTGAGTTAAATATCTTGTAAAAATCCCACAGCTCCCCTGATGCGGCCGGTCTTTTCCGTTTTGAGCTGCGTCGCTCCATTGCAGAGATATTCACATTTGTTGCTTCTGGAGCACAGCATGTGAAATCTCTGCTTGCAATGAAGCTTGGTGATTCTTCACAGTCATCTCTTGGGGTGTGCGCTTTCACCCCTCCCTCACAGATGCTGCTAATCACAGCTCAACAGATGAGCGCCTACTAGATAAGATGCTAAACCAAAATATTCTGGCCTAATAGAGGCACTTCCAATTTCACTAATCCTATAAACACAACGGAAGTAATGCCATAATATAAGATTAAAATGTCATTTTATTACATATATACGTACAATACATAAATATAAAAGAGGGGGAACAACACAAACTAGCCGCCAAACACAGTGTATTGTACTCCAAAATACTAAAAAAAGTACCCAAGTTGTATATTTAATGCTTTTCTAGCCCTCTCTAACAGTCACAGTATATCTCCAAGGCTGGGTATATGACTAAAGAATGTTGCACATTAATAGAAATAATAAATAATGTATAAAGTATATATAATATGATGTACCCAGACCAAGGCACAAAGCTGTCCCACAATCATAAGATAAAAATCAAGATCCTCAATAGTTCTCAATAGAAATATATACCACAACGATTTTGATCTCAATAATATAAGGATGCACAGTTCAATAAATAAACAATGAAAAATAATAAAGTGCCAAGTGACAAACAAGACCATATAAGAAATTTAATTTTAAACCAGTGCCCACAATATTTCAAGTTCATAAAGGCAATGGGAAAGTGCCATGTGCCAGAAATATAATAAACAGCTAATATTTAATAATTAATGCATAAGTGCATAGTGCTGTCATAAATCTAAAGTGGAGAGAGGCTAGAAAGAGAGGCAATACATGACCTGTGTTAGCGGCTCAGAACCCGCAGAACCCGACGCGCGTTTCGCGTGTAGCTTCTTTGTTGGGGAAAGTAGTATGATACTACTTTCCCCAACGAAGAAGCTACACGCGAAACGCGCTTGAAATATTGTGGGCACTGGTTTAAAATTAAATTTCTTATATGGTCTTGTCACTTGGCACTTTATTATTTTTCATTGTTTATTTATTGAACTGTGCATCCTTATATTATTGAGATCAAAATCGTTGTGGTATATATTTCTATTGAGAACTATTGAGGATCTTGATTTTTATCTTATGATTGTGGGACAGCTTTGTGCCTTGGTCTGGGTACATCATATTATATATACTTTATACATTATTTATTATTTCTATTAATGTGCAACATTCTTTAGTCATATACCCAGCCTTGGAGATATACTGTGACTGTTAGAGAGGGCTAGAAAAGCATTAAATATACAACTTGGGTACTTTTTTTAGTATTTTGGAGTACAATACACGGTGTTTGGCGGCTAGTTTGTGTTGTTCCCCCTCTTTTATATTTATGTATTGTACGTATATATGTAATAAAATGACATTTTAATCTTATATTATGGCGTTACTTCCATTGTGTTTATAGGATTAGATAAGATGCTAAACTGTGATTGCCAGCGTTTGGGAGGGAGAGGTGAAAGCACACGCCCCAAGTGATAACTGTGAAGAAATGCCCAGCCTCACTACAAACAAAGATTTCACATGCTGTGCTCCAGAAGAAACAAATGTGAATATCTCTGCAATGGAGAGGCACACCGCAAAGCGGAAATGAATGGCAAAATTAGGAGAGCTCCGAGATTTTAACAAGGTATTTAAAAACATTTTTTTGAAGCAAGTGGCAGGTCCTCTTTAGGCGTCTTGAGGTTCCATTTATATTTTTGCCCATAGGGGCTTAACTGAAAGAGGTCAATGGCATTAAAGCTAAAGTTAAACGAGTCAATCTATTAATGTTTTTGACACTCAGTTAGGTATAGTGGGATTTATAGACCTACTGAAGGATTTGCTCACACAGAGTTCTATTTTTCAGGAGTTTTTGGAGAAGAAACTCTTAAATTTTTCACTTAAAAGTTGTGGTTTTTAGAGTTTATGCTCCAAGACCTCAGTGTGAGCATAGCCTTAGGACTCTAGGTTTCAATAATTTAAACCTATTGATAGATACAAGCTGCTTTAGCATGTGGAATAGATTTTCATTTTCACCATATTTTTGATTTTTACCTGGGCAAGTGAAATCACCTTGATACAGGTATGCAAAATTGCAAGTTAAAAAAGGTTGTCTAGCATCAAACATACTATAAAGCAAAACGGACTCAAACATTCTAGACACTCGTCAAAGTGGTAGACCCTCAGTAGAGTATTCCGGCATCTATAGCATTTCTCTACACACCAAACCTCTTGCAGTACATGTAATTTGCAAATAATGACTAAATTACGTGCGCAAGTGCTAAACATCGTCATCAAAGACTGAGCCCACGGGATATCCCAAGTATGCCATTGCATGTGCCGTCAAAGCAGTGCCCCACCAACGCTTTCTTCGAGTTTCGAATGCACAAAACAAGCCTACAACCCATCCCTTTTGCATAGACCCCAAAATGCTTTCTTGAGATACTGATGTGGTTAACCAACCTCAATCCCACTGAAACTTCTAGGGTGGGCTTCCTTAATACTGTGTATGTACAGTAAAACCAGATTAGGAAGCGAAAGTGACAATCAAAACCACCTATGAAGTGCAATATCAGGCGTACGGAATATGAGCAATGGCAAAAAAAAAAAAAAACTAGTACAAAATGTGTCGTCCCAAAATAAAGGACTGATACATAGTTGTACGGGCAATTACACTTTGCTTTATTCAATGCTTTTTTTTGCAAGAAATGTTTTTCTTTTTCATTTTAGAACACAGAAGCCTAAAAAAAACTAACAACAATACTCATTATGCTTAGTTCACACTTGCCAACTTTCTTACAAAGTCAGTAAATTTCCAGAATGAGATAAAAAATAGATTCTGTGAAATTTCAATGGAGTCCAAGCATGTTTTGGGGGTGTGGAAGAGGTATGGGTGGGGGGACAGGTCGACTAGCTGATTTTAGAATAGATTGGAGGGGTGCGAGAGTGTTAGAGAAGAGGACACAAAGCAGAAGGTTGCAGTAGTCGAAGTGGGAGATGATGAGGGCATGGACTAGGGTTTTTGCAGATTCTTGATTAAGGAATGTACGAATCTGGGAAATATTTTTGAGTTGGTGTCGGCAGGAAGTGGAAAGGATTTGGATATGTGGCTTGGAGGAGAGATCAGAGTCCAAGGCTACTCCGAGGCAGCGAGCATGCAGGACTGGTGAGAGTGAGCAGCCATTGACTTTGATGGATAGAGATGATATTGAAAGCTGTGGGACTCTATGAGGTGTCCCAGGCTGAAGGTGTAGATGGAGAAGAGCAGGGGTCCTAAAACTGAACCCTGGGGGACACCGAGGGATAGGGGGCGAAAAGAGGAGGTGGTGTGTGAGTGGGAGATACTGAATGTCAGGCTTCTTAGGTATGAAGAGATCCAATATAGGGCCAAGTCTGTGATGCCAAGGGATGAGACAATCTGTGGTAAGAGGGAAAGGTCGACTGTTTCAAAGGTAGAGGACAGGTCCAGGAGGATGAGAACAGAAAATTGGTAGGTCATTGGTGAATTTAGTCAGGGCAGTGTATACTAGCACATATGCAAAAAGCTCCCATGATTCTGCTATTTTCCGTTTGCATTGCAGACAGCGCTATTTTGGAGTGCACTATGTGAAATTTTTGCTTTGCAGTCCAATGGGGGTTTCTTTAAAGTCTTCTCTGGGGGCATGCTCTTTCACCCCTCCCTCCCAGATGCTGCCAATCACAGCTCAGCAGCGTCTGTGACTGCCGAATCATCTGCTGAGCTGTGACTAGCAGCATCAGAGAGGGAAGGGTTAAAGTGCATGCCCCCAGAGAAGACTCTGAGAAGAACCTAGTTGGTCTGCATTTAGACATTTCACATGCTTCACTCCAGAAGAAACAACTGTGAATATCTCTGGAATGCAGCGACGCAGGTCAAAACTGAAAAGAGGGGCAGAAAAAAGTAACTTTTCGACAATGGGCATAATGACCTCATTGTATGCTGAACGGAAAAGGAACAAGCAGCAATCTTTTCTCCCTCCAGACTAACCTTGATTGCATCTCTCCTAGGATCTTAGCTCCACCCCGGCCCCATATTTCGTGCCTGACTTTCGCTGCTTTCATTATGTAAAATTATTATTACTATCTCTCGGAAAATCATCATGTGGCTTTATAAGACAATAACAAGTCAGTTCAACAAAGCCGAGGACCGGAGCTATCGCTTGTTGCTTAACATTCCTCCCTCCTGAATATAATAAATTGCTTCTTTAAATCAGGAAGAGGGGAAATTGGAACACAGGAAAAGAGAGAAATAGAAAAGAAATTGGACGGGAGATAAGAAAGTGCGTCAAAGTGACAAGAGGACATGAAAGACGCGAGAGAAAAATATGAAATTGTTTTCATGCCGATTTATGGATGCACTGCTTAACTCACTGGTGTTATCCTATAATCCAGGAGTGCAAGAGAACTGCGGTGATTTAATTTCTAGCTCTATAGATTCACTTTTACATTAAAATGAGCCTTAAATTAACTGCGCTATCTCAATGTCTTTACTGATACTAATGCTACCACAATAAAACAACCTGAAAATCCCATTCTTTCAGTTACCTATAAGGAGGTTGCCCCCTTTCAGAAAATGTTTGCCTCCCGACTCAATTCATTGTAAAAGAATGCACCATGCATTATTTAACCTTTTAGAGTTCAGAGCATTGTTGCTGACACTCGTCCAGCTCTTGGGTGTAGGCTTCAACAATGATGTCACTCCTGTCAACAGGACTGCAGCCAATCACTGCTGAGCTTAGAGGCTATGCCGACAGGAGGAGGAGGTGAGCTGTGATATCACCTATTGTGAATGGTGGATCCTGTGTTATCTACTGTATATAGAGGTGTTATCAGTCATTGTACAGGAGTAGGAGGTGAGCTGTGACATCCCCTATTGTGAATAGTGAATACTGTGTTATCTACTGTAAATAGAGGTGTTATCAGTCATTGCACAGGAGGAGGAGGAGGTGAGCTGTGACACTCCCTGTTTTGAATGGTGGATCCTGTTTTATCTACTGTATATACGGTAGAGGTGTTATCAGTCATTGTACAGGAGGAGGAGGAGGTAGGCTGTGACACTCCCTACTGTGAATGGTGGATCCTGTGTTATCTACTGTATATAGAGGTGTTATCAGTCATTGTACAGGAGGAGGAGGTGAGCTGTGACATCACCTATTGTGAATGGTGGATCCTGTGTTATCTACTGTATATAGAGGTGTTATCAGTAATTGTAAAGGAGGGAAGGAGGTGTGCTGTGACATCCCCTATTGTGAATGATGGCTCCCGTGTTATCTACTGTATATAGAGGTGTTATCAGTAATTGTAAAGCAGGAGGAGGAGGTGCGCTGTGACATCACCTATTGTGAATGATGGATCCTATGCTATCTACTGTATATAGAGGTGTTAACAGTCATTGTACAGGAGGAGGAGGTTAGCTGTGACATCACCTATTGTGAATGATGGATCCTGTGTTATCTACTGTATATAGAGGTGTTATCAGTTATTGTACAGGAGGAGGATGTGAGCTGTGACATAACCTATTGTGAATGATGGCTCCCGTGTTATCTACTGTATATAGAGGTGTTATCAGTCATTGTACAGGAGGAAGAGGTGAGCTGTGACATCACCTATTGTGAATGGTGGATCTTGTGTTATCTACTGTATATAGAGGCATTATCAGTAATTGTAAATGAGGGGGAGGAGGTGCGCTGTGACATCATATATTGTGAATGATGGCTCCCGTGTCATCTACTGTATATAGAGGTTATCAGTCGTTGTACAGGGGAGGAGGTGAGCTGTGACATCACCTATGGTGAATGGTAGATCCTGTGTTATCTACTGTATATAGAGGTGTTATAATTCATTGTACAGGAGGAGGTGAGCTGTGATATCACCAATTGTGAATGGTGGGATCCTGTGATATTTACTGTATATTGAGGTATTATCAGTCTTTGTACAGAATGCGGGGAAAGTGAGCTGTGAAATCACCTATTTTGACTTGGATCCTGTGTTAACATTTCTATATACAGTAGATAACACAATATTCACAATAGGTGATGTAACAGCTCACCTCCTCCTGTACAATGACTGATAACACCTCTATATACAGTAGATAACACAGGATTCACTATTCACAATAGGTGATGTCACAACTCACCTACTTCTCCTGTACAATGACTGATAACACCCCTATATACAGTAGATATCAGTCACTGTACAGAAGGAGGTGAGCTATGACATTACCTTAGGGGGAATGGTGGATCCTGTGATATTTACTATACATAGCGCTGTTATCAGTCTTTGTATAGGAGGAGGTGAGCTGTGACATCACCTGTTGTAAATGGTTGAATCTCTATTATCGGCTATATATAGAAGAGTTGTTAATTGTAATCCTGTCTGTGAGGATAATGAGACTGCTGGAACTCCAATATTAGGTCTAGTGTTCAATGTGAAAACTGCAAGAGTACAGTGCATTACCGCTGCAGCCAACCACTGAGCTCAGCGGCTTTTGAATTTTAAATCCGCAGAAGCTCAGGGTAGCATCACTGCTTCAGCCAATCCACAAGAGCGCGTCGGAGGGTGGATTTGCTATTTTGCATTTGGGGTCCACTTTCATGAAAGTGCAAAAGATAACATAAAAATATGATTTTCTAAGTGTTTGCCAAAGCATATTTATATGGGGTGCAGAAGCAGCAGTGAGGTCTGGGCCGCTCTTCCACTTAAGTACTATATCTGGTGGTTGGGCGCCCGGTTGGCGATCTTGTTGTGCTGGATATTTATTGCATTGGAGCCTCCAACGTCCGATTGCGGCATTTCATCAATTCCAGACCCAGACTCCGGCTTCCCACCCAACACCGCACCAAACACCATCGCCTGGTGTCACGGCAAGATTTACACCCAACATCCCAACATTTGCTTCATGCCGAAACTGGATGCAAAATCTCTTCCTGGAGGCAACAGCCATCAATGTGTGTATTTAGTGCAGGTTATAAATCAGACAGAGAAGGGTGGAGGAGAGAGAAAAAAGGTTGGGAATAAGCTTTTATGAAATCATTTGAACGTTGCACAGAAAGCATGCTGCTTTCATATTCATGAATCCGGGGCTGGCGCGCTCAAGGCAGAATTTATGAGCGTTTTATAACCTCTTCTGATCAGAGAGACTGTCCCAACCGGGAGTCAAAGCGCCGGCGGTCATTCGCGGGGAACGTCCGGCCGATAATAGAAGGAATTCCCACTCATCGTACAAGTTTATGCCGGTACGACGCCATTTACATACAATGATATACAAGAAAAATGAATCCTATTAATAAGTAACAAGGGTTTATCCGGAGTGATAAATAGAGGAATAACACACACTAAACCCTACGGTAGACTTATGTATGCTGTATAAACGCGATCAATATATTTTAAACATAAATTGGATCGTAGGTTAAGAAAGTGACATACTTCTTACGCAATAGCAGCCACTTTTAAAGATGTTGTGCAGCAGCTTGAGCATGCTACTTCTCCAATAGTTGGAGAACTCTTTTTGAAGAGCATACGCTTGAATTTTTTTTCCAGATGGGTGTTCTCAAACAGGTAATTTTGCTTTTTTTTAGCAGTGATTTTAGTAAAAAATGCTAGAAAAGAGTCGAGGCTTCCCAAATTTTCAGACTAATGAGGTTCAGCTTGTAATAAACAACCTAGAAGAGAAGCACATGGTGATGAGGATAAGAACTTCATGTTGGGGACTGCTAGTGTAGAACCAGATTACCCTAGCTGCTGCAGAACTTCTTTAAAAAGAGGAGCTTATATGAGTGATACAAGGAAGGGAATGTGGAGGTTGGGAGCAAAGGGGACCCGATGCATTGGCCACGTCAGTAATTTGTGGCCACTGGAACCGCCTCCTACCTG
Source organism: Ranitomeya variabilis (assembly GCF_051348905.1). Classification (NCBI taxonomy): domain Eukaryota; kingdom Metazoa; phylum Chordata; class Amphibia; order Anura; family Dendrobatidae; genus Ranitomeya; species Ranitomeya variabilis. Next base: position 582,277,679 of record NC_135233.1, read on the forward strand.
ACGGCATCTCCTGTTATGGATCCCAATGGCTAGGGGATCGCACTGGACAAGCAAAAAATAACTCAAATAACGGACGAGCTCTAGGGTGATGGAACCTGGGCTGACCGCTGCCCTACTCCTGACAAACACAACTAGAAATAGCCAGGGAGCGTGCCTACGTTGATTCTAGACGCCTCGCGCCAGCCTAAGAGCTAACTAGCACTGCAGAGAAAATAAAGACCTAACTTGCCTCCAGAGAAATAAACCCCAAAGGTATAGTTGCCCCCCACATGTATTGACGGTGAAAATGAGAGGAAGGCACGCACATAGATATGAAAATAGAGTTAGCAAAAAGAGGCCCGCTATAACTAGAAAGCAGAAGGATACAAAAGGCGTCTGAGCGGTCAGCAAAAAACCCTAATCAAAAACCATCCTGAGATTACAAGCACCCATGTGCCAACTCATGGCACATGGGGAGCACCTCAGCCCACTAGAGCTTCCAACTAGCATAGAGTAATATTTAGCAAGCTGGACAAAAAACAAAACAACTGAAAAGCATAACTTAGCTTATCCTGAGAGATCTGGAAGCAGGTAGTCAGAACCAAACTGAGCACATCTGAGTACATTGATAGCCGGCAAGGGAATGACAGGAAAGCCAGGTTAAATAGGAAACACCCAGCCTCAGATGGACAGGTGGAAACCAGAGACCGCAACCCACCAAAGTCACCCAGTACCAGTTGTAACCACCAGAGGGAGCCCAAAAACAGAATCCACAACAGTACCCCCCCCTTGAGGAGGGGTCACCGAACCCTCACGAGAACCCCCAGGGCGATCAGGATGAGCTCTATGGAAGGCGCGGACCAAATCAGTCGCATGAACATCAGAGGCGACCACCCAGGAATTATCCTCCTGACCATAACCCTTCCACTTAACCAAATACTGGAGTTTACGTCTGGAAACACGAGAATCCAAGATCTTCTCAACAACATACTCCAATTCTCCCTCCACCAGCACCGGAGCAGGAGGCTCAACCGAAGGAACAACGGGCACCTCATACCTCCGCAATAACGACCAATGGAACACGTTATGAATAGCAAACGATGCTGGGAGATCCAAACGAAAAGATACAGGGTTAAGAATCTCCAAGATCTTATAAGGACCGATGAACCGAGGCTTGAACTTGGGAGAAGAGACCTTCATAGGGACAAAACGAGAAGACAACCACACCAAGTCCCCAACACGAAGTCGGGGACCCACGCGGCGACGGCGATTAGCAAACTGCTGAGCCTTCTCCTGAGACAACTTCAAATTGTCCACCACCTGATTCCAAATCTGATGTAGCCTGTCCACCACCACGTCCACTCCAGGGCAATCCGAAGGCTCCACCTGACCAGAGGAAAAACGAGGATGAAACCCCGAATTACAAAAGAAAGGAGAAACCAAAGTAGCAGAACTAGCCCGATTATTAAGGGCAAATTCGGCCAGTGGCAAAAAGGCAACCCAGTCATCTTGATCAGCAGAAACAAAACACCTTAAATAAGTTTCCAAGGTCTGATTAGTTCGCTCCGTCTGGCCATTCGTCTGAGGATGGAATGCAGACGAGAAAGACAAATTAATGCCCATCTTAGCACAAAACGTCCGCCAAAATCTAGACACAAACTGGGATCCCCTGTCAGAAACGATATTCTCCGGAATCCCATGCAAACGAACCACGTTCTGAAAAAATAAAGGGACCAACTCAGAGGAGGAAGGCAACTTAGGCAAGGGTACCAAATGAACCATCTTAGAAAAGCGGTCACACACAACCCAGATAACGGACATTTTCTGTGAGACAGGGAGATCTGAAATAAAATCCATGGAAATGTGCGTCCAAGGCCTCTTCGGGATAGGCAAGGATAACAACAACCCACTGGCCCGAGAACAGCAAGGCTTAGCCCGAGCACACACTCCACAAGACTGCACAAAGGTGCGCACATCCCTTGACAAGGAAGGCCACCAAAAAGACCTGGCCACCAAGTCTCTAGTACCAAATATTCCCGGATGACCAGCCAACACAGAAGAATGGACCTCGGAGATGACTCTACTGGTCCAATCATCCGGAAAAAACAGTCTTTCTGGTGGACAACGATCAGGTTTATCCGCCTGAAACTCCTGCAATGCACGACGCAAGTCTGGGGAGACGGCGGACAATATTACCCCATCCCTAAGGATACCAGTAGGCCCAGAGTCTCCAGGAGAGTCATGCACAAAACTCCTGGAAAGAGCATCTGCCTTCACATTCTTTGAACCTGGCAGGTATGAAACCACAAAACTGAAACGAGAAAAAAACGACCAACGAGCCTGTCTAGGATTCAGACGCCTGGCAGACTCAAGGTAAATCAGATTTTTGTGATCAGTCAAGACCACCACACGATGTCTAGCACCCTCAAGCCAATGACGCCACTCCTCAAATGCCCACTTCATGGCCAAAAGCTCCCGATTACCCACATCATAATTGCGCTCGGCGGGTGAGAATTTTCTAGAAAAGAACGCACATGGCTTCATCACCGAGCCATCGGAACTTCTCTGTGACAAAACCGCCCCCGCTCCAATCTCGGAAGCATCAACCTCAACCTGAAAAGGAAGTGAAACATCTGGTTGACATAACACAGGAGCAGAAGAAAACCGGCGCTTAAGTTCCTGAAAGGCCTCCACAGCCGTAGGAGACCAATTAGCAACATCAGCACCCTTTTTAGTCAAATCAGTCAAAGGTTTAACAACACTGGAAAAATTAGCAATGAACCGACGATAAAAACTGGCAAAACCCAAGAACCTCTGAAGACTCTTAACAGATGTAGGTTGTGTCCAGTCACAAATCGCCTGAACCTTGACGGGATCCATCTCAATAGTAGAAGGAGAAAAAATGTACCCCAAAAAAGAAATCTTCTGGACTCCGAAGAGACATTTCGAGCCCTTCACAAACAGAGAATTGGCCCGCAGGACTTGAAACACCTTCCTGACCTGTAGAACATGAGACTCCCAGTCATCAGAAAACACCAAAATATCATCCAAATACACAATCATAAACTTATCCAGATATTCACGGAAAATATTGTGCATAAAGGACTGAAAGACTGAAGGAGCATTAGAAAGTCCAAAAGGCATTACCAAATACTCAAAATGGCCCTCAGGCGTATTAAATGCGGTTTTCCACTCATCACCCTGCTTTATCCGCACAAGATTATACGCACCGCGAAGATCTATCTTAGTGAACCACCTAGCCCCCTTAATGCGAGCAAACAAATCAGTCAATAATGGCAATGGATACTGATATTTGACTGTAATCTTATTCAGAAGGCGATAATCTATACAAGGCCTCAGGGAACCATCTTTTTTAGCCACGAAAAAAAAACCTGCTCCCAGAGGGGACAAAGATGGACGAATATGTCCCTTTTCCATGGACTCCTTAATATAATTCCGCATAGCAGTATGCTCTGGCACTGACAGATTAAATAAACGACCCTTAGGGAACTTACTGCCAGGAATTAATTCTATAGCACAGTCACAATCCCTATGAGGAGGAAGCGAATTGAGCTTAGGCTCCTCAAAAACATCCCGATAGTCAGACAAAAACGCAGGGACCTCAGAAGGAGTAGATGAAGCGATTGAAATCAGAGGTGCATAATCATGAACCCCCTGACATCCCCAGCTTAACACAGACATTGTTTTCCAATCCAGGACTGGATTATGAGTTTGTAACCATGGCAGACCAAGCACTAGTACATCATGTAAATCATACAGTACAAGGAAGCGAATCACCTCCTGATGAACGGGAGTCATGCGCATGGTCACTTGTGTCCAGTACTGCGGTTTATTCATAGCCAGTGGTGTAGAGTCAATTCCCTTCAAAGGAATAGGAACTTCCAGAGGCTCCAGACTAAAACCGCAGCGTTTGGCAAATGACCAATCCATAAGACTCAGGGCAGCGCCCGAATCCACATAAGCATCGACGGAAATGGATGACAGTGAACAAATCAGAGTTACAGACAAAATGAACTTAGACTGCAGAGTACTAATGGCAAAAGATTTATCAACCTTTTTTGTGCGTTTAGAGCATGCTGATATAACATGAGCTGAATCACCACAATAAAAACACAATCCGTTTTTCCGCCTATAATTTTGCCGTTCACTTCTGGACTGAATTCTATCACATTGCATAGTCTCAGGTGCCTGTTCAGAAGACACCGCCAACTGGTGCACAGGTTTACGCTCCCGCAAACGCCGATCAATCTGAATGGCCATAGTCATAGACTCATTCAGACCTGTAGGCGCAGGGAACCCCACCATAATATCCTTAATGGCCTCAGAAAGACCATCTCTGAAGTTTGCAGCCAGGGCGCACTCATTCCACTGAGTAAGTACCGACCATTTCCGAAATTTTTGACAATATACTTCCGCTTCATCATGCCCCTGAGAGAGGGCTAATAAAGCCTTTTCAGCCTGAATCTCCAGGTTAGGTTCCTCATAGAGCAATCCCAGTGCCAGAAAAAATGCATCCACACTGAGCAATGCAGGATCCCCTGGTGCCAATGCAAATGCCCAATTCTGAGGGTCGCCCCGCAGGAAAGATATTACAATCTTGACCTGCTGAGCAGGGTCTCCAGAGGAGCGAGATTTCAAAGAAAGAAACAATTTGCAATTGTTCCTGAAATTCAAGAAGGTAGATCTATCTCCAGAAAAAAACTCTGGAATAGGAATTCTAGGTTCAGACATAGGAGTGTGAACAACAAAATCCTGTATGTTTTGAACTTTTGCAGCGAGATTATTCAGGCTGGAAGCCAAACTCTGGACATCCATATTAAACAGCTAAGGTCAGAGCCATTCAAGGGTTAAGAGGAGGTAAGAAGCAGCTAGACAGCAATTAAAGGCTAGGCAGCAAAACTCTGAGGGAAAAAAAAAAAAAAATTTCCCTTCAACACTTCTTTTTCTCCTGCTTCAGCCCAAACAATTAACACTTTGTGGGCCGGATATACTGTTATGGATCCCAATGGCTAGGGGATCGCACTGGACAAGCAAAAAATAACTCAAATAACGGACGAGCTCTAGGGTGATGGAACCTGGGCTGACCGCTGCCCTACTCCTGACAAACACAACTAGAAATAGCCAGGGAGCGTGCCTACGTTGATTCTAGACGCCTCGCACCAGCCTAAGAGCTAACTAGCACTGCAGAGAAAATAAAGACCTAACTTGCCTCCAGAGAAATAAACCCCAAAGGTATAGTTGCCCCCCACATGTATTGACGGTGAAAATGAGAGGAAGGCACGCACATAGATATGAAAATAGAGTTAGCAAAAAGAGGCCCGCTATAACTAGAAAGCAGAAGGATACAAAAGGGGTCTGAGCGGTCAGCAAAAAACCCTAATCAAAAACCATCCTGAGATTACAAGCACCCATGTGCCAACTCATGGCACATGGGGAGCACCTCAGCCCACTAGAGCTTCCAACTAGCGTAGAGTAATATTTAGCAAGCTGGACAAAAAACAAAACAACTGAAAAGCATAACTTAGCTTATCCTGAGAGATCTGGAAGCAGGTAGTCAGAACCAAACTGAGCACATCTGAGTACATTGATAGCCGGCAAGGGAATGACAGGAAAGCCAGGTTAAATAGGAAACACCCAGCCTCAGATGGACAGGTGGAAACCAGAGACCGCAACCCACCAAAGTCACCCAGTACCAGTTGTAACCACCAGAGGGAGCCCAAAAACAGAATCCACAACAATCTCCAGCTCTTTGGAGATTTGGTTAGCCGGCCTGGTGGGATGTCACATGTCCATCACACACTGTTCAAATTTGGCTCTGCTTTCACCGGTTGGAGCGTTCATCATTTGACTGCGAGTTTTTGATTGGCATAGTAGCGGTCACGTGTCTTCTCATCCGCTAGAATAGTCTCAGGCTATTGAGAGAATCTTGTCAGCACGTAACATCAAGTATACAAATAGCTCAACCGCTCAAACCTGGAAGCAGGGCCAAATCCGAACAGTTTGCATCTACTGTCTGGATTCAGAAAGCTGCTAAAATTTCCCCAGGGCTGGACAACCCCCTTTAATTACCAAGCTGATTCTTTTCATTTTTTTTTATTCTATTTACTTAGCTGGTACTGTATTACACCCCAGGTACAAATGCAAAACACTCAGGTGCTGATTCATCAATTTTTTTTCACCGAAAGAAAAGTAAAACTCGTGTTTCACATATAGCTTCCCCTGAAGAAGCAAGGTGTGATACGTAGATAAGTTGTACTTTTGTAGCTGATCTATTATTATTACTACTCTTGGGTATGCACTGTATTTCAACATGTATGACCTCCTGTTTTTCTTATTGCTTCCCTCAGTGCATTGATGATTTTGGGCTTTGTGGTCTTCTCATTATCTTTAGTGAATATCCGTCTCCAGTGTTGTGATAGCAATACTCACCTATTTAATGTCATTTGTTAAGTGTCTACCTTTGTATATGCACCAGTTGTTTTTAATTTTACATTCATAAAACACATTTTTTTTATCTCCTAAGGTTTGCCCATTTCCTGTATACATATTTTTTTTTGTTTTATTATGCTTTTCTGTATTTATATTCTTGAAACTCTAATGTAGGTTTGGTATCTTTGAAAAGAAACCAGAGCTTAGCTAGGAGGGGGCTTTGCCGAGCGTGGATGACAAATTCATTATTTACGCCACAAAAATTGAGTGAATAATGGAGTAAATCACGGTGTACATTTCTTGCGGTGGTCCCAAATTCATAACCTCTTAATGAATTTGACATATCTCACTCCAGGACACTTTGGAATATAAATATCCGGTCTTGATGATCCGGCCCCCTAGAGTACACCCACATGGGACGTCAAAATTCACACCAAATTGTGTGGATTTGTCCTGGATTTCTTGGCGAAACAGCTGTGGATGCCAAATCTGTACATTTCCACTGCAGGTTTTTTTCCGCACAGTCTGGATGAGATTTTGGAATTTTTAAGGCCTTATGTTTCAGAGAGGTCATTCCGCCTCACAAACACCAGGACCCATGCATGCCTGAAAATTCTGAACCCCTATACATACACCCCTCAATAAAGGTAGCTGTAAGAATCATGTTTTTCGATACTAGCCTAGGACTGTTCCCCGTATATGCTTTATAATATATCAATCATTCCAACATGGAATTAATTCCAACTTTAGAAGACAAGCTACTTTTATTGACATAGAGACATCTCATCTGGCCGTATTATCAACCTGAAAAAATATATCCATGGTAAATTATATCTACCCGATCCATGGGCCGAAGTCTCCTTCCAATTTATGAGGTGCGTCTGTAAGACATGTATTGACAAGAGTGAAATGCTTATCAGGGAATATCGGGAGCTGACACTGGGGCGACGGGCTAGAGAAAGATACAGCTTTCTTGGCACATAAATCAGCCCAGTGACTTTTCCAGGAACTGCATCCTAATAGTCACATTTGAATATGTTGATTGACTTAAATCAATGACCCATTAAGTTGCACTAGAGGCTTGATTCATTTAGCGATTTCTGACATTTAACCTCTTGTTGTTGCTACTGGGCGTCACCTGTTAAGAGGTTACATATGAATATCTGAAGCCACAAGTGCAACAAAGCGCTAAGATCAAGACCTTGATGTCTCCGAGCAGGAAAGTGGAGCTAGCCACAAGAAAATGGAAACCATCAAAAATACAGAAGCATCAAAGAGAATGTGCAAGTGTGAGAATTTGCAAGACTAGGTTATACTGTGACATATCTAAGATTCTAACGTGTAAACTCATGTTTTTCATTTGCCCAGAACATGTTATGTAGAGAACGCTGAAGGTAAAGTTATACTAGTACTCTATAATTTCTACATGGAGCTTTTTCTGCTCTTCCCGAGGCTGAATTAGGTGGTCTTATAGGGTGGTAAAGTTTTGCACACCCTAGAACAATACATGTTTTCCTACTTCTTTGTAAAAAAACAAAAATAGCCTAGTGGCGTAAAAACTAGGCCTACAGGTCAACGGGTAGACCACGATCTACTATGACACATAAAGGATAAAATCTCTACTCTATGGTAATAAGTCTGAAAATTGATTCTGCTGGGCCTGCCTGGTAAAGATTAAAATACTTTTATAGGGAAATTAAGGTCCCAAAGCCTAAATCAAAATGAGGAAAGGTTGAAGGTGTGGGTTCAAACTACCAAGATTATGACCCAAGCACAGTACACCTGGCATTTGTTCCCACTTTTTAAGGTGTTGTCCCAACATGAGCATTTACCAGCTGTCCACAGGATAGGTGAGAAATACCAGATCGCTGTAGACCCCACCAATCATTGGAAAGAAGACCCTGTTCTTCCTTATTGCAGGACCAGCATGATGAGATGTTTGAATGGAGTGGTGGTCACACATGAGCCTCATCTGGTTATTCTTTGCTGAAGAGGCTGACGTAAACTGCAAACTCTTCTTTTGGAGAATGGGAGATCTTCACATAATGTCACCACCCACCACCACCCAGCCGTAAATCATGCAGCTGATTGTTGTGAATTCTGCTCTTGGGCTCCCTCCGGTGGTTGTTGGTGGTAGTGCAGTTGTCTTGGGGTGGTAATCCAGGGCAGGTGTTTCTGCTGATTGCAGCTCTATTAGGTATTTAGGTGTGCAGGATCCATGAGTCAATGCCAGTTGTCCATTGTACTTGGAGGGATTGCATCTCTCTCTGGCTCCTCATGCCCTGCTGCCAATTCAGCTAAGATAAGTGTCTGTTTTTTTGTCTCTGTGCACACATGCAGTGTGCTTTACAATTCAGTGCAATTCATTGTGTTTTTGTCCAGCTCAGACTTTGTTTGGATTTTTCAGTCATGCTGGATTCTCAGGAGATGCAGATATACTTTCTATGTCTTTAGTTAGATGTAGTATATTTGTATTATCTGCTGTGGATATTTTTAGTATTTTAATACTGACCGCTTAGAATTCTGTCCTATCCTTTTCTGTTTAGCTAGAAGTGCCTCTTTTGCTAAATCCTGTTTTTCTGCCTGCGTGTGTTTTTCCTCTTATACTCACAGTCAATATTTGTGGGGGGCTGCCTATCCTCTGGGGTTCTGCTCTGAGGCAAGATAGAATTCCCATTTCCATCTATAGGGGTATTTAGTCCTCCGGCTGTGTCGAGGTGTCTAGGACGTGTTAGGTACATCCCACGGCTACTTCTAGTTGCGGTGTTAGTTTAGGGTTTGCGGTCAGTACAGGTACCACCTACTCTTGAGAAAGTCTCTCATGCGGCTCCAAGGTCACCGGATCATAACAGTACAACTGGCCAACAATGAGTTAAATGCATCTCAGAAGAAGGGAAGAAAGAGCCATTTTTTTTTCCTGTAGCCTGCTTTGTCTTTTCTTCCCTCTTTTCCTCTGGGTGACTGAGGAGTCTTGTGCTAGCATGGATGTTCAGGGATTAGTTTCTCGTATAGACCAGCTTGCTGCTAGGGTACAGGGTATTTCTGATTATATTGTTCAGACTCCGCTGTTAGAGCCTAGAATTCCTACTCCTGATTTGTTTTTTGGGGACAGGTCCAAATTTTTGAGTTTTAAAAACAATTGTAAACTGTTTTTTGCTCTGAAGCCTCGTTCCTCTGGTGATCCCATTCAGCAGGTTAAAATTGTCATCTCCCTGCTGCGTGGCGACCCTCAGGATTGGGCATTTTCCCTGCAATCTGGGAATCCGGCCTTGCATAATGTAGATGCCTTTTTTCAGGCTCTAGGATTATTATATGATGAACCAAATTCTGTGGATCAAGCAGAGAAGACCTTGTTGGCCCTGTCTCAGGGTCAAGAAGCGGCAGAATTGTATTGTCAGAAATTTAGAAAATGGTCTGTGCTGACTAAATGGAATGAGGATGCTTTGGCGGCAATTTTCAGAAAGGGTCTTTCTGAATCTGTTAAAGATGTTATGGTGGGGTTTCCCACGCCTGTTGGTCTGAGTGATTCTATGTCTCTGGCCATTCAGATTGATCGGCGCTTGCGGGAGCGCAGAACTGTGCGCACTGTGGCGTTGTCCTCAGAGCAGATGCCTGAGCCTATGCAGTGTGATAGGATTCTGTCTAGAACAGAACAACAAGGATTCAGACGTCAGAATAGGTTGTGTTTTTATTGTGGCGATGCTTCTCATGTCATTTCAGTCTGCCCAAAGCGTACAAAGAGAATCGCTAGTTCAGTTACCATCGGAACTGTACAACCTAAATTTCTGTTATCTGTGACCTTGATCTGCTCATTGTCGTCATTTTCTGTCATGGCGTTTGTGGATTCGGGCGCCGCTTTGAACTTAATGGACTTTGAATTTGCCAGGCGTTGTGGTTTCCCCTTGCAGTCTTTGCAGAACCCTATTCCTTTAAGGGGGATTGATGCTACACCTTGGCTAAAAATAAACCCCAGTTTTGGACACAGGTGACCATGTGCATGGCGCCAGCCCATCAGGAAGATTGTCGTTTTCTGGTGTTGCATAATTTGCATGATGCTAGTGTGCTGGGTTTTCCATGGTTGCAGATACATAATCCTGTGTTGGATTGGAAGTCTATGTCTGTGACTAGTTGGGGTTGTCAGGGGGTTCATAATGACGTTCCTGTGATGTCAATCTCCTCTTCCTCCTCTTCTGAAGTTCCAGAGTTTTTGTCTGATTTTCAGGATGTACTCGATGAGCCCAAGTCCAGTTCCCTTCCACCGCATAGGGAATGTGATTGTGCTATTGACTTGATTCCAGGCTGTAAGTTTCCTAAGGGCCGACTTTTCAACCTATCTGTGCCGGAACATACCGCCATGCGGAGTTATGTTAAGGAGTCTTTGGAGAAGGGGCATATTCGGCCATCATCTTCACCGTTGGGAGCGGGATTTTTTTTGTTGCTAAGAAGGATGGCTCCTTGAGACCCTGTATTGATTATCGCCTCTTGAATAAGATCACGGTCAAGTTTCAATACCCTTTACCTTTGCTTTCCGATTTGTTTGCCAGGATTAAGGGGGCTAGTTGGTTTACTAAAATTGACCTTCAGGGGGCATATAATCTTGTTCGTATTAAGCAGGGTGACGAATGGAAAACTGCGTTTAATACGCCCGAAGGCCATTTTGAATACCTTGTGATGCCATTCGGGCTCTCTAATGCTCCATCTGTTTTTCAGTCCTTCATGCATGATATCTTCCAGAATTATCTTGATAAATTCATGATTGTATATTTGGATGACATCTTAATTTTTTCCGATGATTGGGAGTCTCATGTGAAACAGGTCAGGATGATATTTCAGATCCTTCGTGATAATGCTTTGTTTGTGAAGGGGTCTAAGTGTCTCTTTGGAGTGCAGAAGGTTTCTTTTTTGGGCTTCATTTTTTCTCCCTCATCTATAGAGATGGATCCGGTTAAGGTTCAGGCCATTCATGATTGGATTCAGCCCACATCTGTGAAGAGCCTTCAGAAATTTTTGGGCTTTGCTAATTTTTATCGCCGTTTCATTGCTAACTTCTCCAGTGTGGTTAAACCCCTGACCGATTTGACGAAGAAAGGCGCTGATGTAACGAATTGGTCCCCTGTGGCTGTCTCTGCCTTTCAGGAGCTTAAACGCCGATTTACTTCTGCCCCGGTGTTGCGTCAGCCAGATGTTTCTCTTCCGTTTCAGGTTGAGGTTGACGCTTCTGAGATTGGGGCAGGGGCCGTTTTGTCTCAGAGGAATTCTGATGGTTCCTTGATGAAACCGTGTGGCTTCTTTTCCCGTAAGTTTTCGCCTGCTGAACGCAATTATGATGTCGGCAATCGGGAGTTGTTGGCTATGAAGTGGGCGTTTGAGGAATGGCGACATTGGCTTGAGGGAGCCAAGCACCGTATTGTGGTCTTGACCGATCATAAAAATCTCATTTACCTAGAATCTGCCAAACGGCTGAATCCTAGACAGGCTCGATGGTCCCTGTTTTTCTCCCGTTTTGATTTCGTGGTCTCGTATCTTCCGGGTTCTAAGAATGTTAAGGCTGATGCCCTCTCTAGGAGTTTTTTGCCTGATTCTCCTGAGGTATTGGAGCCGGTCGGCATTCTGAAGGAAGGGGTGGTCCTTTCTGCCATTTCCCCTGATTTGCGACGAGTTCTGCAGGAATTTCAGGCTGACAAACCTGACCGCTGTCCAGTGGGGAAACTGTTTGTTCCTGATAGATGGACTAGTAGAGTGATTTCTGAGGTTCATTGTTCTGTGTTGGCTGGCCATCCTGGTATTTTTGGTACCAGAGATTTGGTTGGTAGGTCCATTTGGAGGCCTTCTTTGTCGCGTGATGTGCGTTCTTTTGTGCAGTCCTGTGGGACTTGTGCGCGGGCTAAGCCTTGTTGTTCCCGTGCTAGTGGGTTGCTTTTGCCTTTGCCGGTCCCTGAGAGACCCTGGACGCATATTTCTATGGATTTTATTTCAGATCTTCCGGTTTCCCAGAGGATGTCGGTTATCTGGGTGGTTTGTGACCGGTTTTCTAAGATGGTTCATTTGGTGCCTTTGCCTAAATTGCCTTCCTCTTCTGATTTGGTTCCGTTGTTTTTTCAGCATGTGGTTTGTTTGCACGGTATTCCGGAGAATATTGTGTCCGACAGAGGTTCCCAGTTTATTTCTAGGTTTTGGCGGGCCTTTTGTGCTAGGCTGGGCATTGATTTGTCTTTTTCTTCCGCATTTCATCCTCAGACAAATGGCCAGACCGAGCGAACTAATCAGACTTTGGAAACTTATTTGAGATGCTTTGTGTCTGCTGATCAGGATGATTGGGTGGCTTTCTTGCCATTGGCCAAGTTTGCCCTTAATAATCGACTAACCGTCGTCGGTGTGTTGGTTCCCGGCTTCAGGTTGGGGATTTGGTCTGGTTGTCTTCCCGTCATGTTCCTATGAAGGTTTCTTCCCCTAAGTTTAAGCCTCGGTTTATTGGTCCTTATAGGATTTCTGAGATTATCAATCCTGTGTCCTTTCGTTTGGCCCTTCCGGCCTCTTTTGCCATCCATAATGTTTTCCATAGATCTTTATTACAAAAATATGTGGTGCCCGTTGTTCCCTCGGTTGATCCTCCTGCTCCTGTGTTGGTTGATGGAGAGTTGGAGTATGTGGTTGAGAAGATTTTGGATTCTCGCTTTTCGAGGCGGAGGCTTCAGTACCTTGTCAAATGGAAGGGTTATGGCCAGGAGGATAATTCTTGGAGTTTTGCCTCTGATGTACATGCTGCTGATTTGGTGGGTGCCTTTCATCTGGCTCGTCCTGATCGGCCTGGGGGCTCTGGTGAGGGTTTGGTGACCCCTCTTCAAGGGGGGGGGGTACTGTTGTGAATTCTGCTCTTGGGCTCCCTCCGGTGGTTGTTGGTGGTAGTGCAGTTGTCTTGGGGTGGTAATCCAGGGCAGGTGTTTCTGCTGATTGCAGCTCTATTAGGTATTTAGGTGTGCAGGATCCATGAGTCAATGCCAGTTGTCCATTGTACTTGGAGGGATTGCATCTCTCTCTGGCTCCTCATGCCCTGCTGCCAATTCAGCTAAGATAAGTGTCTGGTTTTTTGTCTCTGTGCACACATGCAGTGTGCTTTGCAATTCAGTGCAATTCATTGTGTTTTTGTCCAGCTTAGACTTTGTTAGGATTTTTCAGTCATGCTGGATTCTCAGGAGATGCAGATATACTTTCTATGTCTTTAGTTAGATGTAGTATATTTGTATTATCTGCTGTGGATATTTTTAGTATTTTAATACTGACCGCTTAGAATTCTGTCCTATCCTTTTCTGTTTAGCTAGAAGTGCCTCTTTTGCTAAATCCTGTTTTTCTGCCTGCGTGTGTTTTTCCTCTTATACTCACAGTCAATATTTGTGGGGGGCTGCCTATCCTCTGGGGTTCTGCTCTGAGGCAAGATAGAATTCCCATTTCCATCTATAGGGGTATTTAGTCCTCCGGCTGTGTCGAGGTGTCTAGGACGTGTTAGGTACATCCCACACCTACTTCTAGTTGCGGTGTTAGTTTAGGGTTTGCGGTCAGTACAGGTACCACCTACTCCTGAGAAAGTCTCTCATGCGGCTCCAAGGTCACCGGATCATAACAGCTGATGCAACGATAACTATATCTCCGAGCACTAACAAATACTCTGAGACCACCCGAGCAACGAGTATACTCGCTCATCACTATTGACTACAGATTCATCAGGTCAGTCATCAGATCATGTAAACTGCATCAGGACAGATGTTCCCATCTTCAACAAAAGTGGCAGAGGATATTGTGACCAAGCATGCCATGTAAAATACTTGACTGAACTAGAGGAAGGAACAAAATATTAGATGTGAGACCACCTATTTGGAAAAAGCCACTGTAGATCTTCTGGTCCATCAGTTGGACTACATAGTTCTTTGGCTGTTTCGATGCAGACAAGTAGCCTTATGAACTTGCCATTAATATGGGGTTAAGTATGATAGCTAAGCAATCCACTGAAGGCTTATCTGACAGGAGAGAGGGTTTCAAGTGTGATGGCTATTATCAATTGTTAATTCACTTGAATGGCTGTTAAAAATCAATAATTGCTATTGCACTTAAGTGCATATACCCACTGTGCATGATGAATTGATGAAGGCAGAAGGCCAGCTTCTGAAAGTTTGTCAATATCACCTCAAATTGGTTAGACAAAAATGTTTCCATTTCCCAATGTATTTAACTCGTTGTCTTACCACATCACAAATGGTTGAAGGATGAAAAGTAGGCCAAAACCACTAGTAAGAACCAACCAACAAATTGTTGGCTTGTAATACTATTCTTATAAGTTAGATAAAATATTTATATCCCATATATTGATCAATAAAGCTTCAACTATACAATGAAGACAATTTCTATTAATATCTAAATCACCTTCCAGCCGGTGCCAAGATTTTGGTGAAGTATATGTATTATTCTCAACTTATCGAGGAAGTACTGGTGTCCGATGAGAAGACCTTCAGCTCCAGTCTTTAAATGATGAATGAGTCAGAGTTAGGACTTTGCCAGTACTGGTCAATAAGGAGATTCAACTGGTGTAGGAAGTTTCACATGCAATGCTCCACTGGGAAAAAAAGTATGCTTTAGAAGAAAGAAAATTCTCTCTCTTGGTTGAAATACACATAACTATAACTACCCTGTAAGCCCTGATGAGAATTTGTATCCCCCCAGAGCTGTGTCAAAGGCACCTCATCTGGCCAACCAATATACTACTCTGTACAAATGAGAGGCAGGAAGTCACGGGTTTACCGCAACTGAGAAGAGTCAGAAGACCGTAGTGTCTAATTTCTCCTACTACCGCACTGATTAGAAGCACTTTACCTTCTTATTAAACTGTAAATTTCTTTTGGCAGTGCAGGGGTTAATCTGCTCAGTTGAGAGCTCCTGGAGCATTTAGGCTCTCAGCTGTTCACTGTTAGCCACTCCCATCTGTTTTATAAACTGGGTCCTGGCTAGCACTCATTGTCAGAGTTAGCTTATGCTGCTTGGCTGGAGGTTGTAGTTGGTGGTTATTATAGGAGAAGGCTTTTGTAGATTTATCTGTGACTGATGCTAGGTTTTGAGTGTGTGATAATTCCCTTTTTTCTCCTACTTTGGTTTAACCCCATCCTCCACTCCCCGATGCATTCCTCTGTTATATGTGAGTGTATATTTGTTTGTTTAGCATTTTCCATTACCCCTGTTCATATTACCTTGTTAGTCTGGTTGGTGTATTAAGGTATACTACTACTCCCCTCTTCCATGGGTGGGAGAAGGGTACAGACTGAGGGCAGGTACGGGAGATAAGGCAAGGTACGTGGCCTTGGCATCTTCACCATCAGAAGTAATCCGGGGAACAGGGAGGGCTAGGGCACTCCTAGCATTAGGGACAGGGAAGGAGCCCCTGGTTTCGGGAAACCTGACTACAGAGTCATGACATAGCAACCCTAAAACAACGGTCTACAAATAGGTGTCTCACAATTGGCTAATGTCCCCAGCTATGTTTCAAAGCCATTTAATGGGCTGGACATTAATGGACGGGGCAGTTATCTAGAGATGGGAACTAGTGAGATGGTTTATCTTTTTTTTAATTATACCTATCCTTTCAAACAGAACTTGTAGAAAAACATGGTCTTGCTGCCCACCCAAAAAGAGTTAAAATTGCTGTTGGTGCACATGAGTGATAAGCAAAAGTGCTCGGATAATGTTTTATCTGAGCATCCTCGGGTGCTAGCCAAGTGTCTTGGGCATGCTAAAAAAATATGTTTGAGTCCCCAAGTCTGCATGTCTCACGGCTATTTGACAGCTGCAACACATGCAGGTATTGCCTAAAAAACAGCACAGCACCTGAGCATGTTCGAATAAGACATTATACGAGTAAATTTGCTCATCACTAGTGCACTTACGAGTCTAATATGCCCAGGAAATGTCCAAATTCTAGGGTTCTGTAACTTGCCAGCTACTCTTTTTTGAGTTGGTGGTTTGCCAGCACTATTGGTGCTTGCATTCTCCCTCCTTTACTTTCCAGCATACACTGATCAAGACCTGTCCCCACTTCCTGTAATACATATATACAGGTAATCATCCACAGGACATTTTAGGGATCAGGAATATTTAACAAATTAAAAAGGAGTTTTGGAGAAAATGTTGATCAGTGGGGATCCAACTGCTGGGATCTGCACTTATCGGCAGAATGGAGAGGCAGGGTGCATGCTCAATCACTACTCCTTCCATTCACAATGGGGCTACCCATCGATGCGCTCATTATTTTTCTTATAGAAAATGAATGGAGCAGCTGTTGGACATCTGACCTACTGCTCTGTTTTGTAGCAGGGATAAATGTTCGCCAATTTGCCGATCAGTGTAATCCTAGTGGTCGGACACCCACCGATCAGCAAGATATCACCTATCCTATGGAACAATGATAACTTGTTTTTACCAGACAACCCCTTTAATTATTCACTCTTAGCAGTTATACTACACAACTTTTTCCTCCATTTATTTTTATTCCATAACCAATGTTTATAGAATTAGTATTACTGACATGTGGCTGCCCCATACCACTAGACCCTCGGTCATGCAACATTTTGGGGACACAAACCGCCTTGCTTCTATGTGATGACAGGGGCACACCCCGCTATTTCATTCATCATGTGGACCACTTCCTATAAGGGTTCAGACGGGTAGCCGTATAAATCGGACTGAGATCGGACCACAGTGTTCGGATTGGTCACTGCTCTCGCGACCTGAGAGTCACACTTGCATCAGGAGAGCTGCTGGCCTTCCATGCATTGCCGTCTGACTTTATACGGCCGTCTGACTACGCCTTAATCCATCTTGGCATCTTTGCTTCTAGATACAGATAACACTCGCCAACAGGCAGTCAGCAACATCTATAAATCCCCGTACTCTGCAGTCATACATAAATCTCAAAACTATCACTCAAAGCCAATCTATATAGGCAGTAGTGATGAGCGATCGTGCTCGGATAAGGTGTTGTCCAAGCATGCTCATGTGCTAACAGAGTGTCTTCGGTGTGCTCGAAAAATATATTCGAGTCCCCACGACTGGATGTCTCAAGGTTATTTGACAGCCGCAACACATGGAGGGATTACCTGTCAAACAGCCGTGAGAGAACTCAAACATATTATTCGAGCACGCTGAAGACACTTGGTTAGCTCATGAGCATGCTCAGACAACACCTTATCCCAGCACGTTCACTAGTTGGCAGCTGTTCCCTCTGGTTAATAAAGGGGGCAATTATATGACCTACAAGGGTCTATAGAAACGGGGTTGTTTTTATGAAATATCCCCTTTCTTGCAAAACTTCAGACAAAGCCGTGAAAAGTTTGGGGTGGGGGGTGTGGTGAATTAGACTTTTTTGGCTCCCTCTTGTGGTCACTAGTGATATGACTCTGGGATTGTCTTTCCTCAGTTTGGCACCCACCTGGGTCGTTAGTCCAGGGGTGTTGCTATATAAACTTCCTGGATTCTCAGTCCAGTGCCTGGCATCGTTGTAATCAGTTCCTTTCTGTTTGCTCCTGTCTGCTGGTCCTGGATCTTGCAAAATTAAGCTAAGTCCTGCTTCCTTGTTTTTTGTTTATTTGCATTGCTCTTATTTTTTGTCCAGCTTGTACTAAATGTGATTCCTGATTTTGCTGGAAGCTCTAGGGGGCTGGTGTTCTCCCCCCGGGCCGTTAGACGGTTCGGGGGTTCTTGAATATCCAGCGTGGAAATTTTGATAGGGTTTTTGCTGACCGTATAAGTCATCTTACTATATTCTGCTATTAGTCAGTGGGCCTCTCTTTGCTAAATATCTAGTTCATTCTTACGTTTGTCTTTTCTCCTTACCTCACCGTTATTATTTGTTGGGGGCTTGTATCCAACTTTTGGGGTTTTTTCTCTGGAGGCAAGAAAGGTCTATCTTTTCCCTTCTAGGGTTAGTTAGTTCTCCGGCTGGCGCGAGACGTCTAGAACCAACGTAGGCACGTTCCCCGGCTGCTGCTATTTGTGGTGCTAGGATTAGATATATGGTCAGCCCAGTTACCACTGCCCTATGAGCTGGTTTTTTTGTGTTTGCAGACTTGGTATGTACTTTTGAGACCCTCTGCCATTGGGGTCATAACAGTATGCCAGGCCAAGGTTGAATGTTTAATGCATTGCAGAAGTGGGATTACAAGAAAGGAAAGTCTGAGTTTTTTTTTTTTCTTTCCTCTCTTTTTTCCTCCCCTTTACCTCTGAGTGGCTTGTGCTTGCTGCAGACATGAATGTCCAGACTTTGATTACAAGTGTGGATCAGCTTGCTGCTCGTGTGCAGGGTATACAAGATTTTGTTACCAGTAGTCCAATGTCTGAACCTAAAATACCTATTCCTGAGCTGTTCTCTGGAGACCGATTTAAGTTTAGGAATTTCAGGAATAATTGTAAATTGTTTCTATCTCTGAGACCCCGTTCATCTGGAGATTCAGCTCAGCAAGTAAAAATTGTTATCTCTTTCTTACGGGGCGACCCTCAGGATTGGGCCTTCTCGCTAGCGCCAGGAGATCCGGCATTGGCAAATATTGATCCGTTTTTTCTGGCGCTCGGATTGCTTTACGAGGAACCCAATCTTGAAATTCAGGCAGAAAAAGCCTTGTTGGCTATTTCTCAGGGGCAGGATGAAGCTGAAGTGTATTGCCAAAAATTTCGGAAATGGTCCGTGCTTACTCAGTGGAATGAGTGTGCTCTGGCCGCAAATTTCAGAAATGGCCTTTCTGAAGCCATTAAGAATGTGATGGTGGGTTTCTCCATTCCTACAGGTCTGAATGATTCCATGGCGCTGGCTATTCAAATAGACCGGCGTTTGCGGGAGCGCAAAGCTGCGAATCCTCTGGTGGTGTTGTCTGAATAAACACCTGATTTAATGCAATGTGGTAGAATTCAGACTAGAAATGAACGGAAAAATCATAGACGTCAGAATGGGTTGTGTTTTTACTGTGGTGATTCTACACATGTTATATCAGCATGCTCTAAACGCCTAACTAGGGTTGTTAGTCCTGTCGCCATTGGTAATTTGCAACCTAAATTTATTTTGTCTGTGACTTTAATTTGCTCATTGTCCTCCTACCCTGTTATGGCGTTTGTGGATTCAGGTGCTGCCCTGAGTCTTATGGATCTGTCGTTTGCCAAGCGCTGTGGTTTTGTTCTTGAGCCATTGGTAAATCCTATCCCTCTTAGAGGTATTGATGCTACGCCATTGGCGGAAAATAAACCGCAGTTTTGGACACAGGTAACCATGTGCATGACTCCTGAACATCGGGAGGTGATTCGTTTTCTTGTTCTGCATAAAATGCATGATTTGGTCGTTTTGGGTCTGCCATGGTTACAGACCCATAATCTAGTCTTGGATTGGAAGGCAATGTCTGTGTCAAGTTGGGGCTGTCAGGGAATTCATGGTGACTCCCCGCCGGTGTCTATTGCTTCCTCTACTCCTTCGGAAGTTCCTGAGTATTTGTCTGATTACCAGGATGTATTCAGCGAGTCCAGCTCCAGTGCTCTTCCTCCTCATAGGGACTGTGACTGCGCTATAGATTTGATTCCAGGTAGTAAATTTCCTAAGGGAAGATTATTTAATCTGTCTGTACCTGAGCATACCGCAATGCGTTCGTATATCAAGGAATCTCTGGAGAAGGGGCATATCCGTCCATCCTCTTCCCCTCTTGGTGCGGGATTCTTTTTTGTGGCCAAGAAGGACGGATCTTTGAGACCTTGTATTGACTATCGGCTTCTGAATAAAATCACTGTTAAATTTCAGTATCCTTTGCCTCTGTTGTCGGACTTGTTTGCCCGGATTAAAGGTGCCAAGTGGTTCACCAAGATAGATCTTCATGGTGCGTACAACCTTGTGCGCATTAAGCAAGGAGATGAATGGAAAACTGCATTTAATACGCCCGAAGGTCATTTTGAGTACTTGGTGATGCCTTTCGGGCTCTCTAATGCTCCTTCAGTGTTTCAGTCCTTTATGCATGATATTTTCCGGAAGTATCTGGATAAATTTATGATTGTTTATCTGGATGATATTCTGTTTTTTTCTGATGATTGGGACTCGCATGTAGAGCAGGTCAGGATGGTGTTTCAGGTTTTGCGTGAGAATGCTTTGTTTGTTAAGGGCTCAAAGTGTCTCTTTGGAGTACAGAAGGTTCCCTTTTTGGGTTTTATTTTTTCCCCTTCTGCGGTGGAGATGGACCCAGTCAAGGTCCGAGCTATTCATGATTGGACTCAACCCACGTCAGTTAAGAGTCTTCAGAAGTTCTTGGGTTTTGCTAACTTCTACCGTCGTTTTATCGCTAATTTTTCTAGCGTTGTTAAACCTTTGACGGATATGACCAAGAAAGGTTCTGATGTTGCTAACTGGGCTCCTGCAGCCATGGAAGCTTTTCAAGAGTTGAAGCGCCGGTTTACTTCAGCGCCTGTTTTGTGCCAGCCTGATGTCTCACTTCCCTTTCAGGTTGAAGTGGATGCTTCTGAGATTGGGGCAGGGGCCGTATTGTCGCAGAGAGGCCCTGGTTGCTCTGTAATGAGACCATGTGCTTTCTTCTCTAGGAAGTTTTCGCCTGCTGAGCGGAATTATTATGTTGGCAATCGGGAGTTGCTGGCCATGAAGTGGGCATTTGAGGAGTGGCGTCATTGGCTCGAGGGTGCTAAGCATCGTGTGGTGGTCTTGACTGATCACAAGAATCTGATGTATCTCGAGTCTGCTAAACGCCTGAATCCTAGACAGGCCCGTTGGTCATTGTTTTTCTCCCGTTTTGACTTTGTGGTCTCGTATTTACCAGGTTCAAAGAATGTGAAGGCTGATGCTCTTTCAAGGAGCTTTGTGCCTGACTCTCCTGGAGTCGCAGAACCAGTTGGTATTCTTAAAGAGGGAGTAATCTTGTCAGCCATTTCTCAGATTTGCGACGTGTGTTGCAGAGATTTCAGGCTGGTAGACCTGACTCTTGTCCACCTGACAGACTGTTTGTTCCTGATAAGTGGACCAGCAGAGTCATTTCCGAGGTTCATTCCTCGGTGTTGGCAGGGCATCCGGGAATTTTTGGCACCAGAGATCTGGTGGCTAGGTCCTTTTGGTGGCCTTCCTTGTCACGGGATGTGCGGTCATTTGTGCAGTCCTGTGGGACTTGTGCTCGGGCTAAGCCTTGCTGTTCTCGTGCCAGCGGCTTGCTCTTGCCCTTGCCTGTCCCGAAGAGGCCTTGGACACACATTTCCATGGATTTCATTTCAGATCTTCCGGTGTCTCAAGGAATGTCTGTCATCTGGGTGGTATGTGATCGCTTTTCCAAGATGGTCCATTTGGTATCTTTGCCTAAGCTGCCTTCCTCTTCCGATCTGGTTCCTTTGTTCTTTCAGAATGTTGTTCGTTTACACGGCATTCCTGAGAATATCGTGTCTGACAGAGGATCCCAGTTTGTTTCCAGGTTCTGGCGATCCTTTTGTGCTAAGATGGGCATTGATTTGTCGTTTTCGTCTGCCTTTCATCCTCAAACTAATGGACAAACGGAGCGAACTAATCAGACTCTGGAGGCTTATTTGAGGTGTTTTGTTTCTGCAGATCAGGATGATTGGGTGACCTTCTTGCCGTTGGCTGAGTTTGCCCTTAATAATCGGGCTAGTTCCGCTACCTTGGTTTCGCCATTTTTTTGCAACTCTGGTTTCCATCCTCGTTTTTCCTCGGGACATGTGGAGCCTTCTGACTGTCCTGGGGTAGATTCCGTGGTGGATAGGTTGCAGCAGATCTGGAATCATGTGGTGGAGAACTTGAAGTTGTCACAGGAGAAGGCTCAGCGTTTTGCCAACCGCCGCCGCGGTGTGGGTCCCCGACTTCGTGTTGGGGATTTGGTATGGCTGTCTTCTCGATTTGTTCCTATGAAGGTCTCCTCTCCTAAATTTAAGCCTCGCTTCATCGGTCCTTACAAGATATTGGAAATCCTTAATCCTGTGTCCTTTCGCTTGGATCTTCCGGTGTCGTTTGCCATTCACAATGTGTTCCATAGGTCTTTGTTGCGGCGGTACGTTGTACCTGTGGTTCCTTCTGTTGAGCCTCCTGCTCCGGTGTTGGTTGAGGGCGAGTTGGAGTACGTGGTGGAGAAGATCTTGGATTCTCGTCTCTCCAGGCGGAGGCTTCAGTATCTGGTCAAGTGGAAGGGCTATGGTCAGGAGGATAATTCCTGGGTGGTTGCCTCTGATGTGCATGCGGCCGATTTAGTTTGTGCCTTTCACGCTGCTCATCCTGATCGCTCTGGTGGTCTTGGTGAGGGTTCGGTGACCCCTCCTTAAAGGGGGGGTACTGTTGTGAATTAGACTTTTTTGGCTCCCTCTTGTGGTCACTAGTGATATGACTCTGGGATTGTCTTTCCTCAGTTTGGCACCCACCTGGGTCGTTAGTCCAGGGGTGTTGCTATATAAACTTCCTGGATTCTCAGTCCAGTGCCTGGCATCGTTGTAATCAGTTCCTTTCTGTTTGCTCCTGTCTGCTGGTCCTGGATCTTGCAAAATTAAGCTAAGTCCTGCTTCCTTGTTTTTTGTTTATTTGCATTGCTCTTATTTTTTGTCCAGCTTGTACTAAATGTGATTCCTGATTTTGCTGGAAGCTCTAGGGGGCTGGTGTTCTCCCCCCGGACCGTTAGACGGTTCGGGGGTTCTTGAATATCCAGCGTGGAAATTTTGATAGGGTTTTTGCTGACCGTATAAGTCATCTTACTATATTCTGCTATTAGTCAGTGGGCCTCTCTTTGCTAAATATCTAGTTCATTCTTACGTTTGTCTTTTCTCCTTACCTCACCGTTATTATTTGTTGGGGGCTTGTATCCAACTTTTGGGTTTTTTTCTCTGGAGGCAAGAAAGGTCTATCTTTTCCCTTCTAGGGTTAGTTAGTTCTCCGGCTGGCGCGAGACGTCTAGAACCAACGTAGGCACGTTCCCCGGCTGCTGCTATTTGTGGTGCTAGGATTAGATATATGGTCAGCCCAGTTACCACTGCCCTATGAGCTGGTTTTTTGTGTTTGCAGACTTGGTATGTACTTTTGAGACCCTCTGCCATTGGGGTCATAACAGGGGGGGAGTTAAAAAAAGGTTTTCAGCTTTACAGTGCATCCATGACGTTGGCTTCTGCCACTATCTATATTTCCGTTCCTGGATGCCCGGCAATTAATACAATCAACGCCTGCCTTTCCTATTGAAACGCTCGTGTTTTTTGTCACCTCTTTGTTCAATTAAGTGATTTGTTCGTGTTGCAGGAAAACTCTACAGGAAGCTGTCACTTTGCATTTTTGGGCTGGTATAAAAGCTTTTCTTTTATGTAAACATTCATTAAACTAATTTGGAGTTGTCATTACGCGGCTCCCCTGCTGCTTTATATCAGATTATTTCTAAGTGCTTGGTGAAGAGCTCCATAAAGGCGCAGTCTATCTCCCTGCAGGGTACAATCACACAGTTTGTTCCCAGATTTATACTTTGTGGCATTGGTAACTGTCCTCAACTTTGATTCCCATCCACGTGTTCTACCTATATCTCGCTCCGTGCCAGTCATTTAGAACGCCGTCTATTCCGGGGACGTGGAGCATGAAGCCGTGCTTTCCCCAGCAGATGTCACTGCTCTTCTCCTTCCCTGGATCTCAATGTACACAGCAATTAATTATCCTCTTGCTATTATTTTTATGGGTAAGAGACAGTTCCCATAGATCACAGCATGATCTTTATGAGAATTAAATACTCCTAGAAGATTGACAAATGGAAAAAATGGATCGGAAACGTGGAGGGATTGAGTTTATGTCGATGTCGTATCAATGAACATCGTAGACCATAACTAATTTATACATTACTTTATATTACATGATTGCCTTAAAGGAGCCAAAGGTTATTGACTAGGGATGAGGGCAAGTGAGCGTGACTCGAGGTTGCTCGAGAATGAACAGAGTGTCGCAGGTGCTCGAGTATAACATGTTCGAGTGCCTGGGGGCACATTTTTCACGGCTGTTAGACGGCCACAAAACACGTGAACATGGACAATCACCACTAGTTTTGTGGCTGTCTTACAGCCACCAAAAATGTGGCCACGGTGACTCAAACATGTCCCTCGGGAAACCACGATACTCGGTCCATACCCGAGCACGCTCGGCAAACTCGAGTAACGCGCACTTCCTCTCATCACTGTTTATAACATATCATTCACAGACCCGCATGTTGATGTTTCCAGCATCTCGAAGGGATTTGTCCACTTTTTTTTTGAAGGCATGTTTCATTCAAAATTTTGAACTGTTACCCGTCTATGTCCTCAGTGTTGTATTGGCTATTTACTGGATGCAGAAAAAGTCATCTGAAAATCTTTCAGGGACCTCATTCTGATGCCTTGACAGGAGAGTTTCCACCTCTTTAAAGAACTCCATTTTTCCGGAACTTCTAGCAGATGATTTATGACCAGAGACCACATCAAATTTGATTGCGCAGGGAAACAAAGAGCATGTAAAAGCCAAAAGGTGCAACATTTTTAATGAAAGCAAATTGCAAAATTAAAAGGGTTGTCCACTATTAGGACAGCCCCTTCTCATACCCCAAGCTTGGCTCCGATAAAATAAAAAAAGATTACACTCACCTCCTGTGCCGACGTCGTTCCTGCGGTGTCGGCACTCGTTCTCCCCTGGGATCTTGTGCGGTGCTGTGACACATGGCCGAATCAGCGCTGGCGTCACAGTCCCCGCCATCCTCTTCATGTCCCCATGAACATGAAGATGAAGTCTGGGCTGTAGCTGATCTCTGACTTCCTCTTCATGTTCAATTCGACAGGAGGCGGGGACAGTGACAACAGCGTTGAATGGGCGGCGGAGGTCATGTGTCACAACAACCACATGGTAGCCCCGGGGAGAGCGCGTGCCGACACCATGGGAATGGAGCCGGCAAGGGATGGGAGTATAGGCTTTTTTATTTTATCAGGGCCAAGTGTGGGATATGAGAAGGAGTTGCCCAAGTAGTGAACGACTTCTTTCATTTCTAGCCTAAAATACATGTATTTATGTAAAGAAAAAGTCCCCAAAGGTGGACAACCCCTTTAAGGTCCCATATACTTTGGAATAAAAGTGTCTGTAACCCTCCGATATTGAAAAAAATTAGCCAACGGTGTATTGTGCAGGAGCCTCCCGGACAGATGATGTTGGGGGGAGAGAAGAATCTCATCTGTCACATTACCAATGGCGATCCTTTTGTTCTACTGCAGACAAGCTGTTGCCAGAGAAGTCTGGCAACGTTCGTGTGTATGGGGAGCTGGGGTATATAGCTGTCAGCCAAAGGATCAAATATGGGACAGATATCTAATGTGCATCGGGGGCCTTTATTTAATTACACACCATTACGGCTAGCTCCTCCCTAGTTTATAATGGCTCATAAAAGGAACAATAAAGACCATATCAAAGGGGACTACAAAACTGATGGCTTATCCTTGTTAGAAAAGTCCTTAGTAAACAAGTGGATCACAAAATATTCTCCAGCTCGCACCACTAGTGATCAGCTCTAATCTGTGAGGAACTCTGCAAATAGCTATTCAATTTTCCTACAGTGCCCCCGCAGGGGAAATTAAGAATTACACCATGCCCTTTCCAATCACCCTCTCCTCTTCTGAAGAAATGAGGATCTTGCACAGGAGACCCACGAATTAACTTCTTTAACAATTTTTCGAGCTTTTTTTTTATTTTTATTATACCACTCTTCATGACACCTGCTTAGAGTGTTTTCCCTCACCCACGGAAAACATTGAGTTTCCTGACATAGTCTTGTATCCGAATACCATGGCCAAGACAGAGTGGATAGATGGTGACCCCCTTGATACACAAGACAGTGTTGATTGCGAACCCCTTGGCACTCAAGACAGAGTTGCTAGATGGCGACCAACTTGGCATCCAGAAATACATGCCCTGCTGGTTCCACACCAGTACCGTTCATGAAAGCAAATACTTTACAGCTATATGGCTAAGAACCAGGGAATTGGAGGTGAATTTTCCTTTTACTACAGTAGCCTCCAACTTGAACGTACCCCCCATCTAGATGACATTGTCACCCTTGGGTCTCCCAATATTTAGGAATGTTTTGCTTGCAAAAGAGAAGACTAAGAGGAGATTTAATAGCGGTCTACAAATATCGGATGTCACAGAGTAGAACAATCAGCTTTACTCTCATTTCCAGAAAGACTGGAAGCAATGGAATGAAACAAAGGGAGAAGATGCAGATTAGACATTAGAAAAAAGCTTTTTGACAGTGAGGGTGATCAATGAGTGGAACAGGCTGTCACAAGAGGTGGTGAGTTCTCCTTCAATGGAAGTCTTCAAACAGAGGCTGGACAGACATCTATCTCAGATGGTTTAGTGAATCCTGCATTGAGCAGAGGGTTGGACACGATGACCCTGGAGATCCCTTCCAACTCTAACATTCTATGATTCTGTGAACATTACCGGCGTGTATGGATTACAGATGCTGACAGAAGACGGCAGCTCCATCGCAGCCATAAACACTTGCTCGTCCAAGGCTTTTCATGTCATTATAATGATTTGTAACTCATTATAAATCCTATAAAATACTCATCAACTCAATGGACAGTCTTACAATGAAGAAGGAAGCTGTCAAGGTTTGACGTAGACATTTTTTTTTTCCGGTGTCCATTTTGCAGGCTGGCAATGTCTCCCGAACAAGCTTTAATATTATGAAGCACACCTTGAAAAAGCCGCTCAACAAAAGACCTGGGATTAACAGTCTTCATTTACATAACTGTAAACTTAATGTAGCACTTCCAAATCTTGTATCCTCCAAAGTGCACTTACTGATGAGATGGAGAATCCTCTAAAAGGTTTTCCCAACCTAAACCAATTTGTAAAGTTGCTTTTTAATATCTTAAACATTAGCTAAATTAAAGTGATCTGCATATGATTAGATTAATATTCATATCTTCACTCTTACCTTCATTTTAGTACAAAAAAGATTAAATATCCACTCAATGGATTAGGCAGAAAGTCAAGTTGCTATAACAAATTCACATTACCTTATTGTGCAAATTAGGAAGAGTCATTCATCTCAAGTTCAAAAATATTGGATTGGTTATTACCTTTGGATTTTCGGAAAACAGGGCAGGTGGACCTCCATGGACCTTTACTGGGATCCCAGATATTTGCATTGCAGCAGTATTTCTGCTACGCACGCTTGTGGCGCATGTGGTTTGTGGATCCAGTGTGTCATGGGGCCGGGCTTACCTAGGATGGACGTGGCTAAGTGGCTACCTTCTCTTCGCTAGAGCTCCTAATTGTAGAGTTAGACTTGAGCTGCAGGTAGCCGCCAGGTACCACTTCTAGGCAGTCCCCGATACGGCAGCTGCTGACACCAAGGATCAGGATCGCAGACAGACATGGACTGGACTCAGAGTAACTGGCAGGACAGGGTTCAGACTCTGCTCAGACTTCACAGGTTCTGGATCCTCGGGCAGAACAGATACTGACACGGAGTCACTGACAGGGCTGGATTTGGATACCGAAAGAGGCTCCGACATTACGGACTCTGGAACAGTAACCAGGACTGGTGAAGGTTGAGGAACCACCGGAACAGTTACAAGTTCAGGTACCGCTGGTGCGGCCTCAGGGTTCAGGTACCGCCGGAACAGTTACCGATTCAGGTACTGCACATTCGGCCTCAAGGTTCAGGTACCACCCGGCTGCGGTTTCTGGTTCAGGCCCTGGCCACACAAGGATCAGGTGTTCAGGTCTTGGCCACACAAAGACCATGGGTTCAGATTCACATACTAACTACACAGGATACTAGGCTGGGTACCTAGCAACATACAGTTGAACACACACTGTAAAGAACTACAGGTGTAGCTCGGGAACCTTCCCACTGGGAAGAGTGTCTTTTATACCAGTTGCCTCCCAGCTATTGGCTGTGCGTGCTGCCCTTTTAAGAGCAGGGGACCGCGCACACACACTAGATGAGCCGTTGGGAAGCCTGTGCGTTACACAGAGAGAGCAGAGAATGTGCCAAAAATTGGGCAGGTCACCATGCAGCCAGGACTTTGAGTATGTCAGCCTCCCTGCATGGAGAGCGAAGAGGGACCATGCAGGGGCGCCAGCATTACTGTTACAATTTCATATCAAGGAAGGTCCTTCTTCAGGCTCTTTCATTAGCCATATTATCTGTACACTGTAGGCACATAATGCTAAATTTGTCAAAATCTGCAGAAAATCTGATGTCAGTGGTGGTCATACACATAAGGTTATGCAACACTATAAAAATAAATATCTCATATACAGGCAGCTTTAGAACTGATGTAGGTACCGAAGACAACAGGGTTCCGCCAACTTCTCAGCTGATGTAACTGAAAGTGAAGATACAGTTGGACAACAAAACTTCTCGTGCAGTAAAACTGGCCATTGGCTACAATTTTTTACAACTAATCTCCTTAAAGTGGTTGTCTCATATACAATTTTAATCACCAATCCACATAGTAAATCTATGATCGATGGTGGTCTGGCGGGTGCGACTCCCACGGATCCCTTGAACAGAGAAGCCTGAAGTTCCCTGTGTGAATGGAGAGGTAGTGACTATGTGCGACCACAAGGGTTGAGCGAAACAGATCGGTCATTTTCATAAATCGCCGACTTTTGGCAAAGTCGGGTTTCGTGAAACCAGACCCGATCCTAGTGTGGGGTCGGCCACGCGGTCGGCGATCTTCGCGCCACAGTCGCGTTTCGTATGATGCTTTCAGCACCTTTTCTCAGCCAATGAAGGTGGACGCAGAGTGTGGGCAGCGTGATGACATAGGTCTCGGTCCCCACCATCTTAGAGAAGGGCATGGCAGTGATTGGCTTGCTCTCTGCGGCGTCACAGGGGCTATAAAGGGGCGTGCACGCCGACCGCCATCTTACTGCTGCCGATCTGAGCATAGGGAGAGGTTGCTGCCGCTTCGTCAGAAGCAGTGATAGCGTTAGGCAGGGTACATTAACCCCCAAACCGCTTGTGCTGCAGCGATTTTGTCATGTCGGACACCGTTCAGACCAGGTCGTCCGACAGACAGCGGTAGTTCCGCTTTTGACCACTATTTCCTCATTGGCGTCGGCTAGATTTTGTCTAGCTGTTCCGGGGTTAATTTACCTGATCCTCAGATTGGAAGCTGGGCCATGCCCATTACCTTTAAATAGCTTTCCTGATCATTGGGCGTCGCCGATTATAGCTTCTGTCTTGCGTTGTTATCTCGATCTGGAGTGGAGAGCTGGTTGTTGGAGAATCGTTGCTGGTGGTGTATTTTCCTTTGTCTTATTTACTCCTTCCTATATTTGTGTTTATTTTACCCTGCACATTTATAGTGTATTCCTGAGTGACTGCGGCGTGGTGTATATTTTCCTTTATCCTTATCTGTGCTAACTGTGGGTATTGGTGTATTGCATTCACCGGGTGGAGGGTGGAGGTTTTCAGCCTAGGGTTGTAACAGGAGGCAGGGTGAGGTTCGAGGCCTGGACATGCACACCATCAGTGTAAACTTCAGGTAGAGGGTCAGTCAGCATTTCCCTAGTCTGAGGGAAATTGCAGGGGCCCGGGTTATTAGCTGTCGCCCACCTAGCCTCCCCGTGACATTATAATCGGCCTAACAAAAAAAAAAAAAAAAGGGGGGTTTCTTTTTTTTTCTGTGTTTTGTCATGGATCCCATGACTTCCATAACCCGCCAGTTGGAGGCACTGTCCCTACAGGTCACGGAGTTGAGGGGGGCAGTACAGCAACAGGGACTAGCAGTATCTAATGTGCAAGCCAGAGCGACAGAAAGAGTTGCTGAGCCTAAATTTCCTTTGCCTGAAAAATTTGCTGGGGAACGCAGTAAATTTGTTTCTTTTCGTGAAGCTTGCAAACTATATTTCCGTATGCGCCCGATCTCCTCGGGTAATGAGGCTCAGCGTGTGGGCCTGGTGTTGTCATTGTTAAGTGGGGATCCCCAAGCATGGGCGTTTTCTTTGCCATCTGATTCTACTGCATTTGACTCTGTGGAGAGTTTTTTTTCTTCTCTTGGGAAAATCTATGATGAACCTGACAGAATGGCTCTGGCAGAAACTAAGATACGCTTTATTCGCCAGGGGGAGCGAGTAGCAGAGGATTACTGTTCTGAATTCTGCCGCTGGGCGATCGATACCGAATGGAATGATCCAGCATTGCGGAGTCAGTTTATTCATGGGGTTTCTGGAAGGGTTAAAAAAGCCCTTCTGATGTACGAGACTCCTGCTTCTCCAGATTCCGCTATGAGTCTGGTTGTCCGCATTGATCGCCGTCTGAGTCAGGGGGAGCATGAGACACCGCCTGTGAGTGAAGGTTTAGGTACACGTGAGGTTGCTGCAGGTGAGCCCACGGAGTCTATGCAAATCGCAGGGGTGTCATATGTAAAGCGTCGAGCCCCAGAGATCAGGAAACAGGGAGCCTGTTTTTACTGTGGTAAAATTGGTCATTTTATTAACATATGTCCTCTGCTGACTAAGAAAAATGCAACGGCGGAAAACTTCTGAGCTCAGAGGGTGTGGGGGAGACCAATCTGAGCTTATGTATATCCTCCATGGTGGTTTCTCAATGCATGCTCCCTGCTAAGGTTATTATCGCTGGCAGTGAGCTGCCAATTACTGTTTTTGTGGATAGTGGTTCAGCCACAAATCTCATTGATGAGGAGTTTGCGTGCACAGCAGGTTTTAGGTATGAGAAACTGTCTCATCCTATCCGCGTGGTCATCATCAATGCAGCTCCTCTCTCTCAGGGGGAGATTACTGAATTTGTGGCTGAGGTGAAACTCCACATTGGGGTTCTACATTCCGAGCGGGTTACTTGTAAGGTGCTCAGGAATCTTCCTGCTCAGGTGGTTTTGGGTTTTCCTTGGTTGTCTATGCACAACCCGGTAATTGACTGGAAAACTCAGGACATAATTCAGTGGAGTGAGTTCTGCCAGGAGAATTGCCTGGCCACATGTGTGGCTGCGGTGACTTCAAGCGTTCCGGAGTCACTTCTGGATTTTGTGGATGTGTTCTCTGAGAAGGGTTGTTCAGAGTTGCCGCCACATCGTCCCTATGACTGTTCTATCAGGTTTAAACCAGGGGCCAAATTGCCTAAAGCAAGGATGTTCAACATCTCCGGTCCGGAAAGACAAGCGTTAAAAGACTATATTGCTGAAAGCTTGAGCAAAGGGCACATCAGGCCGTCATCCTCGCCGGTGGCAGCAGGGTTCTTCTTCGTGAAGAAGAAAGATGGCGGATTACGCCCGTGTTTGGATTTCAGGGAGTTGAACCAGATTACGGTTCGTGATCCATACCCTATGCCACTGATACCAGACTTGTTCAACCAGGTGGCAGGTGCTAAGTGGTTTACCAAGCTTGACCTCAGGGGGGCGTACAACCTCATAAGAGTCCGTCAAGGTGATGAGTGGAAGACGGCTTTTAATACCCCTGAGGGTCATTTTGAAAATTTGGTGATGCCATTTGGGTTGACTAACGCACCTGCAGTGTTCCAACATTTCATCAATGATGTGTTCTCGCATGTTTTGGGGAAATTTGTTATCGTGAACCTAGATGACATTCTCATATATTCTTGCGACCGTGATGCTCATTTAGATCATGTCAGGCAGGTGTTACAGCTTCTCAGAGAGAATAAGCTGTATGCTAAACTTGAGAAATGTGTATTTTTTGTTCAAGAGTTGCCGTTCTTGGGTTACATTGTGTCTGCTTCAGGTTTTAAAATGGACGCCGCTAAGGTGCAAGCGGTGCTGCATTGGGAACGGCTTGATAACCTGAAAGCACTTCAGCGGTTCCTTGGGTTTTCTAACTACTATAGGAAATTTATCAAGGATTTTTCCATCATTGCTAAACCGCTAACTGACATGACTAAAAAGGGTACCAATTTCTCCGTTTGGCCTGAGGCTGCTGTGCGCGCATTTGAATTTCTTAAGAACAGTTTTGTTTCAGCCCCCATTCTTGTGCAGCCAGACGTATCAAAACCCTTTGTTGTGGAAGTCGATGCGTCTGAGGTTGGTGTGGGGGCGGTACTATCTCAAGGCTCATCTTTGAGTGGTTTGCGTCCGTGCGCCTATTTCTCCAAGAAACTGTCGTCCGCCGAACGTAACTACGATATCGGCAACAGGGAGTTGTTGGCTATTAAGTTGGCCTTTGAGGAATGGCGACACTTCTTGGAGGGGTCGGTACATCAGGTTACGGTTATTACCGATCATAAGAATCTGCTGTATTTGGAGTCAGCCAAGCGTCTGTCCCCCAGGCTGGCTCGCTGGGCATTGTTTTTCACGCGGTTCAATTTTGTTGTCACTTACAGACCGGGGACTAAAAACACTAAGGCGGATGCTCTGTCCAGGTGTTTTCCGGGGGGAGAACCTCGGGAGGATCCAGTACCCATCCTCCAAAAGGGTGTTTCGGCTCTCACTACCGAGGTTGAGGCTGAGATTGCCGAGGCTCAGGAGGAGGTACCATCTGAGCTTCCCATCAACAAATCTTTTGTACCGGTTCATCTCCGCTTAAAGGTTTTGGCGGAGCATCATGATGCTGTCCTGGCTGGCCACCCAGGGGTTAGAGGTACCTTGGAGTTGGTGTCACGTCGGTTTTGGTGGCCCAAGATCCGACAGGACTCATACGTGTCAGCTTGTACCACGTGCGCTAGGGCTAAGACGCCCCGCTCCCGTCCTGTTGGCACACTACTTCCTCTTGAGGTACCTAGTAAGCCATGGACGGAAATCTCCATGGATTTCATCACTGATTTGCCCTCATCAGCTGGGAACACGGTCATCTTGGTGGTTGTTGATCGGTTTTCAAAAAATGTCGCACTTTGTGTCTTTGCCTTCGTTGCCTAACGCTAAGACTCTGGCTCAGGTATTTGTGCAGGAGGTGGTCAGACTTCATGGGATTCCGTCTGACATCGTGTCTGATAGGGGGTCTCAGTTTGTGGCAAAATTTTGGAAAGCATTTTGCTCACGGCTGGGGATCAAGTTGTCCCATTCTTCGGCGTTTCATCCTCAGTCAAATGGTCAGACTGAGCGTATGAACCAAAATTTGGAACAGTACCTACGCTGTTTTGTCTCTGATAACCAGGAGAAGTGGTCTACCTTTCTTCCTTTGGCTGAGTTTGCCATCAATAATCACCGCCAGGAGTCATCTGGGGAGTCTCCGTTTTTTTGTGTTTACGGGCTACATCCTCAATTTTGTACTTTGAGTCAGAGGGGCTCTTCCGGCGTTCCGGAGGAGGACCAGGTAGGAGCACAATTGTCGTCAGTTTGGAGGAGAGTTAAACAGCGCCTGTTGAGTGTGGGTGCCAGGTACAAACGTGTGGCTGTCGCTGACAGTAGGCGTGTGCCAGGTCCAGACCTGAGTGTGGATGACTGGGTGTGGTTATCCACAAAAAACATAAGACTCAAAATACCATCCCTTAAATTGGGTCCAAGGTTTATTGGTCCATTTAGGGTCACCGCTGTCATTAACCCAGTAGCGTACCGACTGGACCGCCCTACGGTGTATAAGATACACAACGTGTTCCACAGGTCTCTTCTGAAGAAGGTGGTGGGTTCTGTGGACGCGGCGCCTATGCCACCTCCAGTTTTGGTGGATGGTAACCTAGAATTTGAAGTCCCTAAGGTGGTTGACTCTCGTGTAGTGCATCGCACTTTACTGTATTTGGTACACTGGCGTGGTTATGGGCCTGAGGAGAGGTCCTGGGTACCTGCCTCGGACGTTCATGCGGATCGGCTGGTCAGGTTTTTTCATCGTCGCCATCCGGACAAGCTGGGTCCTATAAGCCGTGAGGGCCCTGGGGTCCCTCGTAGAAGGCGGGTTACTGTCATGTCGGATGCCGTTCAGACCAGGTCGTCCGACAGACAGCGGTAGTTCCGCTTTTGACCACTATTTGCTCATTGGCGTTGGCTAGATTTTGTCTAGCTGTTCCGGGTTAATTTACCTGATCCTCAGATTGGAAGCTGGGCCATGCCTATTGCCTTTAAATAGCATTCCTATAGCGTCGCCGATTATAGCTTCTGTCTTGCGTTGTTATCTCGGTCTGGAGTGGAGAGCTGGTTGTTGGAGAATCGTTGCTGGTGGTGTATTTTCCTTTGTCTTATTTACTCCTTCCTATATTTGTGTTTATTTTACCCTGCACATTTATAGTGTATTCCTGAGTGACTGCGGCGTGGTGTATATTTTCCTTTATCCTTGTCTGTGCTAACTGTGGGTATTGGTGTATTGCATTCACCGGGTGGAGGGTGAAGGTTTTCAGCCTAGGGTTGTAACAGGAGGCAGGGTGAGGTTCGAGGCCTGGACATGCACACCATCAGTGTAAACTTCAGGTAGAGGGTCAGTCAGCATTTCCCTAGTCTTAGGGGAATTGCAGGGGCCCGGGTTATTAGCTCTCGCCCACCTAGTCACCCCGTGACAGATTTCCACTGTCCAACACCACCTTTTCTTTGCAGGGACAGTGGAGGCTAGATTTTTCTTCATCAGCTCTGTAGCTTATTGGGCTGCCCTAGAAGGCTCCCTGATAGCTGCATTGCTGTTTGTACGCCGCTGTGCAAAGCAAGTGCTTTTTTTAAAAGCACAAATCCTGTTGCTCCTTCCTTTCTGAACAGCTATCTTGTTTGTTTGTCCACACTTTTGTGTGCAGCAGTCCTTTTTATTGCTGCCTGACATACTTTTCTGAGATTATTGTAGGGAGATAGTAATTGTAGTACAGTCCCATTTTTTTTTTTTTTTTTTTATATATATATATATATATATATATATATATATATATATCTTCCAGCCACTTTCTGCCCCTGAAACTGTGTAGTGGGCCTGTATTTTTCTGCACTGTCCCACACCTAAAAAGGGAGATTTATATTGCCAATCAGTGCATCTGCGCCAGTCCTGTCTGTGGTATCTCTGTCAGTCATTTTCTGCCACAGAAACTATACTGTAATACATTGGGCCTGATTTATTCACTAGTCTCCCAAAAACAAAAAAAAAAGGAGATTAATATTGCCAAATCTGTGCATCTGTGCCAGTCCTGTCTGTGGTATCTCAGTCTGTCATCTTCTGCCATAGAAACTATACTGTAATACAGTGGGCCAGATTTATTACTCACCCACACATAAAAAGGGAGATTTATATTCACAACAAGTTAACATACACCTTTTACCTTGTTTTTCAGTACCATATAACGGTTGTTAGTTTGGTTACATTTTTCCAAGAATGAGGAAGGCTGGTGGAAGAGGTCATGGCCGTGGGCAGTCATTGCCATCAGGTAATGCTGATGATGGTGGTGGTGGTGCTGGTGGAGCATCGGGTGGTAGAGGGAAAATCAAAATAGCACCTAAGTCTCGAGTTGTTGAGCCAGCGTCATCGTCCGGCTATACAAGGCCTCGAACGCTACCTTTTCTGGGAGTAGGAAAACCGCTGTTAAAGCCGGAGCAGCAGGAAAAAGTTTTGGCTTCCCTTGCTGACTCTGCCACTAGCTCTTTCGCCTCCTCTTCGGATAGTTCAAAATTGAAAAGTAGCCAGTCGTCGGTGGATGCTCCCGGTCAGGAACAAGTTGATTCCTTGTGTCCTTCCCCCAAAACAGTGAAGGATAAGTCAGGCGACACAACAGGTTACTCCATGGAGCTCTTTACACATACCGTGCCTGGATTAGAAAGGGAAAAAGTTAACAGCCCACTAGAAGATGATTCGGACATGGAGTGCACTGATGCACAGCCACAGCTAGATTGTCATGCTGTTCCATTGACTCACATCACTACATTGCCCTCGCAGTGTACTGAGCAAGAAACTGACCCTGATGAGATGATGGTGCCCATTCCCGAACGTTATAGCACCTTACACGGTGACACAGAGATAGCTGAACATGAGATTGAAGAGGAGGTGATAGATGACCCAGTTGTTGACCCAGATTGGCAGCCATTGGGGGAAGAGGGTGCCGCTGGCAGTAGCTCAGAAGCGGAGGAGGAGGATCGGCAGCAGCCATCTACATCACATTTGCTTTCATCTGGCAGGCCCGTCTCTGGCCAAAAAAGTTTGGCAAAACCAAAACCAGTTTTAGGACAGCGTGGCCATCCGGTGAAAGTAACACAGCGTGCAATGCCTGAAAAGGTATTCCATAGTAGGAAGAGTGTAGTGTGGCAATTTTTTACCCAAGATCCGAATGATGAGTGCAAAGTTATCTGTAAGAAATGCTCAAAAACATTTAGCAGAGGGAAGAATCCCCACAATTTAAATACAACGTGCATGCTCAGACATGTAACCAGCATGCACTTGCAAGCCTGGAATAACTCCCAAACGTTCCCTACCGTTGGTGCACCTGCTCAGAATCCAGGAAGTCAGCAACGCTACATCGCTTCCCCCACTGTAAGCCCACCGGTTAGAACAACAACAGCAGCAAATGTGGAGGTGTCGTCGCTAGGGCAAAGCAGTCAGGGAATCACAAGATTATTGGTAGGAAACACAGCATGTAGGCCTACATTGAGAATACCATCACCAACCCTCTCTCAATCCGCCATGTCCACCACCACCACCACCGCAAGTCCCACCATATGCAACTCGCCAGTCCAGCTCACCCTCCAAGAGACTCTCATTAGGAAAAGAAAGTACTCACCCTCTCATCCGCGTACACAGGGTTTGAACGCCCACATTGCTAGACTTATATCGTTAGAGATGATGCCCTACGGGTTGGTTGAAAGCGAAGCTTTCAAAGCCTTGATGGCCTACGCAGTACCATGCTATGAGCTACCCAGTCGACACTTCTTTTCAAGAAAAGCCATCCCAGCCCTCCACCAGCATGTCAAAGACCGCATTCTGCATGCACTGAGGCAATCAGTCAGTAGAAAGGTGCACCTCACAACTGATGCATGGACCAGTAGGCATGGTCAGGGACATTACGTGTCCATCACGGCACACTGGGTTAATGTGGTGGATGCAGGGTCCACAGGGGACAGCCACAGTTCTGCCTAGCCCACGGTCTAGGAAACAGTTGGCTGTAGGCATTCGCCACTTCTCCTCCTCCTCCTCTTCCAGCCGAAGCGAAAGCTCATCCACAGAGCGCAGTCGCACGACCACTCCATCCACAGCTGCCAGTGTTGCACACGAGGTGTCCCATTATGGAACAGCTAGTGGTAAGCATCAGCAGGCTGTGTTGGAAATGAAGTGCTTGGGTGACAACAGACACACCGCGGAAGTTCTGGCTGAGTTCTTGCAGCAAGAAACTCAGTCATGGCTGGGCAGTGTACATCTTGAGGCAGGCAAGGTAGTCAGTGATAACAGGAGGAATTTTATGGCTTCCATTGCCCTTTCAGAACTGAAACACATACCTTGCCTGGCTCACACCTTGAACCTGGTGGTGCAGTGCTTCCTGAAAAGTTATCTGGGGTTACCAGCCCTGCTCCTCAAGGTGCAACGACTTTGCTCTCACATCCGCTGTTCGCCCGTACACTCCAGCCGTATGCAGAACCATCAGCGATCGTTGACGCTTCCCCAGCAGCGCCTAATAATCGTTGTTGCAACAAGGTGGAACTCTACACTGCACATGCTTCAGAGGCTGTGCGAACAGAGGTGTGCTGTCATGTATTTGTGGGAGGATACACATACACGGGCAGGCAGTTGGATGGCAGACGTGGAGTTGTCTGGTGTGCAGTGGTCGAAGCTCCAAGACCTCAAGACCTCTGTCAAGTCCTTCAGTGTTTTGAGGAATGCACACGGCTGGTCAGTGCGGACGACTCCATCATAAGCAGGAGCATCCCACTAATGCGTCTGCTGATGCAAAGTTTGACGCACATTAAGGAGCAGGCATCTGCAGCCGAGGAGGAGGGAAGCCTTGATGACAGTCAGCCATTGTCTGCTCAGGGAAGTCTCGGGGACAAGGATGCGGACGAAGAGGAGGAGGAGGAGGAAGATGTGGATGATTATTTATGGGAGGAGGAAGCTTCTCAGGGGGGAATAGAAACTGTTGGTGGTGCAAGGTCAGGTACAGGTTTTTTGCGGGAGACAAGTGATGTGGATTTGGCAGAAAGTGCTCCTCAACCCAGCACAAGCATTGATTTGACACCTGGAACATTGGCCCACATGGCTGATTATGCCTTGCGTATCCTAAAAAGGGACCCCCGCATTATCAAAATGATGACCGATGACGATTACTGGTTGGCCTGCAGTTGTGAATTGACTTTTTGGCTCCCTCTTGTGGTCACTAGTGGTATGACTCTGGGATTGTCTTTCTTCAGTTTGGAACTCACCTGGGTCGTTAGTCCAGGGGTGTCGCTATATTAACTTCCCGGATCCTTAGTCCAGTGCCTGGCATCGTTGTAATCAGATCCTTCTGTTGCTCCTGTCTGCTGGTCCTGGCTCTTGCAAAATTAAGCTAAGTCTTGCTTCTTTGTTTTTTGAGTTATTTGCTTTGCTCCTATTTTTGTCCAGCTTGTACTAAATGTGATTTCTGACCTTGCTGGAAGCTCTAGGGGGCTGGTGTTCTCCCCCCGGCCGTTAGTCGGTTCGGGGGTTCTTGAATATCCAGCGTGGATATTTTAATAGGGTTTTTGCTGACCATATAAGTCATCTTACTATATTCTGCTATTAGCTAGTGGGCCTCTCTTTGCTAAATACCTAGCTCATACTTATGTTTGTCTTTTCCTCTTACCTCACCGTTATTATTTGTTGGGGGCTTGTATCCAACTTTTGGGGTCTTTTCTCTGGAGGCAAGAAAGGTCTTTCTTTTCCCTTCTAGGGTTAGTTAGTTCTCCGGCTGGCGCGAGACGTCTAGAACCAACGTAGGCACGTTCCCCGGCTGCTTCTATTTGTGGTGCTAGGATTAGATATATGGTCAGCCCAGTTACCACTGCCCTATGAGCTGGTTTTTTGTCTTTGCAGACTTGGTATTATTTCCTGAGACCCTCTGCCATTGCGGTCATAACAGCCTGCCTCCTGGATCCACGCTATAAAGGGAAATTGCAAAATATCATGCCACATGAGAACCTTGAGCAAATATTGGCTACCAAACAAGCAACTCTTGTAGACCGTTTGGCTCAGGCATTCCCAGCACACAGCGGCGGTGATGGTTCTCACACGAGCTGCAGGGGGCAACATGCAAGAGGTGTTAGAGGGGCACAAATCAGAAGTGGCATTGGACAGAGGTGTTTTATGACCAGGTTGTGGAGTGATTTCGCAATGACCGCAGATACGACAGGTACTGCTGCATCGATTCAAAGTGACAGGAGACAACATTTGTCCAGTATGGTTACTAACTATTTTTCCTCCCGTATCGATGTTCTCCCTCACAAGTCATTCCCCTTTGATTACTGGGCATCTAAAATAGACACCTGGCCTGAATTGGCAGAATATGCATTACAGGAGCTCGCTTGCCCAGCTGCTAGTGTGCTATCAGAAAGAGTATTCAGTGCTGCTGGTTCAATACTGACAGAAAAAAGGACTCGTCTGGCTACCCAAAATGTTGATGATCTAACCTTCATTAAAATGAACCAATCATGGATTTCTAATTATTTTGCCCCACTGTCCCCTGCTGACACGTAGCTTTCCTGTAAAAAGGTTTTGCTTTTGGACTCCTCTTAGTGACTGATCCAATTCCTCCATTTGCAGCGGCAGCATGTCCATCATAGGCCATTTTAACACCTCCCTAAATGGCCTGACTCCCCCCACGGGGCCGTGGTCACCACTTTGCGCAAGCACCCGTGCGAGAGCCGTTTGCCTGGACAGGTGGGTGTGCCCACTTTTGGGCGACGGCACTGGCACAGGGTCCCTCATAGTACAATGACGTGTCTCTGGCGGTGGTGCACACCCAACGTCAGACACACTGTCGTAACATGAGGGGCCCTGGGCCAGTACCGCTGCCCACGAGAGAGTGTTCCCCCCCCCAGCTCAAACAGTGCTCTACCACTTGCAAAATTACCTCTCACTGCTCCACCACTGTTTAGTCTGTGCTGTTAAATCCTTCAATGGCACTGCCAATACCAATTTGTTGACATGATTGTTGCTAGTAAAAATATTTAGGGGCCCTGTCCTACATTTACACCAGTTAATACTTTGCGCCAACTACCACTGTCTGCAAGTCAGCAGAGGAGCCCACACCTGTACCTAGGTATGCCACCTGTTTATTTGTGAAATTTTTTTTTTGCAAGACATTAACCTCACTTTATTATTTTGGCCTACTAACTGTGTCAGACACTCCTTACAGTTGTCCTCCACTGAACAAAGTAGGCCGCCTGCGTACTCCTGTAACCTATTTTTAACTGCATTTTGCCTATTACTTTTTTGGCCCTACTAACTGTGTCTACCCCTCGGTGCAATCGTCCTCCGCTGACCACACCAATGCAGCCTGTGTACCCCTGTAACCTATTTAAACCTGCATAGAGCCTGCTTTTTTATTTTAGGCCTAGTAAGTCTGTCTGCGGTCCCTACTTGCAATCGTCCTCCGCTGACCACATCAATGCTGCCTGTGTACCCCTGTAACCTATTTAAAACTGCAT
This sequence comes from Ranitomeya variabilis, assembly GCF_051348905.1. Taxonomy (NCBI): domain Eukaryota; kingdom Metazoa; phylum Chordata; class Amphibia; order Anura; family Dendrobatidae; genus Ranitomeya; species Ranitomeya variabilis. Next base: position 582,318,638 of record NC_135233.1, read on the forward strand.
AGAGCCTACTTTTTTATTTTAGGCCTAGTAAGTCTGCACCACTCCTTCCAATCGTCCTCCGCTGACCACACCAATGCTGCCTGTGTACCCCTGTAACCTATTTAAAACTGCATAGAGCCTACTTTTTTTATTTTAGGCCTAGTAAGTCTGCACCACTCCTTCCAATCGTCCTCCGCTGACCACACCAATGCTGCCTGTGTACCCCTGTAACCTATTTAAACCTGCATAGAGCCTGCTTTTTTATTTTAGGCCTAGTAAGTCTGTCTGCGGTCCCTCCTTGCAATCGTCCTCCGCTGACCACACCAATGCTGCCTGTGTACCCTTGTAACCTATTTAAAACTGCATAGAGCCTACTTTTTTATTTTAGGCCTAGTAAGTCTGCGCCACTCCTTCCAATCGTCCTCCGCTGACCACACCAATGCTGCCTGTGTACCCCTGTAACCTTTTTTAAACTGCATTGAGCCAACTTTTTGGTTTAAGGCCTACTACCTGTGTCTGTCTGCGCCACTCAATACAGCTGTCCTCCTCAGAAAAAAGCTGAACTTCAATTGTCAGGTTTTCAGCCTATAGGAATTTGAAAACTGCATTGGGGCTACTACTTGGGTTGGGCCTACTAACGGTGTCTGCCGCTTCTTGGTGTTCTCCAGGTTTTTTTTCTTGAGCTTCAATCTTCGGGCTTTCGGCCTATATTTTTAATATTAAACTGCATTGGGCCTAGCAGTGTGGTTGGGCCCTTAAAACGGTGTCTGCCGCTCCTGGGTTTTCTCCTGTTTTGTTTTCCTGAGCTTCAATCTTCAGGCTTTCGGCCTACATTTTAAATATTAAACTGCATTTAGCCTACTACTATGGTTGGGCCTAGTAACGGTGTCTGCCGCACCTTGGTGTTGTCCTGTGTTATTTTCTTGAGCTTCAATCTTCAGGCTTTCGGCCTATATTTTTAATATTAAACTGCATTTGGGCCTACTAGTGTGGTTGGAACCTTAAAACGGTGTCTGCCACTCCTGGGTATTCTCCTGTTTTGTTTTCCTGAGCTTCAATCTTCAGGCTTTCGGCCTACATTTTAAATATTAAACTGCATTTGGCCTACTACTTTCGTTGGGCCTAGTAACGGCTTCTGCCGCACCTTGGTGTTGTCCTGTGTTATTTTTCTGAGCTTCAATCTTCAGGCTTTCGGCCTATATTTTTAATATGAAACTGCATTTGGTATACTAGTTGGGTTGGGCCTACTAACGGTGTCTGCCGCTCCCTGGTGTTGTCCTCCACTGAACAAAGCTGAGCTTCAATCTTCAGGCTTTCGGCCTATAGGGAATTTTAAACTGCATTTGGCCTACTACTTTGGTTGGGCCCTAGTAACGGTGTCTGCCGCTCCTTGCTTGTCTCCTCCACTGAACAAAGCTGAGCTTCAATCTTCAGGCTTTCGGCCTATAGGGAATTTTAACCCCTTCATGACCCAGCCTATTTTGGCCTTAATGACCTTGCCGTTTTTTGCAATTCTGACCAGTGTCCCTTTATGAGGTAATAACTCAGGAACGCTTCAACGGATCCTAGCGGTTCTGAGATTGTTTTTTCGTGACATATTGGGCTTCATGTTAGTGGTAAATTTAGGTCAATAATTTCTGCGTTTATTTGTGAAAAAAATGGAGATTTGGCGAAAATTTTGAAAATTTCGCAATTTTCTAATTTTGAATTTTTATTCTGTTAAATCAGAGAGTTATGTGACACAAAATAGTTAATAAATAACATGTCCCACATGTCTACTTTACATCAGCACAATTTTGGAACCAAAATTTTTTTTTGCTAGGAAGTTATAAAGGTTAAAATTAGACCAGTGATTTCTCATTTTTACAACAAAATTTACAAAATAATTTTTTTTAGGGACCACCTCACATTTGAAGTCAGTTTGAGGGGTCTATATGGCTGAAAATACTCAAAAGTGACACCATTCTAAAAACTACACCCCTCAAGGTGCTTAAAACCACATTCAAGAAGTTTGTTAACCCTTCAGGTGTTTCACAGCAGCAGAAGCAACATGGAAGGAAAATATGAACATTTAACTTTTTATTCACAAAAATGATCTTTTAGCAACAATTTTTTTATTTTCCCAAGGGTAAAAGGAGAAACTGGACCATGAACGTTGTTGTCCAATTTGTCCTGAGTACGCTGATACCTCATATGTAGGGGTAAACCACTGGTTGGGCGCACGGGCAGGGCTCGGAAGGGAAGGAGCGCCATTTGACTTTTTGAATGAAAATTTGGCTCCAATCTTCAGCGGATAGCATGTCACGTTTGGAGAGCCTCCGTGTGCCTAAACACTGGAGCTCCCCCACAAGTGACCCCAATTTGGAAACTAGACGCCCCAAGGAACTTATCTATATGCATAGTGAGCACTTTAAACCCCAAGGTGCTTCACAAATTGATCTGTAAAAATGAAAACGTACTTTTTTTTCACAAAAAAATTCTTTTAGCCTCAATTTCTTCATTTTCACATGGGCAACAGGATAAAATGGGTCCTAAAATTTGTTGGGAAATTTCTCCTGAGTACACCGATACCTCATATGTGGGGGTAAACCACTGTTTGGGCATATGGTAAGGCTCGGAAGGGAAGGAGCGCCATTTGACTTTTTGAATGAAAAATGATCTCCATCGTTAGCGGACACCATGTCGCGTTTGGAGAGCCCCTGTGTGCCTAAACATTGGAGCTCCCACACAAGTAACCCCATTTTGGAAACTAGACCCCCCAAAGAACTTCTCTAGATGCATAATGAGCACTTTAAACCCTTATGTGCTTCAGAAATTGATCCATAAAAATGAAAAAGTGCTTTTTTTTCACAAAAAATTTCTTTTAGCCTCAATATTTTCATTTTCACATGGGCAACAGGATAAAATGGATCCTAAAATTTGTTGGCCAATTTCTCCTGAGTACGCCGATATCTCATATGTGGGGGTAAACCACTGTTTGGGTGCACGGCAAGGCTCGGAAGGGAAGGAGCGCCATTTGACTTTTTGAATGGAAAATTAGCTCCAATCATTAGCGGACACCATGTCGCCTTTGGAGAGCCCCTGTGTGCCTAAACACTGGAGCTCCCCCACAAGTGACCCCATTTTGGAAACTAGACCCCCCAAGGAACTTATCTAGATGCATAGTGAGCACTTTAAACCACCAGGTGCTTCACAGAAGTTTATAGCGCAGAGCCGTGAAAGTAAAAAATAATTTTTCTTTCCTCAAAAATGATTTTTTAGCCCGGACTTTTTTATTTTCCCAAGGTTAACAGGGAAAATTGGACCCCAACAGTTATTGTCCAGTTTCTCCTGAGTACGCTGATACCCCATATGTGGGGGTAAACCACTGTTTGGGCACACGGCAGGGTTCGGAAGGGAAGGCACGCCATTTGGCTTTTTGAATGGAAAATTAGCTCCAATCATTAGCGGACACCATGTCGCGTTTGGAGAGCCCCTGTGTGCCTAAACATTAGAGCTCCCCCACAAGTGACCCCATTTTGGAAACTAGACCTCCGAAGGAACTAATCTAGATGTGTGGTGAGCACTTTGAACCCCAAAGTGCTTTACAGAAGTTTATAACGCAGAGCCATTAAAATAAAAAATAATTTTTCTTTTCTCAAAAATGATTTTTTAGCCCTGAATTTTTAATTTTCCCAAGGGTAACAGGAGAAATTTGACCCCAAAAGTTATTGTACAGTTTCTCCTGAGTACGCTGATACCCCATATGTGGGGGTAAACCACTGTTTGGGCACACGTCGGGGTTCGGAATGGAAGTAGTGACGTTTTGAAATGCAGACTTTGATGGAATGCTCTGCGGGCGTCACGTTGCGTTTGCAGAGCCCCTGATGTGCCTAAACAGTAGACACTCCCCACAAGTAACCCCATTTTGGAAACTAGACCCCCAAAGGAACTTATCTAGATGTGTGGTGAGCACTTTGAACCCCCAAATGCTTAACAGAAGTTTATAACGCAGAGCCGTGAAAATAATAAATACGTTTTCTTTCCTCAAAAATAATTTTTTTGCCCAGAATTTTTTATTTTCCCAAGTGTAACAGGAGAAATTTGACCCCAAAAGTTGTTGTCCAGTATCTCCTGAGTACGCTAATACCCCATATGTGGGGGTAAACCACTGTTTGGGCACATGCCGGGGCTCGGAAGTGAAGTAGTGACATTTTGAAATGCAAACTTTGATGGAATGCTCTGCGGGCGTCACGTTGCATTTGCAGAGCCCCTGATGTCCCTAAACAGTAAACCCCCCGCACAAGTGACCCCATTTTTGAAACTAGCCCCCAAAAGGAACTTATCTAGATGTGTGTTGAGCACTTTGAACCCCCAAGTGCTTCACAGAAGTTTACAACGCAGAGCTGTGAAAATAAAAAATCATTTTTCTTTCCTCAAAAATGATGTTTTAGCAAGCAATTATTTATTTTCACAAGGCTAAAAGGAGAAATTGGACCCCAATAGTTGTTGCCCAGTTTGTCTCGAGTATGCTGGTATCCCTTATGTGGGGGTAAACCACTATTTGGGCACACGCCGGGGCTCGGAAGGGAAGTAGTGACGTTTTGAAATGCAGACATTGATGGAATGGTCTGCGGGCGTCACGTTGCATTTGCAGAGACCCTGATGTGTCTAAACAGTAGAAACCCCCCACAAGTGACCCTATTTTGGAAACTAGACCCCCAAAGGAACTTATCTAGATATGTGGTGAGCACTTTGAACCCCCAAATGCTTCACAGAAGTTTACAACGCAGAGCCGTGAAAATAAAAAATCATTTTTATTTCCTCAAAAATGATGTTTTAGCAAGCAATTTTTTATTTTCACAAGGGTAACAGATGAAATTGGACCCCAATAGTTGTTGCCCAGTTTGTCCCGAGTATGCTGGTACTCCGTACGTGGGGGTAAACCACTGTTTGGTTGCACGTTGGGGCTCGGAAGGGAGGGTGCACCATTTGACTTTTGGAACGCAAGATTGGCTGGAATCAATGGTGGCACCATGTTGCGTTTGGAGACCCCTGATGTGCCTAAACAGTGGAAACCTCTCAATTCTAACTCCAACACTAACCCCAACACACCCCTAACCCTAATCCCAACTCTAGCCATAACCCTAACCCCAACACACCCCTAACCACAACCCTAACCCCAACACACCCCTAACCATAACCCTAACCACAAGCCTAATCTTAAACCTATTTCCAACCCTAGCCCTAATTCCATCCCTAACCCTGAGGCTATGTGCCCACGTTGTGGATTCGTGTGAGATTTTTCCGCACCATTTTTGAAAAATCCGCAGGTAAAAGGCACTGCGTTTTACCTGCGGATTTACCACAGATTTCCAGTGGTTTTTGTGCGGATTTCACCTGCGGATTCCTATTGAGGAACAGGTGTAAAACGCTGCGGAATCCGCACAGAGAATTGATATGCTGCGTAAAATACAACGCAGCGTTTCTGCGCGGTATTTTCCGCACCATGGGCACAGCGGATTTGGTTTTCCAAAGATTTACATGGAAACCTGTTGGAAAACTGCTACGAATCCACAGCAGCCAATCCGCTGCGGATCCGCAGCCAAATCCACACCGTGTGCACATAGCCTAATTCTAAGGCTATGTGCACACGCTGCGGAAAACTCTGCGGATCCGCAGCGTTTCCGCAGCTGCGGGTCCGCAGCAGTTTCCCTTGAGATTATAGTTCAATGTAAACCTATGGGAAACAAAAAACGCTGTGCCCATGCTGCGGAAAAAACGGAAAAAACTGCGCGGAAACACAGCGGTTTACATTCCGCAGCATGTCACTTCTTTCTGCGGATTCCGCAGTGAAATCCGCAGAAAAACCACGTTGAATCCGCAGCGGTTTTACACTGCGAATTTATCAAATGTGCTGTGGAAAAATCCACAGAGGACCAGAATACCCTAACCCTAAGGAAAAATCCACAGAGCACCAGAAAACCCTAACCCTAACCCTAACCCTGGTTCTGAACCTAGTGGGGGAAAAAAAAATAATAATATTTTCTTTATTTTATTGTTGTCCCTAGCTATGAGGGTGATAAAGGGGGGGGTCATTTACATTTTTTTTTTTTTTGATCACTGTGATAGGTTTTCACAGTGATCAAAATGTACATGGAACGAATCTGCCGGCAGGCAGATTCGGCGGGCGTACTCCGCATGCGCCCGCCATTTTGGAAGATGGCGGCGCCCAGGGAGGAGACGGACCGACACCGGGAGGCTCGGTAAGTATGTGGGGGTAAGGGGGGAGCTCGGGGGGTGGATCGGAGCACAGGGGAGGTGGATCGGAGCAAGGAAGGAGCGGGCAGGAGGACGGGGGAGCGGACAGGAGGACGGAGAGGACCGGGCCACATAACGGACGACTGGGGAGGAGATCGGGGGTGGTGGGGGGGGGCAGAACATGATTTCCAGCCATGGCAGATGCTATTGCAGCATCGGCCATGGCTGGATTGCAATATTTCACCATTTTCATAGGTGAAATATTGCAAATTGCTCTGATTGGCTGTTGCACTTTCAACAGCCAATCAGAGCGATCGTAGCCACGTGGGGGCAAAGCCACCCCCCCGGACTGAAGTACAACTCCCCCTCTCCCTGCAGATCGGGTGAAATAGGAGTTAACCCTTTCACCCGATCTGCAGGGACGCGATCATTCTGTGACACAGCATATGCGTCACAGGTCGGATTGGCACCGACTTTCATGACGCATACGCTGTGTCACAGGTCGGGAAGGGGTTAAACTGCATTTGGCCTACTACTTTGGTTGGGCCCTAGTAACGGTGTCTGCCGCTCCTTGGTGTTCTCCTCCACTGAATATAGCTGAGCTTCAATCTTCAGGCTTTCGGCCTAAAGGAATTTTTAAACTGCATTTGGCCTACTTGTTTGGTTGGGCCCTAGTAACGGTGTCTGTTGCTCCTTGGTGTTCTCCACTGAACATAGCTGAGCTTCAATCTTCAGGCTTTTGGCCTATATTTTTAATATTAAACTGCATTGGGCCTACTAGTCTGGTTGGGCCCTTAAAACGGTGTCTGCCGCTCCTGGGTTTTCTCCTGTTTTGTTTTCCGGAGCTTCAATCTTCAGGCTTTCGGCCTACATTTTAAATATTAAACTGCATTTGACCTAGTACTTTGGTTGGGCCTAGTAACGGTGTCTGCCGCACCTTGGTGTTGTCCTGTGTTATTTTCCTGAGCTTCAATCTTCAAGCTTTCGGCCTATATTTTTAACATTAAACTGCATTTGGGCCTACTAGTGTGGTTGGGCCCTTAAAACGGTGTCTGCCGCTCCTGGGTTTTCTCCTGTTTTGTTTTCCTGAGCTTTAATCTTCAGGCTTTCGGCCTACATTTTAAATATTAAACTGCATTTGGCCTACTACTATGGTTGGGCCTAGTAACGGTGTCTGCCACACCTTGGTGTTGTCCTGTATTATTTTCCTGAGCTTCAATCTTCAGGCTTTCGGCCTATATTTTTAATATTAAACTGCATTTGAGCCTACTAGTGTGGTTGGGCCCTTAAAACGGTGTCTGCCGCTCCTGGGTTTTCTCCTGTTTTGTTTTCCTGAGCTTTAATCTTCAGGCTTTCGGCCTACATTTTAAATATTAAACTGCATTTGGCCTACTACTTTGGTTGGGCCTAGTAACGGTGTCTGCCACACCTTGGTGTTGTCCTATGTTATTTTCCTGAGCTTCAATCTTCAGGCTTTCGGCCTATATTTTTAATATTAAACTGCATTTGGGCCTACTAGTGTGGTTGGGCCCTTAAAATGGTGTCTGCCGCTCCTGGGTTTTCTCCTGTTTTGTTTTCCTGAGCTTTAATCTTCAGGCTTTCGGCCTACATTTTAAATATTAAACTGCATTTGGCCTACTACTTTGGTTGGGCCTAGTAACGGTGTGTGCCGCACCTTGGTGTTGTCCTGTGTTATTTTCCTGAGCTTCAATCTTCAGGCTTTCGGCCTATATTTTTAATATTAAACTGCATTTGGGCCTACTAGTGTGGTTGGGCCCTTAAAACGGTGTCTGCCGCTCCTGGGTTTTCTCCTGTTTTGTTTTCCTGAGCTTCAATCTTCAGGCTTTCGGCCTACATTTTAAATATTAAACTGCATTTGGCCTACTACTTTCGTTGGGCCTAGTAACGGCTTCTGCCGCACCTTGGTGTTGTCCTGTGTTATTTTCCTGAGCTTCAATCTTCAGCCTTTCGGCCTATATTTTTAATATGAAACTGCATTTGGGATACTAGTTGGGTTGGGCCTACTAACGGTGTCTGCCGCTCCCTGGTGTTGTCCTCCACTGAACAAAGCTGAGCTTCAATCTTCAGGCTTTCGGCCTATAGGGAATTTTAAACTGCATTTGGCCTACTACATTGGTTGGGCCTTAGTAACGGTGTCTGCCGCTCCTTGGTGTTCTCCTCCACTGAATATAGCTGAGCTTCAATCTTCAGGCTTTCGGCCTAAAGGAATTTTCAAACTGCATTTGGCCTACTTGTTTGGTTGGGCCCTAGTAACGGTGTCTGTTGCTCCTTGGTGTTCTCCTCCACAGAACATAGCTGAGCTTCAATCTTCAGGCTTTCGGCCTATAGGAATTTTTAAACTGCATTTGGCCTACTTGTTTGGTTGGGCCCTAGTATCGGTGTCTGCTGCTCCTTGGTGTTCTCCTCCACTGAATATAGCTGAGCTTCAATCTTCAGGCTTTTGGCCTATATTTTTAATATTAAACTGCATTGGGCCTACTAGTCTGGTTGGGCCCTTAAAACGGTGTCTGCCGCTCCTGGGTTTTCTCCTGTATTATTTTCCTGAGCTTTAATCTTCAGGCTTTCGGCCTACATTTTAAATATTAAACTGCATTTGGCCTACTAATTTGGTTGGGCCTAGTAACGGTGTGTGCCGCACCTTGGTGTTGTCCTGTGTTATTTTCCTGAGCTCCAATCTTCAGGCTTTCGGCCTATATTTTTAATATTAAACTGCATTGGGCCTACTAGTCTGGTTGGGCCCTTAAAACGGTGTCTGCCGCACCTTGGTATTGTCCTGTGTTATTTTCCTGAGCTTCAATCTTCAGGCTTTCGGCCTATATTTTTAATATTAAACTGCATTGGGCCTACTAGTCTGGTTGGGCTGTTGTGAATTGACTTTTTGGCTCCCTCTTGTGGTCACTAGTGGTATGACTCTGGGATTGTCTTTCTTCAGTTTGGAACTCACCTGGGTCGTTAGTCCAGGGGTGTCGCTATATTAACTTCCCGGATCCTTAGTCCAGTGCCTGGCATCGTTGTAATCAGATCCTTCTGTTGCTCCTGTCTGCTGGTCCTGGCTCTTGCAAAATTAAGCTAAGTCTTGCTTCTTTGTTTTTTGAGTTATTTGCTTTGCTCCTATTTTTGTCCAGCTTGTACTAAATGTGATTTCTGACCTTGCTGGAAGCTCTAGGGGGCTGGTGTTCTCCCCTCGGCCGTTAGTCGGTTCGGGGGTTCTTGAATATCCAGCGTGGATATTTTAATAGGGTTTTTGCTGACCATATAAGTCATCTTACTATATTCTGCTATTAGCTAGTGGGCCTCTCTTTGCTAAATACCTAGCTCATGCTTACGTTTGTCTTTTCCTCTTACCTCACCGTTATTATTTGTTGGGGGCTTGTATCCAACTTTTGGGGTCTTTTCTCTGGAGGCAAGAAAGGTCTTTCTTTTCCCTTCTAGGGTTAGTTAGTTCTCCGGCTGGCGCGAGACGTCTAGAACCAACGTAGGCACGTTCCCCGGCTGCTTCTATTTGTGGTGCTAGGATTAGATATATGGTCAGCCCAGTTACCACTGCCCTATGAGCTGTTTTTTTGTGTTTGCAGACTTGGTATTATTTCCTGAGACCCTCTGCCATTGGGGTCATAACATTGGGCCCTTAAAACGGTGTCTGCCGCTCCTGGGTTTTCTCCTGTTTTGTTTTCCTGAGCTTCAATCTTCAGGCTTTTGGCCTATATTTTTAATATTAAACTGCATTGGGCCTACTAGTCTGGTTGGGCCCTTAAAACGGTGTCTGCCGCTCCTGGGTTTTCTCCTGTTTTGTTTTCCTGAGCTTCAATCCTCAGGCTTTCGGCCTATATTTTTAATATTAAACTGCATTTGGCCTAATAGTGTGGTTGGGCCCTACTAACGGTGTCTGCCGCTCCTGGGTTTTCTACTCCACTGAACAAAGGAATGCCGCCTGGTTAGTCCTGTTACCAATTTTGAACTGCATTTAGCCCACTTTATTATTTGGGCCTATATCTGTGTTTCCTCCTCATCCTGCCCATTGCCCAGCCAGTGCTAGATGAGTCTTGTGGTACATTGACCCAGACCACTACATTCCCCTTGCACGCTACACAGCCACAATCTGACCCTGCTGAAAGTCAGGTTCCCCTTCCCGCATGCTATACCACCTTACACGGTGACAAAGAGGAAGGTACAGATGAAAGTGTAGGTTCCTTCATCAGGTGGGGGGGACATACTCGTTGGCGACGTCACTGGCACAGAGCCCCTCAGAGTATGCAAAAGTGTCGCTGCCGGTGGGAGGCGCCCCCGCCGTGCAAACACACCGCCATACTTTGAGGGGCCCTGTGCCAGTGCCAATGCGAACGAGTGGGCCCCCCCTGCTTGATCAGGATCACAGCACTTGCAAAGTTGAAATACTTACCACTCCCTGCTCCACCGCCGTGACGTAGTTTGCATTTTCCTGGGCCCACGAAAAACTTAGCCAAATGACCCCCAATTTCCAATCCCTAACTATTGTTATAAGGTAAATTAAGATTGACAAGCTTCAGTAACAAGAATTGATGTTTTTGGCATTAAAATGGGCACTGTAGGTGTTTTCCTGTCCTCCACTCACTGCCGACTTTGATTCCCCATTGACTTGCATTGGGTTTCGTGTTTCGGTCGGATCCCCGACTTTTCGCAATAACCGGACGATTTCATCCGACCCGACTTTTGCCAAAGTCGGGTTTCGCGAAACCCGACTCGATCCTAAAAAAGCAAAAGTCGCTCAACTCTAGCGACCACCACTTCTTTGGTCACACTTACTCACTACTAGTGTTGGTGAGAATTGATTTGGAGGAGTTGCTCCATCGGCCATGTTCGTAATCTCTGGCAGTTGGATGGGAGCCCTGAGAGTCGCCTCTTACCTGACTGAATTCGCATTTGCATTTCCCACCCATCCTGGGGATATGTCACACAGGTTGCTGGTGGGTTAACCCCCTTTGGAGCATATAAAAACAGAAATCCACATTTTGGATCTTTCCTTTCACTACAAAAATGTATTGAGTAGATGTACTAGAAAAATGAGAACAAGACAACTTTGGTCAGAACTGATGCTTTCCAGCGCTGGGGTCCTGGGTTCAAATCCCACCAAAGACAACATCTGCAACAAGTTTGTATGTTTTCCCCATGTTTGCGTGGGTTTCCTCCGGGTTCTCCGGTTTCCTCCCACACTGTAAAGACATACTGATAGGGATTTTAGATTGTGAGCCCCAATGGGGGCACCGCCGATAAGATCTGTAAAGTGCTGTGGAACTAAAGATGCTATATAACCCAGTAAAATAAAATAAAAATATTCCAGTCCATAGCTTCTCACCTAGCCAAATCAGTTCTCATACTTTGCACTAATGAAGGGCAATAGCCTGACACACTGTGTTTGCAAACTGAGATTCTGGTTTGGCTTTTATGCTAATTCACATTTCGAGGCTTGTTAAAGAGTCGATAGTGACTTACAGAAAGGCTAGTTAAAGAATTGTGACTTGTAGGAAGGCTCGTTAAGGGGCCAAGAGTGACTTTTATCAAGGCTCATTAATGGGTCTATAATGACTTGCAGGAAGGCTCATTAAAGGGTAAATAGTTACTTTTGTAGGAATGTTCGTTAAAGGGACAATAATGACTTGTAGGAAGGCTAGATAAAGGACCAATAGTGACTTTTAGCAAGGCTCATTAAATGGTCTCTTTAATGTCTTGCAGGAAGGCTCGTTAAAGGGTAGTTACTTGTAGGAATGTTCGTTAAAGGGCCAATAGTGACTTGTAGGAAGGCTCGTTAAAGGACCAATAGTGACTTTTAGCAAGGCTCATTAAATGGTCTATAATGACTTGCAGGAAGGCTCGTTAAAGGGTAAATAGTTACTTGTAGGAATGTTCGTTAAAGGGCCAATAGTGACTTGTAGATGGAGTCAGATGGGTGGCTTACGGGAGCGCCAATCTGGCGGTAGGAATGTAGAAATAAGAGTAGTACGCTGCAGCTCCGGCTGGGTGCCTCAAAGGAGGATCAGACAGGATGAATGTAAAATGGACCAGTCATTGAGAGCGCAAGCAATGTAGTTCAGCTCGTGTTAAAAAATCTTTATTTATTAGTTAGTTTATTAGAAGTTTTTTTTAACACGAGCTGAACTACGTCGCTTGCGCTCTCTATGACCGGTCCCATTTTACCTTCATCCAATAGTGACTTGTAGGAAGGCTCATTAAACGGTCGATAGTGACTAGTAGGAAGGTTCGTTAAAGGGTCAATACTGACTTATAGGAAGGCTGATTAAAGGGCCAATAGTGACTTGTAGGAAGGCTTGTTAAAGGGTGAATAGTTACTTGTAGGAAGGCTCATTAAAGGGCCAATAGCTACTTGTAGGAAGGCTCATTAAAGGGCCAATAGTGACTTGTAGAATGGTAGGTGGCGCTATAGAGTTCAAGTCCTCTTCCTCTCTAAAGAGGCAATTTGCATACATGTTAATTAGTAAGACTATTGAGTTCTCTCAGACCCATTTTTACTAACTTTGTAGGTACAAAAAACCCCTAAAATATACAAAACTACTATTTTTTTTGCATATCAAACTCAATTATATGATATAAAGACGACGCTCTCCTTTCGGCTTCCAAACGGCAGACCCACCACATCTAGCCGGGCACGAGTTAATTTAAAGCTGCTGAGCGCGCAGAGTTTAAAAACATGCAATTTTTCTACCTTTCTTTATAGAATGTATGGAAAAAAAAACAGCGCTCCTTAATCGGCCATGAAATTGGAAGATTCAAACAAAAAGAAATGAAAAGTTAAAAAAAAAAAAAAGGAGTAAACAGCACAGAGCGCAGGCAGTCTGCACACAGCCAGATATACAAATGAAAGCGAAGAGCTAATGCTACCAAGGTGCATTTACTAAAATAAGCTCTTGAAGCTTTAGAGTATAATTATCAGGGAAAAAACACCTTGTTTAGCATACTTTATGTTAATCTAGGGCCAGTGTGGCCCTCTGTGCATAATTTAGCCAAACAATTGGTGCAAAAATTTAATATATATATATGATTACTGCTACAAAAAAGATACAAAGACAAGACACAGGAGAGCGCGTAATGGGCACACGTGAACTCTGAAGGACTAATTACATCACGAGGGAGTCTATGCAGTTGCTGCTGAATCAAGCAGAAAATTAGGGTCATTTGTAAACAGGTATGGCGGATATCCAGGTGCACCCGTGACTTGGTGTTCGGATGCGCTTACGGGGTGAGAGATCGTAGCATAGGGCTTGCATCTGGCTTTTATTTATTTTTTTATTTTTTTTGTTTTCAAATTACCAACTCCGAAGTTAAAGAGAATAAATAAATGGCGCTTCCTCCATCAAAAACCAGAAAAAGAGTCCTCACGGCTCACTAACTGCACCTCATTATACCCAGGTCGGGGTTATAGAGGAAGGCTTCTGTTATGGATAATTATTAGCTCTAGCAGAGGGGCTCTGCTATGGGGGCTTACACTGGGGGAAGCACTGCTCAGTATTATCTGCTGCTTCCCCCTCTACTGCCATACAGTGCAAAAATTATCATTGCAGAGAGTGCCTGATTATAGGCGCCATACAGTGTGCTGCTCACATAACAGTGCCATATAATGGTCAAATATGTCATATAGTGCAGCCATATAGTGCCTGATTATAGGCGCCATACAGTGTGCTGCTCACATAACAATGCCTTATAATGGTCAAATATGTCATATAGTGCAGCCATATAGTGCCTGATTACACTGTGTTCCAAATTATTATGCAAATTGGATTTAAGTATCATAAAGATTTAATTGTTTTGTTTTTCAAATAAACTCGTGGATGGTATTGTGTCTCAGGGCTCAATGGATCACTGAAATCAATCTTAAACACATGTGATAATTGGTTTTCCAGGTGATTCTAATTAAAGGAAAACTACTTAAAAATTATGTTCCACATTATTAAGCAGGTCACAGTTTTCAAGTAACATGGGAAAGAAAAAGGATCTCTCTGCTGCTGAAAAGCATCAAATAGTGCAATGCCTTGGTGAAGGGATGAAAACATTAGAAATTTCCCGAAAACTTAAGTGTGATCATCATACTGTTAAGAGATTTGTGGCTGTATCTGAGCACAAATGTGTTTGTGCTGATAAAGGCATAATGAGGAAGATTTCTGCCAGGCAAGTTCATCAGATTAAGAGAGCAGCTGCTAAAAAGCCATTACAAAGCAGCAAACAGATATTTGAAGCTGCTGGTGCTTCTGGAGTCCCTCGAACCTCAAGGTGTAGGCTCCTTCAAAGGCTTGCTGTGGTGCATAAACCTACTATTCGGCCACCCCTAAACAGTGTTCACAAGCAGAAACGGTTGTATTGGGCCCACACATACATGAAGACTAATTTCCAAACAGTCTTGTTTACTGATAAGTGTTGAGCAACCCTGGATGGTCCAGATGGATGGAGTAGTGGATGGCCAACATGTCCCAACAAGGCTGCAACGTCAGCCAGGAGGTGGAGGAGTCATGTTTTGGGCCGGAATCATGGAGAAACAGCTGGTAGGGCCCTTTTAAGGTTCCTGAAGGTGTGAAAATGACCTCTGCAAAGTATATAGATTTTCTGACTGACAACTTTCCTCCATGGTATAAAAAGCAGAAATGTGCCTTCAGGAGCAAAATCATCTTCATGCATGACAATGCACCATCTCATGCTGCAAAGAATACCTCTGAGTCATTGGCTGCTATGGGCATAAAGGAGATAAACTCATGGTGTGGCCACCATCTTCCCCTGACCTCAACCCTATAGAGAACCTTTGGAGTATCATAAAGCAAAAGATCTATGAGGGTGGGAGGCAGTTCACATCAAAACAGCAGCTCTGGGAGGCTATTCTGACTTCATGCAAAGAAATACAAGCAGAAACTCTCCAAAAACTCACAAGTTCAATGGATGCAAGAATTGTGAAGGTGATATCAAAGAAGGGGTCCTATGGTAACATATAACTTGGCCTGTTAGGATGTTTTGGAGTTAAATAGCTTTTTTGTTCAGTGAATGTGACCTGCTAATGCTGAAAATTCCACAAATGAGCATTTTCAGTTCTTTAAAACATATCAAATGTTTAGAAATTCTACTGTGCCTAATAATTTGGAACAGTGCATTTTGAGTTTTTATTCATTTTGGAGATTATACTGTTATCATTGGGAGGTTTCTTCAATAAAATTCGATGTATACTCTAATGGGTCATTACTTTTATTAGACTGACTTTCATTTGCACCGACCATTTAGGAAAATCCGATAAAAATGTAATTTGCATAATAATTTGGAACATAGTGTATAAGCGCCATACAGTGTGGTGCTCACACAACAGCACCATATAATGGTCAAATATGTCATATAGTGCAGCCATATAGTGCCTGATACACACACCTCCATACACAACTGATAACACAAGACCCACCAATCACAATAGGCGATGTCACAGCTGCCCCTGCTCCTCCTCCCTTCTCACAATGGCCATTGCACATGCACATTAGATGCTTCAATACAATAAAAAGGGTCAGAGTTTGACCATTGTGGCTAATATACGTGTGCATTTCCTGAAACAACAGGAAGTTAGAGTCTAAAAAAAGATCCAGTGGCCGATGTGAGAATTACACGATTTTTTTTTCATTATTATTATTACTGATGCATGCGCAGGTCCACAACGCTACCCATGGCCGAGGTGTAGCTTGAAGCTTGTGGGCCCCCAACATATTGCAGGTCTTTGCATGGACTTGGGCCCCTTTAAGCTCCGGAACCAGGTTGCAATTGCAACCCTCTGCCTATAGGATAATAATGGAGATAATAGAACTAGGGGTAACAATGGATATCCTGGCCATGGGTGGAGTTTTTTAGCTCTAGTTTATTTTTTTAAGAAGTCTCTATGCCATGATCCGATGCCTCACGAAGTGATTACTTATCACAAACTGACCTAATACAGGTCGCCGGTAATTAATGTGATTACTGCCCTAATCTTTACATAGGTCAGCTATGGGTTACTGCTTCCAATCTGGTGTAAACGGCTATTGTTTGAAATGGACACAAACGCCGGGCTAGTCAATGAAAAGGATCATATTTAACAATTACAATAATTATACAATAATAATATTTTTATAGCATTGCCATATTCAGAAAGGGTAATTTGTTGCAGAAAAAAAAATTGGAGCAATAAATACAAATAAAATAAATATGAAAAATGTAACATATATAATAAATAAAAATGACGCCTGTGTATTTATGTGAATATATATATATATATATATATATATATATATATATATATATACTGTATATATATGTAATAAAATACATGTTATAAATTGACAATTATATATATATGTAATATATATATTTTATATTATATATATTACATATATATGTAATTGTCAATTTATAACATGTATTTATATAAAATGATAAAAAATATATTATATATATATGTATATATACACACATATATATTTTATGCATATCTATATAAAAATCTATAAAATAAAAATATTTTTTAAATATTGAGGTGTGAAAAGAGGGAAAAAATAAAATTATATATATTTGAATATATATATATATAATATGTTATAAATTAATTAGATAAAATTGACACATAAAATATATATATAATTTTTTATTTATGCATATTTACGGTATATAAAAATATAGAAGAAAAATATATAAAAAAAAATTAAGGTGTGAGAAGAGGGAAACAAATACAATAAAAGATATATATATATATATATATATATATATATATATATATATATATATATATATATATATATATATGAAAAAAATGTTATAAATTGATAATTATATATACATAATAAAATATTTAATTTATAAATAAATAAAATAAATATTCATAAATAAAATATATATTATTTTTCTTAAAAAAAAATATGCACAAACAAAAATTATATGTATATACATTATATTATTTATGCATAGTTATGTAAAAAATATATATTAAAAATATTGAAGTGTAAGAAGAGGGGGAAAAACAACAACGGAAAAAGAATATTAGAAGGATATATGTATACTCAGATATAATTATGCCCAGGCTGAGATGTCAATGTATATATAAAAAAATTTTGATAAAAAAAATAAAATAGTGTTCCTTTTTCTTCTGGCAAGAAGCCTCTACCTGCTTGACTTGTCTCATGATTAACAGCAGATGACTGAAACAGCTTGCACATACACTTAATCTGCTCCAGATTTCTCTGCTATGATATAACGATCACTAAAAATAGACAAAGCCACAATTTAAGATTTTTTTTCACCCCTTCTATATATATATATATATATATATATATATATATATATATATATATATATATATATATATATATATATATATAAAATCGTCTGACTATTCAAAATCAAGGCAGAAGAGGGATGAATAGCTAAAATCAATTATGGCAGCTCGGCCCTTTTTCTTTGCAAAATGATATGGATTGATTGGTGTAGATTGTCCTTTGAAGTAATTATTGCTTGGAATTATAATCGATAAATGTCCACGTTGAAGGGCAAAAGGGCAGCTGTCCCAGAGCAGATGACGTTAGCGCGCCACATAAAATCCCTGCATGTTCAGACACCCACACAGCGCACTGAACATTAGAGGTGATTGTTTAGGCAGAATTAATAAACCTCTTCTCTGATGTCCGGATTTCTCATAGTTGTACTGGAAAGGACTAAGTCCGTTTCAGTAGATTAATGGAAATTCTGGGAAATACATTTGAATACCTTACATCAAGAATATATTTTTCTTTCTGTGTTGATTTATGTTTTGGATGTTTGTTTTTTCTTTTAATTTGTATTTCCTGTCAATTTGGCAATTAAAAAAAAACTAAAAACCAAATAATCCAAATAATTAAGAAAACTACTTTTATATGTTGTTGTTTGGTCATGTGTTTTCAGCGCATTTTTGTGGATTCTTATGTTTTAAAGGGTTTGTCAGGGGTAATCTAGCAGATAGGGTAGGGGATAACTTGCTGATCAGTGGGGGTCCGACCATTGGGATCGGCAGAATGGTAAACGTTTATTCTGCAGTGCGTATGCTCTACCTTTGCACCATTCATTCCTTCTGAGACTGTGGTTTTTTCCATCAGCCCAAGGGGTTTAAAGGGGTTTTCAGGGGTAAGCAAGTTATCTTGTGGATAGAACATAACTTGTTCATCAGTGGGGTCCGACCATTGGGATCGGCAGAATGGTGATTTTTTTATCACGCAGTTGCGCATGCTCTAACTTTGAGCCATTTATTCCCTATGGGGCTGCTGCACTTAGTTTTTTTCTTTCAGCCCCAGGGGCTTAAAGGGGTTGTCAGGCTTAAGCAACTTAATTGGCGGACAGGACATAACTTGTTTATCAGTGGGGGTCCGACCGTTGGGATAGGCAGAATGGTGACATTTTTTTCTGCAGTGCACGTGCTCTACCTCTGCGCAATTTATTCCCAATGGGGCTGCTGCACTCATTTTTTCGTCAGCCCATTAAAGAGAAAATGGAGCGGTGCTTGGGTGTCCAACCTGCCACTCCATTTTGTAACAAGGATAAAAGTTCCTTCTTATTGGTGCAAGTCTCACCAATCCGAGCTCTCCCATGCAGAGCATTTTGGTTTTCACCATTTTATGGATCAGCAGTTGTTGTTTTTTTTTTAAGCAATATTCTTTAGACGTGTTTTGGTGTTTTTTTTCTTCCTTAGGCCCTGTTCACATGTAGCTTTTTTTTGTGACATTGTGTAGATGTATATTTTTGCTAGTGTCGCCTAAATCCTATAGTAAAACCTAAGGTTCTATTCACATGTCTGTACGGACATTACATTTGTCTGTTCCATTTTAAAAACATACCAGTTTTGCATACTGAAGCTGATTGATTATTATGGACTCCGCTTGGTGTCAGTTATGAAAAAAGCAGTAAAAAAATAAAGAATAGCACCCAGAATGGACACCATAATATGAATGTGGAGCCCTAAGCTGCAGATGCAGCAGATCACTTCTTCTGTTTATCTTTTTTTTTCTTCAAAATGGAACAAACAAACGGAATGTCCGGAAATTGAAAACATGCACAAAAATGTTTAAAAAAATAAATAAAATCCACTCGTAAGAATGCTAGTGGAAACATATGAAAAAATAGTGTGTGTGAATGAGGTCCTAGTATTGTCCAAACATGGGGTGCCCTACAGCTAACATTAGCAGGAGGTCTCTATGCTGTCAAGTGTTCAACCAATGTCCAAACAAGGGACCCCGACACACTCTTGATCAGGAGAGCATCCATGTACCGACTCAGGCATTATCATAGAGAAGGGGAAAAATGAATTTCCAGGATAAAATAGATAAATTAACTAAAATAGCAGTTTTGATGGCAGGAAAATAGGAGCTGGCAAAAAGCCTGGAAATAAAACTGAAGAATAAAAAAATACTGATGATGCTAAAGAAAGTAAATTTAGTACGTTTTTCTTTTCTTGTTTTTTTTTTTAATAAGAGATTTCGAATGTGAATATTAAATATATAAACAAGGGAAAAATACAGAACAACTCAATGTTTTGTAATGTAACTGTTTGAGAAAGTTCTGTTAAAGGGGTTGTCCATTTTATTTTATTTTTACTTCAAAGTTTTCCTTTATATAAACATCACAAAGTCAGCAGAACTTATCCCCAGCCACTCCAGCGCCTACTCTCCACTATTGGCTCCAGATCATATTAGATGCAATGATGGAAGTACACCAACACCATGTGACTATTGCATACAATCAGTGGACTGGGTGGTCTTGTGTCATCTACATCAGGATCACTGCTAAGTACAGTGATTGGCTGCAGCAGTCACGAGATGCTGATGTGATGTCACCTGTTATGATCTGGTGGCCTAGGAGCAGCATGGACGAGCTCTGGAGTAGGTGGCCTCTATACTGACCGCAGACCCTGAACTTAACACCGCAACTACAAGTAGCCGTGGGATGTTCCTGTCACTCCCTCGACACCTCGTCACAGCCGGAGGACTAATTACCCCTAAAGAAAGAAACAGGAAAACTATCTTGCCTCAGAGAAAATCCCCAAAGGAAAGACAGCCCCCCACAAATATTGACTGTGAGAGGAGAGGGAAATTACAAGCGCAGACTGAAAACAGAATTTAGCAAAGGAGGCCACGCTACCTAGAAAGAAAAGACAGGACAGAGTACTGTGCGGTCAGTATTAAAATACTACAAAAATCCACCACAGAGAAAACAAAAATCTCCACACCTAACTAAAGGCATGGAGGGTAACTCTGCGACTCCAGAGCTTCCAGCTTGGCTGAATAAATCCTTACACAGACAAAGCTGGACAAGAAAAAACATAGCAATTCACTGAACTATAAAGTCCACCGCATGTGGACTGCAAAAACAAAGCCAGGACTTATCTTTGATGATTTGGACAATCCAGCAGGAGAAACCAAGCAGAGATGTGAATCCTCCAGAAAACAATTGACAACTGGCACTCAATAAAGGGTGAAGCCAGACTAAATAGCCCCGTCCAAAGTGGAAGCACCTGATGACTGCTGTGAAGGACAAACAGCAGCACTACCACTTATAACCACCGGAGGGAGCCCAAGAGCAGAACCCACAACAGAATTCACAACAGTCACCCCTGCGGCCAGTCATTGGACTCAGTGGTCTGGCACCATCAACATCAGCATCACTGCTGAGCCCAATGGTCACCACAGTAGACAGGAGCCAGTGGGCCCCAAACTCTGTAAAATACCTAAAATAACAAACTTACCAAGTATTCCCCTTCCCTGGGTCCAGTGCCGGCTCCCCTCCAATACTCCAGTGTCAGCGTTTTGGCTGTAGTAGTCTAGCTCAGTGGCTGTGCCGAGATTGACGGCACGCACCGCTGAGCTCAGGCATTGGCTGCAGTAGCGGGGAGCAAGCACCGGATCTAGATATTTAGGGGCCCACTCTACTGAAAGTGGACCATTCCTATAACTCTATTCAGCTCCATGGAATTGAGTGGCAATATCAGATTCAAGCTATGGAGTTTGTTATTTTACAGAGTTTAGGGACCACGTTCATGCAAGAGGACAACCCCTTTGAAGGGGTTGTCCACTGCTCAGACAATCCCTATGCTTCTCTCTTGTAAAATAATAACAATAATACTTACCTCCGATGCTGGAGCCGTTCCCACAGTGTCAGTACTGGCTCTCCCAGGGATTCTGTGACATTATGTCATGCAATCCCTGGGGCTAATTAGCGCTGGTTTCACGCTCCCCAGCTTCGGTCATATCACCTACATCTGGAGGAGGTGAGAGAGCAGCCACAGCTTTCACTTCTTCTGGATGTCTTGATTTCTCAGGAGAGGAAAGTGAACCTAGCGCTGATTGGGCACAGGGATGGCGTGACACAACGTCACAGAATCCCAGTGCTGACACCGTGGGAACGGCACAAGCACCACAGGCGAGTATAGGTGTTATTATTTTACGGGGGGAATACATAGGGTTTCGGAAGAGGTTGTCCAAGTAGTAGTCAACCCCTTTTAAGTGGCAATACCAAACACAACCTATAGACAGATGTGGTACTGTTCTTGAACCAAATGATAAGCTTGTCTGTTCCTGCATGATAACGCAAAAAAAATATTATAAAACTGGGTCTTGTACATGACATATACACTCGATTTAACAAAAAGGGAAAGAGCAGAGAGGGCAGAGCTTCAACTTACACCGTGATCTCGAAAATAGGATTCTCAAGGCCCCTTGACCTCTAAAGAGAGAGGGATATGGCATCCTTATCTCTCCTCCTTTTACATTTCTTCACAAAATACAATGACCTGTATTGGCCCCGACTTCAAAAAGCAGAATGCCAGGAAATTAGTCTCTCTTTATCAGAATGAAAGTGTCCTGCTTAAATTTGTTTCGATTCGGTCAGTAATTCTTGAAATGATAATGGACTCCGGCTTTGGCTCATGAATGCAAATATATTAAAGGCCTTGATCCAGGAATGTAATAGCACCAATATAATTTTAAATGCTACTAAATAATCTTAAGGCAAGCAACAGAGTACTTTTTTGACTGAAAAATGGAATAAAAATTAACTGAATTTTCAGTAATGCACAGAATTCTGACTTAAACACATGCCGGCAGTTAATTATATATAGTGTTTAAATTGGTAATTAAAATAACCTTGTTGGAGATAGGGAGTGTAATATATAGGTTGTCGAGGAGAGTGAAATGCAATGAGGGGAAAACACACATATATTTCATTTTTACATTTTTGGAATTTTTTTTCCTCCATTTGAATATAGAATTTCTAGGTTCTTATGTAAAAGTACAGTCTATTAACCTGCGATTGCCAATTAAAAATTAGGAACTAGATAGGTTCTGTAGGTTTGTTCCCTGTAACCTGGACTTATATGTAAGTTGACACAGGACCAGCGGAAAAAAACCCAAAAACTAATTCTATCTAAACTTATTGTAAAACCAAAACCAACTCACTTCATTGCTGACCGCCGTCCGGTTCTTATAGGACAGGACTTCCAGCTGTATCTAGGTCTTGGAGGTCATCTCACATCATAAAGTTGCGGTGCCCACCTTGATGTGGCGACCTTACAAAATGCAGTGTCCATTGAGGCCTATATGTGGCCAGAAGTCCTATCCTGTAGTGAAGAGGCCAGAGATGCAGGTCAATATGGTGGAAAGAAGA
Source organism: Ranitomeya variabilis (assembly GCF_051348905.1). Taxonomy (NCBI): domain Eukaryota; kingdom Metazoa; phylum Chordata; class Amphibia; order Anura; family Dendrobatidae; genus Ranitomeya; species Ranitomeya variabilis. Next base: position 582,341,543 of record NC_135233.1, read on the forward strand.
GGACCTCTTCTTTTCACCATGGCAGGCTGCATCTCCCGCCTTTTCGCTGTAGATCAGGACTTCAGTCTGTGTCCAGACTTTGGAGGTTACCACACATCATAAGGTTGCAGTGCACACCTTGACTTCACGACTTTACAACAAACAGTGACCTCTGAGGCAGTGGCGTACTGCCAATGGAGAAGAGCCATGTGGCTTCTATGGGACAAGTGAGCCAAGAGGGGCCCGGTGCCAGCGGGCCCTGCCCATCATCCTAAAATCGCAGGGGCGATGACGTCACAACATGCTGTGCTGAGATTTGCGGGAGTTTCAGAATGCTTGCTACAGAGACCGGAGGAAGAGAGGTGATTATTGTATTTTTTTTAAATCAATGACTAAATTGTGGAGGCCATAATATTGTATAGAGGACTATGGAGAGCGCATTATTTTGTATGGTCTATGGAGGATTAGGTGGAGTGCATTATACAGTAAGGTTTATGGAAGTCTATGGGGAGGGCATTATACTCTATATTCTGTGGAGGGTTATGGGGAGTGCATTATACTGTATGGTCTATGGAGGACTATTCAGAGTGCATTATACTGTATGGTCTATGGAGGACTATGTGGAGTGCATTATACTGTATGGACTATGGAGGACTATGTGGAGCGCATTATACTATATGGACTATGGAGGACTATGGGAAGTGCATTATACTATATGGAGGACTATGTGGAGTGCATTATACTGGATGGTGGACTATGGGGAGAGCATTATACTATATGGAGGACTATCGGGAGAGCATTATACTATATGGAGGACTATGGGGAGAGCATTATACTATATGGAGGACTATGGGGTATAGTATACAACATGGAGGACTATGGGGCCATTATACTATATGGAGGGATATGTGGGAGCTATTATAATATTTGGAGGGCTATGTGGAGGCATTATAATATTTGGAGGGCTACGTGGGAGGCATTATAATATTTGGAGGGCTATGTGGGAGCCTTTATACTTTATGGAGGGCTATATGGAGGTCATTATACTGTATGCAAGCAATTAAACAGTGTGAAGGTTTGTGTGGGGTCCATCATACTGTGTGTGTAGGGCTGTGTGGAGTCCATTATACTGTTTGGCGGGCTAGTAATGGTCAGACAGTGTGGCGAGGTGTGGGGCCATTACACTGTATGTAGGTCTATTATACTGCATGGAGAGGTCAGAGTTGAGGGATCTTACTGTATTGGGGTCACCATACTTTGTCCGGTGAGTTAAGGTGGAATACAGTAGGGTCATCATACTGGGCGTGTGGAGGGTACTGAAGAGGAAGTCACTGTGGGGGTATCTTACAGTGGTTGTGTGGACTTTAGGGCTTCAGCAGGAGGGAAATTACTTTGTAAAGGCTGCAAAGTTGTGACATTCACTCTTGTGACCCCATTGAACTCTATAAAATTTGGAGCCTTTTTGCTATAATAATATATTAACTACAGATGAGCAAAAAAATTTGCAGGACTCTGGTCCAGGATTTAAGTCAGTGTTCTGCGGCTGCCGGAAGGAAGCACTGCGATCTGTTTCCTACCAGCCGACATTTGTGGCTCCACCTTTCATTACTAGGAGTGGTGTAATGACATACATGCATCACGCCACAATTATAGTGTCGAATAAGGCCTGAACATCAAAAGAGGAGTAGGGTATGCTGGCAGGTAGGAGGCAGTTCACAGGGCTCCAACCTGGTGGGCCATGGAGTAGTAACTTGGCCGTTGGACAAGGGTCTTGGGAATCAATTTGCTCATCTCTAATATTAACCTCTTCACGCATCCTGACAACATATATGTATGTCAGCGTCAGGTAGAGCTTGTATGGAGCTGAGCATGCTCCACACAGAGCGGGCGCAAGTTATGTGTACAGCCAACACCTGCCTCTTGCAGCCGCAACCAGAGCTAGCTGAGATCTTCTACAATACTTGTCGTATACAATATAAGCGATCAAACAATCAGAGGTGAATATTTACCTGGGGTAATTGAAAAAAAAAATTTGTGGGGAAAAATAAATTAAATTTGTTTTCTATTTTTCCTTTTAAGTCTACGTTCACATTAGCGTTCGGCGCCGCAGCGTCGCCGCATGCGTCCCTATATTTAACATGGGGGCGCATGGCCATGCGTTGTGCTGCGTTTTGCGACGCATGGCCGCAAGCGTTGGGCTCAGAGAACGCAACAAGTTGCATTTTTTTTGCGTCCAACTTTCAGCAAAAAAGGACGCATGCGTCGCAAAATGCAGCGTTTTAGCGTGCGTTTTGTTGCGGTTTTGTTTGCGTTGTGCGTTGCGTCGCCGACGCAGCGGCGCACAACGCAAATGTGAACGTAGCCTTACAAAGTTCAGAATGATTTTGTCCCACTAAAATAAGAAAAAAAAATATATAAGTTTGGTATTCCCGTAAGCGTATTGACCAGAAATATCATCATTTTTCTCACATGATGAACACTATAAAAAATAATCTGTACCCCCCCCAAAAAAAAGACATAACTGCATTTTTTTCCCCTATTTTTCAGTACGTTATATGAAAAAGAGATGGACGAAGGAAAAGGACAAAAAAAACGAAAGCGCAAAAATTAAAAAAACTAGAAAGGGGTTCATAAAATTTAGGAGGCATTGACTTTAGTAATTCACAAAGTTTTTAATACAGCTGTGTAGTATTGGTTCATTTTTTGTTTTTACTATTTTTGCAATTTTCTACTTTTAGGAAGTATAATAATAATAATAATGCGCTCGCTTCTGAAAATTTTTAGCCCGTTTGGAGCTGCCATATAACAATACGAGGGAGGATGTAATACATTCATTCCTTAATTGTTGTGCCCAAATAATAAAAGGTAGCAGTGCGAACTGTCTGAAGGAAGCGGAGGATGTTTTAGGAGAGCCCTTCTGTGCTAGTCGTGAGCAGGGGCTGGCTGTAAGTCTTCGGAGGGATAATGGCTGGCACTGAATTAGCTCCTTTGCGATGCTATCTGCAGAGGGATTTAACCTGTCAGCACTAATGGGTTCTCTGTTAGATGCCAAATCATAACTTGGTGAAAGCATTGCAAGAAAAGGGCACAAGGCACAGTTCAGATATTGCTGGCTCCCTGGGTAGTACAAAGAAACAAAATGTGTATCTATTACTTATGTCATGTCTATTTATCTCATCTCTATCGCTCGCCCGCATAATTGTCATGTATCCATTGGCCTTAATAATCCTGGTGGGCCGTTTACAATGACATCTCCAACAATTTTCCTCTGTGAATGCCTGCATTCTACGGATGTAGGACACATATTTTTGTATATTTAATCTTTTTTCCTATCCACTTTAGACTATGATATATTATGTTTAGAAAGTCACCCCCAAAATAAGCAAATTACAGGGTTTCCATAAGCTAGGATCCAAAATGATCAGCTGCAATTGGCAATGGAACTCGGATGAAAGCGTTTCATTTTTCTGCAGCGCCTCCGCAGGGAAAATGGAGCATTACAGGGTGACAAATGAAAACTATAGGAACTCCTTCTAATGATGAATGGATATGTAATGTATAATTTAAACCATGTGCTTGGATCCAAAGCGAACAGTTGTAATCGGCAATGGAATCTGTAACTAAGTGTTTCATTTTTCTGCAGAGCCTCTGCAAGGAAAATGGAGAATTACAGGTGGCAACTGAAAACTTTAGGGAGTCCTTGTAATGTATAGATATGTAATGTATTCCATAGGTTGAGAATCAAGGCGATCAGCTATAATCAGCAATGATGACTGGTAGAAAGTGTTTAATTTTTCCGCAGCGCCTCCACAGGGAAAATGGAAAATTGCAAGGAGGCAAATGAAAAGTGTAGGAAATCCTTGTAATCTATGAATATGTCATATATGCCATATGCTAGGATTAAAAACAGCTATAATCAGCATTGGATCATGGAAAATAGCTACATAATCCATAAATGGAAGACGTTTGGGACCACCAGAAGTCTTCTTAGACCTGGCCGTCCAGCCAAAATAAGCAATCATGGGAGAAGAGCCTTGGTGAGAGAGGTAAAGGAGAACCCCAAGATTACTGTGGCTGAGCTCCAGAGATGCAGTAGGGAGATGGGAGAAAGTTCCACAAAGTCAACTATCACTGCAGCCCTCCACCAGTCGGGCCTTTATGAGAGAGTAGCCCGACAGAAGCCTCTGCTCAGTGCAAGATATTTGAAAGCCCACATAGAGTTTGCTAAAAATCACATGAAGGACTCCCAGACTATGAGAAATAAGATTCTCTGGTCAGATAAGACGAAGATAAACCTTTTTGGTGATAATTCTAAGCGGTATGTGTGGAGAAAACCAGGCACTGCTTCTCTCCTGCCCAATACAATGCCAACAGTGAAACATGGTGGTGGAAACATCATGCTATGGGGGTGCTTTTCAGCTGCAGGGACAGGATGACTGGTTGTCATTGAAGGAAACATGAATGCGGCCAAGTACAGAGATATCCTGGATGAAAACCTATTCCAGAGTGCTCTGGACCTCAGAATTGGCCGAAGGTTCACCTTCCATCAATACAATGACCCTAAGCACACAGCTAAAATAAAAGGAGTGGCTTTAGAACAATTCTGTGACCAATCTTGACTGGCCGAGCCAGAGCCCTGACCTAAACCCAATTGATCATCTCTGGAGAGACCTGAAAATGGCCGTCCACCAACATTCACCATCCAACCTGACGGAACTGGACAGGATCAGCAAGGAAGAATGGCAGAGGATCTCCAAATCCAGGTGTGAAAAACTTGTTGCATCATTCCCAAGAACACTCATGGCTGCACTAGCTCAAAAGGTCCTTCTACTCTATACTGAGTAAAGGGTCTGAATACTTATTACCATGTGATTTTTCTGTTTTTCTATTTTTTAATACATTTGCAAAAATTTCTACATTTCTGTTTTTTTCTGTCAAAATGGGGTGCAGAGTGTACATTAATGAGAAAAAAAAATGAACTTTTTTGAATTTACCAAATGGCTGCAATGAAACAAAGAGTGAAAAATTTAAAGGGGTCTGAAAACTTTCCGTACCCACTGTATATGGCATCCACTGACATCTCTCATGCCCTTTTGTATCAAGACACAACGTTGATAGTGAAATGGTCTAAATTGTCCTTTTTGGCATATTCGCCATACATCGACATCCTTCATTCACATATGTTTCAAGAAAAGGCGCATAATCAGTAATCTAAATTGGCACCTAGTCTAAATTGTTCAAATTCTCTAGTCTGTGCCCATCTTTACATATTTACTTTTTTACTGCATTTCTACAATAAAGTGAATCTGTTTGCAGGATTTCACATCCTCAAACTCTTTATATCTTCGTGTGTAACCCTTTCAAAGACAAGTCTAGTCATACCTTTACATGGCCAGTCCCTTCATACTTTACTGAGAAATCAGAGTTTGAATTAATATTCAAAACAAGTTGAAGAACTATTTGTAGATCTGAAGCCTCTGTCACTCCAGCTCTATTCCTTGCCCAGCGGTACCTCCTGTTTGACTGATGGCTCCTTTGCCTGAAGTCACAGAGCATATAGGCTGTTAATCAATTGCTGGGCAGAGAATAGAGCTGGAGTGACAGAGGCTTCAGATCTACACATAGCTCTTCTGCCTAATTTGCATATGAATTCAAACTCTGATTTCTCAGTAATGGAGAAACGGACTGGCCATGTAATGGTATTGCATGAATTTGTCTTTGAAAGAGCTACATGGGCATATAAAACATTTGGATGTGACAGATTCCCTTTAACACCTTCTCAAGAAAGAAGACGTTGTTAGAAGTTACCATTTTTCTTTTGTCGAAAGGCAAACACTCTGTATCTAGGGACGCTAATGTGTCTTAAAGACATAAGACAGATACAATTTGCTCTCACTCCTCCTCGGCTTTGAGGAACCATAATGACCCTAAAACATCTCAATCTCCTAAAAGGAAAATCTCATCATGTTCTACTCATTAATGACCTTTGAGGATCAGCTTGATTCTTTGAAGTTCAATATACATTTCCTTCACAAAGAAACAAGGCGACATATAGCATAAAGTCTCGGTGAACTCTTGCCGGCTGCCCAGCGTTTATGGCAGTGAGTTAGGGAACGCACAGTGTGAAACGAGATAATTACATGATGCAGTGGTGTGTCAGGGACGTGAGTGGCAGCGTTGATCAGCGGAACTGTTTGTATGATTACGTAAATGTTGTAAATGTAATCGGTTTTCAGTTTGTAACCTGCTTTGTGGGAACGGAGGTAAACTCTGGAGGATTCCCTGTAATTAGCTAGCCGAGCCAGATGTTCCTGGTGGAACGAGAGGACGGAAATCAATGTCACAGATCCTGCTGAGTGGCTGTCAATGTGCAGCATTAACCAATGAGAGAGGACCATTAACTAATTATTGTAGAAGACGCTAATTCCTTAAAACAAAAAAACACAACAGACATAAGGTTGGTAGCATCTACGAACATACCTCATTACACAAGACTATCATACATAGAGGAAAGTGACATTTATATACTGTAAAGCTTCATTAGACTCCAGCACACAAAAACTCTGAAACACAAATCTTGCACAAAAAGAGAATAGGATTTTTTAACAAGGATTTCCCAAAAAAATAAAAAGATTAAAGTAGATATTCCACAACAACCCCTTTTTTACTTTTGTAATCCTAAAATAATTTGGTGCGTTTCAACCTTGGATACCTCCTTTGTTGCTGATAATAAGGGGCCCTAATTTAAAATTCTATGCCGGAATAAACATATAGGCCCTGTAGAAGAACCAGGTAGGACAAAGTTACGTCCTAGGTCTGCAGGATTTGATTAGATGAACCTGCCTAGCTTTATACTAGAACCTTGGCATGTGTTTACTAGAATCTTCTGGATGAAGCAAAGTTGAGTGTGCTGCTGGTGAGTGGCCAGGAAAAATGTGAGATGTAGCTGGGAGACATGCAGGAGTCTCTCTCTCTGAACAGAGACTGCATTGGTAAGCTAGGAAAGCTGAGCAGTCTGTGTGTTGGAGCTGCAGAATAATGTGTGGAAACTGCAGCCTGTTCAGTGTGAACTGTGCCCAGTTGGGATACTTCTGTTTGACGCTGGAAGCTGCTGGAGTTTGGGCTGAAGGCAATACTGAGACTTGTGGGATCTTGCCTTTCCTGTGTATGAAGTTTGATCAGGGAGAAAGGACTATAATCTTTTTGGGTAAGCCCACACTGACATATATGTGCCTGCTAAATGAGCTGTTTATTTGCTGTAATAATGTTTTTGGTTTTGAATTCCTTGACGTTTTATGACAGCAATAAAACTGCAGCTGTTTGGACCAAACTGCATTGAGTGTGTGAACGCTACCTAATACCTAACTGAGAGAGTGAATCATTACAATCTCCATACACATATATGCAAGCTAGACCCGCCGATATTGATGGGTTGAGAAGATGGTCTAATGTGTTCGGAGGTGTCAGCAGTCTGATGGTCAGGGGAGATGTCCTTTGGGCATGTACAATTTTGGACTACTGATCATATTGTTTTCCTGGAGATAAACAGTCTACCAACATAACGGTTGGCGGCTTTCTCATAGAAAACACAAAAATGCTCTTCTGAATGCCCGTGAATGGGAAAGATGGCTGAGGTGGCTGTCAGCCAAACGGTCGGCCAAAGCAACGCCCAGCTGACAGGCATCTAATATTTTTGGCTGGCTCAAGTTTACTTGCTCATCATGTATGATCATCTGGTAGTCCCACAATGAACAGGAGTGTTGGAAATAGGCACCCAAGAGTTCTTGACTTATCCACTATCCACCAAAAATTACTAAAATTGTTCACAATCTTATTTCTCAATTAGTAGAGAGCTCAGTTACTGTCATGGATGTGTCAGAGGCTGAAGACCTTTGCAATGCATCTGTCTGCAGAAGGTCTCAGCAGTTTGCTTTGCAGATTTCTGCCTGGTCCTTCTGATGCTAGGACCCAGAGGCCACCTCCTCCGGTGCTAATGGCCACACCTGGACCTGAGTGTTGATATACTTTCTGCTTGCTGCTGGGAAGCGTGGGTGATATTTCCATTTGCATTTCCCTGTTGAGGCTTGGAGCTGTAGCAGTCGGCTATTGTCCTTTTGGAGTTTGGTGGACGCTGGTGTTTCTCTCTGAGTCTTCTCTAGCTAAGTGTTCCCTTGTTTTGTTTGCCTATCACAGTTGTCTTTAAGGTAGTGAGGATTGACTAGCATTCATCCTGTCCTTCCTGGTGCAAGGCTTATCACCAGGGTCAGGTAGGGATTAGGTATTTTGCTCGGCGATAGATGCGGAACCTATATAGGGATGATTGGACAGACAGGGTGACATTAGATCTGTCTAGGGGTCTCCACTCCCCCCTTCCCTAGTGTTTGGTTTCCTTTTCCCCTATCCCTTAAAGTTGCACTTAGTCTGTCCTACGCTTGTGCGTGACAGTTACAGGGAGAACACACAGGGCACATTCCCATGAGGATTTAAAAACAACCAGTCTCCAGATTGAAAGTGGGCAGTTTTTGCTATCATTTTATTCTTCCTGCTCCCCTGAGTATACCAGTTTTTTTTTTTAATCCGTCATATGGTTCCAGATACATGGGCCTTTTTATTTAGTGCAAAATTTTTAAGATATGAGCCCCACACCCTTTGTACAGACCATACAAAATAGCACTAAATAAAAAGGCCCATATATTTCTTGAATTGTATAATATATAGATTTCTCACCTTTGGGACCTGAGTTTTTTATGAAAACAAGGGTCCATGATGGCTGTAGCCAAGGAGCTGCTGAGGAAGCCAACCTATGCTTGCTTGTGCAACTCGCCTTGAAGTCTAAGTAAGTTGTTGGCTACTCTGTTTTCATAACTTGCTTCAGTGAACAGCCACGTATCCTATTTATAGCAGAGGGGTCAAGTGGGGTCTGGTCCCAGAAGTGCAATGGCCACCAGAAGCGGAATGGCCACCAACCAGAAATTCAGTATATGGTACTTATTCAGTTTAACTATGTTCACACAACATGCTCCAAACTAGGCAATCAGATAGGCAGTGGTGTAACTTGAAACTCAAAGGCCTGTAAGGCAGCAGCTGTCTTGTCCATGCCGCAATGAGGCAGTGACCCAAGAAAGGTCAACTCAAACATCTTTATTTTCAAACTCACAAAATAAATCCAGAACTTTTATCCCCCGGTTCACAGTCGAAGAGTCCGAATCAGTTCACTGTCGTAAGCGACTGCACCACTGTATCACTCATGGGTGCGTCAGTAGCTTTGTCTCTGACCCTCAGTTTAGACTCTCCTGTTCTGCATACAGCCTTCTGCTCTGCTGCTTGCAAACAAAATAGTGACTCACCCAAACCTCAACTGAAAGTTTAAATGGGAATCGTGGACATGGGCCGCTCCAAAGACTCAGAGTGGAGTAGAGATCCGTCCCACTACCAATCCTACAGATCTCTCCTAAAATAAAAGCTCATGTCTGGTTTTCTTAAATCTGACTTGGTCAAATAGTTTGGCCACATCCACTCTTTAATTTTGCATTGTAACCACAGGCGTGGCTGTAATTAGAATGCTCTCCAAGCTGGTTCAGTATGCCTCTATGCGCATTCTTGGGGACATATAATGACCCTCATATACGAGTCCCCTCACTGTCTCACAGGCCCCAATGCAAAATCCACAACAGAGCTCCTAATTATCACAGGTGGAATTCTCATATGTGCCAAGGGATTTTTTGAGCCCCCACTAGGCTGCAGGACCCGGGACCTACTATAGTTACGTCCCTGCAGCTAAAGTACAATAAAGTAACATGGCTAATGTTGCAGATCAATGACTAGCACTATAAGGAGGGAGCCTGTTTTGTACACCTTTAAGTAAATTTATCCAATGGTCTACCCATTTCTTATAGCCCCATTTCGACACAATTTCCTTCTCTAAAAACATTTTCCAAATTTCCATAATGAATCCCGTATTCTGGTATCCTCAGTGACTGGAATGGTTGCAGACATGATATAACCATTCCTCCTGTTTAATATACAAGTGTTCAGTCGCAGCTTTATAAAACTAGTCAGGATATGCATTTTTAAACAAAACAAGTAAGAGGAGAAATTAGAGCTCATTAGTTATTGATAGGGTTGGTTAATGCACAATGGAAAGCTCTGAAAGCTCAGATACACTATTTGTCTTATCATCACCACATGGACTGATGAATCATTTTGGGAAAACTTGTCTCTCTTTATAAATGTAATTTGCCCTAAATACGCACATCTTCTCAGATTATCTTAGGAGCCCTTCTATTTTTTTTTTTATAAAGGACTCATGACTACATTTTCCCCATAAACATAATTGTTTTTCAAAACCAAAGGCCTCTTAGCCCCTCATAGCTACGATCATAAACTATGCTGTACCTAACAGGCCAAAGTACCTCCTAGAGACATAGAAAACAAGTTCAAGACTTGGCAAGTTCAAGACTTGTGCTGGGTTGAGGAGCACTTTCTTGAAAATCAACATCACTTGTGTCCCGCAAAAACCCTGTACCTGACCTTGGAATGCCACCAGTTTCTATTGCCCCCTGAGAAGCATCCTCCTCCCATAAATATTCAGCCCCATCATCCTCATCCTCCTCCTCTTCATCCGCCTACAGTGTTTCCAACCAAGAACCTTGTGATTCCCTGACTGCTTTGGCCTTGTGACAATACCTCCACATTTGTTAACTGGTGGTGCCATAACCGGTGGGCTTCCAGTGAGGGAAGCAAAGTTGCGTTGCTGACTAACTTCAAAATGAGCAGGTGCATCAACGGTACGGGAAGTCTGGTAGTTAGTCCATGCTTCCAAGTGCCTGCTGGTTAGATGTCTACGCATGCACGTTGTATTTAAACTTTGTAGATTATTTCCTCTGCTACAGGTCTTGGAGCATTTCTTACATATAACTTTGGACTGATCATTTGGATCTTGGTTAAAAAATTGCCACACTGCATTCGTCCTACTACCTTTTCAGGCTTTGCACGCCGTGCTACTGTCACCGGATTGCAACGCTGTCCTACACCTGTTGTGGTTTTTGACACACGTTTTGGGCCTGATGCGGGCCTGCCAGATGACAGCTTTTGCGATGTAGATGGATGCAGCAGATCATCCTCCTCCGCTTCTGAGCTACAGGCAGCGGCACCCTCTTCCCCCAATGGCTGCCAATCAGGGTCAACAACTGGGTCATCTATCACCTCCTCTTCAATGTCATGTGCACCGTCCTCTGTGTCAACGTATAAGGTGCTATAGCGTTCGGGACTGGTCACCATAGTCTCATCAGGGTAAGATTCGGGCTCAGTACACTTCGAGAGCAAAAGTGATCCGAGTCAATGGAACAGCGTAATAATCAAGCTGTGGCTGTGCATCTGTTCACTCCATGTCCGATTCATCCTGTAATGGGCTTTTAACAATTTCCCTCTCTAACCCAGGCACGGTATGTGTAAAGAGCTCCATGGAGTAAAGTGTAGTGTTGCCTGCCGCATCCTTCACTTTTGTTTTGGGTGAAGGACACAAGGAAGCAACTTTTTCCGGACCTGGAGCAGCCACTGACGACTCGCTGCCGCTGGTTTTAGATTTCGAAGCTTCTGAAGAGGAGGTGAAAGAGCTAGAGGCAATGAAAGCCAAAACTTGTTCCTGCTGCTCCGGCTTTAAAAGCTGTTTTCCTACTCCCAGATAAGGGAGCCTTCGAGGCCTTGTGTAGCCAGACGATGACGCTGCCTCAACACCTCGAGCCTTTGGTGCTATCTTGCTTTTCCCAGTACCACCAGATGCTCCACTACCACCACCACCATCAGTACCAGCTGGCAACGACCGCCCACGGCCTCTTCCACCAGACTTCCTAATTTTTGCGGAAATGCTACCAATATAACAACCGTTATATGCTACTGTTAAACCAGGTAGAAAGTTTATATTAACTTTTGGAGAATTTATATCTCCCTTTTTTTGGCGGGAAGACTGCAGGGAAAAACAGGCCCTGTGTATTACACCACACAATGTACAAGGCAGAACGTGGCTGGCTGATATACGCCAAACAGAACTCACGTAGATCCACTAAGTGGCAATTTAAAGCTCCCTTTTTTTGTGGGGGGAGACTGCAGGGAAAAACAGGCCCTGTGTATTACACCACACAATGTACAAGGCAGAACGTGGCTGGCAGATATAAGCCAAACAGGACTGACGCAGATGCACTCAGTGGCAATACAAATCTCCCTTTTTATGTGTGGGAGACAGCAGAAAAAATCAGGCCCACTGTATTACACTACACAGTTTGAGTGGCAGAAAGTGGCTGGCAGATATGCCACAAACAGGACTGACGCAGATGCACTCAGTGGCAATAGAAATCTCCCTTTTTATGTGTGGGAGAATGCAGAAAAAAATCAGGCCCACTGTATTACACTACACAGTTTGAGTGGCAGAAAGCGGCTGGCAGATATGCCACAAACAGGACTGACGCAGATGCACTCAGTGGCAATATAAATCTCCCTTTTTTATGTGTGGGAGACAGCAGCAGAAAAAATCAGGCCCACTGTATTACTCTACACAGTTTGAGTGGCAGAAAGTGGCTGGCAGATATGCCACAAACAGGACTGACGCAGATGCACTCGGTGGCAACATAAATCTCCCTTTTTATGTGTGGGAGACAGCAGAAAAAATCAGGCCCACTGTATTGCACTACACAGTTTGAGTGGCAGAAAGTGGCTGGCAGATATGCCACAAACAGGACTGACGCAGATGCACTCAGTAGCAATAGAAATCTCCCTTTTTATGTGTGGGAGACAGCAGAAAAATCAGACCCACTGTATTACACTACACAGTTTGAGTGGCAGAAAGTGGCTGGCAGATATGCCACAAACAGGACTGACGCAGATGCACTCAGTGGCAATATAAATCTCCCTTTTTTATGTGTGGGAGAATGCAGGAAAAAATCAGGCCCACTGTATTACACTACACAGTTTGAGTGGCAGAAAGTGGCTGGCAGATATATAAAAAAATACAAGGGCTGTAGTAGAATTTCAATCTCCCTACAATGATCAAAGGACAAGTATGGCAGAAATAAAAAGGACTGCTGCACACAAGAGTGTGGACAAAGAAACAATAGAACTGTGCAGAAAGAAGCAACAGGATTTTTGCTTTGAAAAAAGCAGTTGGTTTGCACAGCGGCGTACAAACAGCAATGCAGCTATCAGGGAGCCTTATATGCTACAGAGCTGATGCACAGAAATCTAGCCTCCACTGTCCCTGCAAAGAAAAGGTGGTGTTGGACAGTGGAAATCGCTACAGCACAAGTGGTTTGGGAGTTAATCTTTCCTCCCTAACAATATCCCTGCTCCTGACGAAGCTGCAGCAACCTCTCCCTATGCTCAGATCGGCAGCAGTAAGATGGCGGTCGGCGTGCACGCCCCTTTATAGCCCCTGTGACGCCACAGAAAGCAAGCCAATCACTGCCATGCCCTTCTCTAAGATGCTGGGGACCGAGACCTATGTCATCACGCTGCCCACACTCTGCGTGCACCTTCATTGGCTGAGAAATGGCGCTTAAAGCGTCATACGAAACGCAACTTTGGCGCGCAGATCGCCGACCTCATGGCCAATCCCACAGTGGGATCGGGTCGGGTTTCACGAAACCCGACTTTGCCAAAAGTCGGCGACTTTTGAAATTGTCCGATCCGTTTCGCTCAACCCTACTCACCAGCATAAACATGATGCTCCATTGGCCTCACCACTGGATGTGTCCTTTGTAAAATTGAATTCAAGTGAAAATTTCTCCCTTGACCAACAAAATAAATGCAAAAAGTCAACTATATTCCTAAACCAGAAAGTGGTGCCACCAAAGAAAGACCTACACCACCCAAGTTAATGTCTGACTAAAATGCCTCGTGGCTGCTCCTCACCAAACACTTGTGGGGACAACTCACTTTAGAGAAACCGATCTACAGCATCTATGGAGGCTGATATCATGCCATCCTTTATCCTACACTTCCAAGTATGTTCAGAGTAAACTATTCAATAGCCCAGACGACTAGGGAAGTTGGTATTATCCTAGGTAGACAATTAGTGATGTAAGACGCTGACATTATACCCTTATCTACCCTAAACCACATGGTATGTCCACATTGAACTATTCGATATCCTAGACCACCAGGAACTTTGGAATTAGAGTCATAGCTAAACGTAAGATTGGTCTTAATTATCATATTATTGGCTAAAAAGCTGCAAAAATAAAAGAGTGGGACTAATGTACGTGAAATTTACACCCATAAAAAGTCATATCATGACAAGGTCTCAACAGGGATCCAGCTCATATAAGCGTTATGTAACTGTACAACCGTCTCCGACAGAGGAGACAGTAACCACTACTGTGAGAACATAAACTTTCCAACATAATGCGAAATGAACCTGAAATTGGCAACCAACTAAACACTTCTCAGATCTTCCAAGATGTCCGCTCCCTGAGGAATATTAATTGCAATTCTGGGAAGCATTAAATATGTAAAATCCTGTATAATTGAAATGAATTTATGGGCTATGAATAGAAAAATAGAATACACGCAATATTGCTTGCAATCAATATTTAGTATATTAACCAGTGTAATGTTGTTAGCTTTCGAGAAGTTAATGCTTGGATAAAGAAAAAAAAATTCTCCAATAGACTTGAATAGAAATTGACAATGTGTGTTTTGTACCTCACTGAAGGGAAGAGGAAACATAGAAATATTAAGGAGCATGAATCGCTAGCTTCCAGGGCATGCATGTGGGCTGTCAACCAGACTTGTTATCTAAGTATAAAAGTGCCTTCATAGGCTTCATTGTATGAACCAAGCCAATGATGCCAAGTCAAAACAGTGGTGGTAAAATGAGTGTCAAACGACTGACAGAGATGAAGAGGAGTAAAGGGTTAACAACTGGCTCGGAGATGAGAAACAGAGGGTGGTAATTAATGAATCACACACATGTTGAGTCACAGATAACAGTGGGGTACCACAGGGGTCAGGATTGGGCCCTCTTCTTTTTAAACTTATTTGTTAATGACTTTTTAAAAGGGTGTAGAAAGCAGAATGTCAATGTTTACAGATAGAAGACCCTAAACTCTACATGGTAATCAACACAGAGGGAGATAATTTTATATTACAGAGGTATTTATGTAAGCTAGAAGCTTGAGAGGAAAATGGCAATTAAAGTATAATGTATATAAATGTACGGTCATGCACTTGGGCAGAGGAAATAAAACGTATAATAATGTGGTAAATGGCAAACCTGTCACTGGAAAAGACATGGGCATTTGTATGTATGGCAAACTCATATTTATTGACCTGCCCCATGCAGCTGCTGTCAATGCAAATAAACTCATGGGATGCATTAAACGCAATATAGATGCTCATAGCGAGAACATAGTTTTGCCTCTATACAAGTCACTGGTGTGGTCACATTTTGATACTGTGCACAATTTTGGGCTCCGATGTATTAGAAATACAGCGGGTGCAGAGGAGAGCGACCAATGTTATTAAGGGAATGGGTGAACTGCAATATCAAAGACAGGGTATTCAACTTGGGGTTATTTAGTTTGGAAAAACAAAGGCTTAGGGGCTATATATTATACAATGCACAAACATATGAAGAGACAGTACAGAGATCTTTTTAATGATCTTTTTACATCTAGGCCTGCAATGTTGACAAGGGGGCATCATAATCACAGGTGGTGATTCTTTACTGTGAGAGCAGTGAGATTATGGATTCTTTTCTGTAAGAATCGGATTTTTTACTGAGAGCGCAGTGAGACTACGGATTCTTTACTGTGAGAGCAGTGAGATTGTTTATTCTTTACTGTAAGAGCAGTGAGATTATGGATTCTTTACAGTAAGAGCAGTGAGTCTATGGATTCTTTACTGTGGGAGCAGTAAGGTTATGTATTCTTTACTGTGAGAGCAGTGAGGTTATGGATTCTGTACTGTGAGAGCAGTGAAATTATGGATTATTTTCTGTAAGAGCAGTGAGATTATGGATTTTTTACTGTAAGAGTAGTGAGACTATGGATTCTTTACTGTGAAAGCAGTGAGATTGTGGATTCTTTACTGTAAGAGCAGTGAGACTATGGATTCTTTACTAGGAGAGCAGTGAGGTTATGGATTCTTTACTGTGAGAGAAGTGAGGTTATGGATTTCTTACCGTGAGAGCAGTGAGGTTATGGATTCTTTACTGTGGGAGCAGTAAGATTATGTATTATTTACTGTGAGATTATGTAATACTATGCCACATAATGTTGTTATGGTTTATTCACTACAAAAGTACAAGAAGGGTCTGAATACCTTTCTTGATAAATATAATATTACAAATTATGGGCACTAGATTCTGTAGGTTATAGGTTGAACTCATTGGACTGAATTCTACCTTCAGCTTTAAAAACTATGAAAATAAGAAAGAGCAGGCAAGAGTCTGTGTGTCACCCAATAGAAAATACAATGCCAGCTAAATAGATGAGCTTTCAAAAATATCATTTACATTTTGCAAACATTTTCTGGGCATAAATTGACATGTGGTTCAGATTTTAAAATCTACAGCGTGTCAATCCCTTGTACAGAATTCATTGGTGTCTTCACCCTTTGCAATGCATCAAAATCAGCATGCTGCCTTTTTTATTCACTGCAATTTCACAAAATTAAGGTAAAATGCTGAACGTTTCAACAATTTTTTACGCCAATTTCCAAAAATCTTGGCAAAAAATCCATTGTATGAACATACCCTAAGATTGTATTGACATTTGCAGATTTTCTTGCGGAATATTCTGCAAAAACGTCTTGTTCATGTGAGACAACCCCATTCAGATATACGGAACCAATTTTCAGTTGCGCAAATTTTTGCAACACAACCATTGACCTACAGCTTAGCTACCTTCATAGGTGGCACTATTCAGATACTGTCGATTTATTTTCCATCTAGTTTGTTTTGTAGGTGCCTCTTTTCCTCATACACAAATCAAAGTAGGCGAGAAACCAGTAGACATTTCATGTATACCAGTGTGCAATTCAGTGTCCGAGTGACCATAATTTACTATTCGTTGACTTCAAAATGGCCGACTATGGTTGCAACGTAATGACGACCATAGTCTATCAATACGCACTTTCCACCATGACGGTAATCAAGTGATTTAACACAAACTCATCACCGGAATGAGAAGTTTTCAGAACGTTTCTCTTAGTAAAGAACCTAGATGAAATGTTTCTTCTTCTCCCCAGGTCTCGGCATTTTGCAGTCGATAAGAAACAGAAAGTGCTGCAATTCACCAAATGATCTGGCAGCTCATCCAACTGAGGAGAAGAAGCAAAACAAGACAATTGCATTTACTTCCCTCCCAGCGTGGGACAAGCAAACATTACACCCTAAGGAGTATGGATGTATAACCCAGAACCGACCATGACACCACATATGCTCAACATCTGCGACGAGCACAGAGAAGTCAACTTTTGCATCTCGTCATAAGCAAGTAACGCCGGAATGAGGTCTTATAGCAGAGGACTATTTATCACAAGTCCTGTGGCTGCACGTAGAGAAGGTGGCCACTTATTACTGGCCACTTGGGATGGACTTAAGCTTCATAAAGTACCAACCAGAGGTACCAACAATGAAAAAGGGCGAGGGAGGCATTTTTAGTGATCTATCACACAGACGGAGGAGGAGTACAGTAAATATGAAGACAAAAGGTTCCGAAATTCTCAGGAAACGCTAACCAATGGTAATGATCCCGGATGTATGCCCTCCTTTACAAAGTAGAGAGTTGAGACTCCAATGTTATGGAGCCTGGGGCGAATTTACTGCTCCCTTTAAAGGGAATCTATCACCCTTTTGAGGTTTATGAGTTAATAATTTGGGCCTACAGGTTGTATACAGGTTAAATTAGTCATAAATGTATGCCTCCTGGAAACTCAACTTATTTCTCAGATTTTCTGCGTCGACAACAATAGCAATGATCCTAGGGAACACTTGACAGCGGGTGTGGACATACCATGGGTGAAACCCAAGAGGTAAGGGGCACTATTTCCACCTCCAATGCAGCAGGTAGCTTTCGACACACACGCAAAGAAAAGTCCATGTACGGTTCTTGCACAGGGGTCATCTTCTAATTGTTGCCGCTTGCTTCCAGTAATCGGTGCGGTGCAGGGAGCTGCAACAGTCACCGCTCAATGTACTGTGAGTGCGCTGCGATCAATCACTGACACTTTTATTGATCGCCTGTTCTGCACAAACACACAGCACATAGACATTTAGGAGCCAGCTGTCAATCATTACGCTAGAAAGCGATTATAGCGCACTCACAGTATTTTGGGCGGTGACTGTTACAGCTCCGTGCATCGCCCCAATGACTGAAAGCAAGCAGCTGCAGGGAGAATATAACTTAATTTTCCCTGTGTAGCTGCTGGTCCAGTAAGCTGGCCAGACATGACTTTAATGCTATTTACCTGCAGATTACACACACACACACACATATATATATATATATATATATATATATATATATATACACACACACACGTATATATATATATATATATATATATATATATATAATGCATATGTTTGAGTCTCTTTTTGCATCACAAATGGTTTTATCACCTATGTAACTCTGATATCAAGGGAAAAAGTGCAGATTGGTAAAACATGGATGTTATAAAAGCTTGACGAAATATCATTTGCACAACAACAAAAAAATACAACTTGCAGCGTTCTATGGAGGAATAGCACTCAGTTATAAAGTAATGGATGGCCCAGAGTGAATAGCGGCTTGTAATTCACTTGAGGGACTCTGGCGTATAAAGGCTTCAACCGTTTATGAATGGCAAGCAACTAGAAGAGTGAATTTTGCAATATATCACAGGCTGTTTGTGTTTGTAAAATACACCCTGCTCGTATATTTCGTACTAAGGAGCTTGCCGGGGAATGTGCGACAAACACAAAATTGAAAAGTGATGCCTCTGTTCACTCTTTTATATATTTTTTCTTTTCTGAAAAAGGCCAGAAAAAAATCACCGAATGTCTCCAAATCAATGGATAGGGATGATCACGGTTTAAATATAGTTTATGGTTGGAGATCTGTGTGCTACAGAAGGTAGGTTTTCCTTATTTTTGAATGCCACTTTATAGTAATAAAATTAGTGTACTTTTTAACATGTTTTGAAAGCAACTTAAAACATTTTTTATACCAAAAAACGAAGGTTTTTATGTAGGAGATTGATTGTTCTTTAGCATCCTCCCAAGACCATTGTTTGTCTATATTGGAGATGCAGCAATGATCACCACGGAACCGGCAAAAGTCATTTACATGGAGCATTGGAGTCTCCTACTTCCAGTACTCTTAGGAAGTTTTCAGTAGACTACTTATCATCAGAGGCAGGATTGCAATGACAGGTAAAACTTCTATTTACAGCTGATAACACAGGATCCACCATTCATAAAAGTGGGCAGCTTTGCCCGCTCACTCCCTCGCCTTTTGCACACGCCAAATAGATGCTTCAATACAAAAGATCTGGTCAGGGTCTGACTATTGTGGCCATTGTACATGTGCTGTTTCCTGAAACAATGGGAAGTTATAGTCTAAAGAAGCCCCAGTGGCAGGTGAAAAAATTGCAAAAGTTCTATCTTTTTATTTCTAATACAGATTATAACATGTAAGAAAAGCATTGCCAAAAATAATAATAATAAACCAACACCAAAAGTTGACAAACAATAAAGGTCACTTTGTGATTATAACTTTTCTTTAAGGAGAGCTATCAACCTAAACATTATGCCCCCAAAAGACTAGCAAATAAAGATCCCCTGGGTGATATCCAAATGTCCGGAGGTTGAAATCATCTCAACAAGTGGCCAATTTTGAGGATAAATAAGGTGTTATCTTGAATTTTGTGAAGATATAAACCACTGTGAGCTTGTGTGGTGTCAGCTGCAGTGAGAAAGCCAGACTTTAAAAGTCATGGGTTTTCGTCATGAGCAGTAAGGTCAAATGTGTAGCAAATGTATTCAATAGGGCAGCACGGTGGCGCAGTGGATAACACAGCAGCCTTGCAGCGCTGGAGTCCTGGGTTCAAGCCCCACTAAGGACAACATCTGCAAAGAGTTTGTATGTTCTCTCCGTGTTTGCGTGGGTTTCCTCCGGGTACTCCGGTTTCCTCCCACATTCCAAAGACATACTGATAGGGAATTTAGATTGTGAGCCCCAACGGAGACAGCGATGATAATGTGTGCAAACTGTAAAGCGCTGCGGAATATGTTAGCGCTATATAAAAATAAAGATTATTATTATTATTATTATTATAGGGTAAAGGCAAGAGATTAATTGCTGTACTAGTAGTCAGTGCCAGTTGTGCCCTTCTATCACTTGTTTTAGTTGTATTATTATATCAATGGCTGGACAAGACAACTGATTCTTAGATTAATACAGATTCCTGCAATTTAAGGATAGGTTGTGTCACCGTCCCTTCCAGTGGGATTTGGGATTTGGTATTTTTGCCACTCTATCACGCACTGAGGTCTTGTCACGGGGAGACTAGGTGGGCAAGAGCTAATAACCCGGGCCCCTGCAATTTCCCCCAGACTAGGGAAATCCTGACTGACCCTCTACCTAGAGTTTACACTGATGGTGTGCATGTCTAGGCCTCGACCCTCGCCCTGTCTCCTGTTTCAACCCTAGGCTGAAACCACCACCCACCACCCAGCGAAAAGATAATACACCAATACCCACAGTTAGCACAGACAAGGATAACGGAAAATATACACCACGCCGCAGTCACTCAGGAATACACTATAAATGCGCAGGGCAAAATAAATACAAATATAGGAAGGAGTAAATAAGACAAAGGGAAATACACCACCAGCAACGATACTCCAACTACTAGCTCACCAATCCAGACCGAGATAACAACGCACAAGACAGAAGCTATAATCGGCGACGCCCAATGTTCAGGAGAACTATTTAAAGGCAATGGGCATGGCCCAGCTTCCAATCCGAGCATCAGGTAAATTAACCCCGGACCAGCTAGATAAAATCTAGCCGACGCCAATGAGCACATAGTGGTCAAAAGCGGAATTACCGCTGTCTGTCGAACGACCTGGTCTGAACAGCGTCCAACATGACAGTACCCCACGTTCTACGAGGGACCCCAGGGCCCTCACGGCTTATAGGACTCAGCTTGTCCGGATGGCGGCGGTGAAAAAACCTGACCAGCCGATCCGCATGAATATCCGAGGCTGGTACCCAGGACCTCTCCTCAGGCCCATAACCACGCCAGTGTACCAAGTACTGTAAAGTGCGGCGCACTACACGACAGTCAACCACCTTGGAGACTTCAAATTCCAAATTATCATCCACCAAGACTGGAGGTGGCATAGGCGCCGCGTCCACAGAACCCACCACCTTCTTTAAAAGAGACCTGTGGAACACGTTGTGTATCTTATACACTGTAGGAAGCTCCAATCGGTACGCTACTGGGTTAATGACGGCGGTGACCCTAAATGGACCAATACACCGTGGACCCAATTTAAGGGATGGTAATTTGAGTCTTATGTTTTTTGTGGATAACCACACCCAGTCATCCACACTCAGGTCTGGACCTGGCACACGCCTACTGTCAGCCACACGTTTGTACCTAGCACCCACACTCAACAGGCGCTGTTTAACTCTCCTCCAGACTGATGACAATTGTGCTCCTAACTGGTCTTCCTCCGGAACGCCGGAAGAGCCCCTCTGACTTAAAGTACAAAATTGAGGATGTAGCCCGTAAACACAAAGAAACGGAGACTCCCCAGACGACTCCTGGCGGTGATTATTGATGGCAAACTCAGCCAAAGGAAGAAAGGTAGACCACTCCTCCTGGTTATTAGAGACAAAGCAGCGTAAGTACTGTTCCAAATTTTGGTTCATACGCTCAGTCTGACCATTTGACTGAGGTTGAAACGCCGAAGAATGAGAGAACTTGATCCCCAGTCGTGAGCAAAATGCTTTCCAAAATTTTGCCACAAACTGAGTACCCCTATCAGACACGATGTCAGATGGAACCCCATGAAGTCTGACCACCTCCTGCACAAATACCTGAGCCAGAGTCTTAGCGTTAGGCAACGAAGGCAAAGACACAAAGTGCGACATTTTTGAAAACCGATCAACAATCACCAAGATGACCGTGTTCCCAGCTGAGGAGGGCAAATCGGTGATGAAATCCATGGAGATTTCCGTCCATGGCTTACTAGGTACCTCAAGAGGAAGTAGTGTGCCAACAGGACGGGAGCGGGGCGTCTTAGCCTTAGCGCACGTGGTACAAGCTGACACGTATGAGACCACGTCCTGTCGGATCTTGGGCCACCAAAACCGACGTGACACCAACTCCAAGGTACCTCTAACCCCTGGGTGGCCAGCCAGGACAGCATCATGATGCTCCGCCAAAACCTTTAAGTGGAGATGAAGCGGTACAAAAGATTTGTTGATGGGAAGCTCAGATGGTACCTCCTCCTGAGCCTCCTCAATCTCAGCCTCCACCTCGGTAGTGAGAGACGAAACCACAACACCCTTTTGGAGGATGGGTGTTATGATCCCAATGGCAAGGGATCTCAGAGATTAAAGCAAAGTCTGCAAACATAAATACCAGCTCATAGGGAAGTGGTAACTAGGCTGACCATATAGCTGATCCTAGCACAAACACTAACAGCCGGGGAACGTGCCTACGTTGATCCTAGACGTCTCGCGCCAGCCGGAGAACTAACTAACCCTATCAGGGAAAATAAGACCTCTCTTGCCTCCAGAGAAAAGACCCCAAAGAAATACAAGCCCCCAACAACAAATAATAACGGTGAGGCAAGAAGAAAAGACAAACGTAGGAATGAACTAGATTTTAGCAAAGAGAGGCCCACTGACTAAATAGCAGAAGATAGTAAGATGACTTATATGGTCAGCAAAAAACCCTGCAAAATATCCACGCTGAATATCCAAGAACCCCCAAACCGACTAACGGTGAGGGGGGAGAATATCAGCCCCCTAGAGCTTCCAGCGATATCAGGAATCACATTTTGTACAAGCTGGACAAAAATAAGAACAATGCGAATAAACAAAAGTAAGAAAGCAGGACTTAGCTTATCTTGCAAAGAACCAGGACCTGAAGACAGGAGCAAACAGAAATGAACTGATTACAACGATGCCAGGCACTAGACTGAGAATCCAGGAAGTTTAAATAGCAACACCCCAGGCCTAACGAAGCAGGTGAGTACCAACCTGGGAAAAGACAATCCAAGTGCCAAACCACAAGAGACCACAAGAGGGAGCCAAAAAGTATAGTTCACAACAGTACCCCCCCTTTAAGGAGGGGTCACCGAACCCTCACCAAGACCACCAGGGCGATCAGGATGAGCAGCGTGGAAGGCACGAACCAAATCGGCCGCATGAACATCCGAGGCGACCACCCAGGAATTATCCTCCTGACCATAGCCCTTCCATTTGACCAAATACTGAAGCCTCCATCTAGAGAGACGAGAATCCAAGATCTTTTCCACCACGTACTCCAACTCGCCCTCAACCAACACCGGAGCAGGAGGCTCAACAGCAGGAACCACAGGCACAACGTACCGCCGCAACAAAGACCTATGGAACACGTTGTGAATGGCAAACGACACAGGAAGATCCAAACGAAAAGAAACCGGGTTAAGAACTTCCAAAATTTTATAAGGACCAATAAAGCGAGGCTTAGACTTAGGAGAGGAGACCTTCAGAGGGACATACCGAGAAGACAACCAAACCAATTCCCCAACACGAAGTCGGGGACCCACACCGCGGTGGCGGTTGGCAAAACGCTGAGCCTTCTCCTGTGACAACTTCAAGTTGTCCACCACATGATTCCAAATCCGCTGCAACCTATCCACCACGGAATCCACCCCAGGGCAGTCAGAAGACTCAACATGACCCGAGGAGAAACGAGGATGAAAACCAGAGTTGCAGAAGAATGGCGAAACCAAAGTAGCGGAACTAGCCCGATTATTAAGGGCAAACTCAGCCAATGGCAAGAAGGTCACCCAATCATCCTGGTCCGCAGAAACAAAACATCTCAAATAAGCCTCCAGTGTCTGATTAGTTCGCTCCGTTTGACCATTAGTCTGAGGATGAAAGGCAGATGAAAACGACAAATCAATGCCCATTTTAGCACAAAAAGATCGCCAGAATCTGGACACAAACTGGGATCCTCTGTCGGACACGATATTCTCCGGAATGCCGTGTAAACGAACCACATTCTGAAAAAAAAAGGAACCAGATTGGAAGTGGAAGGCAACTTAGGCAAGGGTACCAAATGGACCATCTTGGAAAAACGATCACACACCACCCAGATGACAGACATTTCTTGAGACACCGGCAGATCAGAAATGAAATCCATGGAAATGTGTGTCCAAGGCCTCTTCGGGACGGGCAAGGGCAAAAGCAACCCGCTAGCACGAGAACAACAAGGCTTAGCCCGAGCACAAGTCCCACAGGACTGCACAAATGACCGCACATCCCGTGACAAGGAAGGCCACCAAAAGTACCTAGCCACCAAATCTCGGGTACCAAAAATTCCCGGATGCCCTGCCAACACCGAGGAATGAACCTCGGAAATGACTCTGCTGGTCCATTTATCAGGAACAAACAGTCTGTCGGGTGGACAAGAGTCAGGTCTACCAGCCTGAAATCTCTGCAACACACGTTGCAAATCAGGAGATATGGCCGACACGATTACTCCCTCTTTAAGAATACCAGCTGGCTCCGAGACTCCAGGAGAGTCAGGCACAAAGCTCCTAGAAAGAGCATCAGCCTTAACATTCTTCGAACCAGGCAGGTACGAGACCACAAAGTCAAAACGAGAGAAAAACAATGACCAACGAGCCTGCCTAGGATTCAGGCGCTTAGCAGACTCGAGATACATCAGATTTTTGTGATCAGTCAAGACCACCACACGATGCTTAGCACCCTCGAGCCAATGACGCCACTCCTCAAATGCCCACTTCATGGCCAACAACTCCCGATTACCAACATTATAGTTCCGCTCAGCAGGCGAAAACTTCCTAGAGAAAAAGGCACATGGTCTCATCACAGAGCAACCAGAGCCTCTCTGCGACAAAACAGCCCCAGCACCGATCTCAGAAGCATCCACTTCAACCTGAAAGGGAAGTGCGACATCAGGCTGGCACAAAACAGGCGCCGAAGTAAACCGGCGCTTCAGCTCCTGGAAGGCCTCCACGGCTGCAGGAGCCCAATTAGCCACATCAGAACCTTTCTTGGTCATATCCGTCAAAGGTTTAACAACACTAGAAAAGTTAGCGATAAAGCGACGGTAGAAATTAGCAAACCCCAAGAACTTCTGAAGACTCTTAACAGACGTGGGTTGAGTCCAATCATGAATAGCTCGGACCTTGACTGGGTCCATCTCCACAGCAGAAGGGGAGAAAATAAAACCCAAAAAGGAAACCTTCTGCACTCCAAAGAGACACTTTGAGCCCTTCACAAACAAAGCATTATCACGCAAAACCTGAAACATCATCCTGACCTGCTTTACATGAGAATCCCAATCATCAGAAGAAACCAGAATATCATCCAGATAAACGATCATAAATTTATCCACATACTTCCGGAAGATATCATGCATAAAGGACTGAAACACTGAAGGGACATTAGAGAGCCCAAAGGGCATCACCAAGTATTCAAAATGACCTTCGGGCGTATTGAACGCAGTTTTCCATTCATCTCCCTGCCTAATGCGCACAAAGTTGTACGCACCACGAAGATCTATCTTGGTGAACCACTTGGCACCCTTAATCCGAGCAAACAAGTCTGACAATAGTGGCAAAGGATACTGAAACTTAACAGTGATTTTATTCAGAAGCCGATAGTCTATACAAGGTCTCAAAGACCCGTCTTTCTTGGCCACAAAAAAGAATCCCGCACCAAGATGGGAAGAGGATGGACGAATATGCCCCTTCTCCAAAGACTCCTTGACATAAGAACGCATCGCGGCATGCTCGGGTACTGACAAATTAAATAATCGTCCCTTAGGAAATTTACTGCCAGGAATCAAATCTATAGCGCAGTCGCAGTCCCTATGAGGAGGAAGAGCACTGGACCTGGACTCACTGAATACATCCTGATAGTCACACAAATACTCAGGAACTTCTGAATGAGTAAAAGTAGCAATAGACACCGGCGGAGAATCGCAATGAATTCCCTGACAACCCCAACTCGACACAGACATAGCCTTCCAATCCAAAACAGGATTATGGGTCTGTAACCATGGCAGACCTAAAATGACCAAATCATTAATTTTATGCAGAACAAGAAAACGAATCACCTCCCGATGTTCAGGAGTCATGCACATGGTCACTTGTGTCCAATACTGCGGTTTATTTTCCGCCAGTGGCGTAGCATCAATTCCTCTGAGAGGAATAGGAACTTTTAAAGGCTCCAAAACAAAACCACAGCGCTTGGCAAACGAAAAGTCCATAAGACTCAGGGCAGCACCTGAATCCACAAATGCCATAACAGGGTAGGAAGACAATGAACAAATTAAAGTCACAGACAAAATAAATTTAGGCTGCAAATTACCAATGGTGACAGGACTGACAACCTTGGTTAGGCGTTTAGAGCATGCTGATATAACATGTGTAGAATCACCACAGTAAAAACACAACCCATTCTGACATCTATGATTTTGTCGTTCGGTTCTAGTCAGGATTCTGTCACATTGCATTGAGACAGGTGTCCGTTCAGACAACACCGCGAGAGGATTAGCGGATTTGCGCTCCCGCAAACGCCGATCAATCTGAATAGCCAGCACCATAGAATCATTCAGACTAGAAGGAATTGGAAAACCCACCAACACATTCTTAATGGCTTCAGAAAGGCCATTTCTGAAATTTGCAGCCAGAGCACATTCATTCCATTGAGTAAGCACGGACCATTTCCGAAATTTTTGGCAGTACACCTCAGCTTCATCCTGGCCCTGAGAGATAGCCAGTAGAGCTTTTTCTGCCTGAATTTCAAGATTAGGCTCCTCATAAAGCAATCCGAGCGCCAGAAAAAACGCATCAACATCCGCCAATGCTGGATCTCCTGGCGCCAACGAGAAAGCCCAATCCTGAGGGTCGCCACGTAAGAAGGAGATAACAATTTTAACTTGCTGAGCTGAATCTCCAGACGAACGAGGTTTCAAAGATAGAAACAATTTACAATTACTCCTAAAATTCCTAAATTTAAATCGATCTCCAGAGAACAGCTCAGGAATAGGTATCTTAGGCTCTGACATAGGACTGCTAACAACAAAATCCTGAATGCCCTGCACTCGTGCAGCAAGCTGATCCACACTAGTAATCAAGGTCTGAACATTCATGTCTGCAGCAAAGCTTCAAGCCACTCAGAGATAAAGGGGAGGAAGAAAGGAAAAAAAAACTCAGAACTTCTTTTCTTTTAATCCCACTTCAGCAATGCATTAACTATTAATGGCCTGGCATACTGTTATGATCCCAATGGCAAAAGATCTCAGAGATTAAAGCAAAGTCTGCAAACATAAATACCAGCTCATAGGGAAGTGGTAACTAGGCTGACCATATAGCTGATCCTAGCACAAACACTAACAGTAGCCGGGGAACGTGCCTACGTTGATCCTAGACGTCTCGCGCCAGCCGGAGAACTAACTAACCCTATCAGGGAAAATAAGACCTCTCTTGCCTCCAGAGAAAAGACCCCAAAGAAATACAAGCCCCCAACAAATAATAACGGTGAGGCAAGAAGAAAATACAAACGTAGGAATGAACTAGATTTTAGCAAAGAGAGGCCCACTGACTAAATAGCAGAAGATAGTAAGATGACTTATATGGTGTTATGACCCCAGTGGACAGGGTCTCAGAGGAACGTGTAAGTCTGCAAGATACAAAAATCCAGCTCATAGGGCTGTGGTAACTGGGTTGACCAAATAGCTACTCCTAACGCCAACACTAGAAGTAGCCGGGGATCATGCCTACGTGATCGCTAGATGACTCGCGCCAGCCGGAGAATCTAACTACCCCTAGGAGAAGAAAACAAAGACCTCTCTTGCCTCCAGAGAAAGGGACCCCAAAGCAAGATACAAGCCCCCCACAAATAATAACGGTGAGGTAAGAGGAAATGACAAACACAGAAATGAACCAGGTTCAGCAAAGAGAGGCCAGCTTACTAATAGCAGAATATAGCAAGATAACTTATCTGGTCAACAAAAACCCTATAAAAATCCACGCTGGAGATTCAAGAACCCCCGAACCGTCTAACGGTCCGGGGGGAGAACACCAGCCCCCTAGAGCTTCCAGCAAAGGTCAGGATACAGATAGGAACAAGCTGGACAAAAATACCAAACAAAACAAAAGCAAAAAGCAAAGAAGCAGACTTAGCTTGAAAAACAGGAACCAGGATCAGAGGACAAGAGCACAACAGATTAGCTCTGATATCAACGATGCCAGGCATTGAACTGAAGGTCCAGGGAGCTTATATAGCAACGCCCCTGAACTAACGGCCCAGGTGAGGATATAGGAAAAGACAGACGCTCCAGAGTCAAATCACTAATGACCACTAGAGGGAGCAAAAAGCAAAATCACAACAGTACCCCCCCCTTAGTGAGGGGTCACCGAACCCTCACCACGACCACCAGGGCGATCAGGATGAGCGGCATGAAAGGCACGAACTAAATCGGCCGCATGAACATCAGAGGCGACCACCCAGGAATTATCTTCCTGACCATAGCCCTTCCACTTGACCAGGTACTGAAGCCTCCGCCTGGAGAGACGAGAATCCAAGATCTTCTCCACCACGTACTCCAACTCGCCCTCAACCAACACCGGAGCAGGAGGCTCAGCAGAAGGAACCACAGGCACAACGTACCGCCGCAACAAGGACCTATGAAACACGTTGTGGATAGCAAACGACACAGGTAGATCCAGGCGAAAGGATACAGGATTAAGAATTTCCAATATCTTGTAAGGACCAATAAAACGAGGTTTAAATTTGGGAGAGGAAACCTTCATAGGAACAAAGCGGGAAGAAAGCCACACCAAATCCCCAACACGTATTCGGGGACCCACACCGCGGCGGCGGTTGGCAAAGCACTGAGCCCTCTCCTGTGACAACCTCAAGTTGTCCACCACAAGATTCCAGATCCGCTGCAACCTATCCACCACAGAATCCACCCCAGGGCAGTCAGAAGGTTCCACATGACCCGAAGAAAAACAAGGGTGGAAACCAGAGTTGCAGAAAAACGGCGAAACCAAGGTGGCGGAACTAGCCCGATTATTAAGGGCAAACTCAGCTAATGGCAAGAAGGTCACCCAATCGTCCTGATCAGCAGAGACAAAACACCTCAAATAAGCCTCCAAAGTCTGATTAGTTCGCTCCGTCTGTCCATTAGTCTGAGGATGGAAAGCAGACGAAAACGACAAGTCAATGCCCATCCTACTACAAAAGGATCGCCAGAATCTGGAAACGAACTGGGATCCTCTGTCTGACACAATATTCTCAGGGATGCCGTGCAAACGAACCACGTTCTGGAAAAACACAGGAACCAGATCGGAAGAGGAAGGCAGTTTAGGCAAAGGAACCAAATGGACCATCTTGGAGAAGCGATCACATATCACCCAGATAACAGACATGCCCTGAGACACCGGAAGATCAGAAATGAAATCCATGGAGATATGTGTCCAAGGTCTCTTAGGGACAGGCAAGGGCAAGAGCAACCCGCTGGCACGAGAACAGCAAGGCTTAGCTCGAGCACAAGTCCCACAGGACTGTACAAATGACCGCACATCCCTAGACAAGGAAGGCCACCAAAAGGATCTGGCCACCAGATCTCTGGTGCCAAAAATTCCTGGGTGACCTGCCAACACCGAGGAATGAACCTCGGAAATGACTCTGCTGGTCCACTTATCAGGCACAAACAGTCTGTCAGGTGGACAAGAATCAGGCCTATCAGCCTGAAATCTCTGCAACACACGTCGCAGATCAGGAGAAATAGCTGACAAGATAATACCATCCTTAAGAATACCAACAGGTTCAGCGACTCCAGGAGCATCAGGCACAAAGCTCCTGGAAAGAGCATCGGCCTTCACATTCTTTGAACCTGGTAAATACGAGACAACAAAGTCAAAACGGGAGAAAAACAATGACCAGCGGGCCTGTCTAGGATTCAGGCGTTTAGCAGACTCGAGATACATCAGATTTTTGTGATCAGTCAAGACCACCACACGATGCTTAGCACCCTCGAGCCAATGACGCCACTCCTCAAATGCCCATTTCATGGCCAACAACTCCCGATTGCCCACATCATAATTTCGCTCCGCAGGCGAAAACTTCCTAGAGAAAAAGGCGCAAGGTCTCATAACAGAGCAACCAGGGCCTCTCTGCGACAAAACGGCCCCTGCTCCAATCTCTGAAGCATCCACCTCAACTTGAAAGGGAAGCGAGACATCAGGCTGGCACAAAACAGGCGCCGAAGTAAACCGACGTTTCAACTCCTGGAAAGCCTCCACGGCAGCAGGAGCCCAATTAACCACATCGGAGCCCTTCTTGGTCATATCCGTCAAAGGTTTCACAATGCTAGAAAAGTTAGCGATAAAATGACGGTAGAAGTTAGCGAAACCCAAGAACTTCTGAAGACTCTTAACTGACGAGGGCTGAGTCCACTCTAGAATAGCTCGGACCTTGACTGGGTCCATCTCCACAGCAGAAGGGGAAAAAATGAACCCCAAAAAGGGAACCTTCTGTACACCAAAAAGACACTTTGAGCCCTTGACAAACAAAGAATTTTCACGCAAAATTTTAAAGACCATCCTGACCAGCTCCACATGCGAGTCCCAATTATCAGAAAAAAACAGAATATCATCCAGATAAACGATCAGAAATTTATCCAGATAGTTCCGGAAAATGTCATGCATAAAGGACTGAAAAACTGAAGGGGCATTAGAGAGCCCAAAAGGCATCACCAAGTACTCAAAATGACCTTCGGGCGTATTGAATGCGGTTTTCCATTCATCCCCTTGCTTAATGCGCACAAGGTTGTACGCACCACGAAGGTCTATCTTGGTAAACCACTTGGCACCTTTAATCCGGGCAAACAAGTCAGACAACAGCGGCAAAGGATACTGAAATTTGACAGTGATCTCATTTAAAAGCCGATAGTCAATACAAGGCCTCAAAGATCCGTCCTTCTTAGCCACAAAAAAGAATCCCGCACCAAGAGGGGAAGAAGACGGACGGATGTGTCCTTTCTCCAGAGACTCCTTGATATATGAACGCATAGCGGTATGTTCAGGTATCGACAGATTAAACAGTCTTCCCTTAGGAAATTTACTGCCTGGAATCAAATCTATTGCACAGTCACATTCCCTATGAGGAGGCAATGCACTGGACCTGGACTCGCCAAAGACATCCTGATAATCAGACAAGTACTCCGGAACTTCCGAAGGCGTAGAAGAAGCAATAGACACAGGCAGGGAATCCTCATGAATACCACGACAGCCCCAACTAGACACTGACATAGCCTTCCAGTCAAGGACTGGATTATGGGTCTGTAACCATGGCAGCCCCAAAACAACCAAATCATGCATTTTATGTAGAACGAGAAAACGTATCACCTCGCGGTGTTCAGGAGTCATGCACATGGTAACCTGTGTCCAATACTGCGGCTTATTTTCTGCCAATGGCGTAGCATCAATACCCCTAAGAGGGATAGGATTTTCTAATGGTTCAAGAATAAAACCACAGCGCTTAGCAAATGAGAGATCCATAAGACTCAGGGCAGCACCTGAATCTACAAACGCCATGACAGGATAAGATGACAGTGAGCAAATCAAAGTTACAGACAGAATAAACTTAGGATGCAAATTACCAACGGTGACAGGACTAACAACCTTAGATATACGTTTAGAGCATGCTGAGATAACATGTGAAGAATCACCACAGTAGTAGCACAAGCCATTCCGGCGTCTATGAATTTTCCTCTCATTTCTAGTCAGGATTCTATCACATTGCATCAAATCAGGTGTCCGTTCAGACAACACCATGAGGGAATTTGCGGTTTTTCTATCACATTGCATCACATCTTGCGGTTTTGCGCTCCCGCAACCGCCGGTCAATTTGAATAGCCAGGGACATGGTATCATTCAGACCTGTGGGAATGGGAAAACCCACCATAACATTCTTAATGGCCTCAGAAAGGCCATTTCTAAAATTAGCGGCCAGTGCACACTCGTTCCAATGTGTCAGCACGGACCATTTCCGAAATTTTTGGCAATACACCTCAGCCTCGTCCTGGCCCTGAGACATAGCCAGCAAGGCTTTCTCTGCCTGAATCTCAAGATTGGGTTCCTCATAAAGTAAACCGAGCGCCAGAAAAAACGCATCAATATCAGCCAATGCCGGATCTCCTGGCGCCAACGAAAAAGCCCAATCCTGAGGGTCACCCCGTAAGAATGAAATAACAATTTTTACTTGTTGAGCAGAGTCTCCAGACGAACAAGGTTTCAGGGACAAAAATAATTTACAATTATTCCTGAAATTCCTAAACTTAAATCGGTCTCCTGAAAACAGTTCAGGAATCGGAATCTTGGGTTCAGACCTAGGATTTCTGGTAACATAATCTTGTATACCCTGCACACGAGCGGCAAGCTGGTCCACACTTGTAATCAAGGTCTGGACATTCATGTCTGCAGCAAGCTTAAGCCACTCTGAGGTAAAGGGGAAAAGAAAAAAAAAAAATGAGAGAGGGAAAAAAAAAAACTCAAAATTTTCTTTCTTATAATCCCACTTCTGCAATGCATTAAACATTTAATACTGTCCTGGCATACTGTTATGACCCCAGTGGACAGGGTCTCAGAGGAACGTGTAAGTCTGCAAGATACAAAAATCCAGCTCATAGGGCTGTGGTAACTGGGTTGACCAAATAGCTACTCCTAACGCCAACACTAGAAGTAGCCGGGGATCATGCCTACGGTGATCGCTAGATGACTCGCGCCAGCCGGAGAATCTAACTACCCCTAGGAGAAGAAAACAAAGACCTCTCTTGCCTCCAGAGAAAGGGACCCCAAAGCAAGATACAAGCCCCCCACAAATAATAACGGTGAGGTAAGAGGAAATGACAAACACAGAAATGAACCAGGTTCAGCAAAGAGAGGCCAGCTTACTAATAGCAGAATATAGCAAGATAACTTATCTGGTCAACAAAAACCCTATAAAAATCCACGCTGGAGATTCAAGAACCCCCGAACCGTCTAACGGTCCGGGGGGAGAACACCAGCCCCCTAGAGCTTCCAGCAAAGGTCAGGATACAGATAGGAACAAGCTGGACAAAAATACCAAACAAAACAAAAGCAAAAAGCAAAGAAGCAGACTTAGCTTGAAAAACAGGAACCAGGATCAGAGGACAAGAGCACAACAGATTAGCTCTGATATCAACGATGCCAGGCATTGAACTGAAGGTCCAGGGAGCTTATATAGCAATGCCCCTGAACTAACGGCCCAGGTGAGGATATAGGAAAAGACAGACGCTCCAGAGTCAAATCACTAATGACCACTAGAGGGAGCAAAAAGCAAAATCACAACATATGGTCAGCAAAAAACCCTGCAAAATATCCACGCTGAATATCCAAGAACCCCCAAACCGACTAACGGTGAGGGGGGAGAATATCAGCCCTCTAGAGCTTCCAGCGATATCAGGAATCACATTTTGTACAAGCTGGACAAAAATAAGAACAATGCGAATAAACAAAAGTAAGAAAGCAGGACTTAGCTTATCTTGCAAAGAACCAGGACCTGAAGACAGGAGCAAACAGAAATGAACTGATTACAACGATGCCAGGCACTGGACTGAGAATCCAGGAAGTTTAAATAGCAACACCCCAGGCCTAACGAAGCAGGTGAGTACCAACCTGGGAAAAGACAATCCAAGTGCCAAACCACAAGAGACCACAAGAGGGAGCCAAAAAGTATAGTTCACAACAGATCGGTACTGGATCTTCCCGAGGTTCTCCCCCGGAAAACACCTGGACAGAGCATCCGCCTTAGTGTTTTTAGACCCCGGTCTGCAAGTGACAACAAAATTGAACCGCGTGAAAAACAATGCCCAGCGAGCCTGCCTGGGGGACAGACGCTTGGCTGACTCCAAATACAGGAGATTCTTATGATCGGTAATAACAGTAACCTGATGTACCGACCCCTCCAAGAAGTGTCACCATTCCTCAAACGCCAACTTGATTGCCAACAACTCCCTGTTGCCGATATCGTAGTTACGTTCGGCGGACGACAGTTTCTTGGAGAAATAGGCGCATGGATGCAAATCACTCAAAGATGAGCCTTGTGATAGTACCGCCCCCACACCAACCTCAGACGCATCGACTTCCACAACAAAAGGTTTTGATACGTCTGGCTGCACAAGAATGGGGGCTGAAACAAAACTGTTCTTAAGAAATTCAAATGCGCGCACAGCAGCCTCAGGCCAAACGGAGAAATTGGTACCCTTTTTAGTCATGTCAGTTAGCGGTTTAGCAATGATGGAAAAATCCTTGATAAATTTCCTATAGTAGTTAGAAAACCCAAGGAACCGCTGAAGTGCTTTCAGGTTATCAAGCCGTTCCCAATGCAGCACCGCTTGCACCTTAGCGGGGTCCATTTTAAAACCAGAAGCAGACACAATATAACCCAAGAAAGGCAACTCTTGAACAGAAAATACACATTTTTCAAGTTTAGCATACAGCTTATTCTCTCTGAGAAGCTGTAACACCTGCCTGACATGATCTAAATGAGTATCACGGTCGCAAGAATATATGAGAATGTCATCTAGGTACACGACAACGAATTTCCCCAAAACATGCGAAAACACATCATTAATGAAATGTTGGAACACTGCAGGTGCGTTAGTCAACCCAAATGGCATCACCAAATTTTCAAAATGACCCTCAGGGGTATTAAAAGCCGTCTTCCACTCATCACCTTGACGGACTCTTATGAGGTTGTACGCCCCCCTGAGGTCAAGCTTGGTAAACCACTTAGCACCTGCCACCTGGTTGAACAAATCTGGTATTAGTGGCATAGGGTATGGATCACGAACTGTAATCTGGTTCAATTCCCTGAAATCCAAACACAGGCGTAATCCGCCATCTTTCTTCTTCACGAAGAAGAACCCTGCTGCCACAGGTGAGGATGAAGGCCTGATGTGCCCTTTGCTCAAACTTTCAGCAATGTAATCCTTTAATGCTTGTCTCTCCGGACCGGAGATGTTAAACATCCTTGCTTTAGGCAATTTGGCCCCTGGTTTAAACCTGATAGTACAGTCATAGGGTCGATGTGGCGGCAACTCTGAACAACCCTTCTCAGAGAACACATCCACAAAATCCAGAAGTGACTCCGGAATGCTTGAAGTCACAGCAGACACACGTGGCCAGGCAATTATCCTGGCAGAACTTGCTCCACTGAATTATGTCCTGAGTTTTCCAGTCAATTACCGGGTTATGCATAGACAACCATGGAAAACCCAAAACCACCTGAGCAGGAAGATTCCTGAGCACCTTACATGTAACCTGCTTTAAATGTAGAACCCCAATGTGGAGTTTCACCTCAGCCACAAATTCAGTAATCTCCCTCTGTGAGAGAGGAGCAGCATTGATGGTGACCACGCGGATAGGATGAGGCAGTTTTTCAATCCAAAACCTGCTGTGCGCGCAAACTCCTCATCAATGAGATTTGTGGCTGAACCACTATCCACAAAAACAGTAATTGGCAGCTCACTGCCAGCGATTATAACCTTAGCAGGGAGCATGCATTGAGAAACCACCATGGAGGATATACATAAGCTCAGATTGGTCTCCTCCACACCCTCTGAGCTTAGAAGTTTTCCGCCATTGCGTTTTTCTTAGACAGCAGAGGACAGATGTTAATAAAATGACCAGTTTTACCGCAGTAAAAACAGGCTCCCTGCTTTCTGAGCTCAGGGGCTCGTCGCTTCACATGTGACACCCCTGCGATTTGCATAGGCTCTGTGGGCTCACCTGCAGCAACCTCACGTGAACCTAAACCCTCTCCCATAGGCGGTGTCTCATGCTCCCCCTGACGCAAACGGCAATCAATGCGGACAACCAGACTCATAGCGGAATCCAGAGAAGTAGGAGTCTCGTACATCAGAAGGGCTTTTTTAACCCTTCCAGAAACCCCATGAATAAGCTGACTCCGCAGCGCTGGATCATTCCACTGTGTATCGATCACCCAGCGACGAAATTCAGAACAGTAATCCTCTGCAACTCGCTCCCCCTGGCGAATAGTGCGTATCTTAGATTCTGCTAGATCCATTCTGTCTGGCTCATCGTAAATGTTTCCAAGAATGGAAAAAAAAACTCTCCACAGAGTCAAATGCAGCAGAATCAGATGGCAAAGAAAACGCCCATGCTTGGGGATCCCCGCTTAACAATGACAACACCAGGCCCACACGCTGAGCCTCATTACCTGAGGAGATCGGGCGCATACGGAAATATAGTTTGCAAGCTTCACGAAAAGAAACAAATTTACTGCGTTCCCCAGCAAATTTTTCAGGCAAAGGAAACTTAGGCTCAACAACTCTACCTGTCGCTCCAGCTTGCACATTAGATACTGCTAGTCCCTGTTGCTGCACTGCCCCCCTCAACTCAGTGACCTGTAGGGACAGCGCCTCCAACTGGCGGGTTATGGAAGTCATGGGATCCATGACAAAACAAAAAAAGGAAACCCCTTTTTTTTGTTGTTTTAAAGGCCGATTATAATGTCACGGGGAGACTAGGTGGGCAAGAGCTAATAACCCGGGCCCCTGCAATTTCCCTCAGACAAGGGAAATCCTGACTGACCCTCTACCTAGAGTTTACACTGATGGTGTGCATGTCTAGGCCTCGACCCTCGCCCTGTCTCCTGTTTCAACCCTAGGCTGAAACCACCGCCCACCACCCAGTGAAAAGATAATACACCAATACCCACAGTTAGCACAGACAAGGATAACGGAAAATATACACCACGCCGCAGTCACTCAGGAATACACTATA
Source organism: Ranitomeya variabilis (assembly GCF_051348905.1). Lineage (NCBI taxonomy): Eukaryota > Metazoa > Chordata > Amphibia > Anura > Dendrobatidae > Ranitomeya > Ranitomeya variabilis. The sequence continues at coordinate 582,378,597 of NC_135233.1, forward strand.
AATGCGCAGGGCAAAATAAATACAAATATAGGAAGGAGTAAATAAGACAAAGGAAAATACACCACCAGCAACGATACTCCAACTACTTGCTCACCACTCCAGACCGAGATAACAACACACAAGACAGAAGCTATAATCGGCGAAGCCCAATGTTCAGGAGAACTATTTAAAGGCAATGGGCATGGCCCAGCTTCCAATCCGAGCATCAGGTAAATTAACCCCGGACCAGCTAGATAAAATCTAGCCGACGCCAATGAGCACATAGTGGTCAAAAGCGGAATTACCGCTGTCTGTCGAACGACCTGGTCTGAACAGCATCCGACATGACAGGTCTAAGTATCATAACTGAAAATCTCCTGGCACATCACACAAGTCTTCCATTAGTCTTCCCTCAGCTGGGAAAATCTACCACTGCCATGGAAATCTTACAAAATTGTTGGACTAAGTGATGAAGAGCTACGGACACAATTAACTCCGAGCACAGTTCACACTGAACAGGCTGCAGCTTCCACATGGTTCTCTGCAGCTCCAACACACAGACTGCTCAGCTTTTCCTAGCTGACCCATGCATATCTCTCTCTAATGCTACTTCTCACATTTTGGCTGGTAACTCACCAGCAGCACACTCGACTCTGCGTCACTCAGCAGACTGACACTAATGAACACAGGCCCTGGTTCTTCATTCAAGCAAGTCAGGTGCATCTACTCAAGACCTGTAGTGCTAGGATTTAACCCTGTCCTACCTGGATTTGCTACAGTATGTAGCTCTTTCAAAGAAAAGTCCAGGAATACCTTTACATGTCCAGTCCGCTACTGACAAATTAGCCAGCAGGTCTTATTAATTTTAATAGGACATATGCACAATAAGTATCGGACGTGCACATGTAGTACATGTTGTTTTACAATGTGAAGCGAGAGGCGTCTGACAAAACCCCTCAAAGAAGATATGTCATATTGTCAAAAGTGTCCAATTTTTGCTGTTATTTATTCCCGGTGCTCCAGTAAGTAGATTTTTTAATTTTTTTAAATCCGCTATATGGTTACAGAAATATGGCAATATGGGCCTTTTTATTTGGTGTTATTTTTTATGGTCTTTAACAAGGGGCGTGTTCTTCTTTCCTATGAGTGTTGCTGCCTGCCTATGATTGGTCAACATCATACAGGGAGAAGAAGTACACGCCCACCAGTGAAAACTCACTGATAACACCCACTGGGACTTTAACAAAGTTAACTCTTTAGGTGCCAAATACCGGGATTACTAAAGGAAAAAAAAGAGAACTAAAAGGTGTGATACCGCTCCGTAATCACTATTACATCCTGTGTCCAGTTTAACATAAAAAATGCTAAAAGGTCCTCTGTTAGTATAGAAAAAAAGACAAATGAACAAGGCCAATGTAACCATCAGAAAAACCAGAGGTGAAGCAAGGGCACGTTTGGATGGAGAAGAGGGGATAAAATGGTGATATGGCTAAAACATTCCCTAAGCTTGTCAAACAAACGGTGTGGTAGAGGTGGTCCCAGTCTGCCATCCATTTTTACCAGGATTGAGCCCTGGAAATGAGAATATGTTTGGATTATGGAGTACTCACGGTAACCTTTTCATCATCATGAAGCTCTTGATGACAGCTCGTAAGCTACAAGCTTATCAAAGAACAGATGTGATTGAAAAAAGGTATCTAATAACAATAATGTAAAATCTGAGCGGTTGTAATGCAAAAACACAAACACGAACAGGTATACAAAAGAACGAAGCACACTGGAGAGGACGCAAATCTTTGATCGCTGATGGAAGGTTTCTGCAGAACATCGTCAAACGTTCCCCATCAATATATCTCAGATTATAAATAGAAAGGCAGATTTTCTGTTATGATGTATTTCCCAAATGTATCATAAATCTTCTTAATTTGCAAAACATACACATCAATTCACATCTCCAGTAGCTGGTAGGAGTCAGGTACCCTGGAGACTCTGCTCATTATGAAACTGCGGTAACATGTTTCTGAAAAGTGCAAAAACTCTAGAGCCTCACTTATTACTTAATATCATTTGTGTTTGGCTTCTGATGTCCACAGGAAACAGTTACAAGGATTCAAATTTTGGTCTTAAAGGGGATTGTGATTTAAGAAATTAATTATGTTCCTCCAGAAAACACCTAATAAGAGGATATGACCAGCTCCTTTAAAAAATATAAGAAATAAAAATAAAAGCCACTCTAGGAATCACCAACACTTACTGTATTATCAGAGCAGAGACTTAGGGGGTGGGGCATGACACAGGAATTAATTAGCTAAGCTCCGCCTTTGAGGTTCTGCAGAAAGCATAACACCATATATCAGTATTTCCTGATGTGTGCCTTTAAATAATTTTCTGGTTTCTCGTGGAACATAAAAAAGTTAAATCAAATTTTTTTCTACTTCAAACCATTACCATCATATTTAAAGGGAATCTGTCACCAGGTTTTTGCTATGTAATATGAAAGCAGCTTAACGTAGGGGCAAAGACTTTAATTCCAGTGATGTGTCACTTAGTGCTGCAGTTGAGATAAAATCACAGTTTTCTATGCTGCAGAAGTAGAAGTACTTTGAGCACCCCGAATAAATGAAGTGGATTCAGCACGTTCTCAGTGAAGGTGAGAAGGGAGCACTCTTTACATTCAGGACTCAGGAGACATGGCTTCGGCCATGACCGCATGATTATTCAGTAGAAAAACTCCTCCCAAATGACTAGTCGAGAGTAATCATAACAAATATAAAAACTTCAACTCTGCAGAATTCATAATTAGCCAGGTTTGGAGTAAAAAAAAATTGCTCTGATATGTCTTTTAGGGTGAATGTAGATATTGCGTATTTGTATGCGGAAAAAGCACAGCCAGATGGCCGTAGAGATCTTTAGGGTTTCAGGGTTGGTGTAGCCTCACAGCGGTCAATATGGCATTTTCAAGGTGGGATGCTCCCCTGGACCCAGGTAAATTAATAACTGGGTATTTCCATTCCCCTCATCAATGTGAGGTTACCAGACACTATTCAACAAGGGTCATGCCCTTCTTGACCACCTTTCCAAAAACTGTTACATAGTTACATAGTTACATAGTTATTAATTTATTAATTTATTAATTATTAATAGTTATTAGTTGTTGGGCATGTTCTCTTGGCAAGAGGATCAGGGTGAAAATACTCAGCATGTGACATTTTAGGTAGACAAGCATTGCCCAAACCTGGACGTTACCTTTAAGTAGTTATCATGGTTGACCATGGTCATAGTTTTCCTTTTTTTTTTTTGGTCCTTACGATGCGATTTTCACCGCAGTAATGCCCCATTCGGCATCTTTCCGTCTTCATAAAAGGAAAATACATGTCAGAGATAACATTGCTCTGGAATAAGCCATGGCTCTATAATTTTGCAGTTTGTCCTCTTTGAGCTGAGTTATTATGTGCTTACCCCGCAGAGTAGGTTCCTATGAAGACAAATTTGTGTTATGACATCTACGAAACCATATACAACCTCTCGTTCTGGGACTCTCTCCAGAAAGGTTCAGTGTAATCAAGATGTTAACAAAAAAAAAAAAAGTAGCATTGGCGCGTGTCACGACCGAACGCCCCTCTCTCGCCCCTTTTTTGCAGATACAGTCAAGCGCTTCGCAAAGCAAAGAAGCCTGTGATGGGTTGGCTCCCCGGTGGCTACTGAAAAACTGACAGTCTTTAAATTACCGCCCGACAAGCATATCACAAGCCACCTGACAAAAGAAGGGGAGAAAGGAACCACAGATTGTGTAACATCATTATTTCTCTAAGGAGACGTGATGTTTCAGTCTTCCAAGTGAAACCAAATGAAAAATATATGACTGCAAACAGCCTGGAAACAGATTCACATTTCTTATCCGCTGCGCTTTGAATCATAAAGAATCCGCTCTTGGAAATAACAAATGAACTTGCAATTGCTTTGCTCCGGAGAACTCCCACATGTTTTGCAGATATGTTTTAGAAGACGACTTTTGCAGATTAGTCAATGGTGCTTGATGCACTCCCCTTCTCTTCCTTGGAGATCCCAAGGCCAATCCTAGCTTAAAAGCTTTTTTCACCGTTTGCCACAGGAATGGATAATATCACAGAAGATAAGGGAAATTAAGGAGAGATATTAAACAAAGTAACAAGCTTTTTGAGGTTTCTGCGATGGCCGTGGTTGCTCAATGAGACGTTACAGTGATCGGGATGGAAAGCAGCAAGGGTTGCGGGAAACAGGATGGATTTTTCAAGGACTAATCGTGATATTAGTCTAAACGAAAGATCCTGGATATCAACTATCCAGCGGATCAGAGGATATACAACTTGTTATCCATTCTCTCTTGATTCTCCAATGACCTCAAGACTACGGGGAAGCGGAATAGAGCTATCGGTGACGCATGAGTCCTGCCAAGTCTATGAAACTGTAGATACGAAGATCACTGAGCAGAGCAATAAATAGGAAATCTAAAGGTGGGATCCCCACTGACCTAACAATTATCGCCTATCCAACTCATATGTCCTATATCAAAAACATATCCCCTTGGACTCAACGGGTTTCTCCTCTTCCAATTCTAAGAGGTTCATCAGGAGTACAACCAAATATCAAAGGGTTACTTAGCTTATTCATGTTTTCAACATATCAGCGAGTAATCCTCAATCATATTGAGTAATACGGTTTAATGGTTTGGCTTACACTGGGGTTGTAAATATACTATTGTTACATCCACCAATGGCGCAATGGTGGTTGTTCTAAGTATTTATTAATGTGCTTATGTTGCGGCATGCTATCAAAACATTGTATGGCAACGTGAGGTATGATTGGATATCACAGCAGGTACCCTTTTTTTCTATCAATAGGACAACATCCTAAGAATTATCCCCAGTATGTGCAAAACCAACCATGATTATTTATGCACCTAGTTCTAGATTCTGACAAAGAATCATTGGAGCACTTTTTGCCAACTTTAGCCTCTAAATGATCGGGAATAATAAGGCTAGAGCTCTACTATGAGAAATTAGGGACACAGCTTACCAAGTTAGTTTAGAACATTAGTCTTAGCTAGGGTTGAGCAACTTTTATTTTTATAGGATCGGGTCGGGTTTCACGAAACCCGACTTTCTCAAAAGTCGGGTCGAGTGAAATCGGCCGATCCTATAAAAAAGTCGGGGTCGGCCGAAACACGAAACCCAATGCAGTGCAATGGGATACTATGGTTCCCAGGGTCTGAAGGAGAGGAAACTCTCCTTCAGGCCCTGGGATCCATATTAATGTGTAAAATAAAGAATCAAAATAAAAAATATTGATATACTCACCCTTGGACGCGCCCTGGTACTAACCGGCAGCCTTCCCTCCTAAGAATGAGCGCGTGAATGACCTGCGGTGACGTCGCGGCCTGTGATTGGTCGCGAGCGGTCACATGGGTGGTAACACGACCAATCACAAGCTGCGACGTCATCTAAGGTCCTTCACACGCTCATTCTTAGGAAGGAAGGCTGCCGGAAAGAAGCAGGGCGCGTCCGAGGGTGAGTATATTCCTATTAGCCTTCCTTCCTAAGAATGAGCGCGTGAAGGACCTTAGATGACGTCGCGGCTTGTGATTGGTTGCGTGACCGCCCATGTGACCGCTCGTGACCATTCACAAGCCGCGACATCACCGCAGGTCATTCACGCGCTCAGTCTTAGGAAGGAAGGCTGCCGGTTAGTACCAGGGCGTGTCCGAGGGTGAGTATATCAATATTTTTTATTTTGATTCTTTATTTAACATTTAAATATGGATTCCGATACCGATTCCCGATATCGCAAACATCGGAACTCGGTATCGGAATTCCGATACCAGATTCGGAAGATCGCCGACCTCATGGCCGACCCCACACAGGGGTCGGGTCGGGTTTCATGAAACCCGACTTTGCCAAAAGTCGGCGACTTCTGAAAATGGCCGACCCGTTTCGCTCAACCCTAGTCTTAGCTAGATAGTCCTACTGATTTATCCTTATTGACTCTAGTTAACGCCTATTGCGCACCGAGTGTATGAACATCTCTGTCCCCTATCCCAGCAGGGTATAAATAGTGATATTAGGGAGAGCCGACGAGGAGCGGGGGCTATAGGGTGGCTATAGGGTGCCAACCTCCGCAGGCAGGTAGGGTGCATCCAACAAATGTAGGGCTTGGCACTGTCCTGGCCTTTTCTGTAGTACGCTTGTTTTCTAATTTGGTGATGGGTTTGCAAGTGCACATATATGTTTTTAAGAATTGCTTTAAATAAAGGTTATATTTTTAAGTATTCTGTAAATTCTATCCAACTCATAATGGAATATCTAAGCTACCGATACACTTTCAATAGCTGTTGGCCAAATGCTCATACAGCCGACAACTATTCCTACAGATTCCCCCATACACATGCACATTCTGTTCAGCTCAACTTGCATGTTTTATCCATAGAGAGAGGGGAGTAAGTCACTGATACAGAAAGGATTGGTCATATTGAATTCTTAACATGCCGAATCCTAATTTTAGCTGAACATCTCATACATATTGGAAGGTTGGAGGTTGCGGTTTAATGTATATAGCCATTTTTAAAGTCTAATTACAGTAGGACTTAAAACAAAAAAGTTGTATAACTCTTCAGATGGTCACATTTGTCTAAAAATAGGAGTTAAAGTACATCACTCCCACACCATTACATCAAGGTTATTGAATGTTTTGGACACATATGAGTTGTAGTTGTAGGGTTGGACTGGCCAACAAGATTATAAGGCTGTGACGTAGTAATGGACCCCAAAGATCCAGAAAAACTCAAACCCCAATTAGTAGTTGACTCTGCACCCAAGAAGCTGTCACTAAGGTCTTTCTCTTATGACTTATGATTTATTATTCAATGTTATTGCTGATACGTCGTCTGTGTACAATGATCACAACAAGGTTTGATGTGTGATTAAAAGTCAATGAGCACATGTATTGTTCAGATGAAGGGTAGATTCCCACAAAAATAATTTAATATTGTGTATTTTGGATGTTAATAATGGAAATCCATGATGGGAAACCATCAATGAGTTCACAATAAAGAGGTTAGGGTGTTATGTTGACAGCCTTCTACTAGAGATGAACAATTCAATTCGAACTGCCTTGGTGCGGCATCCAGGCGGTACTCTGAGGGAGCCAGTTTTCACTTCTGTGCCCAGCATATTCAGCCCGGTACGCTGGGCGTCCACTGGTGCTTACTAAGCTGCCAATATCAAGACATTGTGTGAGACCTAGTGACTTTGCCTCAAGCAACATCATGACATTGCAGGGCCTACTAAGTTTTAGAGGTGCCCAGGATGCTGGGCCAAGGATGCCATGCACAGAAGTAAAGGGAAGACTGGACAGGATGTCGGAGCAGTGCAAATCGATTCACTCATCTCAACCATGCTTCTCTAGCTTGACTTCGACATTCTTCTAGGGTAGTTTATATGGCTCATTTCTATGGAATCATCACCAGCTTTGTGAACACCTCTAAATGAAAGCAAAGGGGATCAAGTCTTACTAGAGCAGCACAAATACTTCATTCTAGTGATTCGTGGTGCTCTGCTGATACCATTATTTTCAAAAATGTTCAGAGGTCCACATAACCTTTAATTCTCATTTCAAGTGGACGGAGACACATGACCATAGTAGGGATACGTCTAACGTTTTTGCTGTCGTAGCTGGAAAGTTAAATGGCATCGTTCTTGCTTCCCAAAATGGAAATGGAAAAAAGAGGAGATAGAAGCTCTTCTCTTGTCTCGCAGATGGTGCACCACTGGACTGCTGCCATAGTATGTGAGTCTCTAGCTACAGTCCTAAACTGCGGACTAATCTAACCTTGACACCTCAGACAATAATTCATGGCTGCAACATGACCGAAGATGCATGTAAACAAGTATCGTCCATTCCCAAAATGACGAAAGCAGAGGGAGAGAGAAGAGGATTCTTGGAGTGGAGATTCCATGCCAAGAACAGAATTCCAAGCACCCGAGAACAAGTAATTCCAGTGCAGAAGGAGCATTCGTCACAAAGCTAAATTAAGCAAGACTCGGTGTTGTTAACACTACTCAGTTGACAGCCTCTAAATATCAAATCTTTCATTATAGGGTCATTTAAATACCTAATGGCATAAGTGTGGATAGCATTCGAAGAAAGTGTCACTGACGTGTGACTGTAATAGCCTACGGAACAGCAAACAACAACAATAAGTCCCTAGGTGGAGCAAATCAGAACTCACCAAGCAAAAAAACACAAGTCTAGAAATTATTTGCAAAGGTCAGACATCAATGACAGAAATATGCAATGTGCAATCAGTGCTTTCAAAGAGGTTAAGGGGGTCTTGAGATTTGATACATCATCATTGTTCATGCCGGTCTTGATGAGGGACTTGGTGAAATCAGAGGTGCCCGAATCCACTAAGAGGTGCACACCAAAAGTTGCAAAGTTTTTTGTTGCGGAAAATTTTTGTGACTTTTTACAGTATTTTACACTGGTGTTAACACTTCGATGAATTGGGGCCAAAGTTCCTATAGATGCACGTTCATGATAAGTCAAGTGGGAAGGGTCAATTATGTATATGGTGCATTATGCTGAGGAGTCCGGACAGTAGGAGCAGTAACATACATTGGATTGAGCACCTAAAATGGGTTTTTATGGGACATTGATACGGATGACCCATCCTTAGGCTAGGGTCACACAAGAGTATGTTCTCCCATCCGAGAGAATTGGGTCAATTATGCAAATCACACTCTGATCAGGGTTTGATCCAATTCTCTCAGACGAGAAAATGGAGAAAAAAAATCTCCATTCTGTCAGTCTGTGGAAATCGGTCTGCACTCAAATGTAATCTGGGTTGAGTCTGATATTTTCCACGGAATCAATGACATGCATGGCCGAGAGAGATCCAAATATCAAATCAAACTCGGGCATGCTACGATTTTTTCCTAGGACCAGCTCTGTCCGATGAAAAAATTGGACATTTCCATAGAATAAAATTGGTTTAAAGTTTTATTGGATATATGTTCGGCTATACAAGCCCTTAGAAAAGGCCATCATTATCAGATTGCTGGAGGTCTAACTCTTGGAACACCCAACGATCAGTTGACTGAAGAAGCCACATTGCTCCCACAAATACGAAAGAGGTAGTCACCAAATTTCCAGCACTTTTTTCGGTAAACAGTGAAGTATATGGCATGTGGTACTCGGAGGAGCACCGGAGTCTCTTCAGCCAGATGATTGTGGAGGTGTCAAGTCCTAGGTAGAGGTCCTCAATGCCTTCACCCAGGAGATCTAAGAACACTAGTTAAAGAAATTCTAGGATGACTTAAACTGTAGATGTAATTGCTTTTCCTTTATTGGAAATGACAAAAACACTGGCGAAAAAAAAAAAAAGGGTATTTTTTCCCCATAAGTTGCCTACGGCTTTAAGTGTTAAATTCCTGGGCCATCCAACACCAGTGGAAGACAGCAAGCAGCAAGAGCTCCTCCAGCAACACACATACATGTCATCAAGTTCATGTATACGACAAATGACAGGCCCTTTACACCATAGTGAAACCTAACAGCGCATGGCCCTGGGGACGGCAGGTAATTTAGGATCCCATATCAGTTCTCGGCATGTATCGCCTGTTTCACACATTAAACTTGAGTGTCAGAGGGTTGCTCTTAATGAGCTTGTCTATTAATAGTGTTACTTAAAGTGATAAGCGCTGACATGTTCTCTACATATTACTGGAGGTAGGTATATACCTACAGGGTCGGAAGATGTAGCAGAATAACAGAAAAATAATCATTAGTTCCAATTACAGATTTTGAAATCAACATTACTGGTTGTATATACAATGCTGTGCAAAAATATTAGACAGGTGTAGAAAAAAATGCTACAAAGTAAGAACACTTTCAAATACAGAAATGTTAATTTATTTTTATCAATTCACAAAATACAATATGAATTAACTATAGAGAAATCTAAATCACATCAATATTTCGTGTCCGCCCTTTGCCTTCATCGGTTCTTCTAAATACAGTTGAACTCAGCAGGGAGGTTGTTCCAAACAATTTGGAGAACTGACCACAGATCTTCTGTGGATGTCACTTGTGCAAATCTTTCTGTCTTTTCATGAAATCCCAGACAGACTGGACGATGATGATGAGATCAGGGCTGTGGGGGCCGGATCATCACTTCCAAGACTCCTTGCTCTTCTTTACACTGAAGATTGTTCTTAATGACATTGGTTGGATGTTTGGGGTCGTTGTCCAGCTGCAGAATAAATTTGGAGCCAATCAAAAGCCTCCCTGATGGTATTACATGATGGATAATTATCTGCCTGTATTTCTCAGAAATGAGGACACCATTATTCTTGACCAAATTCCCAACTCCATTTGTTGAAATGCAGCCCCAAACGTGCAGGACCCTCCACCATGCTTCACTGAGGTCTGAAGACAGTCATTATTGTGCCGCTCTGAAGAACTGCTTACTGTTACAGACACGTATTTTACATTTTCACTCATCAGTCCATAGCACCTGCGGCCACTTTTCTTTCGTAGATATGGTTTTTGTCAGCAATTCTTCCATACAAACCACTTCTGGCCAAACTATTCCAAACCTTAGACAATTGTAGATGGGTCCCACTAGTTGCTGCCAGTTCTGAGCTGATGACACTGGTGGACATCTTCCGATTTCAAAGGAACATAAGCATGATGTGTCCTTCATCTGCTGCACTAAGTTTCCTGGACCTGAGTCTACTGTCCTCCACATTGCCCAAATCTTGGTGTCCTCCATGCTGGGAAATACAGCCAGATACTTAACCATCATGTAATACCAACCAGTGAGGCATCTGATTTGGCTTCAAATTTATTCTACAGCCCCACAACAACCCCAAAACATAACGCAAATGTCATTAACAACTATCTTTTGCAGTGAAGTGATGATATTGCTCCCACAGTGGCCTGATCATAGAATCAACAGAAGATCTGTGGTTAGTTCTCCAAGATGTTTGGAACAACCTCCCTGCAGAGTTTAATACCTGTGTGCAAGTACCTAGAACTATTTATGCTGTTTTGAATACAAAGGGCGGTCACACAAAATATTGATTAGATTTAGATTTCTCTTTTGCGCAATTCACTTTATTTTCAATTTTTCAAAATGCAAACTATTAACGCTACTATTTTTGAAAGCACTCTTACTTTGCAGCTTATTTTCTATACCTGCCTAAATATTTTGCATAGTTCTGTATGTATGTACTGTATATAGTGAATGGTTTATATAATGTGCTCTGCTGGCATAAAGCAGAAGACCCCTGGGGAAAACTGAAGTACCAGGCAGAGCCGTTTGTACCTACGAAAGTAACCAATGAAGAGGGCAGGAGTGTTTCGATCCCTTCACTGTGACCAGTGAAGTCTCAGAGGATGGGTTGCCAACAATCAAACATTAATTACTTAGTCTAAGAATAAGCCATCAATCTCAAAGTCCCTGGAATCCTTATTTCTAAGTCTCCAAAAACTAAGATCTTTAAAGTGGTGGTCCCACAATTAAAACACTTAGAAAAATAGAATGTTAGAGTTGGAAGCGACCTCCAGGGTCATCGTGTCCAACCCCCTGCTCAATGCAGGATTCACTAAACCATCTCAGACAGATGTCTGACCAGCCCCTGTTTGAAGACTGCCATTGAAGGAGAACTCACAACCTCTTGTTGAAGCCTGTTCCACTCATTGATCACCCTTCACTGTCAAAAAGTTTTATTGGACTTGTTACTTATCCACCACATAGATAATTCTTTGATCATTGGGGTCGGATTGATAGACATCTACCAATCACACAGGACTGGTAGTGATGGGTTCTGCAGTGCAATTTGTTCTCTTCAGAAGTCCCAAAAATGAAGCACAACCACCACTCCATTTAAACACAACATAGGACCCCTATGCTAGTGATCATTCGACTTTCTTGGGAGGTTTTGGTCCTGTTCTGCTCTGTTATATACATCAATGAAATATACTTTGTTTTCTTATATACGACATGCAGATGTAGCATGTGCCAATACTACTAAAAGCGTAATAACCCTATTTTGTGCTTCTTAGTAATGTGAACGAAAGATGAAAATGCTGAAGCCTGGACCATAAATAGTGTGCGGTTTTCTGTGCCGTTAACAAAATGGAGAGCACATTTGCAGCAGAAACATCAGAGAGACACAAAGCTGAAAGGACTCCTTGATAAAAAAAAAGGTACAAGATGTTCCACGAGCAGTCATATGGAGGCCAGCAGATGTTGTATTGACCTATACCAGGCTCAATGCAAAGAATCAGCCAAATTAGCTCTGTACATCCTCTCCGGTCCAGGTGTAGCAGAGATAGGATAAAAATATTGCTGATTGTCCCTGAAGTTGCTGGAAACCCCTCAACGCGCCTTTTATAGAAAAGGGTAAAAGTGGTGACAGCAAGGTCACTGCGGAACTCGAAAATCTGGACTAAGAATTCTCCATTTACGTAAATATAAAAGACATAAAAAATAAATGCCCCACAAAAACTATTACAGCTGAAATTAGCAGGAACAACACAAAGGACACCTTAAAGTTCCAGTCTACATTTAGGAGGAAAAAATATAGTCTGTTATTATAAGATTGTCTACTGCTTAGAACTACTTTTAAAAAAATCAAATATTCACTTATCGAACCCTAGTCGCTCTTTGGTTCTGTTGCCCATGTCCCCTGCCAAACTCCTCAATCTCTGAATAAGATAGAATTTCAGCAGTCGCAATAAAAAAAAGCTAAAATAACATACTTCTTTAGTCACTGTAAAATTCCAAAAAATATATAGAAACATTATTTAAAAAAAAGAAAAAACACTTGGCCTACGCGTTTCAAATGTAAACAAGTACTATATGGGTTTGAAACAAGTAATCCAAGTGGTTCTTCTTTTCAGAAATATTTTTTTTTCCATATATTTTTGGGAAGTTTAGAGGGACTAAATAAAGACTTTTTGTCACGGGGAAACTAGGTGGGCAAGAGCTAATAACCCGGGCCCCTGCAATTTCCCTCAGACTAGGGAAATCCTGACTGACCCTCTACCTACAGTTTACACTGATGGTGTGCATGTCTAGGCCTCGACCCTCACCCTGTCTCCTGTTTCAACCCTAGGCTGAAACCACCGCCCACCACCCAGTGAAAAGATCATACACCAATACCCACAGTTAGAACAGACAAGGATAACGGAAAATATACACCACGCCGCAGTCACTCAGGAATACACTATAAATGCGCAGGGCAAAATAAATACAAATATAGGAAGGAGTAAATAAGACAAAGGGAAATACACCACCAGCAACGAATCTCCAACAACCAGCTCTCCAATCCAGACCGAGATAACAACACACAAGACAGAAGCTATAATCGGCGACGCCCAATGTTCAGGAGAACTATTTAAAGGCAATGGGCATGGCCCAGCTTCCAATCCGAGCATCAGGTAAATTAAGCCCGGACCAGCTAGATAAAATCTAGCCGACGCCAATGAGCACATAGTGGTCAAAAGCGGAATTACCGCTATCTGTCGAACGACCTGGTCTGAACAGCGTCCGACATGACAGTATCCCGCCTTCTACGAGGGACCCCAGGGCCCTCACGGCTTATAGGACCCGGCTTGTCCGGATAGCGACGGTGAAAAAACCTGACCAGCCGATCCGCATGAATGTCAGAGGCTGGTACCCAGGACCTCCCCTCAGGCCCATAACCACGCCAGTGTACCAAGTACTGTAAAGTGCAGTGCACTACACGAGAGTCAACCACCTTGGAGACTTCAAATTCCAAATTACCATCCACCAAGACTGGAGGTGGCATAGGCGCCGCGTCCACAGAACCCACCACCTTCTTTAAAAGAGACCTGTGGAACACGTTGTGTATCTTATACACCGTAGGAAGCTCCAATCGGTACGCTACTGGGTTAATGACGGCGGTGACCCTAAATGGACCAATAAACCGTGGACCCAATTTAAGGGATGGTATTTTGAGTCTTATGTTTTTTGTGGATAACCACACCCAGTCATCCACACTCAGGTCCGGACCTGGCACACGCCTACTGTCAGCCACATGTTTATACCTAGCACCCACACTCAACAGGCGCTGTTTAACTCTCCTCCAGACTGATGACAATTGTGCTCCTAACTGGTCCTCCTCCGGAACGCCGGAAGAGCCCCTCTGACTTAAAGTACAAAATTGAGGATGTAGCCCGTAAACACAAAGAAACGGAGACTCCCCAGACGACTCCTGGCGGTGATTATTGATGGCAAACTCAGCCAAAGGAAGAAAGGTAGACCACTCCTCCTGGTTATCAGAGACAAAGCAGCGTAAGTACTGTTCCAAATTTTGGTTCATACGCTCAGTCTGACCTTTTGACTGAGGATGAAATGCCGAAGAATGAGACAACTTGATCCCCAGCCGTGAGCAAAATGCTTTCCAAAATTTTGCCACAAACTGAGTACCCCTATCAGACACGATGTCAGACGGAACCCCATGGAGTCTGACCACCTCCTGCACAAATACCTGAGCCAGAGTCTTAGCGTTAGGCAACGAAGGCAAAGACACAAAGTGCGACATTTTTGAAAACCGATCAACAATCACCAAGATGACCGTGTTCCCAGCTGAGGAGGGCAAATCAGTGATGAAATCCATGGAGATTTCCGTCCATGGCTTACTAGGTACCTCAAGAGGAAGTAGTGTGCCAACAGGACGGGAGCGGGGCGTCTTAGCCCTAGCGCACGTGGTACAAGCTGACACGTATGAAACCACGTCCTGTCGGATCTTGGGCCACCAAAACCGACGTGACACCAACTCCAAGGTACCTCTAACCCCTGGGTGGCCAGCCAGGACAGCATCATGATGCTCTGCCAAAACCTTTAAGCGGAGATGAAGCGGTACAAAAGTTTTGTTGATGGGAAGCTCAGATGGTACCTCCTCCTGAGCCTCGGCAATCTCAGCCTCAACCTCGGTAGTGAGAGCCGAAACCACAACACCCTTTTGGAGGATAGGTACTGGATCCTCCCGAGGTTCTCCCCCCGGAAAACACCTGGACAGAGCATCCGCCTTAGTGTTTTTAGACCCCGGTCTGTAAGTGACAACAAAATTGAACCGCGTGAAAAACAATGCCCAGCGAGCCTGCCTGGGGGACAGATGCTTGGCTGACTCCAAATACAGGAAATTCTTATGATCGGTAATAACAGTAACCTGATGTACCGACCCCTCCAAGAAGTGTCACCATTCCTCAAACGCCAACTTGATTGCCAACAACTCCCTGTTGCCGATATCGTAGTTACGTTCGGCGGACGACAGTTTCTTGGAGAAATAGGCGCATGGACGCAAATCACTCAAAGATGAGCCTTGTGATAGTACCGCCCCCACACCAACCTCAGACGCATCGACTTCCACAACAAAAGGTTTCGATACGTATGGCTGCACAAGAATGGGGGCTGAAACAAAACTGTTCTTAAGAAATTCAAATGCGCGCACAGCAGCCTCAGGCCAAATGGAGAAATTGGTACCCTTTTTAGTCATGTCAGTTAGCGGTTTAGCAATGATGGAAAAATCCTTGATAAATTTCCTATAGTAGTTAGAAAACCCAAGGGACCGCTGAAGTGCTTTCAGGTTATTAGGCCGTTCCCAATGCAGCACCGCTTGCACCTTAGCGGCATCCATTTTAAAACCAGAAGCAGACACAATATAACCCAAGAAAGGCAACTCTTGAACAGAAAATACACATTTCCCAAGTTTAGCATACAGCTTATTCTCTCTGAGAAGCTGTAACACCTGCCAGACTTGATCTAAATGAGTATCACGGTCACAAGAATATATGAGAATGTCATCTAGGTACACGATAACGAATTTCCCCAAAACATGCGAAAACACATAATTAATGAAATGTTGGAACACTGCAGGTGCGTTAGTCAACCCAAATGGCATCACCAAATTTTCAAAATGACCCTCAGGGGTATTAAAAGCCGTCTTCCACTCATGATGACCTTGACGGACTCTTATGAGGTTGTACGCCCCCCTGAGGTCAAGCTTGGTAAACCACTTAGCACCTGCCACCTGGTTGAACAAATCTGTGTTATGGTTCTCAATGGCAAGAGAACATAGCCCAGCAAACATAAGAACTAGCTCTTGGAAGGATGGAAACTAAACTGACCATGAACTAAACCTGCCGCACAACTAACAGTAGCCGGGTAGCGTTGCCTGCGTTTTATCCCTAGACGCCCAGCGCCGGCCGGAGGACTAACTAATCCTGGCAGAGGAAAATATAGTCCTGGCTCACCTCTAGAGAAATTTCCCCGAAAGGCAGACAGAGGCCCCCACATATATTGGCGGTGATTTTAGATGAAATAACAAACGTAGTATGAAAATAGGTTTAGCAAAATTGAGGTCCGCTTACTAGATAGCAGGAAGACAGAAAGGACACTTTCATGGTCAGCTGAAAACCCTATCAAAATACCATCCTGAAATTACTTTAAGACTCTAGTATTAACTCATAACATCAGAGTGGCAATTTCAGATCACAAGAGCTTTCCAGACACAGAAACGAAACTACAGCTGTGAACTGGAACAAAATGCAAAAACAAACAAGGACTAAAGTCCAACTTAGCTGGAAGTTGTCTAGCAGCAGGAACATGCACAGAAAGGCTTCTGATTACAATGTTGACCGGCATGGAAGTGACAGAGGAGCAAGGCTAAATAGCGACTCCCACATCCTGATGGGAACAGGTGAACAGAGGGGATGATGCACACCAGTTCAATTCCACCAGTGGCCACCGGGGGAGCCGAAAATCCAATTTCACAACAGTACCCCCCCCTCAAGGAGGGGGCACCGAACCCTCACCAGAACCACCAGGGCGATCAGGATGAGCCCTATGAAAGGCACGGACCAGATCGGAGGCATGAACATCAGAGGCAGTCACCCAAGAATTATCCTCCTGACCGTATCCCTTCCATTTGACCAGATACTGGAGTTTCCGTCTGGAAACACGGGAGTCCAAGATTTTTTCCACAACGTACTCCAACTCGCCCTCAACCAACACCGGAGCAGGAGGCTCAACGGAAGGCACAACCGGTACCTCATACCTGCGCAATAATGACCGATGAAAAACATTATGAATAGAAAAAGATGCAGGGAGGTCCAAACGGAAGGACACAGGGTTAAGAATCTCCAATATCTTGTACGGGCCGATGAACCGAGGCTTAAACTTGGGAGAAGAAACCCTCATAGGGACAAAACGAGAAGACAACCACACCAAGTCCCCAACACAAAGCCGAGGACCAACCCGACGCCGGCGGTTGGCAAAAAGCTGAGTCTTCTCCTGGGACAACTTCAAATTGTCCACTACCTGCCCCCAAATCTGATGCAACCTCTGCACCACAGCATCCACTCCAGGACAATCCGAAGATTCCACCTGACCAGAAGAAAATCGAGGATGAAACCCCGAATTACAGAAAAAGGGAGACACCAAGGTGGCAGAGCTGGCCCGATTATTGAGGGCAAACTCCGCTAAAGGCAAAAAAGCAACCCAATCATCCTGATCTGCAGACACAAAACACCTCAAATATGTCTCCAAGGTCTGATTCGTCTGCTCGGTCTGGCCATTAGTCTGAGGATGGAAAGCAGACGAGAAAGACAAATCTATGCCCATCCTAGCACAGAATGCTCGCCAAAATCTAGACACGAATTGTGTACCTCTGTCAGAAACGATATTCTCCGGAATACCATGCAAACGGACCACATTTTGAAAAAACAGAGGAACCAACTCGGAAGAAGAAGGTAACTTAGGCAGGGGAACCAAATGGACCATCTTAGAGAAACGATCACACACCACCCAAATGACAGACATCTTCTGAGAAACAGGAAGATCCGAAATAAAATCCATCGAGATGTGCGTCCAGGGCCTCTTCGGGATAGGCAAGGGCAACAACAATCCACTAGCCCGAGAACAACAAGGCTTGGCCCGAGCACAAACGTCACAAGACTGCACGAAGACTCGCACATCTCGAGACAGGGAAGGCCACCAGAAGGACCTTGCCACCAAATCCCTAGTACCAAAGATTCCAGGATGACCTGCCAACGCAGAAGAATGAACCTCAGAAATGACTTTACTGGTCCAATCATCAGGAACAAACAGTCTACCAGGTGGGCAACGATCAGGTCTATCCGCCTGAAACTCCTGCAAGGCCCGCCGCAGGTCTGGAGAAACGGCAGACAATATCACTCCATCCTTAAGGATACCTGTAGGTTCAGAATTACCAGGGGAGTCAGGCTCAAAACTCCTAGAAAGGGCATCCGCCTTAACATTCTTAGAACCCGGCAGGTAGGACACCACAAAATTAAACCGAGAGAAAAACAACGACCAGCGCGCCTGTCTAGGATTCAGGCGTCTGGCGGACTCAAGATAAATTAGATTTTTGTGGTCAGTCAATACCACCACCTGATGTCTAGCCCCCTCAAGCCAATGACGCCACTCCTCAAAAGCCCACTTCATGGCCAAAAGCTCCCGATTCCCAACATCATAATTCCGCTCGGCGGGCGAAAATTTACGCGAGAAAAAAGCACAAGGTCTCATCACGGAGCAATCGGAACTTCTCTGCGACAAAACCGCCCCAGCTCCGATTTCAGAAGCGTCGACCTCAACCTGAAAAGGAAGAGCAACATCAGGCTGACGCAACACAGGGGCGGAAGAAAAGCGGCGCTTAAGCTCCCGAAAGGCCTCCACAGCAGCAGGGGACCAATCAGCAACATCAGCACCCTTCTTAGTCAAATCAGTCAATGGTTTAACAACATCAGAAAAACCAGCAATAAATCGACGATAAAAGTTAGCAAAGCCCAAAAATTTCTGAAGACTCTTAAGAGAAGAGGGTTGCGTCCAATCACAAATAGCCTGAACCTTGACAGGATCCATCTCGATGGAAGAGGGGGAAAAAATATATCCCAAAAAGGAAATCTTTTGAACCCCAAAAACGCACTTAGAACCCTTCACACACAAGGAATTAGACCGCAAAACCTGAAAAACCCTCCTGACCTGCTGGACATGAGAGTCCCAGTCATCCGAAAAAATCAAAATATCATCCAGATACACAATCATAAATTTATCCAAATAATCACGGAAAATGTCATGCATAAAGGACTGAAAGACCGAAGGTGCATTAGAAAGACCAAAAGGCATCACCAAATACTCAAAGTGGCCCTCGGGCGTATTAAATGCGGTTTTCCACTCATCCCCCTGCTTAATTCGCACCAAATTATACGCCCCACGGAGATCTATCTTAGAGAACCACTTGGCCCCCTTTATGCGAGCAAACAAATCAGTCAGCAGTGGCAACGGATATTGATATTTAACCGTGATTTTATTCAAAAGCCGATAATCAATACACGGCCTCAAAGAGCCATCTTTCTTAGCCACAAAGAAAAAACCGGCTCCTAAGGGAGATGACGAAGGACGAATATGTCCCTTTTCCAAGGACTCCTTTATATATTCTCGCATAGCAGCATGTTCAGGCACAGACAGATTAAATAAACGACCCTTAGGGTATTTACTACCCGGAATCAAATCTATGGCACAATCGCACTTCCGGTGCGGAGGTAATGAACCAAGCTTAGGTTCTTCAAAAACGTCACGATATTCAGTCAAGAATTCAGGAATCTCAGAGGGAATAGATGATGAAATGGAAACCACAGGTACGTCCCCATGCATCCCCTTACATCCCCAGCTTAACACAGACATAGCTTTCCAGTCAAGGACTGGGTTATGAGATTGCAGCCATGGCAATCCAAGCACCAACACATCATGTAGGTTATACAGCACAAGAAAGCGAATAATCTCCTGATGATCCGGATTAATCCGCATAGTTACTTGTGTCCAGTATTGTGGTTTATTGCTAGCCAATGGGGTGGAGTCAATCCCCTTCACGGGTATAGGAGTTTCAAGAGGCTCCAAATCATACCCACAGCGTTTGGCAAAGGACCAATCCATAAGACTCAAAGCGGCGCCAGAGTCGACATAGGCATCCGCGGTAATAGATGATAAAGAACAAATCAGGGTCACAGATAGAATAAACTTAGACTGTAAAGTGCCAATTGAAACAGACTTATCAAGCTTCTTAGTACGCTTAGAGCATGCTGATATAACATGAGTTGAATCACCGCAATAGAAGCACAACCCATTTTTCCGTCTAAAATTCTGCCGTTCACTTCTGGACAGAATTCTATCACATTGTATATTCTCTGGCGTCTTCTCAGTAGACACCGCCAAATGGTGCACAGGTTTGCGCTCCCGCAGACGCCTATCGATCTGGATAGCCATTGTCATGGACTCATTCAGACCCGCAGGCACAGGGAACCCCACCATAACATCCTTAATGGCGTCAGAGAGACCCTCTCTGAAATTCGCCGCCAGGGCGCACTCATTCCACTGAGTAAGCACAGCCCATTTACGAAATTTCTGGCAGTATATTTCAGCTTCGTCTTGCCCCTGAGATAGGGACATCAAGGCCTTTTCCGCCTGAAGTTCTAACTGGGGTTCCTCATAAAGCAACCCCAAGGCCAGAAAAAACGCATCCACATTGAGCAACGCAGGATCCCCTGGAGCCAATGCAAAAGCCCAATCCTGAGGGTCGCCCCGGAGCAAGGAAATCACAATCCTGACCTGCTGAGCAGGATCTCCAGCAGAGCGAGATTTCAGGGACAAAAACAACTTGCAATTATTTTTGAAATTTTGAAAGCAAGATCTATTCCCCGAGAAAAATTCAGGCAAAGGAATTCTAGGTTCAGATATAGGAACCTGAACAACAAAATCTTGTAAATTTTGAACTTTCGTGGTGAGATTATTCAAACCTGCAGCTAAACTCTGAAAATCCATTTTAAACAGGTGAACACAGAGCCATTCCAGGATTAGAAGGAGAGAGAGAGAGGAAGGCTGCAATATAGGCAGACTTGCAAGAGATTCAATTACAAGCACACTCAGAACTGAAGAGAAGAAAAAAAAAAATC
Source organism: Ranitomeya variabilis (assembly GCF_051348905.1). Classification (NCBI taxonomy): domain Eukaryota; kingdom Metazoa; phylum Chordata; class Amphibia; order Anura; family Dendrobatidae; genus Ranitomeya; species Ranitomeya variabilis. The sequence continues at coordinate 582,399,612 of NC_135233.1, forward strand.
TTCAGCAGACTTCTCTTTTCTCTCCTTTCTCTGTCAATTAATTTAACCCTTTTCTGGCCGGTCAAACTGTTATGGTTCTCAATGGCAAGAGAACATAGCCCAGCAAACATAAGAACTAGCTCTTGGAAGGATGGAAACTAAACTGACCATGAACTAAACCTGCCGCACAACTAACAGTAGCCGGGTAGCGTTGCCTGCGTTTTATCCCTAGACGCCCAGCGCCGGCCGGAGGACTAACTAATCCTGGCAGAGGAAAATATAGTCCTGGCTCACCTCTAGAGAAATTTCCCCGAAAGGCAGACAGAGGCCCCCACATATATTGGCGGTGATTTTAGATGAAATAACAAACGTAGTATGAAAATAGGTTTAGCAAAATTGAGGTCCGCTTACTAGATAGCAGGAAGACAGAAAGGACACTTTCATGGTCAGCTGAAAACCCTATCAAAATACCATCCTGAAATTACTTTAAGACTCTAGTATTAACTCATAACATCAGAGTGGCAATTTCAGATCACAAGAGCTTTCCAGACACAGAAACGAAACTACAGCTGTGAACTGGAACAAAATGCAAAAACAAACAAGGACTAAAGTCCAACTTAGCTGGAAGTTGTCTAGCAGCAGGAACATGCACAGAAAGGCTTCTGATTACAATGTTGACCGGCATGGAAGTGACAGAGGAGCAAGGCTAAATAGCGACTCCCACATCCTGATGGGAACAGGTGAACAGAGGGGATGATGCACACCAGTTCAATTCCACCAGTGGCCACCGGGGGAGCCGAAAATCCAATTTCACAACAAATCTGGTATTAGTGGCATAGGGTATGGATCACGAACCGTAATCTTGTTCAATTCCCTGAAATCCAAACACGGGCGTAATCCGCCATCTTTCTTCTTCACGAAGAAGAACCCTGCTGCCACAGGTGAGGATGAAGGCCTGATGTGCCCTTTGCTCAAACTTTCAGCAATGTAATGCTTTAATGCTTGTCTCTCCGGACCGGAGATGTTAAACATTCTTGCTTTAGGCAATTTAGCCCCTGGTTTAAATCTGATAGTACAGTCATAGGGGTGATGTGGCGGCAACTCTGAACAACCCTTCTCAGAGAACACATCCACAAAATCCAGAAGTGACTCCGGAACGCTTGAAGTCACAGAAGACACACATGTGGCCAGGCAATTATCCTGGCAGAACTTGCTCCACTGAATTATGTCCTGAGTTTTCCAGTCAATTACCGGGTTGTGCATAGACAACCATGGAAAACCCAAAACCACCTGAGCAGGAAGATTCCTGAGCATGTAACCTGCTCGGAATGTAGAACCCCAATGTGGAGTTTCACCTCAGCCACAAATTCAGTAATCTCCCCCTGTGAGAGAGGAGCAGCATTCATGGTGACCACGCGGATAGGATGAGGCAGTTTTTCAATCCTAAAACCTGCTGTGCACGCAAACTCCTCATCAATGAGATTTGTGGCTGAACCACTATCCACAAACACAGTAATTGGCAGCTCACTGCCAGCGATTATAACCTTAGCAGGGAGCATGCATTGAGAAACCACCATGGAGGACATAAGCTCAGATTGGTCTCCTCCACACCCTCTGAGCTTAGAAGTTTTCCGCCGTTGCGTTTTTCTTAGACAGCAGAGGACAGATGTTAATAAAATGACCAGTCTTACCGCAGTAAAAACAGGCTCCCTGCTTCCTGAGCTCAGGGGCTCGTCGCTTCCATGTGACACCCCTGCGATTTGCATAGGCTCCGTGGGCTCACCTGCAGCAACCACACGTGAACCTAAATCCTGTCCCATAGGCGGTGTCTCATGCTCCCCCTGATGCAAACGGCGATCAATGCGGACAACCAGACTCATAGCGGAATCTAGAGAAGTAGGAGTCTCGTACATCAGAAGGGCTTTTTTAACCCTTCCAGAAACCCCATGAATAAGCTGACTCCGCAGCGCTGGATCATTCCACTGCGTATCGATCGCCCAGCGATGAAATTCAGAACAGTAATCCTCTGCAACTCGCTCCCCCTGGCGAATAGTGCGTATCTTAAATTCTGCTAGAGCCATTCTGTCTGGCTCATCGTAAATATTTCCAAGAGAGGAAAAAAAACTCTCCACAGAGTCAAATGCAGCAGAATCAGATGGCAAAGAAAACGCCCATGCTTGGGGATCCCCGCTTAACAATGACAACACCAGGCCCACACGCTGAGCCTCATTACCTGAGGAGATCGGGCGCATACGGAAATATAGTTTGCAAGCTTCACAAAAAGAAACAAATTTACTGCGTTCCCCAGCAAATTTTTCAGGCAAAGGAAACTTAGGCTTAGCAACTCTACCTGTCGCTCCAGCTTGCACATTAGATACTGCTAGTCCCTGTTGCTGCACTGCCCCCCTCAACTCAGTGACCTGTAGGGACAGCGCCTCCAACTGGCGGGTTATGGAAGTCATGGGATCCATGACAAAACAAAAAAAAAAGGAAACCCCTTTTTTTTTTTTTTTTTTGTTTTAAAGGCCGATTATAATGTCACGGGGAAACTAGGTGGGCAAGAACTAATAACCCGGGCCCCTGCAATTTCCCTCAGACTAGGGAAATCCTGACTGACCCTCTACTTAGAGTTTACACTGATGGTGTGCATGTCTAGGCCTCGACCCTCGCCCTGTCTCCTGTTTCAACCCTAGGCTGAAACCACCGCCCACCACCTAGTGAAAAGATCATACACCAATACCCACAGTTAGAACAGACAAGATTAACGGAACATATACACCACGCCACAGTCACTCAGGAATACACTATAAATGCGCAGGGCAAAATAAATACAAATATAGGAAGGAGTAAATAAGACAAAGGGAAATACACCACCAGCAACGATAATCCAACTACTAGCTCACCACTCCAGACCGAGATAACGCACAAGACAGAAGCTATATCCGGCGACGCCCAATGTTCAGGAGAACTATTTAAAGGCAATGGGCATGGCCCAGCTTCCAATCCGAGCATCAGGTAAATTAACCCCGGACCAGCTAGATAAAATCTAGCCGACGCCAATGAGCACATAGTGGTCAAAAGTGGAATTACCGCTGTCTGTCGAACGACCTGGTCTGAACAGCGTCCGACATGACACTTTTTCTATTGAGGCTGCTGGAATTATCTACTCTACCTTACTGACATCCTGGGAACCGGCCCACACCGTTGTCCGTGCACCACACCCAACAAGCTACTACTATTGTTACCTTGAAGTGGTGAGCTGATGAACTTTTCTTTTCTATACTGGTACATCTTGGGCAAAAAGAGACAATCTGCCAAATTGGACAGAAACTGTAACCTGGCGACTATTGGCAGAAGAGGAGACCAAGAGAAGAGGCGGTCTAGAAAGTGAGTATGTGGTTTTGGATTTTTTTTCATTGTTTTAGGAACTATATGGACCCATTTTCAAAATAATTCTAAGTAGTGGTCAACCTCTTTAAGCCCAGGTAATCCTCCTCTATTAGAAGACACTGAGCTCTTCTTAAAATAATTTTCCCAAATTATAAAGTGATGGCATACTGGTATGATTCATGTTAAGGGTCTGTCCTGGTGCAAGTGTAGTGCTGCATCCCGTTCTTATTTTTCTTTGCACAATGGCGCTCTTGGTCACTCGTCTATGCCCACAACTGTCTGCAGCTGACCCCATTTATTTCACTGTACAACCGGGTTTCACTATGTCAGGGGAAAAAACACAGGAAATACAACTGTACACCAATGATATGGCTCCCAAATATTAAAGATTGGTCGGATAACCACTGATCATAAAGTGGTGAGATATCCTTTCTGAGAGAGAAAAAAAACACTTTTAACGGGTTTCTACGCAGGTCTTTAATTTCAGTTGCGGTGATCAAAACCCAACACTATGCCCCAGCAAATAAGGGGTCCTCTCTTCAGCCTGCGATTGGATGAGATGTGCTTGAAGAATCTAGATAAGCTTGAACAATGCGTAACGACCAATAGAATGGTATTTAACAGGGAGAAATGCAAGTTTCTACATCTGAGCAAGAAAAACGAGAATAACAGCTACAGAATAGGAGGAATAGAACTAAGCAACAGCACGTATGAAAAAGACTTGAGTATACTAATAGATCACAGACTGCACATGAGTCAGCAGTGTGATGCAGCAGCAAAAAAGGCAAACACAGTTCTAGCATGTATTAAGAAAAGAATAGAGTGTAGATGATGTTAAGTAATTATCCCCCTCTACTCTTCCTTGGTAAGGCCTCATCTGGAATACTGTGTCCAGTTCTGGGTACCACATTTTAAAAATTAGCATTGAAAAACTGGAGCAAGTTCAGAGAAGAGCTACCAGGATGGTGAGCGACTGCAAGCTATGTCCTACGAGGAAAGGTTAAAGGATCTGGGAATGTTTAGCTTGCAAAAAAGAAGGTTAAGAGGAGACTTAATAGATGTCTACAAATATCTGAAGGGCTGTCACAGTGTAGAGGGATCATCCTTATTCTCACTTGCACATGGAAGCACGGGAAGCAATGGAATGAAACTGAAAGGGAGAAGATACAGATTAGATATTAGAAAAAGCTTTTTGACAGTGAGGGTGACCAATGAGTGGAACAGGCGGCAACGAGAGGTGGTGAGTTCAGCTTAAATGGAAGTCTTCAGAGGTAGGACAGGCATCTGTATGAGATGGCTTAGTGAATCCTGCATTGAGTAGGGGGTTGGACACAATGACACTTGAGTCCCCTTTCAACTCAAACATTCTATGATTCTATGTCTTAAAGAGTTGTCTCCATAAAATCAAGTTATTCCCTAACTATAGGGTAAGAGATTACTTTCTGATCGCTACCGGTCCCAAGACTGGGGCTCTGAAGCCCCAAAAATGGAGCGGAGGTGTGCATACTCTACCTGCGCTCTATTAGTTGTCAAAGGGGCTGCTGGAAATAGAAGAGCGCAGCACTCTTTCATTTTACTCACCCTCTGAAGACAACTTCCAGCCTCGACTCAGTTAGAAACGGCTGAAAACAGTGAACAATACATTCACCTACAGAGTCGAACAATGATTTGGGTTTAGAGTCCTTTTACATCTAAGGATCAGAGAAGCCCAAGCGTTGATTTGTATTCTTGTAGTGTTCACCTTGGCGAAACCTTTAGTTCATGATTTCTCTAAATAATGAAAGAAAAAGTTACCCAGAAGTATTTTCTCTGGAGCATTTTCTGCCTTCACATCTCTGACTGGAGTTCAGACGCTTGTCTTTAATAAATCAACTCTATTGCCATAGAAGCCTAAATACAGAATAATGTTGAAATACTCCTATTTAGGATCATACAATCTCAAGGATTTTTTTCTTTCTCTCCAAATTCCCCGGGGGCACTCATACTTTACTGGTACATTTGTAGCAACGGTTTCTTCCTTCTGAATGTAAAAGATGGCAAATCGCAGGGTTAATAAACATCTTTGCAGTGATTTATTGAGAGCGGCCATGTCACTTCTCCATTCCACCCCTATGGCGATTGCTCCTGGAAGGTGTAATTTAGATTTCTCCATAAAACTCACAAAAATGTCAGTTCTTCAATTAGATTTTTTTACTTCCTTGACAGCTTAGGAGGCCCAACTCTCCTTGTTCTTCTTCTGTGAGAAGGTCTCCGCTGTTATACTCAATTTTAACAAACCTGTCTCCTATTGGCGATACATTACAGAGGAGATATCCATCTCCTGATATAATGGCTCGGAGTACATTTCATAAGTTGGAAGTTCTAGATATTCCCTATAAGTCACACATCAGTGGGCACCACGTAATGTACTGAGAGAACGGGGCCATCATTTACGGCTAATGTCCTACGAGGTTCATTCTTTTCAGAAAAGAAAAATTTCCCTCTAATTGCAAATAATCCCCATAAAACATGGATAGAAATCTTGTATTAAGACTTATACAAGTGGGTATTTCAACTCTGGATTGACCGTGGCCCAAAGGTTCCCTTGCCTACATGAGGTGACCAATAGTTGAGGCTTCCAGTTTAATTTTTGTCCTATTAGGGTACATGGGCATCACAGCAAGAGCACCTCTCTCAGGACATCTCTTTAGAAGAAAAAATTACTTTTGTTCTTGGGGTATCCGTTGAGTGGTGTATAGCATATTTGACAACTTTTAACACAGGATGTTCGCAACACAGCTGAAACCTTTTTTTTTCCAAATCCACGCCTCATTTTTCAGGGTGCACTCGATTTACCAGAACACATCCCTCCATGGACCATTTCCCGCCCTTTTGCATTTTAGATGGTGGGGCTCCATCTAATGACAGATCAGACTGGCTTCATGTGCACCGCTGAAACTTTTTTCCAAATCCACGCCTAATTTTCCAGGGTGCGCCCGATTTACCAGAACACATCCGTCCATGGATCATTTCCTGCCCCTTTGAATTTTAGATGGTTGGGCTCCATCTGTTGACAGATCAGCCTGGCTTCATGCACAACAAGCCATTCAGGGTAACGCATGTTGGTGACACTGGGGATATTTGCCAACTTTTTGGGGCGTTAAGGAGGTGTTTACTTTTCCATGGAGGTGCAAATTACAGAGCCTCACCCTTCCACTGGCTCACCAGGAATTAGGACTTCTGGGACTTTGGGGCTTCCAGGGCCAACTTCCTCAACCAGTGGCACTCCGCTCTTGGAAGGCACTCACAAAGAGGAGGTAGCAGCAAGTTTAGGAAGCTGACTGACTACATTGATGTATATGGCCAGGTGACTTGATTGTCCCAACCTGGGTTCTCCAAATGTCGTTAAGGGTTCAGTGGAGCAAAGGGTGCAATGGAGCAGGATTATCTGGTAATGGCCGTGAGCAGGCACATGACCGCAAGTATGTGATTTACATACATACAGTCACATGCAGACTAGAATTTTATGGCCTCACTCAATACAAGTGAATTGAGTAAGGCTGGATACGTCTAGTCGGAATGTGGCCAGAAGTATGAAAATCACATACTTGTGGTCACATGACCACCGCTTAGGGTCGGACTGGCCCACCGGAGAACCGGAGGATTCTCCGGTGGGCCCAGGCCCTGACACCTGCTGGCATACACCGCCCGCCATCAGAGCCCGCAGACCAGGGCCCCCCCGCCGCTCCCTCAGGGGCCCCCAGCTCACACGGCCCGGACGGCCGCTATGGGGCCGTAAGCCAGGGGTCCCGGCGCCAATGCCGCCCCCCAGCGCTCGTTAATGGGGAGAGAGCATCAGATGGCGCTCCCTCTCCCATGATTCCCCTCGCCTCTGACACACAGCAGGGGCGCGATGACGTCACTTCATCGCACACCTGCTGTGTGAGGCCGACAGCAGTGCAGCTCCTGACATCGGAGCAGAGCACCTGCTGGAGTCAGCGTGGGAGCGAGGAGAGGTGAGTATTGTGCTTTTTTTAATGTTTTTTTTATTATTGAGTCCTGGCTGGTTGTATGGGGGGGGTGAGCTGCATGATGTCCTATGGGGCAAGGAGGGGGTGTGAGCTGCATGAAGCCCTATGGGGCAAGGGGGGTGAGCTGCATGATGCCCTATGGGGCAAGGGGGGTGAGCTGCATGATGCCCTATGGGGCAGGGGGGTGAGCAGCATGATGCCCTATGGGGCAAGGGGGGGTGAGCTGCATGATGCCCTATGGGGCAAGGAGGGGGTGGGAGCTGCATGATGCCCCATGGGACAAGGGGAGGTGAGCTGCATGATGCCCTATGGGGCAGGGGGGGTGAGCTGCATGATGCCCTATGGGGCAAGGAAGGGGTGTGAGCTGCATGATGCCCTATGGGGCAAGGGGGGTGAGCTGCATGATGCCCTATGGGGGGAGCTGTATGATGCCCTATGAGGGTGAGCTGCATGATACCCTATGAGAGGGGGCAGCGTGATACCCTATGAGGGGGCTACATTATATTCCATGAAGGGGCTGCATTATACCTTATGAGGGGGGTTGCACTATACTCTAAGGGGGCTACATTATACCCTATGGGGGCTGCATTATACTCTGAAGCTGGTTGCATTATATTCTATGGGGGGGGCTACATTATATTCTATAGGGGGCTGCATTATATTCTGTGAGGGGGATACATTGTACCCTATGAGGGGGCTACTTTATTTTCTTTGAGGGGGATACCCCAACCCCTGCTACATAATTAAGACGTGTACTACCTTATATTATACCCTGATATTAGCGTGTTTTAACGCACAATTGGTGGTCTTGTATTTATTACTATGTAGCTACATAGTGGGCCCCAAGAATGATTTTCTCTGGTGGGCCCAAGGTGCTCCAGTCCGACGCTGCCACCGCTCCTGGCACCAGAGAATCCTCACAGCACACAGTGAATCCAATGTGAAGATTCACAAGTATGCAGTCAGATAGAGTGACTGCAGGCTTGTAACCCAAGACCGAATAACCCCCTTAAACTAGTATGATTTATAGTGATGAGCTGCCAAAAAAATGGAATCTGCTAAGTGGAGAACTTCTTTAGGGTCAGGTGAAAATTCTGATTCATATTCTGGTCACCTACAGAATACATGACCTTTATTAAGCCTTGCTAACGTCTAAAGAAAAAATTGTCTGGAATCTTCATACACCTGGTGGTGTTAAAGGGAATCTGTCACTAGGTTTTTGCTATGTTGTCTTAGAGAATCATGTTGTAGGGGCAGAAACTCTGATTCCAGCGATGTTCCTCTTTCTGGTCTGCATGCTGTTAATCTGATAAAATCTGTCTTCTCTGCTGCAGATCTATCAGAGCTCTGAATGCCAAGCCCTGTATAATCCTGCCTACACCACTGATTGGCTGATTTCTGTGTACACATAAGAAGAAAGCTGCAAATCAGTGGTGAGGGCGTTGTTACACAGAGCAGGACGACTACAATCTGTGTACATTGTGCATAAGCAGAAAGCTGCCAATCAGTGATGTGGGTGGGGTTACATGGAGCAGGAGGACTACAAGGCACGAGACAACTAATCCTCTAGTGATAATCTCCTGCTGATTAAATACACTGATTTTATAGAAACAACAACACAGATTAGTAAGGGACACACAGCTGCAATCAGGATCTTTGCCAGTACATCAGTTTACATAGCAAAAACCTGCTGACAGATTCCCTTTCACGACCGCTGATACGCCTTTTAACGGCAGCAGTTAAGGTTAGTTATGCCTCAGCGCCGCTTTTTAACGGCACTGAGAAATAAGTGTATAGCGCCCCCCAGCATCGACATTTCTCCAGGATCGCACATCAGATGAGAGAGAAATAGGGTTCCCCGATCTCCCCTGGTACTTCCGGTGTCCCTGCAACCCCCCGTGAAGTCTCCCAGTGTCTTCTTCCTGGAAGAAAATGGCGCCCATTGACAATGGGCAACAATAGGAAATCTTTCCTCTTAGTTCATTTTGATCACTGTGGTAGACCCTATAACAGTGATCAAAATAAAAAAAATAGTAAATCACCCCCCCTTAGATAGGTAAAAATAATAATATAAAAAAATGTAATTTATTTCCATTTTTCCATTAGGGATAGAGTTGGGCTAAAGTTAGGGTTGGGCTAAAGTTAGGGCTGGGCTAAAGTTAGGGTTGAGATAAAGTTAGGGTTGGGGATAGAGTTAGGGTTGGGCCAAAGTTAGGGTTGGGCTAAAGTTAGGGTTGGTCTAGGGTTAGAGTTGTGGTTGGGTTTGTGGTTAGGATTATGGTTAAGGTTGGGATTAGGGTGTGTTGGGGTTAGGGTTGTGGTTAGGGTTGGGATTAGGGTTAGGGTTGGGATTAGGGGTGTGTTGGGGTTAGGGTTGAAGTTAGAATTGGGGGGGTTTCCACTGTTTAGGTACATCAGGGGGTCTCCAAACGTGACATGGTGCCACCATTGGATTCCAGCCAATTTTGCGTTCAAAAAGTCAAACAGTGTTCTCTCCCTTCTGAGCCCTGCCATGCACCCAAATAGTGGCTTTCCCCTACATACAGGGTATCGGCATACTCAGGAGAAATTACACAACAAATTGTGTGGTCCATTTTCTCCTGATACCCCTGTGAAAATAAAAAAATTGGTTCCAAACAAAAAAATTTGTGAAAAAAGGAAAATGTTAATTATTTTCTTCCACATTGCTTTAGTTCTCATGAAGCACATGAAGGGTTAATAAACTTTTAAATTTGATTTTGCGCACCTTGAGGGGTGCAGTGTTTAGAATGGTGTCACTTTTGGGCATTTTCTGTTATATTGACCCCCCAAAACTCACTTGAAATGTGAGGTGGTCCCTAAAAAAAATGGTTTTGTAAATCTTGTAGGAAAAATGCGAAATCGCTGGTCAATTTTTAACTCTTAAAACTCTTCTAACAAAAAAAGTATGTTTCCAAAATTGTGCTGATGTAAAGTAGACATGTGCGAAATGTTATTTATTAACTATTTTGTATGACACCACTCTCTGATTTAAGTGTACAAAAATTAAAAATTTGAAAATTGCAAAATTTTCAAAATTTTTGCCAAATTTCCTTTTTTTCATAAATAAGTTTAAGATATATCGAATAAATTTTTACCACTATCATGAAGTACAATATGTAACGAAAAAACAGTCTCAGACTCAGTGTGATACGTTTCAGCATCCTAGAGCTATAACCTCATAAAGTGACAGTGGTCAGAATTGTAAAAATTGTTTTGGTTATTGAGTACCAAACTGGCTTTCGCTAAGGGGTTAAAACATATCTACTTTCTTCTAAAAACAGCACCATACATGTCCAGAGGTTATGCCTGGTACCTGGTATTGCAGGTCTATTGAAGTCAATGGGGCTAAGATGCAATAGTACCCGCAACCTGTGGACAGGTGTGGCACTCTTTTCGGAAGAAAGCAGCCATTTGTTTCCTATTTTATACAATCCACTTAACCCAAACTCTGAGAGGTGACCACCTAATCTCCAAATTAATTTCAAAAGTGATAGTAATGGTTTCAGCTATACGCTTGGCCCCTAGGTGCCGATTACAACATTTCTATGTAACTATGTATTTTAAATATGGATGTCCAGGTTATAAGATCCAGAATTCTGCTGTCAGTACGAGCCCCAACGTGATTAATATCCAGCTCGATGGCGTAAAGCCTTGCCATGACTTTCTTACATAACCCTTCCATTGCACCAGGGTCTATTTTTCTATAGAGCTGTCAAGGGCATTGTCTTGTATGAGCCAAAATATGAGTTTATATATAGATTCCCAAATAAAACCGAACATTTATTTAAGTTTAACTGGATATTTCACATCTCATTGCTTTTAACTCCGCTAAATCTTGCAAGACTCGACACGGATCACAGGGCAATGGGACTAAAGAGATTTCTATCCTAAGACAAGGCATTGGATTTCTCTAGCGTTCTATATTATGACCTCCTCGTTGAGTATCAAAGTCAAAAATTACATGAGCAGAGGCGAGAACAGCTGCCCGTGACTCTGTCTCCTTCATTTCCCAGAGGTCCAATTCCCGATGGAACTGGTGGAACCTCCTTGACCTTAGAGTGTTTACCAGCCAAATTTACGCACCCAGTTTACCCTTGCAATGACCAGAAGGGAGAGGCTTTTATCTGCCTCTTGTCCTTACATTACAATAATAGTTTCGCAGCATTAACGCGAAAGCGTTTGTGCATCAGTAAATGGTGCAGAACGCCGGATGGCTCTTGGTCTCTCGCAAGGGGAAAAAAAAAAATCCAAATTCATTTTGCAGCCATTATCAGCAACGAAATTAGTATTTTTTTTCTCTTATTTCCCGTCAGTTCTTGTCCTAAATGAATCTTGACTCATCCAACGATTATTTTATTTAAAAAAATGTCCTTCTATTCACTACGGTCATTTCATGCCTGGCAAGGTCAACGGCAAGAAAAGCAAAATCTCTTGCCCTGTTTTTCAGCTGAGAAATCTGATCTGGGTGATTAACAAGCTTCTATTCACATAGCGCCTGCGTATAATTTGCAATTTCTAGACATAGGAAATCTATACGTTCAAAAGAAACGATGATAATGACGATTATTTTCCATGAGGTCGTTCTAATGGTCGGCCAAGGAGATAAAAGTTGAATAATATATTACAACAGCTAGAAATTCGATAAAAGTTATGCATGATAAAAAGTAAGATAAAGCGTATAATAAAGTACCAATATCGACCATGTCAGACCATGACACTGCTATCAGGTCAAGTTCTGGTTAGTCCCTTCGCCATTAACACTGGGTGGCAAATTGGATAGGACAACCGTCGCCAATGATCGCATTGCTAGCAGACAACATGTGGGCAGAGAAACAAAAAAAATTTTTTCCATAGGGGAGAATAGCATAAATATGAATAATCACCCAGTAAAGGAAAAAGAAAATACAAGGGGCAACCAATATTATCAATGAAGTAAGTAAAGTTTATAGATAATTACAATAAAAACACAATGGTAAGGAAAGGTCTCCAACGATCGCCTTGCTAGCAGACACCATGTGGACAGGGAATTGGCACAATGGTTAATGAAAAGATGGACAAGAAACCAAAGCCAGCCAATAATTCCTAGAATGAGCGGACGGAATCTTTAAAGGGAATCTGTCTGCAGGGTTTTGTGCCATAATCTGAGAGCAGCATAATGTAGGGGCAGAGACTCTGATTCCAGGGATATGTCAGTTGCTCAGCTGCTTGCTGTAGTTTCAATACAATCAATGTTATATCAGCATGAGATGCAGGACTAGATGTCATGTGCTGGAGAGTCCAGCTAATCTGTGTAACCCAGCCCCCACCACCGATTAGCATCTTGCAAACAATGTACACAGGAAGCTGCCAATCAGGGGCCTTGGAAGGGTGATTCACAGCTCAGGATTCTGAGCACTGCAACATCTCGAGCAGAAAAAACAGGGATTCAATCAAAACTGCGCCATTCGTGATATATCGCTGGAATCGGCTCTCTACCCATACAACCTGGGTAGAGATACGGGGAGGGACGGAGTGGCAAGTACAGTGAGTAGGACAACATTCACTAACTGTGCAAGTCACGGGTGTGACACCTACACTTCTTTCATTGACACCTTCGGGTGGCAGGAATGTTCAGAGGGTTGATAAACCATTAAAGATTCCATCCAAAATTAAAAACATTTGTTTTTATACACAACATTGCCCATACCAGAATTGATCAGCAAGTTCATGTACCATTTCATCAAATAGACTCTTGGTGCTCCATATCTTCTGTTTAGCCTTGTTCAATGCTATCTATCTACTGCGTGCTGTAGTTTCCTGCCCAGTTGGCCGCTCTACACTTTGAAGCTCACGTATTATGCCAGAAGCTCACACAGCAGTCTTTACAGTTGGCTGGAAGCAAGCAGACTGCTTCTTATCTCATGGTCATCAGAGAAGGCTTAACTAGGACCTGGCATAGTGATGGGCCTCTTTCATGGTAATCAGCTTGCACCATTCATCCAACACTTTTGCCAAATCTACTGTCTACATCATGGGTCACCATTGTTTTTGGATAAGCTGAGCCCATTCTGGCAGTCAACATGCTGACCACCGTTCCAGGAACAATAGCGTTGAACCAAGTCATTAATCAATTGCTTCTCTTTAAGGCATTTTTTTGCCCGACTTTCTGTCCTCAAACCCTTATCTGATACTTTACACAGCCGTTTTTATCTTATTTATTCTCTCAAGGTTTCGTGTTTAAACGTAGTAAAATTATTCACTAGCTACCATATATGTTGTCTTGATGCCATAATGGTTGACTGGTTGGCATTTCTGAATCATAGAACATCACCATGAACAACAAATTTCTATGGGGCTCTACAGTAACCATTGAGACTTCCATGATATAAAAGCTATGGCACTGTTCCAATGACCATGACTCTTCGGCTGACTGGTCATTTTCGGCAGACACTAGTTTAGTCCTTAAGCTCATTGGCTGTAGTGATTCACTTCTTTTCAAGTGAAGCTGACATTAGTCAACCTAGTTGAATTTTGAGAAGAACGTCAACTGGCCATGCATGTGTGGACTACTTGGCAGTTTTTGTTTCTCGTTCTCCCACTCACAGACTCATTTTCTAAATTGTTCTCAGTCAAATGTCTAAAATGTACACATTTATGGCATACCCTAGCAATACACAATATGATTATCTAATGGAAAGGGACTTTCAAAAGGGTTCTTGCTTTGGATAAACTCAACTTGTTAAAAGAGTTCCTTGACAATAGGCAAGTCATGAAGTGTCCTATTGGTGGCATCCATAGCCATCAGCTGTCAACTATGAGTAACGGTAGATCCTGCCTGCAGTTAGTGATCAAATTCTCTGCAGTGCCACCACAGTAGAAATGTAGAATCACCGAGAACTCCTTCAAATCAATGGGTTGCTTGGGTAATGTATAACAGGACAAGACTTCCAGAGTGAGAGACACCTTTTGGACGTGGCCTAAAGATGAGGATCTTGGGTTGGTTTCACACATTCCAAGCATGGTCCACAATGACTTGACAAGCCATGGGTCTCTGGACCCACACTCAACAGCCTTGTGAAGATGTGGAGTATGAGTGAGGAGGCCATTGTTCAACGGAGATCACAGCCCATACTCGGAATGTGAATGTTGGGTGTATGAAACTGACCGAGATTCATCTCTGTTAACGTCTAATTTCCTAAAAGGGCATATAAAAATGGGTTTTATAAACTGGATGAATTTGTTAAGTTAAAAAGCAATCACACTCACTTTTAATACATGGCGGCCCCTCCAGATGGTAAGGGTTTTCTATCAGAGGTGCATTTCTTGTCCATGTTGGGTGGTATAGATTGAGAATATAAAGTAGCAATTGTGTGGAGAAGATGACGATGTGACCAATGCTGTTCTGGTATTCACATTAACACACGTTCACATCAAGTAGTTTGTATGTAATAACTTTGGGGAATTGTTTCTTAAAGAAGCCCTCCTCCTCCTCCCACCAAAGTTTTTATCCTCTTAATATATTGGAGTCATCATATTATACAGCACTGTGCACTTACAATTGCTCTTTTTGCCTTTCTACCCAGATAATTCTTCTCTTTTCTCTGCTCCATGTAGAAATAGGAAGTATTTTGTCTTTTGTCACTGCAGGAATCATTCCCCTCGTCAACTCGTGACCCAGCTGCTCCCTCTTTCTCCTGCCAGCTACTTTTGCAGTGACTTGTGACTCATACTGGGAAAATTGACCTCCTGCTTCTACATAGAGCTTAGAAGGACTCAGCTAGTCAGTTTTTAATCATGTAATGTCATAGACCTCATGGATAAAGAGAAGAATTATCTGAGTAGAAAGGCAAAATGAGCAATTGTAAGTACACAGTGCTGTATAATATGAAGACTGCAATATATTAGGATGATAACCTTTTTAATGGCAGTGTTTCTTTAAGAGAAAAACATCCCTTACAGGCTTCCTTACATGAACCGTTTGACCTTAAATTCCATAAAAGACTTTGGACTGATTAAACCATTGCTTCCACGCAAATTGCTCTATCCCCTGGTACTAAAATACAGTATCACACAGGGTAAAGTGGTGGAAGATTTGTGACATTCACAAATTTTCCAAAATGGATGAGAAACTCCATAGCCATAGTCTTAAAGGAGTTTTACCCAGTTAAAAGTGATTCCGCATAACTAGCATGAGATAAATTATTGATTGATTGGTCTCCGACTGCCATGACCCTTACTGATCCTAAAATCAGGGCTGTGAAGAGTCCCATCTGAATGGAGTGGAAGTCGAGCATGAGCACCTCTGCTCCATTCATTCTCTATGGGACTGACTGCTAGAGACAGCCGAACGCATGCTCAACATCCACTCCACTCATTCTCTACCAGACTACTGAAGATAGCTAAAGCATGCTCGACCGCCACTCCATTCATTTTCTACTGAACCAATGGAGATAGCTGAATACATGCTCAACTTCCACTCCATTCATTCTCTACCGGACTGCTGGACATAGCCAGTGCATGCTTGACCTTCACCCCATTCATTCTCTATGAGACTACTAGAGATAGTAGAGCATGCTCGACCTGCAATCCATTTCTTCTCTATGGGACTGCTAGAGACAGCCAAGTGCATGCTCGAGCTCCACTCCATTCGTTCACTATGGGACTGCAGGAGACGGCCAAGTGCATGCTTGACCTCCACTCCATTCGTTCACTATGGGGCTGCTGCAGATAGCTGAGTGCATACTCAGCATCCACTACATTCATCCTCTATGGGACTGCTGGAGATAGCCAAGTGCATGCTCAACTGCAACATCACTCATTCTCTATGGAACTGCTGGAGATAGCTGAATGCATGTTCAACCTTCAAACCATTCATTGTCTATGGGGCTGCTGGAGATAGCTGAATGTATGCTCGACCTCTACTCCATTTATTATTTATGGGACTGTTGGAGATAGCAGATCAAATGCTCCATCTCCACTCTATTCATTCTTCATGGGACTGCTGGAGATAGCTCAGCACATGCTCAACCTCCACTCTATCCATCCTCTATGGAACTGCTGGAGATAGCAGTGTATGCTCATCCTCCACTCCATTTATTTTCTATGGGACTGTTGGAGATAGATGAGCGCCTGCTCGACCCCTACTCCAGTTATTCTCTATGGAACTGCTGGAGATAGCAGTTTGCATGCTCTATTTCCACTCTATTCATTCTTCATGGGACAGCTGGAGATAGCCAATCACATGCTCGACCTCTACTTCATCCATCCATTCATCCTCTATGGGACTGCTGGAGATAGCGGCGTGTATGCTTAACCTCCACTTCTTTTATTTTCTATGGGACTGTTTGAGATAGGCGAGCGCCTGCTCAACCCCCACTCCATTTATTCTCTACAGGACTGCTGGAGATAGCCGAGTGCATGCTTGACCTCCAATCCATCCATCCTCTATGTGACTGCTGGAGATAGTTGAGTGTATGCTCAACCTCCACTCTATTTATTTTTTATGGGACTGTTGGAGATTAGCGAGCGCCTGCTCGACCCCCACTCCATTTATTCTCTATGGGACTGGTGGAGATACGTACAAGATCACATGCTCCATCTGCACTCTATTCATTCTTCATGGGACTGCTGTAGACAACCGACTGCATGCTCGACCTCCACTCCATCCATCCTCTATGGGACTGCTGGAGATAGTAGAGTGTATGCTTATCCTCCACTCCATTTATTCTCTATGGGACTGCTGAAGATAGCCGAACACATGCTCAACCACCACTCTGTTCATTCTCCGTGGGACTGCTGGAGATAGCCGAGCGCATGCTCAACTGCCACATCACCCATTCTCTATGGGACTGCTGGAGATAGCAGAGTGCATGCTCAACCTCCACTCCATCCATTCTCTATGGAACTGCTGGAGATAGCTGAGTGAATGATCAACCTCCACTCCATTCATTTTCTATGGGATAGCAGATTGCATGATCCATCTTCACTCAATTCATTGTTCACGGGAATGCGGCAGATAGACCTCCAAACCATCAACCCATCCTCTATGGGACTGCTGGAGATAGCCGAGCTCATGCTTCACCTCCAATCCAATCAAACAGGGGTCTTCAGAGCTTTCACTTCACGGGGTTGAACCCCTAGTTATTAATAAGTTATCTCCTATGTGATTTGTACAAACCCATTGAAGGGGTTTTCCTACAAAACAAAAAAAGTTCCCATCTATCCAAGTCCCAGTGATCGTTTCGCCAGTGATCATTTATCAACTATTCTAAGAACCATTAAAAAACATATAATAACTTTAGATTAATTGTTTGGGAAAAAAAAGCATAACAGACGTTGCCGTAAATAATATAAATTCTGCAAAATATCACATCTCTGTGGGCAAATTAAAAAAAAAAAATCTTAGATTGCGGGATCTAATTAACTATTGTTTTCCAACATTTCACTAGCAACACGACGCAAACAGAAAACACAGCATTTAAACGAAAGCCGGGGATGGAGGATTTATTTTTTTCTTTTTCGTCAGGTTGCAGAGGCACAAAGAAGCCAAGGAGGAAACTAAAGGCAGTGGAAATCTTGCAGGCGTCTGCGTTGAATCTAACAACTCTGGGGCCAGGCCAGTCTCGGTGCGCGGCAGCAGCGGTACAGCCGGGCCTGCAGCTGATAACACTCTAATAGTCGTCCTTTGAGGACTGGGGCTCCTGTGTGCTGATTACTCATTTATCACACCTGGCAGCCTTGCTGAACTATAATTACTCTTCTGTAATCTGGGTGCACTGTCATGTCCGGGAGAAGAGGCTCAGGCCCTGGCAAAGGCGTCTTGCTAATGACACATCCCCCACTTGACAAGCATTTGAAGGTTTTATTGTAAATATTCAAGATACAAGACATTCGAGATTTCCTTTTTTAATTATAAAAAAAAAAAAGGTAGAACGTGTTTTTCGGAAATCTCTCCCCACCCGTTCGTGGTGGGAGAAAAAAAAAAAAAAGGCAGGAGGATTTCGGGACTGTTACCGCGAGTAGCCTTGACTTCATTTTCTCTTTGTTAGCAGAATTCGTGGCTCCGGCTTCAGTATCTTGCTGCAATTATCAGACACGCGGCATGTGAACTTTGTAATTTAAACACATCACTTTCCCCACAAAAGATACATTTCCAAACCAAAATAAGGGGCACTTATGCACTTATATGAAAAAAAAAAGATTACATGTGGGAATTGCAAAATGCACAGATGAAATAGCCAACTTTGCTGGAAAAGAAAGAAGATCTTTTTTTTTTTTTTACGTAGGGACCAGATGAAAGTAGAAGACGTATTTTATGTAAAAAGTAATAAATCGAATATATTTTGAGCAGTTAAGGCTCAACAATCAGAAAAAGTTGTAACGCAACAGAACTGGCACGTCGAGATACAGAACAACTGTGCAGGTCCTTCAAAATCTACAATTTTATATCTACCGTGCCATTTTTATTAGGTTTTCTGGTAGGAAATTTTTCCAAAAAATATCTCAAAAATTGGTTGGATGGGTTGGGGGCGGGTGTCCAAACAATGGTGGCACCTCTATGATCACAACATGTTGGAGGGGCATCCAAACAATGGTGGCACCTCTATGATCATAACGGGTTGAGGGGGTGTCCAAACAATGATGGCACCTCTATGATCACAATGGGTTTGAGGGTGTCCAAACAATGGTAGCACCTCTATGATCACAACGGGTTTGAGGGTGTCCAAACAATGGTGGCACCTCTATGATCACAACGGGTTGAGGGGGGTGTCCAAACAATGATGGCACCTCTATGATCTCAACGGGTTGGAGGGTGTCCAAACAATGGTGGCACCTCTATGATCACAACAGCTTGGAGGGGTATCCAAACAATGATGGCACCTCTATGATCATAACGGGTTGGGGGGTGTCCAAACAATGGTGGCACCTCTATGATCACAACAGGTTGAGGGAGGTGTCCAAACAATGATGGCACTTCTATGATCACAACGGGTTGGGGGGTGCCCAAACAATGATGGCACCTCTATGATCACAACGGGTTGGGGGGGTGTCCAAACAATAGTGGCACCTCTATGATCACAATGGGTTGAGGGGGGTGTCCAAACAATGTTGGCACCTCTATGATCTCAACGGGTTGGAGGGTGTCCAAACAATGGTGGCACCTCTATGATCACAACGGGTTGGGGGTGTCCAAACAATGGTGGCACCTCTATGATCGCAACGGGTTGGGGGGTGCCCAAATAATGGTGGCACCTCTATGACCGCAACGGGTTGGGGGGTGTCCAAACAATGGTGGCACCTCTATGATCACAACGGGGAAGTCCCTTTTACCTTATAAGTGAGTAGCTTGGAGAAGATGAGAACAGGGAGAAGGTCAATCCAATTGAAAAAAAACAGCAGAATAAACATCACTATTTAGGCTAGTGGTGGTCACAGTTTTCAAGTCACGTGTCATTTTTATTGAGTTTCTTCACAGGAAATGTTCCCAAAAAATCTCTAAAGCAAATTGGATGGGAAAAGGTGATCCAAACAATGGTGGCACTTCTATGATCACACCAGACAAGTCCCTTTCTTGTCACAACACCGTTCTTTAGGTTAGTGGTGGTCTTAGCTATCAGATCACATGCCATTTTTATTAGGTTTCCTCATAAAAAAATTTAAAAAAAGCATCTATAAAATAAGTTGGAGTGGGATTGGGGATCCAAGCAATGGTGGTACCTCTATGATCATAACAGGGAAGTCCCTTGAACCTTTTAAGTAAGAAGCTAGAAGAAAATGAGAACAAAGAGAAGGTCAACCCAGTGGAAGAAAATTGCAGAGTAAACCCTGTTTTTAGGTTAGTGGTGGTCTTAGTTTCCTCATAGAAAATTTGTAAAAAAAAAACAGATAGAAGATATAGAGGTGTAGATACATTTCTTATCCAAAGACCTGCATGCCCATATATGTGATTTGTGTTGATCTTACTGACAAATTCCTTTTAAAGACAAATTGTGTTAATTATTAGATTTCTTAAACCCATGAGGCTGGTTTCCTTACTTTAAAAACCCATGTCAAAATGGCTATGTGATGCTTTTTGAAAAATGTCCCCTCTTGATATTAAAATTAGCATTTTAGGTTTCCAACTCTAGCTCAACTTCTAAAATTCAAATTTTAATATGAGGAATATACATCCATTCTGACCTCAGTCTTCAAAGTAAGTACACCAGTCTCATCATGTCTAAGAGATCTATTAATATATACAGTTTGTATAATGAAATCTGCAGATTGATCAACTTTATTCAGGTCTGGATGTCATCATATATTTCGAGAGTGCAATAAAGTCCAGGATTTATCATGTACAGACCAATTCTACAATGTGAAGCACTACAGAAAGCTACCTGCTGCATATTTAAGAAAAAAGGCAAGAGCAACATTGGCTGCCAACATTTTGGTGCCAAACTATTAGTTTGCAAAGATTTGTTATTTTATTTTTTGCCAACAGAATAATAGTTGTTTATATTAACAAGCACCATAGGGTTATACCAAAAGAAACGTAATTATAAAAGGCAATTAAAGGATTTGCATCGCAAAATGTGGAAACACCCTCAGGTTGATCTCGAATTAGAAGATAAATGTGAAGAAGTTCAATATTTCTACAGCACATCAATATGAAAGAGAGAAAATAACTATGGAACTAAACAAGCAAAAAGTCAAAATATGGAAGTGTCTCTTAAAGGGTATTGTCACATTTGCAAACTATCCCCTATCCATGTTCCCAATGGCTAGGGGTCCGACCTCCGAAGATAGTCGAGTGCTGGTGATTGGGAATCCCGTAAGAATGAATGGAGCAATGGTGTACATGATCGATCACGGTTGCATTCATATGAGGCTCTTCAACACCCTGGTTTTAAGAATTGGCGAGGTTCCCAGTGGTCAGACCCCCAGCGATTGCGAAGTCATCCATGGTTTAAGGGGATAACTTACAATCTTGAGAGTACCCCCTTTATGATGAAAGATAGCAATATTTGATGGAGGCAGTTCACCTTCCAAGTATATTGTCATAGATCATGCTCCCTATATTCTCCTCAATTTTGCTGAGCGACAACTACTTTTTCAGAAACTCACATCACTCATGATGGCTGAAAAAAGCCAAAATTGTGTAAAAAAATATATTCAAACACTAGATTGAGTACAAAAAGTTTTGACAACCCTTTGTGCTGGTAGAGTCTCCTTAAAATAAGCTGATCACAAAATATTCTGCGCCTGGAATCAGCAGTAATCTTCTGGAAAACCTGAAAGCAACTGTTTAATTTTACTTCAGTGCCCTCAGCAGGGGAAACTAGGTATTACATGATAATAACTGACATCAGTATGGCTGAGTCCTCCAGATAAAAAAAACTCTTAGAATGTCACAGGTGAGTCAGAGGCTGAAGACCGTTGCTCTGCATCTGACTGCAGAAGGTCTCAGCAGTTGGCTTTGCAGACTTCTTCCTGGTCCATCTGAGTCTAGAACCCAGTGGCAGCCTTCCCTCACTTCTATTTGACACACCTGGACTGGCGTGTTTATAACTCCCAGCTTGCTGCTGGGAGTTGAAGGTGATATTTCCATTTCCCTGTTGCGGCTTGGAGCTATAACAGTCGGCTATCTTCCTCTTTGGTGTTTGGAGGACATCTGTGTTTCTCTCTAAGTCTCCTCAAGCGAAGTGTTCCCGTTGTTTGTGTATCCCATCTGTCTTTAGTTATAGTGGGGATTGACCAGCGTTTACCCCCATCCTTCCCTAAGCAGGGCTTACTGCTACAGTCAGGCAGGGATTAGGTATCCTGCTCAGCGATAGGTGCAGAACCTGTATAGGGACATTCAGGGCACACAGTGTTCCCTAGTGTTGGGTTCCATTCCCCTTATGCCTTCATGTTGCACTTAGTCTTTTTTACACTGTGCATGACATAGAAGCTGCTCTACACTCTGGCTAAAAGATAAGGGTCTAAAATGATGGTCCCATTTCTATTATGCCAGAATAGTATATTTGAAAAGCAAATTTGTTAACCAGACAGCCCATTGATTTGCTCCAATGTGTGTGTTTATTAGCATCATGGATCTCAATGAACTTACAGCACATCCCTCAAACTTGACGGGTCAACAGGTATAACATAAAAGGATGGATATCTGGGAAAGAAGATCTCAACAATACAGCAGGCAGTGGTGTGCGTTTCCTTCGTAACAAAATACACCAAGTCCTAGCCTCAGGTTTATTTGACACTTGGACGCTTTCCATCTAGACTTGGAGTCCCAAAGACTGAGATGGAGATAATGTGTTCGGAATTCGTAAAAGAAAGGAAGTCGATCCCGGGGCTTATACAATGGCTAAATTAATGAAAAGAATATTGAATCCAACAGCACATTGCAGTAGTCCTTGTACTACAACTTATAAAATAAGCCAAGTTTTGCCGATGTTTTGTAATTGAAGCCTTAGTTGAAAACAAAATGCCACATTTACTTTTCAGAGGGCATCACATGCATAGAGTCAAACTATCATTTCAAAAGAAGCTATTTTTCTATACATGTTATTTTCACTGTAGAAATGTACACAAAGGTTCTGTCACCTTATTTTGCAAGTTTCTTATTGTAAGTGGTCACAATACAAGTATTATTAAGTACGTAATAAACGGCAAGTTTAACCATGAATGGTGCCAGCTGGAGACCAAATTCCGAGAACCAACCAATTAGTTTTATGCACAAATAAGCCTTAGAGATGACCGGATCAATCTGTGGAGGATCAACTTCCGAGTCAAATCTAAGGGAAATTCACAGGCACACAAATGTTATTGCCCTGTTCTAGTTTTAAGTGCCAATTACGACTCTATTAGTCCTGCTTGACAGTTCATCTGCTCTGGCATCAGCTGGGGGGTGGGAATCGGAGAAAGACCTCTGTTGGTATGAGCGAATCGACCATGACCACATCAATAGTAATTTATTGACATTGAATGTGAGTCCAGCACACCTCCTACTACCTGTCAGTATCATAGGCAACTATTCTGGATTATGTGTAGGTCAAAAAGTAATGAGTGCACCATGTGGCATTTAGTCTACAAATCAAAAGAGTCACCAGGGATTCCTGCAAGTCGGAGGCTGTTCGCAGTGGTTCTCTCCTATGGCGACAGACTACTGGAAGTGACTGCTGGAAAAAACTCAACTCTAAGATCTACTCATATCACCCACGTCATGATTGTATGGAAACCAGTCAAGCCCCAGGGTGGTGGGTATTATCCAATTACATTCTTATGCGATCCATGTTTTGCAGGGTATTACGCAAACATTTCAGATGTCAAGACAATGGCATAGTGCAGTAGTAAGCTTTGGAGCCATCAGAAGCGATGATGTGTCCATCAAAGGCTTTTCAAATACCTTTTCCAATGAATTCCTGTAGGGATCTCCAATACCCAACAACGACAATATTGGAGACCAATGAACCAATTGGAAGAAGTGGTATATATAAAATGGAGGGTGCAACATTGTAGTGCCAGGTTTTGCAATCCAGGACAAAACCCTGGAGTTTTTTTGCCCTAAAATATTCCATGACACCTTATACTGTGTTCCAAATTATTATGCAAATTGGATTTAAGTGTCATAAAGATTTAATTGTTTTGTTTTTCAAATAAACTCGTGGATGGTATTGTGTCTCAGGGCTCAATGAATCACTGAAATCAATCTTAAAAACATGTGATAATTAGTTTTCCAGGTGATTCTAATTAAAGGAAAACTACTAAAAAATTATTATGCAGGTCACAGGTTTCAAGCAATATGGGAAATAAAAAGGATCTCTCTGCTGCTGAAAAGCGTTAAATAGTGCAATGCCTTGGACAAGGTATGAAAAAATTAGATATTTCACGAAAACTTAAGAGTGATCATCATACTCTGATGAGATTTGTGACTGAAACAGAGCACAAACAGAGTTCATGCAAATAAAGGCATAATGAGGAAGTTTTCTGCCAGACAAATTCATTGGATTAAGAGAGCAGCTGCCAAAATACCATTACAAAGCAGCAAACAGATATTTGAAGCTGCTGGTGCGTCTGGAGTCCCTCGAACCTCATGGTGTAGGATCCTTCAAAGGCTTGCTGTGGTGCATAAACCTACTATTCGGCCACTACTAAACAGTGTTCACAAGCAGAAATGGTTGCAGTGGGCCCAGACATACATGAAGACTAATTTTCAAACAGTCTTGTTTACTGATGAGTGTCGAGCAACCCTGGACGGTCCAGCTGGATGGAGTAGTTGATGGTTGGTGGATGGCCACCATGTCCCAACAAGGCTGCGACGTCAGCAAGGAGGTGGAGGAGTCATGTTTGGGGCTGGAATCATGGGGAACCAGCTGGTAGGGCTCTTTAAGGTTCCTGAAGGTGTGAAAATGATCTCAGCAAAGTAAATAGAGTTTCTGACTGACAACTTTCTTCCATGGTCTAAAAAGCAGAAACGTGCCTTCAGGAGCAAAATCATCTTCATGCATGACAATGAATACCTCTGAGTCATTGGCTGCTATGGGCATAAAAGGAGATAAACTCATGGTGTGGCCACCATCTTCCCCTGACCTCAACCCTATAGAGAACCTTTGGAGTATCATCAAACAAAAGATCTATGAGGGTGGGAGGCAGTTCACATCAAAACAGCAGCTCTGGGAGGCTATTCTGACTTCATGCAAAGAAATACAAGCAGAAACTATCCAAAAACTTACAAGTTCAATGGATACAAGAATTGTGAAGGTGATATCAAAGAAGGGTTCCTATGTTAACATGTAACTTGGCCTGTTAGGATGTTTTGGAGTTAAATAGCTTTTTTGTTCAGTGAATGTGACCTCCTAATGCTGCTAATTCCACAAATGAGCATTTTCAGTTCTTTAAAACATATCAAATGTTTAGAAATACTACTGTGCCTAATAATTTGGAACAGTGCATTTTGAGTTTTTATTCTTTTTGGAGATTATACTGTTATCATTGGGAGGTTTCTTCAATAAAATTCGATGTATACTCTAATGGGTGATGACTTTAATTAGACTGACTGTCATTTGCACTGACCATTTAGGAAAATCCGAGAAAAATGTCATTTGCATAATAATTTGGAACACAGTGTAATTGATTCCCATTCCCATGTAATATTGCAGGTTTTAGACTATTGGAGATCGCCAAGCTGGCATCTGAAGACCTTTAGGACAGTCAATGTTCCCTGGGAGAAAAGGATGCAAATCAGCTCTAATCCATGAGGAACAAAGCTGGTTTTCTAGTGCCATCTACTACTGTTACCCGATGACTCAGTGTCCAACTCTTTAGCAAACCATGCTACATGATATTAACCCAAAAAGACATCAGCTGTAGACAGCTGTTTCAGGATTTTTGCCTCTCATCAGCGCAGATTGGTTTGATAAGATGAATTTAACAGAGGTGTAAGGGGTACTGCTTCTCCTTGTGGAGATCATCAAGCTGATGGAGGGAGACTTATATCCCATGTCAAAGGCTTCACTGGTTCTTGACACCCAGTATCAAAGGCAGAGGCGGACATACCACTGGTGCAACCCAAGTGGTAACAGGACCACATCCATCTCCAAAACAGCAAGTAGCTTCCGACACAGACACATAAAGTGGTGCATTATGAGCTACTGGACTGAAAAGGTTCCACATATTATTCTCTACAGGAGTCTTATTCTGTCTGTGTCCACCCCTATCCAATCAGGGGCAGGTCCTTTCATTTAAAGGGGCCCCAAAGCAGCCATATGGGTTGAGTCAATCCTATCTAAGCCATGGGCCTGAACTATATACCATCCTCTTCTACAATAGAAGAGGACCATACTCTTTGTGGGGGGGGGGGGGGGATTATAATTTTTGTCTATGCAAACTCCATATGACAAGGGCTTAAAAAAAAGCAAAAAAACAAACAAAACAACAGTATAAGATTCAACATCTCTTGTCAAGTTTTGGAAAAAAAAAGATTCCGCTCAGCCACGATTTTTATTAAACAGTTTCTGTATCTGAATACAGAAAACAGAAACTCCCTCCAAAAAAGAATATTCACTTTTTCTTTTTTTTCTCATATCTGTCAGAGATTCTCGGGAGTTGCTGGGCATACAATGCAACGCACAGCTAACCATATAATTGATAACGCGAGTCTATTCACTGTGGGGATCTGTCAGTGCATGTCTAAAGACACATAGACACAGGAACACAATATGAAAATGAACTCACATACAGTAAGTCTTCCCGGGAAGTGAACAGAGACTGAACCACCAAGAGTTTTGATGTTTAATTGCCTTAGCCGTGTTTCGTGTGCGCACAAGCACCGCGGTGGAGCGAGGGGCTGCTGCACTCTGACAGGTCTATTTAGAAAGCTCAGAACTTACTTCAGAAGTTAATTGCTGTATGCCAGCTTCTCATATAAATTGTACTCATTACGTTGGGGGGAAAATAACTACAGCTTGAGGAAAGTGACAACGACGGGCCTCTGAGCTTGTCACAACGGTTTAAAGTCTTAAGCGCGCTGATACCGCTGCGTGGTGACATATGTTGTGGCTTTCAGTGCACTTTATCTGCACGAGGTTCCTGAAATGTTTGACATTATAGCGGATGCATCTAGGATTACAATTAGAGCATTGTTTAAAGAGTAGCCATTGTTTTAATTTGCTGTTCAGGATACTGATTATCCTGATTTCAGGGATCTATTCAAAGTGTAGTTGCAGATGCCAGATACTGAAGGACATCTTCTATTCAAAAGAACAGGAGCTGTGCTGTTGCCTGTACCGGTTGGCACAGACCGCTACACTTGGATCTGAGCTGCGCGGGAACAAATAATACCAGATCAGTGAGAGCACTGGAAGTTGAATCTCTACCAATCTGCCCTTAAAGACCCATCCTTTATCTAGATAATCATATACCTACAATTGAAAAAAATTTTTTGTTTAAGAGTTGAAATAAAAAAAAAGAAGGGAAAAATATTAATTTGGCTTGGATTTTTTTTTAGAAACGGTCACAGTTTGCGGGCAAGTTTTAGTGGACAATTTTAAATAACAGAAGAAAAGAAGAAATCTCTTGGTGGTGGACAAGTTGGGCTTTGGTGGCAAGCATAAAGGACAATTCAAGAGCAGGTGAGGTGGTGAAGTGGAGGTGTGACCATCTTCAATGGCGTTATTGGTGCCCTTAAAATTTGCTAACACTACTTGAACGGTAAGACAGTCTGGCCTGGTGCTGTATGTTGGACAGCTAGGGGGTTATCTTTTTGGCTCACCACGTAAGGTGGATCCTCTAAGCCTCAGACCCG
The DNA here is from genome assembly GCF_051348905.1 of Ranitomeya variabilis. Lineage (NCBI taxonomy): Eukaryota > Metazoa > Chordata > Amphibia > Anura > Dendrobatidae > Ranitomeya > Ranitomeya variabilis. The sequence continues at coordinate 582,427,269 of NC_135233.1, forward strand.
GGTGGGCTCATGGACCCCGGGTGTTGATGCAGCAAGTTGAAAGGCATGAGGGAAGTGGGGACTCGGCGCACTTAGAAACCTCAAGGATGAAATGTAATCGAGCAGGGATAGAAGCAAGTAAAGCACTGCATGTACAGTAGGTGGAGTACACCAAACATAGAAGTTTAGAGACTCAATCCAAAGACAAAGGTGTGTGCGTCAAAGGGTCATATATTGGTCTAAGGAGATGATGTCATTGATTCAAGTTAGTCAACCTGCAAAACCAGACGTGGAGCACAAAAGAGGGCAGTGGATCCAGGAGAAGAAAACGGAACCCAGAATACCCCGGACAGGTGTGCAACAATATCACTGTCAATGGCCTAAATCTTCATCTGACTCCATCGTTAACTGTTTTAGTCCTATGATTTGAATAAGGCTATAGCCTGTTTGACAACCAAAATAACGTGCTCTGTTGTGAATTCTGCTCTTGGGCTCCCTCCGGTGGTTGTAAGTAGTAGCGCTGCTGTCTCTGAGTCGCAGCATTTGTCAGGTGTGTTCACTTTTTGCAAATCTGACTGGGCTATTTAGTCTTGCTTCACCCTTTAGTCAGTGCCAGTTGTCCATTGTTCCTGGAGGATTCACATCTCTGCCTGGTCTCTCCTGCTTTGCAGTTCTTTTCAACAAAGATAAGTTCTGGCCTTTATTTTTTGCTGTCCACATGCTGTGGCCTTATTGTTCAGTTCTTTTCCATGTTTTTTTTGTCTTGTCCAGCTTGGTCTGTATAAGGATTTGTTTAGCCAAGCTGGTATCCCTGGAGATGCAGATATACCCTCCATATCTTTAGTTAGCTGTGGAGTTTTTGTATTTTCTGTGGTGGATATTTTCTAGTGTTTTATTACTGACCGCATAGTACTCTGTCCTATCCTTTCTATTTAGCTAGAAGTGGCCTCCTTTGCTAAATTCTGATTTCAGTCTGTGTATGTTTTTTCCCTCTCCTCTCACAGTCAATATTTGTGGGGGGCTGCCTATCCTTTGGGAATTTTCTCTGAGGCAAGATAGTTTTCCCTTTTCTATCTTTAGGGGTAATTAGTCCTCCGGCTGTGTCGAGATGTCCAGGGAGCGCTAGGTACATTCCACGGCTTCTAGTTGCGGTGTTAGGTTCAGGGTCTGCGGTCAGTACAGGTACCACCTTCTCCAGAGTACGTCTCATGCTGCTCTTAGGCCACCAGATCATAACAGTGCTCTATCTATTTATTCTAGTATCTTGGTTTACTATCGTTATGTTTGTTTTAACGGAAAGGTTCATCCTATAGCCAAAAGTCAAGTACAGACTGTCCAAAACTAACAGCCCCTTTCAACAGTAATCTTGGGGGCGCACACTGTACATATTGTACTATGACTCCACCAGTTGGGTAACTGAGATATCCCACATGTACACAGCAAAGAGACATGACAGATGAAGGACTTAAGCTCACTTTGCATATAAAGCGTAATTATACCGCATCTCTTCATAAAGCGCTCTACTCCAGCAAGATGCAGAGGAAAGTTGGTGTCTGTTCAATGTCTCCGTAATCCAGCAATAAGTGGAAGAATCCAAGTACAGTACGGAGCTTGTTCCTCCTCATCATTAGGCGTCATTATTCCAGCGGCCTAGTATTACTGTCTAATAGGCGCCATCCGCGGCTTAATTTCCAATGGAAACATACTTTTTGCAGAGTAAGTAAACTGAAATCATAGAACTTTTCACAATTCTATTTTAACCCTATATCATCAGAAGTCTATGGTTACTGGATGGCACACTGATGGTGAAGGGTCTTTGGTTCAGATATTGCATTGGAGCTTAGAAGCTTGAAGTTAAAGTAGTTTTCCCATCTGTATGATAATTAGCATCAACCATTACGAGATGTCGCAAATGGTGGGGTGACCGAGCATGCACTGCTCTCTCCATTTATTCTTTTGAGACTACTCCTCTAGGCTTTTAGACTTATAAATAAGAAGCTGTCTGGAAAATTGTAAAGCAGTTACTCCGAAACCCATAGGACCAGAATAAAAGATGGAAAAGATGGTTGCTGGTCACCACTGCTAAGTAGAGCTAAGCAGATCTGCCGAGATTCGAATCCGCCAAATCTGCTGGATTTAACCAGGCAATTCAATTTGCAGCAAAATTATTCTCCGTGAAATGAAGATTCTTTATTATGGAGAGCAACCCCAGGGTGTAATAAATGTATAACATAATAAAAACCAACAAATCTCATCTTTGCTGGTCAGTTCTTGGAACCTCTTCTTACCGTCACTGTCTGGGAAATTTATACTGGACTGGAACTAGGGATGACCTGGGCCTAGATTGGGTGGAAGTCCTGACCTAGAGTGCTCATATTAAGCATGATATCGCCATGCCTAGTCACTGTGGTAGTTTTGGCCTAGAGTGCCCGTTGTAAGGTCGCAGAGGACGTCCTGACGTCACGGCTGGAAGTGTTGAACTCGCATAAAGAGGGCTTGGGTTTCAGCATGTGGGGACCGTAAAAAGAAGTGGGAAGACAACGTGGAGGAGGATGTGCAAGCAGAAGTGGCTGATGTGGTGATGAGACTTTTAGTTTTTTATTTAGGCTACTTTCACACTGGCGTTAACTGCATTACGTCGCAATGCGTCGTTTTGCCGATAAAACGCATCCTGCAAAAGTGCTTGCAGGATGCGTTTTTCTGCATTGACTAACATTAGGGACGCATTTGCGACGCAATGACACACGTCGCAACCGTCGTGCGACGGTTGCGCCGTGCTGTGGCGGACCGTCGGGAGCAAAAAATGTTACATGTAACGTTTTTTGCTACTGACGGTTCACTTTTTCCGACCACGCATGCGCGGCCGGAACTCCGCCCCCACCTCCCCGCACTTCCCCGCACCTCACAATGGGGCAGCGGATGCGCTGGAAAAATGCATCCGCTGCCCCCGTTGTGTGGCGGAGACAACGCTAGCGTCGGGAACCTCGGCCCGACGCACCGCGACGGGCCGAGCCCAACGCTAGTGTGAAAGTAGCCTTACCGTATTTATTTTTTTTACCTTTTTCCGGCCCTCTACGGATAAGCCAGCCAATGTCTTGTTGAATTTGCACGGAGCAAATCAGAAAAAAAATTAGCATTCTGGAATACGGATTTTTGCTAAATTCAAGTAGAATTCAAATCCATTCACATAAATCTCTAGTACTGGGGCCTGCATTCTTTGGTGGTTGCGGGCCAGCAGGGAACTGTTTTTCTCTTTCCTAGACTCGTTTTTGTATTAGAGGAATCCGGCAATGAAATCATTAGTCTCAATCGCACGTTTCTCTAAGAGCGAGTCCATAAAGAGGTCAGTTTCACATTGAGAATAATTAGAATCGGTCCGACGGTGCCGCTGTATCAACATCTATGCATAAAGTAAATATGTGGTGTTTGGACTGCGGACTACAAAGGCTGCGAGAGAAGAGAGAAAGGCAAGGAAAAAAAAGCCTTCTAAATTGGGCCCTGTGGAGAGGCCTAGAAGCCGCAGTACATGAAAAAGATCTTTGTGAAGCAATTGTGTTATTCCTCCCTTTATCACCTTGCCATTCCTTAACTGCATCCACCAGGGAGAGCGAGGATCCATTTCACAATGTGACAAGCCTGACTCCTGTAAAGTAGCTTAATTACTCATTATGAGTTTCCATCAACAGAAGCTGTGCTCTTTGGTTCTGTAATACGGGCTCTTATCTACGCCTGGATTTTCATGCGGGAAGGGAATGCCGGCTCAGGTCTTACATTTGCAAAGAAAAAGTGAATTTCTTTTTTCTTTTTTTTTTAAGTTTAATAATCAACAAAGCTTTGATTCCTTAGGAAATTTGAGTCATCCACCTAAAAAAAACTAATTTAAACATAATATTTACTAAAATATTTTTTTAGATGTTATTTTTGCCATTACTTTCCAGATATAAACATATTTGTAAGTGATGTATGGAGATGACCACCACCCATTTCCATCCTACGTAATCTAATCTATCTCAGATATGTACATTGGGGTCATTGTTATACAAAGGTAAATGGTCACATCCAAGCCAGGCAAAATTATTGGGCAAGATCCTATTTGTTAGGGCTCTTTTGTATCCTTCAAATTTACCTAGAGCCTGTACGGCGGTGTTCAGAGGCATTATCTGATTATGGGTGTGTCACAAATCAATATTCCCCACCAAAAAATGGTTTCCAGCAGTGTCCGACTGGTTTGGCAAAGGCCCATCAGGAAGAATGATTCTTGGGGCCCATTGTTCAGCTACGTGCAAAAGTAACCAGACCCTGGTAAAGAAATATAATTTAGCTTCTATGTAATATTAATTTGGCTAGCTTGATTAATGAATGATAAGATGATACTTTTTCCTGCACTACTCATTAGTGCTTCTTCACAGGGGCCTACCGGAGGATTCTCCTGTTCCCCTGACGGCCAGTCCAAGCCTGTCAACCAGGAAGAATACCTATCTACATATAGAATTTATTTGAGCAAAGCAAATTTATTTTTACTTATAATGTGTGGATCTCTGTATGCCTCCAAACGACTCTATGAGAGCACTAATGTGGGTCCATACCAAATGCAACCCATGTGTCATTAACACAAGACTAGGTGGAGGGGACATCATGGCAGAAAAACAAGATCAAGTTTCCCACCACTCATGGAAAGGTTTGTTAAGGCCCCTATACACATTAGACTAATGTCTGCCAAACCCGCATACATTGATGGATTCAGCCAACGGTCTAATGTGTATGGGTGGTCCCAACAGATAATTGTCGGGAGAGCCAAGGATCCATCGTGTTCCGTTTTGGACTACCAATCCTTTTGTTCATTAAAGATAAAGTAGTTTGGGAGCAGCTCTCAAATAGAGAACACAGGAGAGCTCACATTGCGGATGGGAGAGTAGAGAGAGAGATCGTTGCCGGCTGACAGATTGACAAAACAATCATTCGCTTAGCAGCCATCTAACATGTATGGTGGAGACTTCAGGCTTACTGTGCATGCGACTACCTCCTCCAAACACGCATAAGAAGGAAGAAGGAGGCAAGTCTCTGACAGACACTTTACTATGGAGGCCATACTCTTTAGAATGATGGTTGGACAACCGTCATCTTGTTAATGATTTTTCCATCTTTGCACCTATTTCAACCGATGGTTTAGATAAGTTGCTCACGGCAACCATTCATATTCATTTACATATGACAAATGATGACAAAGAAAGGAGGAAGGATCCTTCACACATATTATCTTTCCCAGAATGATTGTTTGCGCATCGGCCAAAGAATTCAAAGTAACTAGTGATGAGCGAGTATACTCGTTGCTCGGGTTTTCCAGAGCACACTCGGGTGGTCTCCGAGTATTTGTGACTTCTCGGAGATTTAGTTTTCATCGCCACAGCTGCATGATTTACAGCTATTAGCCAGCTTGAACACATGTGGGGATTCCCTAGCAACCAGGCAACCCCCACATGTACTCAGCCTAGCTAGTAGCTGTAAATCATCCAGCTGAGGCGATGAGAACTAAAACTCCGAACACTAACAAATACTCGGAGATCACCCGAGCAACGAGTATACTCGCTCATCACTAAAAGTAACGTCATTTCACAAATTATCAGACACTGTTGATTAATTCCATCCAATGAAAATATATTTAGATTGATATGATCCATTTTTGTCAACCTTATGGGCACCCTAAGAACAGCTACTCTGTAGAACTACAGTATGAATGAAGCATGCTGATCTCCGGACAGTCAGAATTCCCATATTGTTAAATTACTGATCTGCCAACATTTATCCAAGAGGCCATTCAATTTGCGTTTTGCCTTTTAAAATGGGATTCAGACAAAACTCCAGATGAAGCGATAGGATGTAGTGAAACAAACGGAGTTGAAATAGACTTTATTTGTGGTTAATTCATGGCGGAGTCCATCTTTTCAGATGGGCACAGGAACATAGTCTACTGTGTTCTTGTGCCCAGGAGCGTAGACTGTGGTCGCAGAGGGTGTAAACAAGACTGGGCACGTGTGGGAGAGGGACCCACTGACACTAGCACCTATTTCCACTAGATGTGCGTCCTCAGATGCAAATTCAGCTGAAATGTATTACAGTGGAAAGACCTGCCAGATTGCTGCACCTCAATTCACGATGACAGCCAATCAGAGGCCGCAGCTAACATCAGATACCGCCTGTGGAGGGCACACCAAAACCAGCTGCCGGCTTCTGAGCCAGATATAGAAGAAGAAGATGCCGCATGTTGTTTGAGCAGGTAAGGTAAGAAGAATTGTTTAATAAAAATAAAATGTGTTGGAGAACAGCGGAGGACATTATTACTGGAAGAGGGGGCATTATACCAAAAAGGGTCCCAAGATTGGAGACATTATAAAAGGAAGGGGCCCGTGAGGGAGGACTTTGTTATAAGAAATGGCCCAGGATGGGAGACATTATAAGAAGGGGCCCACGATGGGGGACACTATTACAGGAAGGAGCCCGGGATGGGGGACATTATACCAAAAAAGGTCCCAGGATGGAGTACAATATATTGGGAAGGGCCCGTGAGGGAGGCATTGTTATCAGAAAGGTCCCAGGATGGAGTACAATATATTAGGAAGGGCCCGTGAGGGAGGCATTGTTATCAGAAAGGTCCCAGGATGGAGTACAATATATTAGGTAGGGCCCGTGAGGGAGGCATTGTTATCAGAAAGGTCCCAGGATGGAGTACAATATATTAGGTAGGGCCCGTGAGGGAGGCATTGTTATCAGAAAGGTCCCAGGATGGAGTACAATATATTAGGAAGGGCCCGTGAGGGAGGCATTGTTATCAGAAAGGTCCCAGGATGGAGTACAATATATTAGGTAGGGCCCGTGAGGGAGGCATTGTTATCAGAAAGGGCCCAGGATGGAGTACATTATATTAGGAAGGGCCCGTGAGGGAGGCATTGTTATCAGAAAGGGCCCAGGATGGAGTACAATATATTGGGAAGGGCCCGTGAGGGAGGCATTGTTATCAGAAAGGTCCCAGGATGGAGTACAATATATTAGGAAGGGCCCGTGAGGGAGGCATTGTTATCAGAAAGGTCCCAGGATGGAGTACAATATATTAGGTAGGGCCCGTGAGGGAGGCATTGTTATCAGAAAGGGCCCAGGATGGAGTACATTATATTAGGCAGGGCCCGTGAGGGAGGCATTGTTATCAGAAAGGGCCCAGGATGGAGTACATTATATTAGGAAGGGCCCGTGAGGGAGGCATTGTTATCAGAAAGGGCCCAGGATGGAGTACAATATATTAGAAAGGGCCCGTGAGAAAGGCATTGTTATCAGAAAGGGCCCAGGATGGAGTACAATATATTAGGCAGGGCCCGTGAGGGAGGCATTGTTATCAGAAAGGGCCCAGGATGGAGTACAATATATTAGGAAGGGCCCGTGAGGGAGGCATTGTTATCAGAAAGGGCCCAGGATGGAGTACATTATATTAGGAAGGGCCCGTGAGGGAGGCATTGTTATCAGAAAGGTCCCAGGATGGAGTACAATATATTAGGAAGGGCCCGTGAGGGAGGCATTGTTATCAGAAAGGGCCCAGGATGGAGTACATTATATTAGGTAGGGCCCGTGAGGGAGGCATTGTTATCAGAAAGGGCCCAGGATGGAGTACATTATATTAGGTAGGGCCCGTGAGGGAGGCATTGTTATCAGAAAGGGCCCAGGATGGAGTACATTATATTAGGAAGGGCCCGTGAGGGAGGCATTGTTATCAGAAAGGGCCCAGGATGGAGTACATTATATTAGGCAGGGCCCGTGAGGGAGGCATTGTTATCAGAAAGGGCCCAGGATGGAGTACATTATAGTAGGCAGGGCCCGTGAGGGAGGCATTGTTATCAGAAAGGGCCCAGGATGGAGTACATTATATTAGGAAGGGCCCGTGAGGGAGGCATTGTTATCAGAAAGGGCCCAGGATGGAGTACATTATATTAAGAAGGACCCGTGAGGGAGTCATGGTTATCAGAAAGGGCCCAGCATGGAGTACATTATATTAGGAAGGGCCCGTGAGGGAGGCATTATTATCAGAAAGGACCCAGGAAGGGATACATTATTACAGGAAGGGGCACAAAATGGGAGATTTTGTTAAATAAAGGGGCCAGAATGGAGGGCAATATTATAAGAAGGGGCCCAGGATGAAAGACATTATTAAAGCGGTTGGGATGGGAGTTTATTATAGGGGGGGGGAGGATGGGGACATGATTACATGGGGGCAAACACATATGTCTTTATAGGATCTACAACATCACAAGGGCGCGTATATCTAACCAACATGCAGTTGGGCACATAGGTCCAAACCATCAGACTCTAGTTATGCCACTGCTTGTGCCCATCCAAAAAGAAGGGCAATGCCACAAAAAAAGCACAAATGGAGTGAAATTGAACTTGTACTTCACTGTTTCATCAGAGATTCCATCTGAATCCTATTGTTCGGTGATTCAGATGGCACACTTAACAGAAGGGGCAAAACGCAAAGATAACGGCCCCCCAAACTCATTTTCTATTTCTGTCATGTGGGATAGTACCTCTCCTCTTCATCAACTTGCTTCATAAATACTCAAGGTCTATAACCTTCTTTAAGAAGGTTCCCATACGTCTCAGGCCATTCACAGGTGGGACTGCCCAACTTTAATATATGTGTAAGACAAGTCTAATTTAGTTTTTCATACTCCTTTGAAGAGTTTCGGACCTTCCAATACTTGAAAAAATAATGGTCCCTCTACGGGTCTTGTGCCATTTCAGTAAGCTTTGCACGTCTTCCATTTTTGTGCTCATGAGTTGTCCTCGATATGTAGATTTTAATGCAAACATTGGTGATGCTTCCCTACCTTCCGACATGCATGAAAAGATAAATGTCTGAATGTTCACGGCTCACGGAAGATCTGACAGTATGTTTATCTGTTATTTTTATCTTTTCTTTTTCATCTGTCCATATATGCAAAACTGAAAGAAGTGTATTACAGAATCGCTTCCTCTGACGTCTACACGACCCACCGGTCGTGTCACATTGTGAATTAATTTCTTTTTCTGTATTATCCAAAAATAAAATATTACCTGAGTCTGATCTACTTTCGAAATTACAGCATTCAAAATTGCGCAGACTCTGAGTTAAACTCTCCAAACATCCCCTGCTTGTTCAGTGTCTGCACCGTGCCTGCTCTGGTAGTTCACAGGTTCCTTTTTTTATAGCACTGATTTTTAAGTGTTTTTTCATTTTTGGGGTAAATTGTTGATGAACCGAATGAACCTCATGGAGCCAATATGGAAATAACATTGCAAAAGTAGAAAATAAAAAGACGACGTAAAACTTCCTTACTGCTCCATTAGTCATTTCCAAAATTCAAAATTCACCGGTGCACCGACCGCTATTGATCACCTTGTCAAACTCAAACTGTTCCCAATTACTCTAAGACTCAGCCCATTCCTGCCACAGCGATCTCATATGCTCTCAATGCAGTTTCCTTAATACTATAGTCAGAAAAAACGTCCCTCGAATTGCCCGTGTAACTTTGATATTTCCTTAGTTGCTTTTTTTTTTTAATCACATTTTAAACGTTTATTCAATTGCTGCTATTATTTTATTGTTATTGAATTATTTAATTTCATTTAATTTACTTAATACCTACCCAATTTCTAAAAATCTCCATCTTTTCGCATCTGATTTTAAGGTTGAAAATTCTGTGTTGATTACTTTAGAGATTAGACCTCAAATCAATAATACTCGTGAGAATAAGAAACTTTGTAATACATCTTATCAGAGAAATCAGCTTCTTTCTCCTCCTTTCTCAAAATTTTAATTTCACGGGCAAAATTTGTCTTCAGTGAATACAGACTGTCCCATAACTGAGATAAGAGATGGCAGTTGGTTCTCGTGAAGTTCTATGGAGAACAATAACAGTAATTTCAATTTTTTCTAACTCCTGCAGTCTCCATAGAATTTCAACAGCACCAACTGTCATCCCCTACAGTCATGGCCAAAAATATTCACACCCCTGCAATTCTGTCAGATAATACTCAGTTTCTTCCTGAAAATGATTGCAAACACAAATTCTTTTGTATTATTAGCTTCACCTAATTTGTCTTAAATGAAAAAAACACAAAAAGAATTGTTCTAAAGCCAAATTGGATATAATTCCACACCAAACATAAAAAGGGGGTGGACAAAAGTATTGGCACTGTTCGAAAAATCATGTGATGCTTCTCTAATTTGTGTAATTAACAGCACCTGTAACTTACCTGTGGCACCTAACAGGTGTTGGCAATAACTAAATCACACTTGCAGCCAGTTGACATGGATTAAAGTTGACTCAACCTCTGTCCTGTGTCCTTGTGTGTACCACATTGAGCATGGAGAAAAGAAAGAAGACCAAAGAACTGTCTGAGGACTTGAGAAACCAAATTGTGAGAAAGCATGAGCAATCTCAAGGCAACAAGTCCATCTCCAAAGACCTGAATGTTCCTGTGTCTACCGTGCGCAGTGTCATCAAGAAGTTTAAAGCCCATGGCACTGTGGCTAACCTCCCTAGATGTGGACGGAAAATAAAAATTGACAAGAGATTTCAATGCAAGATTGTGCGGATGTTGGATAAAGAACCTCGACTAACATCCAAACACGTTCAAGCTGCCCTGCAGTCCGAGAGTACAACAGTGTCAACCCGTACTATCCGTCGGCGTCTGAATGAAAAGGGACTGTATGGTAGGAAACCCAGGAAGACCCCACTTCTTACCCCGAGACATAAAAAAGCCAGGCTGGAGTTTGCCAAAACTTACCTGAAAAAGCCTAAAACATTTTTGAAGAATGTTCTCTGGTCAGATGAGACAAAAGTAGAGCTTTTTGGGCAAAGGCATCAACATAGAGTTTACAGGAGAAAAAAAGAGGCATTCAAAGAAAAGAATACGGTCCCTACAGTCAAACATGGCGGAGGTTCCCTGATGTTTTGGGGTTGCTTTGCTGCCTCTGGCACTGGACTGCTTGCCCGTGTGCATGGCATTATGAAGTCTGAAGACTACCAACAAATTTTGCAGCATAATATAGGGCCCAGTGTGAGAAAGCTGAGTATCCCTCAGAGGTCATGGGTCTTCCAGCAGGACAATGACCCAAAACACACTTCAAAAAGCACTAGAAAATGGTTTGAGAGAAAGCACTGGAGACTTCTAAGGAGGCCAGCAATGAGTTCAGACCTGAATCCCATAGAACACCTGTGGAGAGATCTAAAAATGGCAGTTTGGAGAAGGCACCCTTCAAATATCAGGGACCTGGAGCAGTTTGCCAAAGAAGAATGGTCTAAAATTCCAGCAGAGCATTGTAAGAAACTCATTGATGCTTACCGGAAGCGGTTGGTCGCAGTTATTTTGGCTAAAGGTTGTGCAACCAAGTAATAGGCTGAGGGTGCCAATACTTTTGTCTGGCCCATTTTTGGAGTTTTGTGTGAAATGATCAATGTTTTGCTTTTTGCTTCATTCTCTTTTGTGTTTTTTCATTTAAGACAAATTAAATGAATAATAATAATAATAATAATAATTTTATTTATATAGCGCCAACATATTCCGCAGCGCTTTACAACTTATAGAGGGGACTTATACAGACAACAGACATTACAGCATAACAGAAATCACAGTTCAAAACAGATACCAGGAGGAATGAGGGCCCTGCTCGCAAGCTTACAAACTGAATGAAGATAATAATACCAAAGAATTTGTGTTTGCAATCATTTTCAGGAAGAAACTGAGTATTATCTGACAGAATTGCAGGGGTGTGAATACTTTTGGCCATCACTGTATATTAGATTTTACCCACAAACTAAGAGAGACAGAAGCAAATTATTCTGTTAAGATCTATTACAAAGTTATGGATACTCAGTTACTCTTTAAGGCCTCCTTCACACGTCTGATTTTTCCACGTACAAGAAAAACAGACCGATTATTTGATCAGAGTTTGACCAGAGTCTGGTTCTAATGTCATCCGTTTTTTTCATACGTGAAGAATTTAAAAAAAAAAAAAGTTTCTACACCTTCTCCATTGTGAGCGTTTGTGCCATCCGAGTGTTGTTCGATTTTTCCACAGACTCATTGACTTGTGTTGCCCGTTTTGATCCAATACTTGGATCAAAATAGGACATGTCTCCATGATTTTCTGCAGACCTCTTGTTCTGCAGAAAATAATGGACATATCCATGGCCCATAAACTATTGAATGTACGAGTGCTTGAAAAATATGGATTGGACTCATGAAAATTGGGGTTGTAAATGAGCCCTAAAAAAGTAGACCCATCTCAGATATTTATAGCATCTTCATAAGATATGACATGAATATGTAAAAGATGCGGGTTTCACTCATACTCGTTTCTGGAAGCAGTACCCTGCCTCATACCCCTGTAAATGAAGAGGTAGATGCACATCAATGTCTCTTTCCATGAATTTTATATGGGTTTTGTAAAAATGTGTCCCAAGTTCAGATCAGTTTTTCAACTATGACTCTAATTCAATAGTTTTTTTTCCAGAATTCTGATGTAAATCTGTTCGAAAAGTCACCAAATTTTTGCTCAAAAATGTTATGACTTTTGTGATTTTTAAGCCAGTCTTGGCCAGCATGGTCAGCTTTTGGAAAAATAAGTGGAGCGTATCCTTAAGTGGATGCAACAAAATTACACCCCAAAAAAGTGTGTAAATTACGACAAAAGGAGCTAAAGTGACTGGAGTATTTTTCTTGCAGTTGTGCATGACAGCCAAAAGATACATTTGGCACCTCTTCCTCCAGTCTACCCATCATCATCACTGGCCTACAAAATGTCATAGTAATGAGACAGCCTGATGGAGTTTAAAATGGTTGTCCAACACAGCTTACTTCCACATTGGGAGGAGGTGGGCACAAAAGAGCAACCCGAAGTGTTGTGGGGCGCCTCTTTGCAGGAGAATTCTTAAAGAGGGTGTTCTCAAGTTTTAAAGTTGTCTCCAATCCACCAGACAGGGGATACCTTTCTGATCGCTGGAAGTCTGATCGTTGTGGCCTCCACCAGTCCGGTGGGCTCTGAGGAGCTCAAAATGAATGGGGCAGAGGACTATCATGCGCACTGCCTCTTCATTCATTCTAATAGGCATGCCGAAGATCAGCAAAGTGCTGCGATCAGCAATAACCAGTGATCCTATTAAGAATGAATGGGGCGTTAGTGGAAATGATCAACCTCGACTCCATTCAGCTGTGGCTCTTCAGCGTGGATTCTCAAGACAGGTGTGGGCCACTGGCAGTCATCAGAAAGTTATCCCCTATCCCACGGAAAGGGGAAGTTTAAACTTGAGAACACCCCATTAAGACATCTATTCACATTAAACTAATGTCAACAGAGTCCACCAAGATCAATGGGTTTTGGTCAACAGTCTAACCACTTTGACATCACTCGACAGATGATGTCAGAGGAGATAAGGATTTTGGATGGCCAACTCTTTTGGAGATTTCTGGCAGGCAATGGCTCTCTGATACAGAAATAGGACTACTTGGTGGAACTGGCATTTCAGGAGAATTGGGGTTGATGGATGCCGGAAAACATTGTTTGGCCGCAAGCCATCAAGAGTGGCTTAGAAGAGAAGATAGTGCCTAGAAAGAACCCAGTAAAGTAATGCTTCTTCGCCTTCTTTTGGCCATTGAAATGTCCTAGTGTGCATTATTTTATAAATTTTATAAGACGGCAATACCCCTTTAAGTGATTATGCATCAATATGGGCAGAGGCACATACTGCCCTGTAAATATAGTGGGGAAATAAGTATTTGATACGCTGCAAATAAATGCAGATTAATTATGTAACAATCATACAATGTGATTTTCTGTTTTTTGGGTTTTTTTAGATTCTGTCTCTCACAGGTGAAGCGTACCTACGATAAAAATTACAGACCTCTCCATTCTCTGTAGGTGGGAAACCTTGCAAAATCGGCAGTGTATCAAATACTTCTTTTACCCACTGTACATATCGCTACCCTTCAGGAGTAGAGGAAAGCTGTGTGACCTGCAGCCGAGATCACAGAGAATTTCTGGTGAATGATTGACTCGTGACTGTCCTGTTCATTCATACCTGTGAATTTCCATGAATACAGGAGTGCCATGTCGGCTTCGCACTGAATCACGTGTGTAATGGAGTAAAGCAGGGCAGGAAATGTGCAGGGAATGAGGCTCAGCGGCGCTTTGTGTTCTGGAAGAGAGTGTGCTTAAACTACGAGTAGCGGGGGGCTAAGTGCCACAGTGTGTTACGTGGAGTAGCCTCTGGCTCACATCCCAAATGCATCCAGTTTGATTATCTCCTTCTGGTATGAAGCCGCCGTGTAAAAACAGCAAGCAGTGTTATCTTTTCATATACAACAGGCCTGTCAAACATCCTGGAATTGGGGGGATGACATGTAGAATGGGGCAAAAATGCATTAATTTGCGTGAGATTTCGCATACTGTAATGGTAGTTTCTATATTAAAATGTTCTGCAACTTTCAAAAATACGCTGTAGATTAATTTATGCACATATTCAAGATCTCTGCTTGCCATGAGTGACTCTGAGTATTCTAGACCTCTTGGCTGAGGGGTTTTCTAATGAAATTAGCAGCATAAATCGTTTTTCACGACAATCTATTGCCAGATGTCATAATACAAGCTGCATACAGTGCCAAATAAAGGTCTTAGACCTGACAAAGCTGATGTATTTACTTTGAAAAGCCACAAAAGAATGGCTGCATGACTTCTTTATGAACGTTTAACTCATTCTTCGATCACCTGATTTACACTTCCTCAGTGTCCCTCCTCTCTGCTGCTGCTGACATCTCACACTGCTCAGAACAAGCTGCAGCTGACAGTCAGTCTTGGTCGGCGGAGACTGAAAACACAAGGACTCATGAACTCTCGCTCTTTATCTGGACTTATACAATATCAAATCAGCCATTTTGACATTGATTTTCACAGTAAGTACATCAGCCACACCAAGTCTAAGAGATTTGTTTAATAATATATCCAGTTTTTATTTTAAAGTCTGCAGAGTTAAGTCTTGAAATTAATTCCTGAAAATTTGTTTAGTTCACAATGGACAACCAAGGCAAGAAGTAGCAAACTATCAGTCTCTGAATGTTTTCCCATTCTGTGACCTTAATTCTGGCATGAAATTGAAAAGCAAACTTAAAGGGGTTGTCCACTTTCATAAAAGTTTTCCTATAAGCTTCATCAGTAGTTAAACTCACCTTCATCCGGTCCAGAGCTGAATATCTGCAGTTGCTCCCGATGTCTGATATTGTCTACAGCGCTAACGTCACATCAATACTGCTGCGGGCAATTAATGAGCCAGATGGAGAAGGCAGAGCCGCTGAAATTAGTTATTGGCTCTAGTGATGTTAGCGCTACAAACAAAAACAGAGACAGAGGCAGCGGCAGAAACTCAGAACTGGACCTGGAAAGGGTGATTAAAGCTCAGTTTGTTTGTTTTTTAAAGGGAATCTGTCAGCAGATTTTTGGTACCTCTTCTGAGAGCAGCCTATTGTAGGCAAAGAGAAGCTGAATCCAACGAGGTATTGCTTCAATTACTGGGTGCAGCCATTCTGACACAATCAGAGTTTTTAGATTTAGAAATACAGCAGAGCTGAGGCAGCTAACCCTGCCCACACCAAGCTCTGTATGTACAAAGTCCATAGACAGTGAGCTGCCTAACAAACAGGTAATCCCGGCTGTCTAACAGCCACGAGACATGCTTCCGCCGGGACTCAAACATATTTCTCGAGCACGCTGAAGTCACTCGGTTAGCACCTGAGCATGTTCGGATATAATAATTTATCCGAGCACGGTCCCTCATCACTACTTTTAATCCCCCGCTGCTCCTCTTCTCGCACTACCAGGTTCCCTGCCAGTGTCTGTACATCCTGTTCTGGTCATATAGACATGTGCATAGTGCAGCCAATCACTGGCAGCAGTGGTGATGCACTGGACAAAGCTGAGGACAGTGTATCTAACCCTCCACTGGCCAAAGATGGGATCTGCGGTAACGTTAAGAAAGTGTCATGTATTCAACTCCCTAATAATTCATTAATGTGAAGCTTAAAGTGCAGCTTTACACCAAGTTCCCGGCATCCTATTTATTCCAGTAGTCGATGTATTGAACAAGCAGACGGACTGTATCACATACCACGGCACCTGTATCAGTGATCGTGGTATTAAACAACCTTGAGAGTACATCCATGTTATGAACCCACCAGGGATGGAGACAATGTCTCCTCTCTTTCGAAGAGTCATCTGATTAACTGTTTCAAACCATAAGTCCCGATAGCAATTTCATCTGAGCAAGAAAAATGCTGGAAAATTAAAAGGTTGACGTGAAATTTAAAGAGACCCGGTTTTGGGTCAGGGAGCATCCACATTACACGTATCGACAGCTTTGAATCTAGTGGCGATCAGAGGCCATTTCTTGTCTTTTCAGTAGTTTATTTAATTTATTGCTCATTTTTAGCTTCTTATACAATGTATACTTCAACTTATTTCTGCTATTTAATCTGAACGGGCTTGCCAAAAATCCATGTACTTGCGGCCAAAACAACCCAATTCGGAACAATTTTCAGTTGCAGACATTTATGTAATATATATTGCCACATATGAATTCCTCCATATTTTGCTTCTCTACCCTCGGGCAATTTTTACTTGTCAGCCGCCTATCATGCCCTCTTATAACTTTTTGCCTGCGATGACAGATGTAGAGTAAAAACATCTGAGATATGTCCTTAAAAGCCTAAACGTAACCCATCAGCAGGATTTCACTATATAAAGCACCTCTGTATAAAACTCTCTTTTTTACTTCGCTACAACCTCTCTACGTCACCCTTACTGCTCCACACCTGCAAAAAAACCACAGAATTAAATGGTCCTGCACTGTAAGATAAGAAGGCCCGAGTGGTCTACTTGGCTCCGGACCATGCGTGGTGCTAAGTGCTGACCGCCTCTGTTGGTATCTCACGAGACACAATTGTGGAGGCAAAGGGGTGGTGGAAGCACAGAGGGGATGCAATAATAATCCTGAGACGCCCATCAGATCACTCTGCTCACCCTCTGTGACTGATAATGCCTCTTGATACTTTAGGAGACTCAATCGATGGCAAAGGGGTGGCGTTAGCAGGCACAGAGGAGATGCAAGCATAGTCCTGAGATGCCCATCAGACCACTCATCTCACCTTGCGTGCCTACAAACACCAAGGTTGAAAACTTTGGAGACTCAATCGGAAGCAAAAAATTGACATTACCAGACAATCACAATCTCGAGATGCCCATCAGACCCACTGGGTTCACTGGGTTCCATCGGAGGCAAAGAGGTGGCGATAGCAGGAAAGAAAGGAGGCAAGCATGGTCCCGAGATGCCTATCAGACAGCTTCGTGCTCCCTCTGTGGCTGACAACTAGAGATGAGCCACCTCCCTAGTGTTTGGGTTCGGTTCGGTTCGTCGAACAGGGACATGTTCGACGAACACCATCGAACCCCATTGAAACCAATGGCAGGCAAATACAAACACATACAAACACATGGAAAACACATAGAAAACACCTTAAAAGGTGTCCAAAAGCTGACAAACTGCTCAGAGGACACAACAAACACATGGAAAAGTCACAACTACATATAATCATGTGAAAAGAAAAGAGGCGGAGGTGTAAAAGGAGGAGGAGACACAGATATAGGCATGTCATGCCCTTCTAAAATCAAGAAAGGCTGGAGTAAAAATCTAAACTCACTCTACCAACACCCAGACGTCTTGACAAAAAAAAATAAAAAAATAAATATCTTTAGGTAGAATGGCGGCGGGTCCATTCAGAACACTTTCCTTAGAAGACGTAGTGGTACCCCCGTTGGGAGTTGTGCCAAAAAATGAACCCAATACATTCAGACTAATCCACCATTTGTCATATCCAAGGGGCAGGTCAGTAAACGACAACATCGACGCAGAACCTCCTTGACAAGGCAATCAGGCGGGTCAAAAAGTTCATAAGTGGCACCCTAATTGCCAAAACAGACATTGAGGGGGCGTTCCAATTACTACCTGTGCCTCCGAATAGTGTCCTCCCATTGGGCTGCTTCTGTGAAGGAGCATACTACATAGATCGCTGTTTGCCCATGGGGTGCTCCATATCCTGCTCACTATTTGAGGCATTTAGTTGCTTCCTCGAATGTGTCGTCATGGACATTTGTAATGCGGCACATATCATCCATTACCTCGATGACTTCTTATGCCTGGGCCCAAAAGATTCGTCACAGTGTGAAAACACGTGGTAGTCCACCTGTGAGAAAGAGAGAGCTGGAGGGAGAGTGGACACCCAAGAGCCGAGGGGTTAGATTGAGAAAGAAAGAAGGCGGTGTAGCTTGCTTCTTGGGTGGGGTACTCTGCTGAGTAGCAGAAATTGCTAGTAGGCCCAAAAGGATTTCCTGGGCTAGATGACGTTAAAAAATAGTACTTAGGTAAACAGGTGGTGTAGCTTGCTTCATGGGTGGGGTACGCTGCTGAGTAGCACTAAATTCTACTAGGCCCAAAAGGATTTCCTGGGCTAGATGCCGTTAAAAAATAGTACTTAGGTAAACAGGTGGTGTAGCTTGCTTCATGGGTGGGGTACGCTGCTGAGTAGCACTAAATTCTACTAGGCCCAAAAGGATTTCCTGGGCTAGATGCCGTTAAAAAATAGTACTTAGGTAAACAGGCGGTGTAGCTTGCTTCATGGGTGGGGTACTGTGCTGAGTATCACAAAATGCTATTAGGTACAAAACGATTTCCTGGGCTAGATGCAGTTAAAAATTAGTAATTAGATCAACAGGCGGTGTAGCTTGCTTCATGGGTGGGGTACGCTGCTGAGTAGCACTAAATTCTACTAGGCCCAAAAGGATTTCCTGGGCCAGATGCTGTTAAAAATAGTACTTAGGTAAACAGGCGGTAGGTGCCTGGGCTACTCTGCTGACTAGCAGACACTGAAGCTTTGGAGCAGACCTCTGAATTCCAGGCCATAGCATGAGTAAACAACTCTGCAGATGACCCCACCCACCTGGAATTGACGATGGCAACGTCATGTAAAACTCAGCAAGGGGACTAAATAAAAGAGTCTCCATTTTTTCAAAAAATTCGGCCACAGACACCACTGAAGTGGCATCAATTTCGACAGAGTTTTTTAAAACGGTTGGTGATGAGGTGATTTTCAAAAATCATCAAGCTTTTAGTCTCCCCAAGATGACACAGGGGTAGAAAAGTCCTTGCGGATCCAGGATTTGTTCATCTTGATGAACGTTAGTCTGTCTACATTGTCACTGGACAGCCGCGTGCGCTTATCTGTCAGCACACCACCAGCAATGCTGAACACACGTTCAGAGAGAACGCTGGCTGCGGGGCACGACAAGATCTCCAAGGCGTGAGTGGCGAGCTCAGGCCATTTTTCAAGATTGGAAGCCCAAAATGAGCAAGGGTCCAGTTCCACAGTCATGGCATCGATGTTAACTTGAAGATACTTTTGTACCATCCTCTCTAGGCGTTGGCTGTGCGTCAGACTTCTTGTCTCCTGTGGCCTTGCAAAGGATGGTCTAAAAAAATCTTGAAACGATTGGAAAAAATTGCTGTTACCACCAGATACGATGTTACTGTTACGGTTAGAGTGATGACTCGATAGTCCCACGGTTGGCAAGTTAGAACTCAGAGATAGACTACGTGCACCACTGGTGTTTTGTGGTAAAGCAGATGTTAGATTCTGTAACAGTCTCTGCTGATACTCCTGCATGCGTGAATCCCTTTCTATGGCAGGAATTATTTCGCCAAATTTGCTTTTGTACTGGGGATCTAAGAGTGTGGCAACCCAGTAGTCGGCATTACTTCGGATTCTGACAATCCGAGGGTCATGTTGCAGGTAGTGCAGCAAGAAGGCACTCATGTGTCTTGCGCATCCAGGAGGACCAAGTCCTTGTCTTGGTGGTGGTGAGGTGAGAATCATGCTTCCTTCGTCTGCCCTCTCCCCCCAACCTCACACAACAGAAATTTGATCAAGGTCTCCCTCATCTGATGAGTCTTCCATGCCCAGCGCCAGTTCGTCCTCCACTTCTTCCTCGCCCCCTGTACCTTCCTCAACGGTTTTGCTGCTACCATGTGCCCTCGGAAATCCCTCTCCCCCAGCCTCCAATGTCAGCCGCCTTGGTGCTGCCAACCTTCTTGACCTTGGAGATATGATCCCTTCCGCATACGACTCCTCCTGTTCCTCCTCCTCCTCTTGTTCCACCACCTGACTCTGAACACTGTGTAAGGTGTGCTCCAGCATGTAAATCACCGGAATGGTCATGCTGATAATGGCATCGTCAGCACTAAACATCTTCATTGCTATTTCAAAACTGTACAGAAGGGTGCATAGGTCCCTTATCTGAGACCACTCCTGCAGCGTGATTTGCTCCACCTCTTGAGCTCGTTGGCCCAGGCTATACATCATAACGTATTGCACCAGGGCTCGTCGGACAGTGCAGACACTGCTCCTAGGCCCAAAACTATTAACTGGATTAGATGCAGTGAAAATTGAGATACACAGGCGGTATAGTTTGTTTCACAGGCGGGCTACTCTGCTGACGTGCAGACACTGCTCCTAGGCCCAAAACTGTTAACTGGATTAGATGCAGTGAAAATTGAGATACACAGGCGGTGTAGTTAGTTTCACAGGCGGGCTACTCTGCTGACGTGCAGACACTGCTACTAAGCTCAAAATGATTTACTGGGTTAGATGCAGTAAAAATTGAGATACACAGGCGGTGTAGCTAGCTTCACAGGCAGGCTACTCAGATGACTATCAGACAATGCTACTAGCCCAAAAGGATTGGCTGAGCTAGTTGACACCAAATGCAGTGACTAACACTTGCACAGCACTGGCTCAGACCTGCCTGGCAAACAGTGCTATGAACTACTGTAACCTACCCTGAAAAGGGCTGATATTACAACTAGTCCCGACTCCCTAAACCTATCTCTCTGATAATTTGCTCCAAAAAAACACTCTTATGCTACGTTCACATTTGCGTTGTGCGCCGCAGCGTCGGCGCCGCAGCGCACAACGCAAACAAAAACGCAGCAAAACGCATGCACAACGCTGCGTTTTGCACCGCATGCGTCCTTTTTTTAATTGATTTTGGACGCAGCAAAAATGCAACTTGCTGCGTCCTCTGCGCCCCGGACACGGGCGCCGCAGCGACGCATGCGGCGCAAAACGCAAGTGCGACGCATGTCCATGCGCCCTCATGTTAAATATAGGGGCGCATGACGCATGCGGCGCCGTTGCGGCGCCCGCCGCTGCGGCGCCCGCCGCTAATGTGAACGTAGCCTTAGTCTGTATAGCGCCCACAGCAGCAGCGGTGCCGTCTAACACTAAGCTGCAGCAGTGAGGAAATGGTGGCGACGGGGCAAATGGCTGGTTCTTATAGGGCAAGGACATGTGACATACACAGCCAATGACACATGCCCTTGCTTGTGTGCATCACATGCACATTGCTGTGTGTGTGTGCACTGCTGATAGGCTGAGAGACTGCACCGCCCCTCTGTAAATGCGGGAAAGAAAAAAAAAATGGAGATCGGCGTTATTTCAGCAAAGATCTATCCCCCACCCACTATACACTGAAACAGTCCATTAACAATGATAAACAGTTTTAATGTGCAAATCAAGCTAGGCTTTTGGTGAACAAACAGTTATCGAACAGAAACTCGAACAGCCGAATTTTAAGCAAATTGTTCGGATTCGTCGAACGACTCGAACACCGCCCAAAACAGCTCGAGTTTGAAATTGGCAAACAGTTCGACTCGAACACCGCTCATCTCTACTGACAACGCCTCTGTTGATAACTTAGGAAACTCAATTGGGGGCAAAGAGGTAATGTTAGCAAGCACAGAGGAGATGCAAGAATGGTTCTCGGTGCTCCCTCTGTGCCTGCTAACTCTGCCAATCTGATTCCGATTAAGATGAATGACATTTCCTATGTCAGCAAAGAGCCAACCAAATCTCCACCTGCACCATTATTCAGGAGAGTGCCACAAAGTAATTTCTTCTGCCTCGGCATTGGAAAGTGACCCTCAGCACATGCACCAGTTTTCTGAGCAATGATGCAGGCACAATGTTTGGATGGCGCCATTGATGATATAGGAGATGTTATCCACGTCAAGCAGTTGTGTAGGTAGGGACTCCATGGAAAGGCTATGGACACGTCTTCATCAAATGTAGGGCTAAGGGGCCCAAGTGTAGTTTCAGACTTCCGACCGACAGCACGTTGTTCAGTTGGCATGCGCCATTTTACATATTGACCGTGAAGAAAACAAATCACAACATTCACCATAAGACTCTGTCGATGCATGGGTTTTTGACTGTGCCAAGCGACAAACAATACAGTTCCATGGGCTCCACATGCACTGCAATCATGTCCACATGTGATGAGGCTGCTTTCCCATGGTCGTTTGTTTGATTGCAACCTAATATATTCTTACGCAGGCACCCAGAAAACAATGTATGTGGATAAATTTTATTTCAGGTGAGTGTTTTTCCAAATCGGTGATCGGCTGCATATTTACAAGGCCATTTTGTAAGGAAGAAGGGCTCTAACAAACGCTGGTTCAGCCGATTCTTGATCCGTAGGAAAGGACCTTAACACCATCTACAACAGCCACTATGAAGTGCAGACATGTTACATTACAGGTCAATTATGGTCCATGTTAACCTGAAGAAGGTCCAGGCATACATCTACAGTGCAGAAACAATCAGATTGCTCTTACAAATTACAGAACTGATCAGAAATGGTTAAAGCTGAAGTAGTGGCCACACTCCAGTGTTATTGTATTTTGCTGAGTAGCACCTAATCCACAACAATCCACCACAAACTCTCACTTCAAGCTCTGATACCCTCAAGAACCATCACCCTCCCTGGCCAGGCATGGGAGAGAATTGAAAATTTGACAGCAGATAAAGGCAAACAAACCACATCTCTCTGCTTGTCCAGGCTACTCCCTGATTAGGTTGTATGCCAATTACAGATTAACCAGTCATCCCTGAAGCCCACCCAAAGTTTTGTCTCATCATGCATAAACAGTGTGGATAAGAAAAAACCCAACCCAGCCGCCCATTACTTCTTGTCAGGAAAGATACTGCATAATTAGTGTTTGGATTTCTTATTTTTCTGATACGTGGTTTGTGGTTATTTTTCAAGCACTAATTGTAGAGTCCTTCAAACATATGGATAATCTGAGGCACAATCCTAAACCCATTAATCCTGAGGCCTCTTTTCCAGATGGTTCCACCCTTAACCTTTCTTGAATTCTGTGAAGCTATACAATTTGTAAAAATACTAATTCAATACAAGTAAAAAAAAAAGTGCCTTTTTTTCAAGGGAGACTTTAGGTGACAGATGGCGTCCATTGAGGCACTTGTAGGACATATTGGCTTTCTTTTTACGATTGTCTAACATCTTGCAATATCTGGGGTTTCGAGACAAGTTAGAGGTGTTGTCCACTAACATTATTAATGGACTCAAGGTGGAGCAAAAACATATATAAAAAATAGATTCTCAGACTGATTTCACTCCTCTGTACTGTGTTCCCGTTGGGTGTCCTGGCTTCCTTCTCTGGCATGGGACCTCTGCAGACAATCAGCACCACTGATTGGCTCCAGAAGTCATGTATCATCAGAGAGGGAAAAATCAGTAGAGTCACTGTTTCATTTGGCTTGGGACAGTCAATCAAAGGCCAATCAATGACTGCAGCAGTCACCTGCCGATCTCCTGGCTTCCTCTACTGATGGGGGGCATCAGAGACTGATCATTGTATGGCTGGTAGGTATCGTTTTGGGGGGGCTATTATTTTTGCACCACATTTATAATGTGTTATAAGGAAAGCCCAAAAAAGAAAAGAATGTCCAGCTTCACCGAATCCGTAAAAAAGAGTTTTCTTTATTCACAAACTTTTAAGCATAGAGAATCATCATGGTCATGATTAAGGGAGCTTAGTCTCCAGAAACGCGTTGAGATTCTTACCCATATGGCTTGTGCTGAAGTCTGTATCCTCTATGCTTAAAAGTTTGTGAATAAAGAAAACTCTTTTTTACGGATTCGGTGAAGCTGGACATTCTTTTCTTTTTTGGACTCTATACGCCTGAACACAGCGGGTCCGTGCTCCCGAGGATTGGTTTATGCATCACAGGTGAACTGGTTTATATTCCTTCTTTCAAAGTTATAAGGAAAGGACACATCTATGGAACAAGTCTGAACTTTCTATTGGGAGGATTTCCCAATTTATACCACCAACCGAAGGCCCTGAAGACTGCCACTAAATGGACAGGTGATGTGAACATAACCCTAATCAGACCAGCACTCATTTTGGCAGATATCAATAGACTTGACATGAATTGAGCAGCACCAGACAACCTCTTTAAGTCATCCTTATTTTTTTGTCCTTACTTTTTTTTTTTTTTTTAAGGAGAACCTGTCACTCGATTCTTGCTGGCCAAAACACAGGCAACAAGAATCAGGGCATGGCTGCACGATTGCATCCAGGTATGTTTTTCTCTGAAACATAAACTGGCAACCAAAAGGAATAGAGGCGACTAGTCTGGCACCACCACAGGCCGTCTTCTCCCCACTCCACTTCAGGTGACTGACAGGTCTCTCCCTATGTTTACACACGGAATACACCTGTCAATCAACAAGAGTGATTAAGAGAGAGGCTGGCCGGGGAAGCGCTGGACTAGTCATGTCTATTCCTATGTTCCTCAGCCGGCGTTTCAGACACAAACATACCTAGCTGCAATGGTGCAGGCCAGGTTCTGATTAATGCTACCGGGTTTGGGTAGCAATAATTGAGTAAAAGGTTCCTGTTAAATACATGTTAAAAGCACCATGGATTTTTATGTGTTTTTGATAGTTCTTTTTTTCATTTACGTTTTGTACATGACTTTTTAGGTGTTTCTAAAATTCTATCGAAAATCCTTAAGAAAATGACTAAAACATGCATAAAAGAGCCAAAAAACGTGCCAAATACTGTATGGGAACCCAACCTTAGGTGGCTCTGTTACGGGAGATCTATGGATTGGATCTAATTACGATTTCATGCCAGCTATGATAATACTCTATGTTACAGATCTCCCAGGTAGTGGTCATTTGCTCCATCATGCAGAAGCTCAAAAATCATGGCTCACCATACTCTGAAGCCAGATGAGAGGACCAAGCATGGCACCGTCTTTGCCACCGAGAGAAATCAAGGTGCAGAAATTTCAGGTTGCATGTATGTACATTTTTAATAAAACTGATAAAAACGAAAACAAATAAAAACAATATACCCAACGAGTTTCGGCTGTTTGCAGCCTTCTTCAGATATGTACTTTGAAGGAAAGGACAAAGGACTTCAATGGCCCGCTTGGATCTTGATGAGACATCATGGCGAAGGGTGACAAGGTGCAAGGACTGCCAAAATATGCCCGGTATTCCAGAATTTCTACAGCTGCTACATCACGATGGTTCTCCTAAAGGGCCAGATGATGTGAATCGTCTTGGTAACTCTTACAAGATAGGTCATAATCTCCACGTCTCCTTATTATTTAAACAATCTAACCCTGACTTCCAAGTCATCTAAAACAATCCCCCAAGAAAATGTCTTTTGACATGAGAAACCACAGTACCTGCTATTTAAAGGTAATTATGGTAAATGTAACCTAATATTACTTGACGGTACTAGAGCAGAGGTATTTTTAGATCCGGCGTCAGGCATCTAGTAGATGTACTGAGACGACAGTACAATTTTGGACCATTTTAATAGATGAGTGGATCCTGCTGTGCCCTCCAATACTATGTGCCTTTGTGGTGACGGGGGTGGACATTCTTACAAATCCTCTATATTGTCTGGCTATGACGTTCCCGGTAACATAAAGTCCTTTTAGCTGCGGAGCATAAATCACGTTCTGAATGAAAGTCCCTCGACTTGGGCTCCCAGTGATAGCATCTAGCGTAACATTCGTGAGTAATGTGTCTGTCCTATGAATCACAGCGGTTATGCTCAAGGAAAGGCACTCCAGGTGTGCCGCAGTGTGGACCTCATCACTCTCCAAGACAAAACAGCAACCCCTAAAAGCGAAAGCACAAAGACATGTGACAACTCAATTCTCAACATGCAACGCTCGCCACCCTGCCATCCGTCTTGGTCAGGGCACTGTGCATCTTTATTCCAGAGTAGGCGCCTTACCGTAAAATCAAGACTGATGGTATGTTATGCCCCGTGACCTCCAAAAATCACCCAGGCATGGCATCTAGCATTATGCAGGTCCTACTGGTCCACTTACTATAGATTAACCCCTTCACGAGTCATGGATAAAAATGACCATCACTGATCAATGGTGGTTTATGCAGCATGTATATAGAATTCTAGATCTAGTCTTCCTCCACCACTAAGACTAGAGGAGGTCATTCTTGAAGATCCTTAGTTACAGCTGTAAGTTGAAAGCTTGTCTGGTCAGAAGCCATGCTCATTGAGACTTTTTGCGTACGAGTGCTATCCGTGTTTTTCACTATAATAGTCTATGTTGCTGTGCACATGTCCAATTTTTTCCTCGGACTGAGTGATCTACAGAAAATATCGGAGACATGTCCGATTTGGATCCGAGGTTCAGATCAAAATCGGCCATGCAAGTTGATGGGTCTGTGAAAAAAATTGGACAGTACTCAAATGACACCTGAGTGCAGTTCGATTTTCACGGACTCTCAGAATGGAGAAGGTGGAGATTTTAACTTTTTCACATACAAGAAAAGTTGATGACACCTTGATCAGAATAATCAGTCGGTTTTTATCATACATGATAAAAACTGATGTCTGAATGAGGCCTAACTACTATCCCATACACATACATGCTCGCTTTGGCCAAGCTTGCAAGTCAGCCATCTCAGAGCAGCGAGGAAAACAAAAGGTCAGACATGTTAAAATTCATCATGCACAATCCTCCCCTCCCCCAACATCTGCAGTTCCTGGTAAAATCAGCAAGTTCTGATGAATGTGCGTAATCTTTGAAGAGGACCTGTCACTTGCTAAAAAAAATTGAGTTAAATACCTTGAACTTCTTTGCAACTTGTCAGGTTTTTGCTATGTAATCTGAGAGCAGCATAGGGCCAGAGAAGCTGATTCCAACGATGTGTCAGTTACTAGTCTGTGTGTTTTTGCTATAATACGATCAAAGTTTTATCAGCAGGAGATTATCACAACAGGACTATGTGTCTCATACCTTTTAGTCCAACCACGCTGATTAGTAGCGTTCTGTCGATATACAGTGTACACAGAAAGCGACCAATCAGTGATGTGGGCGGGGTTATACACAGCTCAGCATTCAGAGCTCTGCTGAATCTGCAGCCTAACAAACAGGCAATCCCTGTATGTGTTCCAGCTGTCGAACAGCCACGACACATGCAGGCGCGAGGATTCGAACATATTCTCCAACCACACCGAATTTCTCGGTTAGCACCCGAGCATGGCCAGATAACACCTTATCTCAGCACGTTTGCTTCCAATCTAAAGCCAGATGAGCTGTTGGGGAACGTGCAACCATTTTGTTGCCCAAATTGACTATCTACACAGGTGACCGGGCAGTCCCTTCAATGAGAAGTCAATGAGAAAATGATACGTTTTATCCCACCCAGTTGAGATGGCGGTATACCGTCTGTGGTGGCCAATGTTGGAAGGTGCTGCAGCTGTAAGGAAGCAGTCTGTAGATGAAGACATCAAGTGGTTTCCTTTGTTTTGACATTCGTAGGCGAGTCAGCCACGAGCAAACACTACGCAGGAGAATGTTTCACTGTGACAGCTGCTCAAATAGACTCGACTGGTATGTGCTTTGATGGAAGCCGCCGCTCCGTGCCGCTGAAATGACACCATGTAAATAAGCCCTTCACTGGAGAATTACACATTAAGTCTCATTTACCGTACGGTGTTTCAGTTGGACGTGTTGGCAAGAGGAAACCGTAAACTGGAAAATCGTGGCACTTGTTGAAAGAGCGCTTGGCAAGTCTTCTGGGATTCTTCTCTCGCTTGCTCTCCTTGCTAGTTTGGATTCCTACTTAAGCATTAGATTAAGTTCATCCAGAACCTGAGAATTTTGGGAGACTGGCAAAGTATCTAGTGTATATGGGGGACTCTTCCACGAGAACAAATGTTGGGCAAGTGAAGGATCTGCCAGTTCCAATTTCAACACATCGTCGGAAAAAGAGTTGCATCCAGATGTGGGGGTGAAGGAGAAAGTATCTAATGCGGCCGTACACAATAAAGCTGGATAATCCCATGAGATACCAGTCGCGTGGAGGCCATCTCTTGACCCTGACCTCCATGCACGTGCCAGATAGCCAAGTGTTTTGTATAGACACAGCAGAATAAGTCGCTGCTAGATACCTCTGGCAGAAGCTTTTCCTTCCAAAAGAACAAAAAGATTAGACATGGTGACATCCAAAGGCCTGATCCTTCTCTTCCACGACATCTAGAGGAATCGAAGGGCCTCCATACACATTAGGTAGTCATCCAGGCTCATCAAAATCAGTGGGTTCATCAGATGATGAGCATGATCAACCACAGCTTCAGAAACGTCACTGCCCGTACTCTACCGTACATAGTTCTTCAATCAGTCTGCAGTAAAAGGATCATTTTACTTGACCCTGGGCTTGTAATGACCGACACATTTAGGTGCCAAAGGATGCTTTTTTTCTAAAGAAAATCTGTCAGTATGTTCGATTCCCATGAATGAGCATGCAGGTCTTTGAAATGTGAATCCATCAACACCTTTATATCTTCTATCTGTTGCTGCATTTCCAGTAAATTAGTGCTTTCAGTTATATGAACCTGCAGAACAAAAAGATCTTAATTCCTCCAACATCATGTCAGGGAGCAGCAACAAGGCCCCAATACACATTAGACTAATGCAAATGAGGTTTAAAGTGCTCTTTGCATAACAGAGAACTTCTCAAGCCACTGCCTCCCTTGACGGTTTTCCTACCTGTGATGTCAGGTGAGTTATCAGTCAAGCTAAAGAGGCTGGTGCTGGGCGGGGAAACAGCTGAAGGAGGCAAAGGTTCGGGAAGTGCTCTAGAGTGCTTAAAGCCTCATTTACATATGAATACAAACATTAATTTCCTAGGAATGCAGCAACAAATAAAAGTGTTGTTGAATTTACTTTTCAAAGACCTGAATGTCCATTAATTCCGCTGGAATGAAGCGGAACAAAGCCAAAAAAACTAAAGCCCCTTGGGTACTATATAAGTTTGTCTTGCAACAGTCTTGCTGACTGACAAATATGGAAATGCTTGCTTTTAGTTTTGTAGTTATCGCAGATTTCTAGCTTTTATACAGAGTTTACAACTATCGAACCCTAATTATTGTAGACAGAAGAGCTTGCAATCATATTGTTTTCACACCCAGGTTAGGTGATTTTGAGGCATAACACATCAGAACAGATCTTTCCTTTATTTACTTTGCTTCATGTGGGCCATGTATTATCTGTCTAGGTTATAGCACTGATTCAAGGATTGCTCAAGGCCCAGTGACAACTGTATCTATCAGTCCTGGAAAATCAAGTTGGTAATCTCATTAATGCCACAGAAAGAAGAGAAAAACTGTGTTTTAACTCTATATGGTCATGGAGGTGGGGGTTGTAGACTCAACAAGGCGTAAGTATTTTAAGGGGGGACAGAATGCACATTGAGGGTCAGTAATTCATCCAAAAAAAATTGTTTTAACCAAATGAAACATGCCCCTCTATAGGAAGTTGGAGCTGACCTTTGTTTCTCAGCTCTGTCTCGCTTGTTTGACATATGACTAAGAAAAGAGAGGTGGCTCTTTCAGTTTAAGGAAAAAAAAGAAAATTGTCAATGAAAGGGGAAGGAAGTTCCTGCACCCATAGTGCTGGCAGAATGCTGAAGAAGCAAAACTGCACACTCAAAGAAGTGTATATGGCAAGTGACATAGCATCAGAAATTGGACTCCTTCTGGACATATTAGACTGGTATGTGCACAAAAACAGTTTTAACTCGTTGATGAGGATGAGGGCTTAAAGGCTTTGACTCTGGTTTTAGGTGAAACTAAAGTTTTGATTTTTTTGGCTTTTCTTTAAGGAAAATGAAGGCAGCAAAAAGTGCTCCTCCCAACTGCACTGGGCTCAGACCATCATCTTCCGTCTCATGGTGGCCTGGAAGTTGCGTGGACATGTATGACTAAAGTTGGTCATACATATAGGATCACTGTCTGTCGAACAATCATTGGTCTGGCAGCTATCTCATCCAACTCCCCCATACACAAGAGGGCTTGGCTTGCTTCTATGGGGAGAGCGGAGTAAGCAGCTGCTATAATCATCTGGCAGCAACATGCCAACCTGCAGAACAAAAGGATCTTTATTCCCCCAACATCATGCTAGAGAGCAGCCACGAGGCCCTCATACACATTAGACTAATGTCAGCTGAACCTGTCGAAATCAATGACGACTGTCGAATTTGTATGGGGCTCCGGCCGGCTGATGGTTGGGAGAGATGTCGATGGAACATGTCTAGTTTCGGTCTGACGATCGCATTGTTCTCCCTAAGATAAGCCGCCAGCCAAAGTGTTACCCGGCAGCTTTCTCATAGAGAACACATGAGTGGGTGGTCAAGCAGGTGCTACTGTGTATGGGAGAATTGGCTGAGATGGCTGCTGGCCAAAGCATGGTTCAGTCAACAGTCATCTAATGTCTGTGGATGGCCATACCCATTAGGTCCATCCCAAGATGTGTATGGCAGAATTGGCTGAGATGGCTGCCATCCGAAGCATTGTTCAGCCGACAGTCATCTAATGTCCGTGGATGGTCATACCCATTAGGTCCATCCCAAGATGTGTATTGGAGAATCGGCTGAGATGGCTGCTGGCCGAAGCATCGTTCAGCCGACAGTCATCTAATGTCTGTGGATGGCCATACCCATTAGGTCCATCCCAAGATGTGTAATAGAGAATCGGCTGAGATGGCTGCCGGCCGAAGCATGGTTCAGCCGACAGTCATCTAATGTCTGTGGATGGCCATACCCATTAGGTCCATCCCAAGATGTGTATTGGAGAATCGGCTGAGATGGCTGCTGGCCGAAGCATCGTTCAGCCGACAGTCATCTAATGTCTGTGGATGGCCATACCCATTAGGTCCATCCCAAGATGTGTATTAGAGAATCGGCTGAGATGGCTGCTGGCCGAAGCATGGTTCAGCCGACAGTCATCTAATGTCTGTGGATGGCCATACCCATTAGGTCCATCCCAAGATGTATATAGGAGAATCGGCTGAGATGGCTGCCGGCCGAAGCATGGTTCAGCCGACAGTCATCTAATGTCTGTGGATGGCCATACCCATTAGGTCCATCCCAAGATGTGTATGGGAGAATTGGCTGAGATGGCTGCCATCCGAAGCATTGTTCAGCCGACAGTCATCTAATGTCCGTGGATGGTCATACCCATTAGGTCCATCCCAAGATGTGTATTGGAGAATCGGCTGAGATGGCTGCTGGCCGAAGCATGGTTCAGCCGACAGTCATCTAATGTCCGTGGATGGCCATACCCATTAGGTCCATCCCAAGATGTATATAGGAGAATCGGCTGAGATGGCTGCCGGCCGAAGCATGGTTCAGCCGACAGTCATCTAATGTCTGTGGATGGCCATATCCATTAGGTCCATCCCAAGATGTGTATGGGAGAATTGGCTGAGATGGCTGCCATCCGAAGCATTGTTCAGCCGACAGTCATCTAATGTCCGTGGATGGCCATACCCATTAGGTCCATCCCAAGATGTGTATTGGAGAATTGGCTAAGAAGGCTGCCGGCCGAAGCATCGTTCAACTGACCGTCATCTAATGTCCGTGGATGGCCATACCCATTAGGTCCATCCCAAGATGTATATAGGAGAATCGGCTGAGATGGCTGCCGGCCGAACCATCGTTCAGCTGACAGCCAATTAATGTCTATTGCTGGCCATGCCTATTAGATCCATCCCAAATTGTGTATTGAGCCTTAACGAAGGTCTATCATTTGCCATAAATATGTATTTTTTTCTTACCCGGTGTAAATGCCGCCATTCTCCTTAATCTAATGTTGTTTTTCCTTTGTTACCGCGTCTCTATTTTTGTAAATCTAGTCTTCATAGCCAAGTGGGTTTGGTCTTCAACTCTTTTTTTTGTGGGAGTGTTCCCAAGTCTACACCTAGTTAACTAAAAAAAGACTACAGGAAAGAAGAGTCATATCTCAGGAACGGAGAGGCGCAGGAACAAAAGAAAAACAAAGCCGAATTCTGGAGAACAGTGGCATTTACACCAGATAAAAAAATACATTTTTGGAAGGTGACAGGACCTCCTTAAGTCTTATTAGCACCTCTACGCAATATGATTGACTTTTCATGCAAATGACAAATGGTTTTGTCACTTTTCGAGCATTCCCCTTTAATAACGGGACCCCACAAGGGACATTCCCATTCTATACTCTCGTTGTTTTATTTCTCATACACTGACACAGACGGCGTCACTATGTGACATTCGGATTTGGGGTTGCGCTCCGGAATGCAGTTTCTCCCACCTTTCCTTGAATGCACAAAGAATGGATTTTGCCAAGAGAAAAAGAAGACAAAGGAGCCATTACCCCCATCCTCTTCGTCTCGGGAGTTTGTCAGCCTGTGGAGTACAGTCTGATTACACGAGAGAAGAAATGATTCACAAAATAATGGTACGGGGGATGCAAATACTCCACCGAGCAGGGAGAAGAAATGCTGCGGAATTCTCCAAACCCTCTCCAATGATTTATGAAAGGTGTGCCTCACTGTGGGAAGATAATGCCATTTGAAATGGTTCATTTCATAAATCTATCCTCCTTGTCCCCAGCTGATTACAAGCCTACTATGAGCTCTTGAATCCAATAATGTTTTCATCCTCTATTGACAAAAAAGGACTTTGTTTGGAGCGGGGTAATGATGCAGTTACAGAGCCGAGGCAGCTAAGGCTTTGTCTCCAGGGCTTTCCTTGGCAATAGCCACAGAAGCTGCGAGAGTGAAGAAACCTATATACACAAAATGAAGGAATAATCAAAACACGACGTCCTCTTTACTGATAGAGGCATTAATTATAGCAGGGGCTTAATCCTGCTCTCTCCCTGGAGTGTTTGACGAGAGGCCAGAGATACCCAACTCCGGCTGATTGTAGTCTCCGCTCAGCCTCTGCTGACAACTTACATACTGAGCTGTAATAAACGGAGCTGACAACAGGTAGCGATGCCTTTTAGCACAGAGCTGTAAAATGATATTTATGGTCTATCGTTAGATATATAGGGTTGACGGCACGAGCCACTGAGCTGACTGGTTGGCTGCAGCTTTGTTAACGTGACGTCAGTAGGGAACGAGGGCGAAACGTTGGACTCAGG
The DNA here is from genome assembly GCF_051348905.1 of Ranitomeya variabilis. Classification (NCBI taxonomy): domain Eukaryota; kingdom Metazoa; phylum Chordata; class Amphibia; order Anura; family Dendrobatidae; genus Ranitomeya; species Ranitomeya variabilis. Next base: position 582,460,700 of record NC_135233.1, read on the forward strand.
GAGGGTGAATAAAGCTCAGATTGTTTTTTAAAAAACAAGAAAACCCCTTTAAGTGAGGCTTTCAATATCAGATCGGTGGCGGTCCAGCTCTCTGAACCTCAGCCAATTAGCTATCACTGGCGGCCCAGCTCTCCGAAGCTCAGCCAATTAGCTATTGGTGGTTGTCCAGCTCTCTGAACCTCGGCCAATTAGCGATCAGTGGCGGGTCCAGCTCTATGAACCTCAGCCGATTATGTATCAGTGTCGGTCCAGCTCTGTGAACCTCAGTCAATTAGCTATCAGTGGCAGTCCACTTCTCTGAATCTCTGAACCTCAGCCAATTAGCTATCGGTGGCGGTCCAGCTCTCTGAACCTCAGCCAATTAGCTATCGGTGGCGGTCCAGCTCTTTGGACCTCTGCCAATTAGCTATCAGCGGCAGTCCACCTCTATGAACCTCAGCCAATTTGCTATCAGCGGCGGTCCAGCTCTATGAACCTCAGCCAATTATATATCAGTGGCGGGGTCCAGCTCTCTGAACCTCAGCCATTTAGATATCGGTGATGATCCAGCTGTGTGAACCTCAGCCGATTAGGTATTGGTGGCGATCCATCTCTCTGAACCTCAGCCAATCAGCTATTGTCGTGGTCCAGCTCTGTTAACATCAGCCAATTAGCTACCAGTGGTGATCCAGCTGTCTGAACTTCAGCCGATTAGCTATCGGTGTCGGTCCAGCTCTCTGAACCTCAGCTGATTAGCTGTTGGGATGAACTGCAAATTTCTCATTTTTCATGGCTTTCTGTGCTTCATCTACATGTATGCCACACACATAGTTAAATGGCACAACTCTGCAATACCCAGCAAAGTGGATTATACCCCGTCAATGCACCATTAGCAAGCGCCGATTGACTTTACACAAGCCGTTCAGTGTTCGTGCCGACATGCTAATACTGCTGTCTCCATACACTATCACGTCATCAGCTGCACATCACCTGCTGATACTGGCGATGTGCTGACGATTGCAAAGATTTCTTGGACAGAATAAATGATCCGATCACCCTACGAATGAGTGATCACAGGCATGTTTCCAACGGCAGATAATCAGTAACGAGCATTCCTATGAGTGATCATGCCTCAATTAGCTACTGGTGTGATAGGGGCGCCCAAGCACAGGCCTTCTCAAAAGCTGAACCCCATGAAATTTTGACGTCCTCTCCCAAAGATAGACCATCAGTAATATAAACTCCCAAAAACCCTTTAAGCTTTCAAATAAATTAGGTGTATAGTTCCTCCAATGTAGCCCCGCTTATGGATGTATGTACATATTTATAATGGATAGTATTGCAGACGAAAAAAGTTGCAGCACTCACCCGTGCGTAAAATTCAGACTTTATTTCCAAGTAGATAAAATTAAGAGCGTAGTAGTGAATGGCATACTCTTATACAAATACAGCTGTTTCGCACTGATCAGGTGCTTCTTCCTGGTCCCAGGAAGATAAGGAAGGAGAGCCAGTTTGGTGCGAAACGATTGTCCATATATAGGAGTATGCCAATCACTACCATGCTGTTATTTTCATGTACTTGAAAATAAAAATCTTGTGAATTTTATGCACAGGTGAGTGAAGCCCCAGATGATGCTCAAATTAGAAGACTGAGGAGGACTGCCTCCTTCATTAGTCCCATAGAACACAGTTACTGCACCAGTAATCAGGACATCCTCTCGCCCTCAGAGTATGTCTATGTCTTTGTCATCCACTAGGTGGTGCTTTAGAATATTGAATCATGAGTTAGAATTAAAGTAATTTCAGCTCTACCCTTTTTGTGGACACATTAACTCTGAACAGCAAATGAAGTGTATAAATCGTTAAAAGTTAAACAAAAGCAATTCAGGATCAAAATTACCAAAAGGGACCGAATTCCAGCTCATTAATTACATCTTGACACCTGTAATACTCATATTTTAGGTAGAACTGTAGAATATTTAGTTGCACGGTATACTAGTAGTTAGTGCAAAGTGGTCAGTATGGCTGATGGACTAGAGTGGGAGAATCGCCTCCCTACCAGAGATTAAACTCCAAACGATCAGACATTGAAGATGTATCCTGAGGATAGGTCATCAAGGAAAAAGTAGTGGACAACCCCTAAGTCCTATCCATCATCACTACCCAAAAACAACCCCAACCCAACTGACAACACCTATTTTTGGGTGGACTTACATTACCAGGACTGTGACTAAGAATTAGGTTCTACTGACTAGCCATAGTGCCTGGGTAAACAATGAAGGAGGCAAGTTTCCTTTATGCCATAGGGGTCAGAACCCTAACAGTCTTGACCTCGACCATCGCTCCATTCATATGCGGCTCTGAAGAACCCATTTTAGGGATCAGTGGGGGTGCCAGTGGTTGAACCCCCTGTGATCAGCAAGTTATTTCCTATCTCAAGGATATGGGATAGCTTCCAAATTTGAGAATGTCCCTTTAATTCAATTTTGTATTATACTGGAGGAAATTTGGGTTTTTTTGCCAAATATATTTTTCTTTGCGAACATTATACAGACCAGAAAATAAGCATTTGTCAATACCCAAAGGGCACCTGCAACACCTGAGGTTTCTAATGATTTTCCTCCACGAGAACTTTCATGCGGCGTCAATTTTTCCCAGCGACAGCTTTTATTTCTGGATCTGCATATTCTGACTTACGGTGAAAAGGCAATTTCAAGGTCAGTTTATGTGGAAGAACATTCAAAAGGGATGGTAACCCCATTAAAAAAAATCACAGAGCTTTGCAGATTTATTTGTCATCTTCGATGGTCTGGAGAGGTAAATCATAAATCAAAATATCGCAGCAAAAAGCAAGCGGAAGTTGTGCCTATATTATATATAGTAGGAGGGACTAAACGACAGATGTATTCAGATATACGTAGGCACTGAGAAGAGAGTTATAAAGACTGGTGTAAAGAGTAAAAAAAAATGTATATAATTTTCAGAAATATAATGTAATGTTGTCACCTATAGAATGGCCTACATTGACATAGTTGATAAAGCCCAAACAATTTGGCAACAACCAAAACAAAAAGGTCAAAATCTAAATTTCCTCCTCATCACAGTTTATGTACTGGAAAGTTGAAGTTCTGCAGCAGCTGAGGTGTGTATTATAAAGTACAACAGATCCTTCCGATGACGTTGCAGCTACAACAGCGATTTTGACCGCTACACGGCTCATGCTGCATCACAAAGGAACACAAGCCAATGGCGTTAAATTGAGACGTCCAGGAGACCAAAACAGCAACAAGCAAGTCACACGATCCATCGGGTTCTAACATTTTGGGACTTTACTGACATGGTTGTGTTATACTGGGGGTCGCAATGTGACCTCATTCACTTGCATTGTGCTGCGATGTAGCAGTGTCATGGAGGGATTTTTGGCAGCATGATCTAAATCAGCTTATTCTACTTTGAAAATTGTCTCAAGTTTCTACCTAAAGGCTGTAGTCAAACGGGCAATGTTTCTCTTTGTGGAGAAGGTCAAGCCAAGCCTGGCATGTCAGAGTGAGGAGACTTATACTCAATGTATGATAGGAAATTAAATATGCAAATTGTCTCTTCAGAGAAGAAGAGGACTAGAACTCTATCGTCACCGTGGCGAGAGGATTTCCTGGTAGTGAGTTAGAAAGGGCCTAGCTTGCAGCTAGAGGAGACTTTTTGTCTGAGTACTCAGCAGAGCCGCATGAGTTGGGTGTCCCCAAAGTAGGTGGAGACCGAGGCAATGGAAAGCGTGATCCAGAGTAAAGAAGAGAGAAGTGACATAAAGATGCCTGGGACAGGACACCTAGCAGTATGGCCCAGAGTTTATAACTCAAAAAGGTTACGGGCAATGACGAAACAGGGAATCTGAGGTGAAGAGAGTGCCCCGGTCGGGAGTTCCAAGGCGTCAGCAAGCAGACAGCTAAGTACAGGCCATATTGGCAAAAGCGAAACTGCAGGTTGAAGTACACGACTCTGACTTACAGAATTGTAGTACAGTGTTGGGTTGTGGTGAAGGCAGATGAGCTAGTGGAGACCGAAACCAAATGAGTTAAGGGAAAAGAACTGAGACTGTGTGTGAAAATGTGTGTTGAAGGAAACGTTCATTAAGCTGTGTACCTGCTATCTTTTGTACATAACCCTCACCAAGTTATCGTTCAGTAAAAATTTTATTTTGGTTTAGTGGTCTCCCTCATTGAAGTCCTCAACATCTGGTCCTGGCCAACCAAAGTCATTGGTAAAATGCGGCCTGCTGTATCGGCTGTAGATAAGGACCCCTATCTTCATGTAGCGTGCCTGTGAGTGAAAGACGAGTGCCTCGCCCACGGCTACCACCCCACACCTCATTGATTTTCATATTCAGACCAATTTTCTTGGATGAGAGAAAATACGGTTGTGTGACCCTAGCCTTAGAAATAGCAGTAGGGAGGGGGTTGAACACAGATCTGTTGTGGAGAGGGGTGAGAGCATCTTAAGCTGGCTACACATGTGTGATAGTTGTCTGTCGAATAAATGATTTAACTTTAAATTTCAGATCCTGATCCTTCTTGAGACCTGACAGATGATGTAGGAGGGCCCCATAAATATTAGTGAGTTGATGTTCATCAAAAGTGTATGACTTTTTTTTATTAGGGAGGGCAGAGAAAAAAGGTTATAGAAAAGGAGAAAACCACATGAAGAGAGTATAAGTGCAGTATAGAAGCTGTGCTGCTACATAAGCCAATGAAGACAGACATCTCATCCAGCATGTATTACAGGGAGAGACACTCCTATAACTTTGAACTTGGATCAGGGTGCCAACTACGAATCAAGGGGTCTGAAAATGAATGAAGGAATGAAAATTGTGGACTGAAACGTAATGCAAATTTAGTAACTAAAGGTAACCAATAATATATGTAAAAATCATTTTTACGATGTCATAGGAGCACATACACTTTTGCACTTTTTCCTGATGCCTGTTCTGATTTTTGTTCCTAAAAACAAACTCCAAATCCCAGAAAATAATGACGTGAATTCCATTCCTTGCATGTAAAAATCAAATTATAATTACCGACAAGTGAAGGGAATCAGGATATAATTATAAATACTTTATTTAATTGTTCTAAACAGTAAATGTATAGATGCAAATCCCCCGCCAGATTGTTGAGTCTACAGTTATTTCCATCGATAAACTCTGCTCCGGCCTTCAGTCAATGGGATTTCAGCAAAATACAAAAGTTTATTTTTGAATAAATCTCTGTATTTTCTCCCTCAATCAGCATATTAATCTGCCAGGTGCTCGTGACATTTCTCACTCTTAGTTTTGTTAGCGCTGTAAATTTCGGAGCAAAAATCAATGAGAATGTAAATGGTTTATCCGGTTCTATTTGATATTTTTCCGTATTCAGAAAACAGAACTCAGACTTTAAAGGGGTTGTTCCGTGATTAAATAATCATTTTCTGTTACATCAGGAAAGACTTACGGTAATAACAATTCTTCAGAGTTCTTAAAAAAAAGAACTGTTACTCTGTCTAGAGGTCTAAACGGTAATATTGGTCATTAAAGGGGACATCGGGGACTTTGAAAAACAAAAAAATGTGCCTAAGAACTAACACGCAGAAAGTTGCTACCTACCGTTCTTTGCAGGAGCCGTCTGGCGATTCAGCTGCCTCTGCTGACATCAGGACCCCTGATAGGGTAGGACTTCCGACAGCCGGATTCCCGCTGCCTAACTGGGGGAGCCGCCCGTCAACCAGAATGACGATGGACGTCCCGCCACGTAGACAGAGCAGGGCAGAAAAGAAGTTGCCGCTCTTTCGACGTGATGTCAGCAGAGGCAGCTGAATCGCCAGCAGGAGCGACAAAGAACGGCACTGGACACAACAGGCAGGTAGGTAGGTAGCAACTACCGGCCTCTTAGTGCTTAGGCACATTTTTTTGTTTTTCACAAAGTCCCGGATATCTCCTTTAAGAAAAACACCAAATTAGGAGACTTTTAGGCCACAAAAAGGATGAAACTAGCCTCTTCAAAGAGGGAGCAAAAGGGGTCTCTAGTGCCACTTATTGGAGGAAGCAATCCTAGAAGTCAGAATTGAGTCTCACATATGGTTTAAGATATAAAGACAAACCAGATTCCTTTCCAAAAAAGAAAAGACCACCATTTACAGGCATAAAGTCATCCCCCTCTTCAACTCCTGACCCAGCTGTTCCCTCCTCCCCCACAAAGACTATACTAGAAAATGACATAATTTAGTTTTTTTTGCTATGTAATATGAAAGCAGCCTGATCTAGGGGTCAATGCTTTATCAGAAGATTATTGCTACAGGACTAAGTGTCTCCTGCCCCCTGGTCCAACCACGCCCCCAACATTGATCTGCCTATTCACAGAGTATACAGAAATCTGCCAATCAGTGGTGTGGTTGTTGTTATACAGAGCTCAGCATTCACAGCACTGCTACTTATACTTATAATGAAACCCAGGCAGGTGGAGATGTGCCTATCTATTGCGATTGATGGATCATGCATGTTATCGGCTGTGTATAAAGATGTTGCTGTAATCCTGCCTGTGATGATAATGAAGCTGCAGAAAATTCTTCTGTCAAGAATAGGAAGTATGAGTCTAAAACAACCCTAATGGCCAATGGGAGAACTGCAGGATTTCTAGTTTTTTTATGCAGATTGTGATATGAATAAAAATAAAATAAATTTAAAAATCTTCATTTAAACAACTAGTCATTTTTTGATGCTACATTTTCTTTAAATTTGGTCGATTAGGGAGAAAAAAAAAATCTTATTTTGACCAAGCTTTATATAAGAACCCTCCTAATGGTGACTGAATCTGGGGATTGCAATCAGATGTATTGGTGCCTCAGGCTGCAATATCACAATGACTACAGGATCCGGGAACAGGAGAATGGCTTTTACAGATGATATTGTCGGCTCCTTGCAATTGTTTATCCTTCATTATCAGCCCAACAATATATTATAGGAAACTAAGCAGCTGTTGCAGGGAAGAATCGCTGGAAGCGCAGGTTATTTAAATTAATAGATCATTGCAGTTTCCACCGGCGCCATATGTTCCTCTCACGTTACACCCGCATCACATGTACCTGTAGTGGGAACGTACACCGATATCAAAACCTGGACGCGGAACTATGGAAAGTTTACAATAGAATGTCTCAAAGTTTTCTGGTTTCGTAAATCCCATTGCCTTTAAAAAATATATACTCACCCTCCCCAGGTCCAGCACAGAGTCTCCGCTGCTGATCCAGTGTCTGTTATTATCAGCAGTGATAATGGCACATAGAAAGCGCTGCAACTAATAACTGAGATCACCGATTGGCTGCAGTGCTGTCAACGTGAAGTCAGCACTGCAGAAATTACAGTAGGAAGAGTAACGATCGAACCTGGGATGGGTGAGTAAGGGACCGTTTTTTTTTTTAAACAAACTGCAACCAGGAGGCAGGATTTTTCTGAAATTTAATTTGATCAGTAATTTATATTCTATTGTTTATGTAGCAAGCACAAATCACTACACAATAGGTACAAAAGCTGAATTTCCTACACACAGACCAGTTTAACCGGAAACCAGTTTGCCAATTAATCAGTATATGCTTTGAAGAGGACGAAGAAACCCAAAGCGAAACCATGAAAGCACAGGGAGAGCCTAAGAAATCCAAAGTGAAACCATGCAAACACAGGGTGTCATGCAACAGAGAAGGGCCATAAGACCGCAGCATCTGATTTCACATACTCCTGCACGAATTAGAAGCACTTCACGTCATATTAAATGGTGCAAGTTTATGTTAGCAGTGCATGGGTTAATCTGTTTAGCTTGAGTGTTGCTGAGCTTTCCAGCTTTGATTGTCTCAGCTGTTCAGTGTTGGCCACTCCCCTCTCTTATATATACTCGCCTCTGCCAGTGTTAGGTTAATTTTTCCCTGGTTTTATTTTTATACACTACTACTCTCGATTTCCCTGAGAGGGTGAGGGGACAGTTTCAGAGCTCAGCTAGGTACATGGCCCCGGCGTCTTCCATGCAACCATGCAAGCAAAGGGAGAGCCTAAGAAACCTGCCAAATCATGCAAACACATGAACCAGTTTAACTGGAAACCAGTTGACCAATTAATCAGTATGTGTTTGGATGTGAGGGAAAGAAACCAGAAGTGAAACTATGCAAACACAGAGAGGGCCTAAGAAGCTTGAAGAACAACCATGCAACTACAGGGAAAGCCTAAGAAACCCAAAGTGAAACCATGCAAACACAAAGAGAGCCTAAGAAGCCTGAAGCAAAACCATGCAAACACAGAGAGAGCCTAAGAAGCCTGAAGCGAAACCATGCAAATTGGGGCACAATTTTTGGGGCAGAAATTATGCTCAATTAGGTTATATAATCATCCTGCTTGGAACCCCAATAAATCAGCTGAAACAGAGCTGCAGTATAAAAGCAGCCATAAATCTAAATAGCCATTATGTAATTTTACATTTTCTTTATAGTGGCTACAGCTAGACATCTGCCCGGTTGGAAGTCACTTCCAATGGCATCTTCAGCTTTTTTCCGGAGTTGGGGTTGCCTGATAAGATCGTCAAGTAGCTGCCATTTTTAGAGGCCATTTCAATTATCTTGGCAAAATTTGAATTTTCGGGGCAGCCAAGTGTTGGACTGGTGCATACAAAAATAAAGTGTCTCAAAACCTACCAGAAATGGTGTGGACCTTCTGAGTTTCTATTGGATTTGATATGAGTTAAACGTGGAGTCAAAATCGGAGGAATTGTGAATTCTTCCCTCAACCCCTACAAGAAAGTGTTAACTTAACTTAAGGGAGCCCAAAGAGCAGTCTCCATTGGTAAAGCCTCAAGTGTACCATCGAAACCTTCAAAAAGAACCTGAAGACCCACCTCTTCCGACAAGCCTACAACCTGCAGTAACCACCAATCCACCAAACCGCTGCACGACCAGCTCTACCCTCACCTACTGTATCCTCACCCATCCCTTGTAGATAGTGAGCCTTCGCGGGCAGGGTCCTCTCTCCTCCTGTACCAGTTGTGACTTGTTTTGTTCAAGATTATTGTACTTGTTTTTATTATGTATATCCCTCCTCACATGTAAAGCGCCATGGAATAAATGGAGCTATAATAATAATAATAATAATAATAATAATAATAATAATTAAAAAAAGTGTAGATTAAAAAGAAGATTTCAATACACAGGAGAAAAGTAAAATTGTAGCCAGATGGGCAATGGTCAGGGCAGGCGGAGTTCAACTGAGCAGGGTAGAAAAGCAAAGCTCAGGATGGGAAGAGAACAAAGAGACATGAACAAGTTAAAGCTAGAGAATACTAGCTAAATACAAGATCACACAGTACAGGACTATTTTGGGCAAATACTAGACAACGGGAACAGGGACTTTATGTATCCTGTGATAAATAGGCATTGGTCAATGAGAGGATTTGGTGACAATTGTGAGTGGCATAACTTGAGCCTTGTGGAAATCCAGTGCAAAATTTCCAAAAGGGCCCCAACTATCATAGGCGTTTAATAGTACTGGTCTTCTAATATAGGTCCTTCCTAGGCTCGAGCCCAGGTGCAACTGCAATATCTGCACCCACTATAGTGAAGCCCCTGCACACTAGTAATAATTCAGTGGGTTTAAATGAATGAGATCCCAAAAAGACTGTGATGATAATGAAGTTGCTGAAAAGGCTTCTGTCCACAAAAATATGTATGAGTTTAAAATAACCCTAGTGGCCAGTGATAGAATTGCAAGATTTCTATTTTTTAATGTATAAAAAAATTTGCCCAAAAACTACATTTAATTTAAAGACCTGTATAAAACAATGGGTAATTTTCTAATGATACACTGTGCATAAATGCAAAGAGTGAAAACAATTGCAACGATCAGCAGAAGATAGAGGTGCCGCAGGAGGGTTGGCTGCCTTCTGTGGTGGGAGGTGGTACTACAAGAGGAAAAAAAAAGCAGATTTGATTTGCAGCAAGATGTAAAACAAAGCATTCTCCATCGTTGACAGGCCCCAAGTTTTAATCAACAGCAGGAGCTCTACCGCACGCACGTTATATGAAGTAACCATTTTAGTTTATACGTCTCTCTGCATCTCCCCTGTCGAGGCTATAAATCGCGGCGCAGTTTATTAATGCGCTGTCGTTTTTATAGGTTGTATTTTGCCTCAACCTCCTGACTGTTTCATAATCCGAGAGCAAATCCGTTCTATCCCCCTTGCCCTCCCTGTGTATATAGACAGCCGGCGTGGACTCACTGTAAACACTGAAAACCCAGAAAATTGGGAATATTTCCAAATTCCGAAGCACATTCCTGTAAGTAAATTTATTGTCTACAACGGCAAAAAGAAAAAAAAAAAAGTGTTTTACAATCTGTCTGTAAGTGAAAGCCATTGCTATATTCTCGGGAACATTTTAATTAAACTAAAATTGCAAAGCAAATCTCCGCTCGCTCCTTGGGGAGCAATATTAGATATACAAATCGTATATGCTGTTATTTGACTAAATTTCTGTTTGCAAGTTTTCCTTTTTTTTTTGTCCTACCCCCATCCCTCCTAGTATCATTCTTTCGAACATATTGGCTGGATGTAATGTTATGTAAAGCCCTTCAGTTATCATTTCAAGAAAATGGTTTCAACTATTTCAGCTGTTCGCCGTTTTCTGCTGTCTGCTCTGGAAGAGAAAACGTTTTATTACAAGATATTGCGCGGAACTGGGGAAGGGAAAAAAAAAAGTGCAGCCATTTGCAGAAAAAAAGTCCCCGTAGCGTAATTTGCTTCTATGGAAATGTAAATGTTATTGGCTCGCCGGCACGCAAAGGGGGTGACGTGAAAATGTGACGGTTGCAAAGGTCTTGGTGATTTGTGACAACGTTCCTTTTGTAAAACCAAAAAGATACCAGTCGACGCTTATGTAAAGGGGATGGCACAAATTCAAGTCATGAGGTTATCCTGAATGTAATATAGGGGGTAAATTTATAGGGGTACAAAATTAACAGGTGCAACCAGGACTCGGGGTTGAAGGGGGCCTAAAAGCCTTATTGACACAAAAGAAGAGGCCACTAACTTCAACTTAAAAGTCTGATTCTGTATTTTAGGTTATTCAAGTATGACCCACATGGGTCGATTATCAAACTTCTATGGGTTTATAACCTACAGATATCGTCTTTGTGCCTTTGCTTCGTGGCTTCACATATCCTGAGTAGTGATGAGCGAACGTTCTGGGATAAGGTGTTATCGGAGAATGCTTGGATTCTAACCGAGTGTCTTCGGCATGCTCGAAAAATATGTCCGAGTCCCCGCTCCTGTATGTCTCACGGCTTTTCCATGTATGGATTTCCTGTTTGTTAGGCAATCCCTGCATGTGTGTTGAACAGCCGCAAGACATGCAACCGCGAGGACTCGAAAATCTTATTTGAGCATGCCGAAGACACTTGGATAACCCCCGAGCATTCTCCGATAACACCTTATCCCAGCACGTTCGCTCATCACTAGTGGCCACCCAAAAGGTTGCAATGTCGTTTGCAGCCTCTCGAAAGTTTTGCTGGCATGTTGAAATAATATATTTCTAGAGAAATCAAAGAATTTTACTAAATTCTAGTAAAGGTAAAGGATGTATACTAGAGTTTTGCAAAAAGATTTGAGCTGCCCTGGTCCTGCTTCCCTCCATGGTACCTGGATCACTTCTGAGGTCTGGGAACCTCGGCTCAGCAACCTTAGCTCGTCCTGCATTTACTAGGCCTTATAATATAGCTGATGCCCAGTAGATTGGCCTCACTTGACGTCATGACATTGTAGAACCCCAAAAAAGCTAAAAGTGATGAGGTTGCTGGCTGCAGAAATGAAACCAGCCATGGTCCGGCTGTCATAGAGGACCAGACTGGATGCCGGAACAGAGCAGTGCAAATCTTATTGCTTGACGTTAGTGTATAGCTTTTAAGTAGAAAATAAGAACATTCTCCTAGCTTCTCTCTTAAGGAAACAATGTAATTGCAAAGACCAGAGAGGGTGGCAATTTAGGGTGACCCATCTCTACTACAAGAATGGATGGAAAATTGGAGTTTCAATGTCACCATACATTCCCATTGGGGGGTTTGGATACACGTTGGTAACTTTGCCATTAGAAGGATTTTTTTTCTTTAACGTAGACCATTGATATCATCCTCATATTTCAGGATGTTTTTTATACATCCTTGTTGTTGGACCACACCTACGATCTGTCTAGAGAAGGTCTGATGACTTTTATAGAATGGATATAATCAAGGAGGAATCTATAGGATAAAAGTACAACTTTGTAACCTTAGAGGAGGTTGGGTCAATCAACCACCATGACTACAATGACACAAGAAAGAACGATCATGAGTCATCTGGCAACTGACCACATTTTCTTTTAAGTTCCAAAATTAAGCTCTTTACTGTAAAATGTGTCTTCTTCAACAGTGACCTAAAGATGATCCGTCGAGAGAAACTTTATTCCTATTTCTGCTACATAAAAACATCTATCAACAACTTTCTTCTACAGAGTATGTGATAAATGCCTCCTTTTAATTAAAATAACATACTTATCTTCGTAGAAATCTGAAAACGTAAAGTCTCTTGATTTTTATATTTCAGGTCTACTTGTATTAAGTGATCGATTGCTTGCATGTAGCAACAGTTCATATGTTCAGTATTTTCTCACGGGAAGCCTTCAAATGAAGCGCCTTCAGGATACAGCCTGATGTGTAATCATTGTCATCTGTAATCAACATCTTATCACATGAAGCGCAAACATTAATCACAATCGATAGGTGACAGCTTTTACGGCATGGAATATTATTGCCACATTTATTTGCCTAAAATAAACCTGGGACATTAATATAACTTGAAACGTGTCCATTACATGAACTACAGTAAATGCTTAAGGTGGAACTCGTCCGATGATGGAAGGTATAAAAATAATGGAGGCAAAGTACTCTCGCTTGATGGCAGATTTTTTGGTAAAGAATTAACGGTATGTTTGATTTCAATTTGCCAGATCCTCTTTACTCGCAGGAAATAAGGCGATGACAAGGGGTGTATAACGGAGTCTTATTCCCGTCTTCCCAGTAAAATAAACATTCACATACTTGTCTGGACAGGTTCTTAAAGTATGATTGCATTTTCGAAAAATGTTTGACATGTCATGGAAAGATGTTAGAAGATTTGAAAAGAAGGGATCTGGGTGCCGAGATCCCCAATGATAGCTTATAGACGTTACCCAGGACTATTTAATTGGTTTTTACTGCAGGCCTAAGAACTACCAGGCAGGTAGTTGATAATTGCAGACTCTGCCGGCACAGAGAAGTCATAGATCGCTCCTGCCGGCGATTCAGCAGCTTCCATTGACGTCACGTTGACAGAGCAGCTGCTTCTCACCCACTCTGTGCTGTTGACAGGGCGTGACTGCTGATGTCATCTGATCGACAGCCGGCTCTCCTCCTGCCTAACCACAGATGCCGGCTGTCAATCAGCATGATGTTGGCATTAAAGCCCCGTCAACAGAGAAACCAGTAAGAAACCAGTAAGAGTTGCTCTGTTGACACTGAGCAGCAGAATTGCCGGCAGGAGAGGTCAGTGACTACCCTGAGTATGCACTGGATAGAACAGCTAGTTAGCAGCTACCTGCCTATTAGTTTTTTGACTCATAATAAAAAAATAATTTAGCCCTTGACAACACCTTTAATAAATAGAGGGTCTCTCAGTGCCCGGACCACCACCTGCTGCTGACTTTCTAGTTAACCTTTATGTGTATGCCTAACTTACAACATTCTTATATTATTAAATAGTAAGCTCCGACCTTAAAATAAAAACACAAAAAAATCTGACTAGTTCTGGAGCCAACTGTGACCTAATCTTATTCCCGTACATGAGTGATACAGTTGGGTGACAAGGAAAAGAAGCAACCATAAGAGTCATAAAGGTAATCTACACTCACCGGCCACTTTATTAGGTACACCTGTCCAACTTCTTGTTAACACTTAATTTCTAATCAGCCAATCACATGGCGGCAACTCAGTGCATTTAGGCATGTAGACATGGTCAAGACAATCTCCTGCAGTTCAAACCGAGCATCAGTATGGGGAAGAAAGGTGATTTGAGTGCCTTTGAACGTGGCATGGTTGTTGGTGCCAGAAGGGCTGGTCTGAGTATTTCAGAAACTGCTGATCTACTGGGATTTTCACGCACAACCATCTCTAGGGTTTACAGAGAATGGTCCGAAATAGAAAAAAAATCCAGTGAGCGGCAGTTCTGTGGGTGGAAATGCCTTGTTGATGCCAGAGGTCAGAGGAGAATGGGCAGACTGGTTCGAGCTGATAGAAAGGCAACAGTGACTCAAATCGCCACCCGTTACAACCAAGGTAGGCCTAAGAGCATCTCTGAACGCACAGTGCGTCGAACTTTGAGGCAGATGGGCTACAGCAGCAGAAGACCACACCGGGTACCACTCCTTTCAGCTAAGAACAGGAAACTGAGGCTACAATTTGTACAAGCTCATTGAAATTGGACAGTAGAAGATTGGAAAAACGTTGATTGGTCTGATGAGTCTCGATTTCTGCTGCGACATTCGGATGGTAGGGTCAGAATTTGGCGTAAACAACATGAAAGCATGGATCCATCCTGCCTTGTATGGAGCATCTTTGGGATGTGCAGCCGACAAATCTGCGGCAACTGTGTGATGCCATCATGTCAATATGGACCAAAATCTCTGAGGAATGCTTCCAGCACCTTGTTGAATCTATGCCACGAAGAATTGAGGCAGTTCTGAAGGCAAAAGGGGGTCCAACCCGTTACTAGCATGGTGTACCTAATAAAGTGGCCGGTGAGTGTATATTAAAGTGATGAGTCCATATACTGACCCTTCGGTATAAGCTATGTAAACCTACCCAGGGTTGCCTTTTTAATGACTGTATTACCAAGCAAGAGAGGTTCATGCCAACCTGCTTTCCTAGAAAGGGACCCAATTGTGTATTTGAATACAGCCCCACTAAGCAATGCATGTCCCAGTATAGGGTTTGCCATCTGATTGCCATACATGTTGAGTGTTCTGTAACTTTTCAGCTGAAGGTCTCCATACACATTGGATTATTATTAGTTCAAACTGTCTGGACTGGCTGAACATCTAATGGAGCCTACTTTAACAGGTCTCGTCAAGGAAAGAAGAATGGGACAGGTTATATTTCGATGCCGGATTCTTTTTTTCCCCTTGGAGATGAAAGCCACCAAATGCATCTGCTCTCTCCAGTGAAAACACAATTTCAAGCCAAGAGGAAAAGCCATCTATGGTGCATCGGCATTTGAAGCCATTTATATGAATCAGAAGATGAAAATAGAAAAAAACCTATTGGCATAGGAAAACCGGGAAAGATTGTGGGTCTCTAAAGACCTTTGTAGCTGCCCAATTTGTTTCATTTGTAAACATTTTATACAGGCTTAAACGTTTTGTGACATATTATGCCCAACTGTGACGGTTCTAAACAAAAGTGGACTCTCTGGACCGTGACGACGAACCCCCCACGGGCGAGCTGACCAGATGGACCACCCCCTATACAGGGAGAGTTAGGGGCAGGCCCGTGAGGGACTATCGCCACGGAAGCTGGAGGACCAGGATAGGAAAAGACCAGGGACTGGCGGGAGGGAAGGAGCACGGAATGGGAGGACACAGAGGATGAACGGAACAGGTAGATATGACGGGGAAAAAGGACTAAACAGGAATACAGAAGATACCCAGAAACAGACGGAACCCTACAGGGACACAGGAACTGGTGGGATATAGCAGCGGCACAGGAACCGCATGGGAATTGCAGCGACCCAGGGACTAGCCAGGAATACAGAGGAGACTGTTATGATCCTAGTGGCAAGGATCGCAAGTAGGACTAGCTAAGAAACTAAACCGACTACAAACTCTGGGGAAGTGGTAACTGAATTGACCGCAACCTGATCCTATCCGCAAACAACTATAGGCAGCCGTGGAACGTTACCTGAAAATCCTAGACGTCTCTTCACGGCCTGAGAAACTGACTATTCCTAGAGGGAACGAAAGTCCTCACTTGCCTCAGTGAAATGACCCCAAAGATATAGAATAGCCCCCCACAAATATTAACGGTGAGTTAAGGGGAAAGCACAAACGCAGAGATGAAATTAGATTTAGCAAATGAGGCCCGCTAACACTAGAAAGCAGAAAATAGAAAGGGAACTGTGCGGTCAATTAAAAACCCTATTCAAAATATCCACGCAGAGATCGCTCGAGCCCCCGCACCAACTAACGGTGCGGGGGAAGCAACTCTGTACCCCAGAGCAAACCAGCAGAAGAAATCACATATTAGCAAGCTGGACTAAACTCATCATACACAGAAATCATATTGCAGACTGATGAGCAAAAAATAATTAAACAGAACTTAGCTTCTCCTGAAGAGACTGAAACCGAAGATAATCAGGAGTAATCAGAATAGCACTGAGTACATTGACAGCCGGCAACAAGTGGAAGTGAAACAGAGCTAAATAGGAAACTCCCAAGTGAATAACGAGGCAGCTGATAGCCACAGACCCGCAGGATAACAAACAAAGCCACCAGGGGGAGCCCAAAACAAAAGTCACACAATACCACCTGTGACCACAAGAGGGAGCCTGAAAACAGAGTTCACAACAGGAGACCCAGGGACAGCGGGGTAAAGAAGGAACACTGCTACTGGCGAAGCAACTGCGGAAAGAACAAAGACAAGCCAAAGTCAGAGGGTAGATAGCACAAAGAGCACAGGGGGCCAAGAGCACTAGAAGCACAAGTGATCATAGGCACAGAGGGACTGCAGGAAGGGGTTTAAATACTTGATGCATTATAGTACTTCCGGGTACGAGTCCCCCTGGAGCATAGAGAGGATGATAAGGAGCGCCGACCGAAGGTTAGAACTGCGCACGCGGCTTTGAACCTAGCATGCGCGCGTGCGCGAGCAGCAGAGACCGGGAGCGAGAGCTGGAGAGAAGACGCTGAGGAAGGAGAGGAACGCCGAGACGCTGAAGACAGGTATGACCAGACAAGGAAGACGGCAGAGGCGGTGAGGAAGACGACAGCGGCGGCATGATAGTACCCCCATCTTTACAACTCTCCCTCCTCTTTAGGCCAGAGAAAAACCTAGCTAAGATTCGAGGAGTCTGAATGTTCTCCCGAGGCTTCCAGGATCTCTCCTCAGAACAGAAACCCTTCCAGTCGACCAAAAACAAAGTTCTACCTTTAACTCTTTTCATGGCCAAAATGTCCCTAACTTCAAAAACATTGTCCGTGGAAACAGGCGGAGGCAAATAAGAGGTTGAGGTATGAAACTGATTAAACACTACAGGCTTAAGGGGAGAGATATATGAAAAGAATTAGGAATACGAAGGGAGGGAGGTAACTTAAGTTTGTAACAGACGTTGTTAATACGTGCCAATATCTCAAAAGGACCAACGTAGAGGGGACCCAGTTTATGCGAAGGGATTTTAAGACGAATAAATCTAGAAGAAAGCCAGACCTTGTCACCAGGATGAAATACAGGAGAATCAAGACACCTTTTATCAGCATGCCTTTTCATCCTATGTTGAGCTAGTTCAAGAGCAGACTTGGTCTCCTGCCAGACCCTGGAGAATTCTCTAACCAGAAGATCTGCCGCTGGCACAGTAGAAACGGGAGGAACCGGTAGAGGAAGACCAGGATGTTGTCCATAGACGAAAAAAATGGAGTTTTGGTAGAGGCTTCGCTGGTATGATTATTATAAGCAAACTCAGCCCATGGGAGTAAGTCAGTCCAATCATTCTGATAAGCGTTGGAGAAATGCCGGAGATAAGAGACCAGAATCTGATTAGTACGCTCCACTTGGCCGTTGGATTGTGGGTGATAGGCCGAAGAGAAGTCAAGCGAGATGTTCAACGACTTACAGAGTGATCTCCAAAACCGGGCGGTGAACTCAACTCCCCGATCAGAAACAATATGCTGTGGAAGACCATGAATACGAAAAATATGTTGAAAAAAAATCTTCGCCAGTTCGGGAGCTGAAGGAAGACCAGGAAGAGCAATGAAATGAGCCATTTTAGAAAAACGGTCCACGACCACGAGGATGACGGTGCAACCACAAGAACGAGGCAGGTCAGTTATGAAATCCATTGCAATATGTTGCCACGGAGTAGTAGGTACTGGAAGAGGATGTAGAAGGCCGGAAGGTAACTGCCTAGGAACTTTGTTCTTGGCACAGGACGGACAGGAGACAACAAATTCTCGAACATCCTTCACAAGAGTCGGCCACCAGTAGTAGCGAGAAATTAAATCAAGAGTTTTCTTGAAACCGACATGACCTGCTAGCTTGGAAGCATGTCCCCAAAGTAAAACAGTTTTCTTGTTCTGTTCAGAAACAAAAGTTTTACCCGGAGGTAAAGATGTCATAGAGACCGGAGCAAGTGTGATGACTCTGGAGGGATCAATGATGTGCGTAGACTTCTCTCCAGCATCTACAGATAAGATGGACCTGGAAAGAGCGTCGGCTTTGAAGTTCTTATCACCAGGCAGGAAGCGAAGTTCGAAGTCAAATCGGGCAAAGAATAAGGCCCACCTGGCTTTCCGTGGATTCAAACGGTGTGCAGAATGAATATACGCCAAATTCTTGTGATCCGTATAGATGATAAAGGGATGTAAAGCTCCTTCCAACAAATACCTCCACTCCTCCAATGCCAATTTGATGGCCAAAAGTTCTCTGTCATCAATGGAGTAGTTTCTTTCAGAAGACGAAAACATTTTGGAAAAGAAGCCACAAGGCAGCAGACGACCTGAAGGAGACCTCTGAGAAAGCACAGCTCTGGCTCCGATGGCAGAGGCATCAACTTCAAGGAAGAAGGGTTTATTAGCTTCAGGGCGATGGAGTATAGGAGCGGTGGCGAATGCTTCTTTGAGAGACTGGAATGCCCTCTAGGCTCCTGCTGGCCAAAGATGAGAATTGGCTCCCTTCTTAATCAGGGAGGAGATGGGAGCAGACAACGAGAAGTGAGGAATAAACTGCCGATAATAATTCGCGAATCCTAGAAAACGCTGAATCGCCTTAACGCCAAGAGGGCGAGACCAGTTGAGCACGGCAGAAACTTTACCCAGATCCATACTCAGACCGGAATCAGAGATAATGAAGCCCAAGAATGGCAGGGAGGACTGTTCAAAGGACACTTCTCAAGATTTGCATAAAGACGATTCTCTCTCAAACGAAGAAGAACTTGCCGCACATGTCTTCTATGAGAAAGCAGATCTGGTGAAAACACAAGGATGTAGTCCAAATACACCACAACACAGGTGTAGAGTAGGTCCCGAAAAACATCATTCACCAAATCTTGAAAAACTGCAGCGGTTTGGGAAACAGGAGATCCTCGTATAACTGGGGATAGACAAGGGGATCTCCTCTCTCTGACAACCTCACGAGAACGCTCCTGAAAGCGTAAGTCAATGCGGGTCACCAAAGAAATAAGTCGTCCAAAGTAGTAGGAGTATCACGTCCCGCCAACTCATCCTTTATACGGGAAGACAAACCTCGCCAAAACGCACCAAACAACGCCTCGTTGTTCCAACCTAAATCAGAAGACAAGGTCCGAAAAAGGATGGCATATTGAGCTACAGATAGGGTACCCTGGTAAAGGTTGAAAAGTGACTCCGTAGTGGAAACCAAACGCCCGGGTTCATCAAACACCTTGCGGAAGATATCCAAAAAAATATTGAGTTGAGACACTACAGGATCATCTTGCTCCCAGAGAGGGTTCACCCAGGCCAAAGCCTTGCCCTCCAAATGGGAGACCACGAAAGCTATTTTAGCTCGATCTGTAGAGTATAGTAACGGGGACAACTCGAAATGTAGGAGA